>NC_051198.1:21092330-21695768 GCF_015220075.1 Falco rusticolus | reverse complement strand
AGGAACAAATAGCTGTTGAGAAATTTCTATTGTCACCCAAATGAAAGAGAAGTTATAAATGTTTCTCCTGGCTTTTCTGTATGGGAAGCTAATTATACAGTTTATATATGTGTTACTTTCTTGACCTGCCATAGAACTTCAAGAAAGGAAAATATTCCACTGACTGATGAATCAGCTTAATGCTAGGCTTAAACTTTCTATTGTTAAGACAATACATCATGCTGTAGTATAGTTTGAGTAAGAAAAGAAAATACTGATCTAAAATTTACACAGCCCTTAAAACATGTGGTATTAATTTTTTTTTAATTTGAATGATCACAATAACACTTGTCCGCAATCCTTTACAGTAATTAGTATTATTCCTCACTTAAGGAAATACTACTTACTTTGGGGGATAATGTTATCTTTTTTGTGTTCAGACATCAATCAGTAGATGTAATAAAAGACAGGCTTAAAGAAAATTCCACATTTTTTGCCAAGAACAATGCAATTTAAGACTTGGAATTCCAAAAGGCAAGTCGAAGCATATTTTTGCAGTGCCAGCTTGAGCAATTTTATACTGTGGTTTTCAGCCATAATACCATAAGATATAATTTATATTGGAAAAAATTTGACTTATTACATGTGATGCTGTTGTTGTGAAATCTCATGGTAGGAGTGGAATCCAGTCATGTCACCACCTTATAAATCTCTGAAATAGGGAGTTTGTAGTAATTGCTATCTGTATTTGAATGAAACACTATGATCAGTTGTTGGCTGATGCAAATTGAGAACCATATATCACTCTTATTAGTTGAGGTAGAAGAGAAATAAATGCATAGTAAAAGTTCATCAGGAAAGATGTATTCAATATAAATGATCTAGTGTTCACTTAAGTGGATGAATGAGAGAGAAGATACCATATAGGCAAAGAAGATATACAGCTTTGAAAGGACAAAATTTATGATGATAAGAAAAGTCCCAGAAAAAACACAAGGCAGAAGTAATAGAAGTAAATTAAGCTATTTAGTGCTAAGTGAGCATAGTGTAGCTGGAAAGTAAACAGTGAGTTAAGAGAGGAAAAAATTGAATGTGTTTCTGGTCAGATTGTTGGCAACTTTCTGAGGCAGTACTTTTGCAATAGATTAATTTAAACCTTATTAGTGGAATAATCTCTCGTGCTAATACAAATTAGCTGTCTAGGAATTACTGAAGTAGCTACGCTGAAAAGCAACCAGCTTCCCTAGATCTGTTTTACCATTTCCTTGCAATAAGGGGCAGTGGAATAAATTGTCATGTTTATAGTTTTATGGAATAAACAGGGGCCTATAAAAAAAGATTTCAGGTTAGATTAATTTTTCAAACTGGAAAATATACTTTTTAAAGTCTTTTAAACTGTGAACAGCTGTATGATATGAAATCTGTTTGAAACTGTGTAGTTCACCACTCTTATTTGGATACTGTTTTGCATGTGAGTCTATTGATGGATCTGGTAATAAATTAGTATTTTTTCTGTGGCTAATGAAAATTAAAGTGGGCATAACCTACTTTCAATGTAATGCCTATAAAAAAGCAGCTAAGTATCACAGAGTATGATCCAGGCATAGAGGAAGTGTCGGCAAACTGGTTCTTGGACTTGATGGAAGGCGAGAAGGGGATTAGTGAGCCCCCTGCTCTGGGTGACTCCTTACCGCTGCTCCTGGGGGAAGAAACCAGCAACTGGGTTACTGTACCCAGGTGAAGCAGTGGGAGGATGGGAGCGTGGGTCTTGTCTTGGGAGGTGTGGTGGTGGTTTACTTGGTTGGGTGTCCCCTTGTGAGAGACCCCAGAGAAACAGGACAAAGGCAAGGGAGGGGTGTGCTCTGGGCTGTAACCTGCCAGCAGCCCCTGGAGCAAGGCTGGCAGGGTGCTGGTGTGGCTCCTAGGTGGTGCTGGGAGCTTCAGGAGCTCGGCGGCCTTGTCCTGTGGAAGAAGGGGAGTGCAAAAGAGGGGAAATGTGGTCATGGAGGAGAAGGGCAGCTTGTCTGACTTTTGTAAGTGCCGCTGTACTGCAGCATGGCCCCGCGGGGCTGTGCCAGGCAGGAATTGCTCCTTAACAGGCAGGTATATGGAAGGAGTTATTTGGGGAAATGCAAATGGTGTAAAGCAGATCCCTGGGGTAAAGCGAACTGCCAGGATATAAACCAGGTAGGCAAAGAAGTGCATACTGTTCACAGTCTCTTGATTCGATTCAGCGTCTCTCTCTTCTTTGTCTACTTCCAATCAAATAGGACTTTCTCTAACTTCCCTCCTTAAAAACCCAACCTCCACGCTACTCATGAGCTGCCTCTGAAGAGGCAGGCTGCCTTTTCCTCATAAATTCTCTGTTTTCCAAATTGTGTTGGTGTTGTGTATAGGCACTGCAAAGCTCTTATGCCATTTAACCCATTCAGGGTTAAAATCTCTCCTCGGCTGTAAGCCTGCTTAAGTTGTTTAGTTCATTTAAATTCTGCTTGCTTCCCTGGTCTTCCCCAGGTTCATACACCTTGGTGGCTCAGAGACATCTACGCTGTCTGCTGATGGATGTCCCCTCCCAAAAGAGAATACCAGAGGAGGATGCATTGCTGTGTGTCTGCCCAACACCTACTCTGTAGGTTCTGCTGTGGCTGTTAGGATGCCAATTAACTCCTCTTCTGCACTGCTAATGTTCAAATTAGTCTTTTTGCTAAGTCACAGATAAGTAAGGGTGTAATTGGGTTTCAAGGATACTTCTTCATAGCTTTGAAAAGCATGACATGATTTATCATACTGTTAATAGTAGTCTACATAAGCTATTCAATCTGTATAAGGCTAAAAGAATTAAAACGCTGAATTACATTTTCAGTGATATTGTATGGTGATAGCCTTTGTCCAAGAAGGAGAGCTAATTGAATGTATTCGATTCTGAATTATTTCGAAAAGCTGCTGCTAGACCGATACTTACACTGCATGTAAAGGGAAGCATGTTTCAGAGACAGGGATCAGTTACTCTGTTCTTTTTCCCCCATTCAGCATACTTGTATCGATCTGAGGCAGAAAGTCAGATGAGACGGCAAAGGGTATTTATTTGAATAGCTAAATGGTTGCTTTATAGTCTATTTCGTATTAGGGATTAGATTAGAATTGGAAAGATGGAGTGGTATTAGATGCCAGTAACCCTAAATCTTATTTGGGTGTTTTGCCTCTTTGAGATAAGTAAAAAGCTTCTGGAACCGATGGCTTCTTTGAATCAGAAGCGTTGGGAAGCAGATTGCTGTCTGTCAGGGGTAAATCTTTTATTTGATACTGTGGAAACTGGGATTTCTTTAGATTACTTCTGTGTTATCCTTATCCTTGTTTTTTCTCTCAAAGTGAAAAAAAAACCAAAACAGTTTGCTGGATTTGTTGGGTTTCTGATTGGGCATGTGTGTGTGTAAGGCAAGCATGGACGTAGTTTTATAAATGAAAAATCAGCCTTTCCATCTCTTCTCACACCCAATGCTCTTATACATGAATTATTGCTGTTTCTTCCTTGATTCTAACTGAGCTCACAGATGTCTCTAAAATAAGCTTTACGAGTCTAGAAATCTGCTTTCTTCAGTGCTGAAAACCACAGCAGTAACCAGAGGGTTTAGATATTGATTTTGACCTGTGCACATAACGTTATCTCATCTCTTGTTTGCTAAATATAGCAATCTGTAGAAAAGGTCATGTTCTCAGACCTAATTAAGAAAATCAGAGAAGACAAATAATAGAAATGAGAAGTCCTAATAATGACCTGACAGGGCTGCCATGTTATTGCGGGCAGATAGGCAGAGCCAGGCTGCGGCACAGCTGACTTCAGAACCAAATGTCAAGAAAGAAGGCAGTGCTTTCCATGGCTCGCCTCACTTATGGTAGTGATAAATTTGGTTCATTTGCTCCCTTATTTTGGATAAATAATTTATTTTTTTGTTCTGTTTCATTCTCATTCTTTTAATGGTTAGCTTTTAGTCTCTTGCATCTCCCTTTAATTGAGATGAAGCCTGAACTTCAGCAGTTCCATATGAGAGGAGTGCTAGAAAACTTAGATTTGTGCCAGTACTGAATGTTTCTCTTTTTGAAAGTAGTTAGTAAGTAGGAAGTAAATTATAGTTCCTTTGAGCCTAGAAAATATCTTGATACTTGGGGTAAGTGCATTTTCTTTCTGTACAGGTGGGCAGTAAATAATGGCCTAAAAAGTGAGTCTACTACTGAAGTGCTAGTGCTGCTACAGCTGTAGGAGGTGGGATGAAAGTTGCATTTTAGTTCTTTTCTAAAGTTGTTCATCCTACATCTTGCTTGGAAAGGAATTATTTTTCCCCCCCTTTTTTTTTTTTTCCGGTAGTTAATTTTTATTGCTGTTCTTTCTAGGTATAATTTTATTATTCGATCAATTGAGCTGATTTTAATTCTTCATGGCAAATAAGCAGCAGCAACTGTTTTTTATTTGTACAGCATCTAGCACTGTAGTGTCCACTGTTAGCGTTCTTGGGGACCATAATGACACAAATAACTAATAATTACTCTGCTTACAGCCCTTATGTTTTCAAAACGCTTCACAAAGTACATCATCACAGTGTCTCTTCTCCATCTCTTTTATATGGATATGGAAGTAATGGCACAAATCTTATGTTGTCTGATGCAAGGCTAGAGCCAAAACATGGATATCCTGGATCTTGTATTTGGAAGGAAGAGTACTTATATGGCTAGGATACCAGTGTGAGGCAAGGGGTGCAGTGACAGTAGATCAGGTCATGCAGAAAACAAGGAGATACAAAAGAAAATCTGTATAAATGTGCACAGTATCTAGTGAGTAGGTCTAATGGCAATGTATGCATGAAAATTTACTTTTGGCAGTATTTCATGGACAAACTTACAAAGCATTTTTTTGAATGTAAAATGTGGGCCCTGCTTTCCTCTGTGACTGAGGTTGGTCTGTTTTTCTGTTGTGTTTGAGGTGCAGTTCTACTTTGCAAAGATTGTGTAGGAGGAGAGGAAGGGGGAGTTGTTGCATTTATTATTAAAGGGCTTTTGACATTCAGGTTTGCTCAATCAGCAAATACAGAATTATTTCTTCTGGGGCTCAGTGCTTGGATCTTGCCCTTTGGTTTGGAGGGGACTTGCTACAGATTCTTCCATTTTTATGCATCAGCCATCACTGGCAACCTATTAAATCACCTGCCAACCTATTAAGTATTTATCAACAACTACATGCAGGTATCAGCAGTAGACTTTAGTTTGTGTCATTCAGTTACTTCAAACAATTTGAAATATAGGTTTGAAATCTAGCATTTTCTGCCATATTTCATGAAGTGCTGCATATTTAAGTAAGTGCTGCATGCAAGCTCTTTCTGTAACAAAATATAGTAAAAAAGGACTATTTGTCTACCCTGGCCATATAACAGATTTCTTAGCTTCTAAATATCCCCCGGGGAAGGTTTCTGTTGGATAGAGTAGTAATAGTTGGAACTGTGTCTGAGTAAATCAGGCACAGGTAGAACTGAGTGATAGATTACTTAGTCCTGCCCTTACCCTGACTGCACAGAGACGTTCCTTAGGGTGATCCTTTAGAGCAGAATATCTGGGAATGCATGTCTGGGACCCACAGGGCAGTTTCCAGCTCTTTATGAACTGAGGTGCATCTGTCTCCTTTGGGCAGAAGGAGCTCTGTCTCTTACTCTGCCTCTCAAAGGTTATAGGAGTAGCAGAGCTAAGAGGGTGGGACACACGTTGAGGGGAGTAAATTGAGTTCTGGCTCTTTTTCGTGACATCATGGAGCCATCTGTATGATAAATGCATAAAAATAATCTGCACTGATAAGAGCATTAAAATGGACAGTAATCTAAAAGTACTTCTATTTTGGAAAGTGGTAATCTAAAAATGTCAATTTTGAATCCAGCAGATCTATTCCTGTGAGTATTAAAATAGTATTTGCTAAACCTAGTGAAAAAAGTACTGTTTTAAAGTATTGGAGAATAATCTGAATTTTTTCTACTGTATCATCTATTGAAACAATCTATTAAGTTTCCATTGTTTATACCATTTGAAATTCTGTCATTTTTAAGAGAGATGTATGAATAATTATTTTCCTTGGGCATTTCTTCTTCTTGATATTGATCTATTTAGAATAGAAAAATCCTTTCCTCTGAGGAAATAAAATAGAAAGTACTGTTAATGCTGAAATATATATATATATTTATCTTTTTCTGAACTTTTAGAATCTTATTGGTGATGCAGTCAGATGAAATATTGTGACTAATTTAAATATTAAATGCATACTTTCTATGCAACCAAATGAGGTATTTATTTTCTGTAAATAAACAAGTTATTTTTGTACAGAAAACCTCATTCTCTCTACATCTGGTCAGAACTTGGTAGAAGCACTTTCTCCTACATCATGCAGTTCTGTCATATTTTAAATGTTTTTGCAAAATAAATTTTTTGTGAATTTCACAAGGGAAATTGGGATAAGAGTACTCTGAAAGCAAAATAGTTTACTTAAAATGTTTTAAATCTAATTTCAAATATTTTATTTTGTATTCCCATTTTTCATATCCAATTTCTTAAACTCCTCTTCTGTGATTCCCTCCAACCCCCCAAGTATTTCTAATCCTTGGGGTTTTTTAGTTTTTTTTTCAAGACTTAACCAAATTTCAAACTTTTGAGTCTTTCTTGAATCATTGTTTTTGTCTTTGGTAGGACTGTCACTGACAAACAGCATTTATTTTTCTTAAATCCCAGTGATGAATTTTAATTTCAAGAACAAGTTTTGCACCGGTATTTTTGAGCAAAAATAAAACTGTATTTTAGAATGTTGGAATGGAAAAATTTCCTTCCCTTGCCTGAAACTTGTAAGCACTGCGTGATAAAAAAGTTTGGCTTTGAGACTGAAGCTAAAAGCAGGCTATTGCTGGAGACCTTTCAAAATGTAAAACATTGTTATTTTGCAGCTGAAGTTTGTAAAGAGGAAAAAGGAGAAATGGGCATTGGTCTTGAGGAAAAAGGCCAGAAGGCTGTGGTGTAACATCAGGATGTCAATACTTAGAACGTAGGGATTGTATGTGCTCGTCAGTCAGGGACTTGCATATCCAGTTCTAAAACATTGTTATCATGTTACAGTTTTTTGTGTTTTCTGCTTTCTTTTTCCTCTCCATACTGAGTATTCAGAAGTACATGCTTTCCCTCCCCTGGAAACGAAGGCATCATGCCTTCTGTGTCCAGTCTCTGAATTGGCATTGAGGCTTTCCTCCATTGTTTACAAAACAAAGCTGGGTATGGAATGAATGGGAAAAGGAAATTAAGTTTTGCTTTGTGAAGGGATCTTTGCATCAGTAACTTGAAAAGTTTGCATAGATAATAATGAAAATAATAGATCACTTGGTCTGTTCTAGAGCTCTGCAAATACCTAATTTAAAGGAAGACTGCTTTTCTCTTTTTGTTCTTCCTTTTTACTCCCCCTCCCCCTGGTTGTGTTAGATCTTGTCCAAATACTTAATACAAATTGATAGTGTGTTCCCAGGTAACAAATTACATCTATCTCTGAAAATGAGTCACTGTAATCATGACAAATTCATGAAATAAAGGGGAAATACATTGCTGCAGTCCTGGGGAGCATGAGTCAATATGCTTTATGTAATTATTTAATAAACCATCTCTTCTAGTGCATTGAACCAGCCTAAGATACTGAAGCAGTTTTATTTATACAGGAATAAACAAACTTCCAGTAAAAGCTGGTCACCAGAAGTATGCAATTATGCATTTCCAGAAATACTCATTAAACCAGTCTGCTTAAATTTTAATCAGACTTCTATGTATGAAACAGTCTTCATAAGAGGGAGTAGAAAAAAAAAAAAGTGTTTTTATCAAAGGTTATTTGGATCTTCTCATGCCTCAAATGACTTTGAATTTTTTTATTTAACTTCTTGTGCATGGAAATGCCAATCTGTCTAAAAGTTAACAATGCAAAATTCTGCATTCTTTTTGACTGGAGCCATATTATATCAGCACAGTACTACATTGATAACAAATCTATCATTAAAAGAATATGGTTGGGGATTACAGAGTGAGATACTTGAAATAGAAGCTTTGTGTAGTCTATGTGAGAAATGTCACAGGACTGATTATCAGTGTGTGAATTCTTATATAAAAGTAAAGTCATAGGACATGAGCTGTTATACTGAAAAATTACAAATCGCCAGGTACTTTCATACTGCAGTATTTTTTGGCCTTCATTTATCTTTCTGGTAAGTCCCTAAATACTGCAAACTGTGTTATAAATGAGACATGGGAGGACTTGTGTTGCCCAGGATCATAAGAAGTCAGGAACAGCCATAAGAGATTCATGACTCCAGATGCTGGAGTGAATTCAATAAGTGTCTGGTTGTGTTCTTCTCAGCATTAGATTTGTACAGTTTAATGGTCAGTGACTTCCACATTTATTTTCAGTAAGCGTAAAGTAGCATCAGGATGCTCAGGGATGGTCTACTTGCGCACCTGGACATGCAATAAATACCCTGTCATTTGAAGTCTGAACAAAGGTATTTGTAGACCCATTCAAATAATCTGAAAGGGGAGTTTGGAGAGCAACCCACAGAATGTTAGCAGATCAAGACAGAAGTGCATATACCCATCCCTGAAAAGGGTCACTAACCTTTTCATGTTTCACAATCTCTCATTTCTGGTGTTATCTGATGACTCTCTATTTGTTACGGATCAGCTATGCCTTTGGAAACCGCAGTTGGGAATATTGTTGCTTTAAAATTAAGTCCTAATGGTCACTGTGCTTTATCCTTCTAGGGCATCAGTAGCCTCTTCAGTTCACTTAAAGTGGTCAGGCTACTTCGGCTGGGTCGCGTAGCTCGGAAGTTGGACCACTACATCGAATACGGAGCAGCAGTCTTGGTTCTGCTGGTGTGTGTGTTCGGTCTTGCAGCACACTGGTTGGCCTGCATTTGGTACAGCATAGGAGACTATGAAGTTATCGATGAGGATACAAACACGATCCGAACTGAGAGCTGGCTCTATCAGCTGGGGATGTCCATAGGAACACCTTACCGCTTTAATGCATCGGGCTTTGGAAAATGGGAAGGCGGACCAAGCAAAGATTCAGTGTACATCTCCTCATTGTATTTTACGATGACCAGCCTCACCAGTGTTGGCTTTGGGAACATTGCTCCGACTACAGATGGGGAGAAGATCTTTGCTGTTGCTATGATGATGATTGGCTGTAAGTATTAGAGATTCTTTCCCTCTCACACACGCAATACCAAACAGCCATGTGTCATGGATACTGATATCATAAGGCCATCTGGAATTGTGTCAAATATTATTATGCAGCTTAAAATGTTTGTGGTGGCAATATAGGTATTACATACTTTTTTACTGGTTGGTTTTAAAATCAGAAGTGGGATTATTGCTGCAACTAGCAAAAATTCAGTTAGTTTGGGAGAAGTATTCTCTCAGTATCCTTTCAATATTGTCTTGTGAGTAAACCATAAAATGTGTGAGGCCTGAAGTACTAAAAATGCACCACAGTGGGCACGGACAACATCTGTGCCTCCACTTGGTATGTGGCAGAATCTTCGTATGTCTGAGAGCTGTGTACGTTAGACAAGTGGGTCGGTGAGTGGGTGGAGGTCCAGGAGCATCTTAGAAGGGAGAGTGAACAATAGCTTTCTAGAGGCCTAAACTCTGCTGTGAGCTGAGCATGCAGTCAGATCCTAAAGCAACCGGGATGATACTGGCCTTGGGCACCTCTGGCTCACATTTCCTTGTCACAAGGGATTATTCATACTGCCAAGCTGTCCAGCTTTTGGCCATGTTGTCATTTCAATGCAGGATATGCACTCAAAGTGCCTTGAGAGCTACTTGGAGTTAAGAACCATATGGTGGCCACTGTTAAACTAGGTCATGTTTTTCTAGATAAGGGTGGAATTCAAACCAAAATAAGGAAAAAAAATATATTCTACTTTGTATGTGGAAGAGCCTATCTTTATTTGGAGAAAGAAAGGAGCTTCTGTGCAGTAGTATTCCATCTAGAGGAGAAAAAAGTCAATCTTTACTAAGCAGAAAATTAAAAAAATATAATGAAACTCAATTAGCAGCACAGTCCCTGTTATGACAGAAATGTGAAGCTTTGATTCTGATGTGTCATTTTACAGCAGCACTGAAATTATGTACTGAGATTACATGTACAGTGTTAAGCAGGCTGAAGGTCAGTGACAAGTATAAAGACAAGCATTGTTGATCATGTAGGCATTGAGATATTTTAGCTATAAAAAATGTTAATTTTGTTCTTCTAGCTTTTTCCACTGCTAGGATTAGGATGAGTCCCATCATCCTAATAAAACACCCATGCAGCAGAAGGGAAATTTATATAAAACTTGGAGAAAATGAAGTGGTTTCCTCATAAGAAGGTGCATTAGGCAAAGTAGCAGTGTAGTACAAAACAGGCTTCCAAATGTGTTTTCTGATGAAGGTACCTGTTTAATTGGAAATATCCTGAGCTTAGGGTTATTGTTCATCGTGTTTTGCTCATGATACTAGCTAGACAAGAATAGCTAGTTTTATTCAGCATTAAAATTTAGCACTATGAAAACTGGATGAACATAACCTTCATAAAATCAGGAATGTACATGGGGAATATTTTGGAGTTGCTCCAAACTCTTCATATGAAAATATGGTGGAAAGAAACTGAATTTATGCAAGATTAATGTTGATAGGTATCTGCTCTGAATTCTAAAATGAACTTTAATTTCAGTAAGCTGTGAAAAATAGTGTTCTGGCTATTTTACATCTCATGAATGCAGTCACATTTGAGGGACACAACTTTGTATTTGGACTTTTGGAACCTTACGTTTCTAACCCCGTAACTGTCTGTGTACCTGTGCACGTTTATCCTATGAACAACTGCCTGGAAGCCATTAGGACTATTCACAATACATGTGTGCAGGAATGGCAACTAAATAATCCAGTATTTGAGTTTACTTCTCTGGATTTTGTAGGGTCTTGATTGCTTTTAGCATGCTGATATTTTGAGGTGTGGTCATTCCCCAGGATGGGAGGAACAAACCTAATTATTTTGTTTGCAGTTATTGAGAGCTTAATTGTTGATATACATTCTTTTAATGTTGAAATAACACTATTTTGCCTGTAGAATTAAGCTCTCAAACATTGAGCTGAGCTTTGAACTAGGGCTATTTTATAAGCATTTTGTCTGATCTGTTGGGAACATGAAAGGTACATAGCAAATGTATCAGGGATAGATGTGGGGGAGCAAAAAGAAGTTTCCAGGCTAAAGCTTTTGTACATCACTCAGAAAAATACCCCTTTGTCCCTGGCCAAGTAACATGTTTGTTATGGGTTGAGCTACTCACTCATAACACAGTTGGTGGCTATGTGTTCCTGTTGTGGTCCTCATTTTGCAGATGTCAGATCACAGAGATGTGCGTGTGGGCTGATTAGGGGCTGTGGATGTCCAAAGCCTCAGAAATAAGCAATTTCAAATCAATTCTGCTAATGTGTTACTGCCCACTAATAAAAGGAAAGGGTATATGTTTTCTCATTCATACTTGCTGTTAACACTGTATTTGTTTTAACACCTAGCTAATGATGCATTCTCAAAAGCTACTACTGTCTTTCAGTAGCACAGAAAATGCTGTTTTCTTTCCATGAAGGATGCAGAAAGAGCTTAATTGTTTGTTTATCTAAAACTTCAATTGAAGGTAGCTGGGATTTGCTGAGTCCAACCTCAAACACACTGCTTTGTTAACTTCCTCCCTGCTAGAAGGTGTCTTCAAGAATTGTGTGAATTTATCTTGGTTTTGAAGTGGCTAGGTATAGTCTGTGCATAAATATGTACCTGTGTATTTAAATAGTCCAGTGAAATAAGTAATTTTACAACCTTTTCTGTATGAAATGGAAACAACATGGTCACTTGTTCTTTGAGGATGTCACTGTTTTTGTTTAGTTGAGTAAGACAGTATGTTAACAAGATTGGTTTTGAGACTCCAAAACTGTCACTATAGTATCATAAAAATAAAAAGAGTATTTAGGGACAAATGTATAACAGCCAGCATTAATATTTCAAAGTGATTCCAGCAAAATTTTACTTTAAATAGGCTGGAAATTTTAAATTTTTCTCCCCTTGGGCCAATTAACCTCCTGTGAATAAATAGTAAAACTTCCATTAGCCTGATGGGGACGGATTTAGATGAGCGGAAGGAAAATTATAACATTTCTTTCTCTTTGTGCATTTTATCCTCTGGTCTTTTTGAATAGTGCTAAGTGCCGTGTAAAAACCCAAGTGCTTGTTGAACAATACTGTGGCCTGCTAAGCTTACCATCACAGTTTTATTAACAAGATCACCTTTGAAATTTTGATCTTCTCTTTATTTGTAAAAGAAACTGAATTTTCTTGAATTGCAGATATTGGTCAACGTGTAGGAAAATGTCTGCGACCCCCACCTCCCTTGCAGGGGCTGTGCGTGTAGCTACAGCTACCCTACAGGCGGTTAGGGCGCAGGTACCGCTCCAGCGCACGGCGAGCGCGTGCCTCCCACTGGTGGCTGGCCGAAAAACTACAGCACTGTGGTGCTGGCTCCTTCTTGGATCCAGTTTACAGTTGCCTTTGCACCTTCCCTCTGATTTTTTGGTGTCAATGGTCTTGACTTCAGTTTGCTCCGTGAACTATGCCACCATGGTTTGGTAGCGGCGTCCAAGTACGGCTTCCCTGGAGCGCGGATGTTGGCTTCTAGTGGAGGGAAAGGAAGAATTTGCTTTTACAAATGTGAACTCTTCCTACTCAGTGAACTTAGAATAAATATACTTTATATGTACATACATATGTACATAGCGTATGTATATACATACAGAGAGGGTGCACATGTATTATGATGCTTAAAAGAAGAAAAAAGAGACCATATGTTTTTTTCCTCCATGCTTGATACTCTAGAAATATTTTTAATAGAATGGATTTGATTGTGCAGAGTTCTTGTGCCTCTGGGGAAGGCTGAACATGGTGTGTGCTACCCTGAGGAGCATTGCCAGGTGGCGCAGTTTTGCAAGGCTTTCTGGTCCTTGTTTCTGGCAAACTTAGTTTTTAGTTTTGTTTTCCTTTAGCTGCTTTGCTGGCTCAAGATCTTGAATAGTTTCTGGGAAGGAAAGTCATGAATGGCAGCGATACTTTTTTTCTTTGATCTTGGAGTGTTGTCTGTTAAGCCTCTCTGTTTCAGGAGAGGTATTACTGTGTAAACAAGTGATTTTAAGACATGTATTGTGTCTTCTTCACTGGTAAACTTACTGAAAGGTTTGTGGTACAATCAGCACAGGACTATGGTGACATCCAAACAGGACGTTTGTATCAGAAGGGCTCAGAATATTACAGGCATTTGAAACATAACTAGCGTCCTTCCATGTGTGTTTAGTATGCTTATACACAGAGAGGTGGAATTAATACTCTGTAATTATGTTCCGTCTTCCATAAAACAAAATCTGGTTTTTTCTGCTGCTCAGCCCCTGATACATCCCCTTCTGCTCACTGCTTACTCCCTCTGTAAAGCTGGTCCTGTGGCAGAAATACATTTGTGTTACATTAACTGTTTATAGACCCATTGACCACTAGTAATAGTACTTTGCTATAATGTCAGATAGCTGTTTAAAGAAGTAGGTAAGAACACTTGCATTTTCTTTTTTATGCAGTCTTTCATTATGGTAAATAATAAATCCAGGTAACTTCTAATTAAAAATTTAGAGATATGTTAGTGAACTGGTAGGAATTTTGGCAGTTGAGCACAAATGTTGGCCTAGTAAAAAGGTTAAGGTATGTGAGCTTGTAGAAGGAAGGGTAGGTATGTGATGTTAGCAGTGCATAGACACTAGGAAGGGATGACTGAGGTGAATAAGCTGGAGTGGTGGTGGATTGAGCCTGTGGGACTAGGTGGGTTGGTTGGTTTTACACTTGTGGCAGAATATAAGAAAGCATGGCTTGGTCTCAGTGGCCCTGGTCTCTGCATTGGGGTGACCTTCTGCAAGGAGGTGTTCTTGTGCTCTCAAATGCAATGACTGCACGTGTTGTCCTACTGACCTCATTGTGGCTGCAGTTTTCAGGGAGAAAGTGTTTTACTGTTGGTTATTTTGACATGGGTAGATGCAACCCCTAATTAGATTTGTAAGGGATGGCAGCATCCTCATCTTGTAGCCCTGGGGTTGTATGGTCCATTGGTCAGCTCCGCTAGAGCTGTGGCAAGTGAAAAATGCTATTGATTCTTGACCTCAAATAATGCACGTCTGTTTGGGAAGAATAGATTATTTTAAAATAGAGATGAAGTATCCAGTGACTGCTCTTAAGGATTTCTGTTCTTCGGAAGCTTCATGCTTCTGATAAGAGATGCAATTCATATGGCTATATAGCTGTTTTTCCTGAACATATGGTGAATTAAAGTTTTGTAAAGCAAACTGTCTTCACATCTGTCAATAAGCTGACCTGCACGATTTTGCCTCACTTTATTGAGTATATATGTATATATATAGAGAAGTATGAGTGTTACTACTGGAAGTAAAAGCAATTAACTCCTCAGCTTCATTTAAATGAATCAAAACATATTTGCTTATCCCTTTTCACAGATGGCCACTAAATTGCTAATTAATAGGGAATATATCTACAGACAGATCTTCCAGAGAGGCTGATGTTACATAAAACCAGGTTTAAAACCACTGTCTGGGTCTGTGGAAAGACATATATATTTTAATACTTGGGGGGAAAAAAGCTATTTCAATTTTTAGTTTCTTCCCTGTGGAGACATATGCCTTGAAATAACAGTTCTCGTATATTTTGTTCAGTGAAGCTGTCAGGTTGGGTTACGTATTGTTTATTTTTCCTAAGCAATAGCAGAAACCTGAGGACTTTCATTTGCAGTTTTTGTTATCTGGGCACTGTGTCAGCAGTCCGCTTGCTGTGCAGGTGGAGTAGGGATGAACAGTTCTAAATATGCTTTGCATTTTTTACTGTTAACATACCATAATACTGATCGATGCTTACCCATCTAGATTTTGAGCAACTGTGCAAAATCTATCAGTGGTAGTTGCCCCATCCCTCAAAACATTCAAGGTCAGGTTGAATGGAGCTCTGAGCAACCTGATCTAGATGAGGATGTCTCTGCTTATTGCAGGGGGTTTGGACTAGATGGCCTTTAAAGGTTACTTCCAACCCAAACTATTCTATGATTCTATGATTTTGGAGCCTTTTGTTAGTGTTCTTAGTTGTGCTGAAAGATCCAAAGCTTTTGGTGCCTTTTCATCCGTAATTCATGTTAGGTAGCAACTTCCTGGAAGTAGAGGGCTTGACTCATAAATTCTCCTGTGAACACTATAATTGTTCAGATAGTGGGAGTGTATAATTGACCAGATAGTGAAAGTGATCACGGAAAAAGAGCAGAAGTAGGAGTTAAAAGTTCAAACTCGAGGACATGCACGCTCACATACCATAATACGTTTTCAGTCACTGAGTTCATTAATTAAAACAGACCAGAAACCAAAACCACTCATCTTCATTGAACATGTGCAACACAAGCATCATGCAGTCCTGCAGCACTTCAGCTCTTGTCTCTGATTAAGGTAGAGACAGATCCCCAGAGTGTAGAGTAGCTGTGTCAGCTTTGTTCAGCCTTGTCTGTGACTAGCTTCTTTCTCATTAGGCATAAAACCAGGAATGAGGATAGCATTAAGTAAATCTGAAAACATAATTAGTTTTTTTTATTTATTTACATTTATTTTACATTTATTTTATGTACAGCACTCTTGCTGAAAGGAACGGAAATCTGCTCTAGTAATGTGAACATCCCTCTGAATTGTATGAAAATCTTAGTGGCTGGTATCATGACACATGGGTCAGTGTTGCTCCTTCACAGCCTCACAGGGAGTTAGTGTGCTTTGGTGACCCCCAGCAGGGTAGGAAGTGTTCAGAGACTCTTGTGAACGAGGATAGCCACGAACTGATGAGAACTAGACTGTTATCAAAATACCTGAACAAGATATAGATGTGTTGCAGCATCATGTTTGGTAATGTTCCTGACTCATGATTTTCCCATCATAATGCAATTCATCAGTTGTTAGAGCAAATGGATGTGGCCATGCTGTGTGTGTTCTTTCCAAACACTTAATCATAAGTGTATGTGTATCCCTAGTACCCCTTTTAGGGGATGGGGGGCAGGGGCATATTGAAATTGGTTTTGCTGGAAGTTGGTAGCCTGAAACTGAGGGCCAGCCATGTGCCAAGTGCTGGCTAGGTTTGCTGGGAATATCATTCAGGGCCTGAGCACAGAGGTCTGTGAGACTTCAAACCCAAAGCAACTTTTTCTGTATCCGTGGTTATTGCAAGTGCAATGTTTTGATTTCGGGAGATGCAAAAGTGGTCTCTTGGATACCTGCTCTATGTCACTAACCCTAGCAAGATGACAAAAATCTCTTAGATGCCATAAACTTCTTGGTAGCCACTGAGGTTGCAGTTGGCATGCTTTTGATATGGCTGATGTTTTTTCATCACTTTTCATTCTCATCTACCTTAGCCACCAGCAACACTACTCAAGCTAGTAATTCCTAACTTCAAGGCCTGGGTTTATTTTTTATTTTATTTTTATTTTCAGTTCTTTTTAATGAGTAAGGACAGTCTTTGCAGACCTATTCCCTCACCCCTCTCTGCTGTGCTTTATTACTCCTTGTTTGATGCTAGTCATGATATTTGAAGAGCTGGTGTGCTATTGCTATAATTGTTAAACAACTTTGCTTGGATGCTTTCTCCATTAGAATGAACCACCAGAAGTGTCGCGGATATGTTTCTCAGCAAAGCCAGCAAAAGGGCAGACTTTAGGTGACAGGTATGTAAATAGCGAACTCCTACAAAAATCATCTCCAGGCTAAGGTGGACTGGAAGTTTTTTTCAGGTTCACAACACCAGTGCTAATGCTGTAATGAATCTGTCTGAGCTAATGACCATGGCTGCATGAGGACTGGCCCATTCATATGAGGTTAGTCATCTCCTCACCACAACACACTTCAAAGCATTATTTATAGAAGAAAGAAAACTGATTTTGTGAGTATGTTAATATGATAGGACTTTGTTTCCTGTTCTGGTTTGGGGAAACATAAACTTACTCTGTGTGAGATGTTACTTCTTACAATGCCAGAGTGAGTGAGCAATATTCTTTTTCTTGTTATTTAAAGTGTATATGACCAGATTAAAGATAGATTAAATTATTGCTATTAAATTTCCCCCAAAATGCGATTTGCAAATGGCAAGGTTAAATTGCCCATGTACTTTTGGTTGTGGAGGAAAAAAGAAAGAGAATTCCAGTGCTATATCACTTCTATATGCTTGGTGAATTGTGTCATGGTGTGTCATCTTGCCTTAATGACTTCAAAAATTTCAGGCTGTACTTCAGCCTAATGGATCTAGGGATCGGACCTCCCTCAGAATATACTAGAAGTTAATTGCTAGAATAGTCCCACGAAATTTTCCTCCAAATCACTGTCAGTATCATGCAAATCCAATCAGGATAATTTTTGAAGTGAGATTTCTGTGAAAATTTTTCATTCTTAAGGCTCTTACAATCTATTGTCTCCTGCAGAGTTTAACCTTGCTCACCAAGACACTGGACAGCTTTTGAAAGGACTGTAAATGCAAATAGAGAAAAAAAATAGTTCTGTTTGACAGGAGAGAAGATGAAAGTTATAAAGTGTTAATGGTTTAGCTTTTTTTGGCATATGGGGGAGAGCTCATGCTACAGTAATGTTACAGATAATTGCATTTTTCCTCTTTGTTGCACAGCGTTTCTGAATTTTACCTTGAATTATTTAATAATAATGAGGAGGATAAGGAAATAAATAGGCATCCCAGTTGTGGGTGTGTCTCTTTTTGACCTGATATCTCCCATATCCAAAGTCTGCTCATTAATGCAGAGTTTTGCTTTCTTGAGGCCATTTGTAACATTTCTTACTATAAGTAGGTTTAAAACACTGAAATGTGCTGGCTATTTCAAATTTTCATCAGTACATGCAACCAACTTGTTTTGAATTCTGAAGGAACATCATTAACTCAAGTTAATGTTTGAGAGGTAAGTGCCTGATGCATCCAGAACATGGACTGAGAGGGCCGAGGAGCATAAAAGGAAAAAAGAATATTTCAGGAAGGTGAACCAGGGGATAATATGCAAGATGTTTTGTTCCCTATGAAAAGAATCTGCAAGAGACTTTGTGTTTTGATATGCAGGACAGCACACCTGGGGGTTCAGTTTATAATTTTATTCTTAGATTACTGAGGCACACAAGTGGAAGAGCATGGTTTGTCTTGTAGGAATTTTATTCTGGATTCCCACCTGTGAAATTGGCTAAGTACTTATAGCACACAAAAAGTGTGATATATTTTTCTTTCTTTTTGCAGTCCTGGGAGTCCTTTCCTTAAGCAGCAATTCTGTTGCCGAAGGATGGATATCCTGGACAAGGATTTGGCTTTACACAAGAATAATCTATATTTTGAAGTCCATTTCTGTCTAAGAAATCCCGGTTAGATAAGCATGGGAAAAAATAGCAAAATAGCACATCCGCTCATATGACGCATCATGCCACTTGTCATCTAATATGTGGAACATCACAGAAGATCTGAAGCATCTTCTAAGCACCTTTCACTTCTGCATCAGCTTCAAAAATGATATAGTTATTTTAATATCTAATTGCTACTGGACCCAAACAGGCCTGCTGTAGCTTACAAAATGTTGGAGTAGAAACAACTTGCCTAGATGTAAGTAGATTATGAATCTTGATATGTCCTAACCACTCAGATAAGCTATCTCATGACATCTTGAGAATGCATAAGGTTTAGTTATGCTTTCCAGATCAGTGAGTTTTAATGCATTTGGCTGCTTTTATATTTTAAAGAGAGATTTTTCAGTTTATAAAATGATAACTAAAGTTCTAGTGGATGTAAGTGCTGTTTATTTCTTGGCAATGAGAGCACTGAAATATTCTAGATTTAAACTTAAGTTGCTATCTGAAGACACATCCTGTCATAAGCAGCAGCTTGATGGAAGGAATTCTGATCTCCTGAGAAAATACGGACTGTATGTGAAAATGTCGGTATCTTTTATTCACAGTACAACTCTTGCTGCAACTGGTGTGAAAAATGTGGAAGAAGACAAGTAACTTTATTAATAGGTCCTATTGCCTGGAAGAAAAGTAGAAAATTTGTTCTAACTGAAGGGTTTTGACAGCCAGTAGGGTCTAAAATCCAAAGTGCCTTATGGTAAAGAATAAAGTAATTGAGGTATTAAGGCCTGACTGTTCTTGCTCACCTCAACATGAGCTGTGCATGCTTTTTTCTTTCTTCTTTGAAATCAAACCAGTTACTGTACCAGGTGGTGTGCAAGTGAATTCTTCTGGTCAGACAACAGGCAAGCTTTGCCCTCCCCTGTCACCATCTCAAAAGCAAAAATGGGTTGCTTGGTATGTACAGGTGAGTGGGATGATTCAGGGTCAGGATCTGGTAGTTCTTCAGTGAGGGATTTTCACTACAAAATAAGGGGGAGCTGGAGCCTGGTAACATCTTCCAAGTATTCAGTGGCAGAATTGAAGGGGAGAGAACTGGACTTAAGATAAAGAATTAATTTCTGTTGAATTGAAACTGAACTTGAATGATTCGCTTCTCCCCCCCACCCCCCCGAGTAATTTTCTGGTAAAATAAAGATTTACTAGAAAAGCACAGAAAATAATGCCAAGGGGTTTGGATCATCCTGGTCCATGAAGACCTTAAACAGTCTCATAGCTTCTAGCATTTCATTAAATGAATTCTAAAAATCATAAGCTTATTTATTACAGTTGTATCACTTATTGACAGTTTGTACTTTTAGTACAACTTCTGTAAAATACAAAGTAGCACACTTGCTCCAATTTTGAACCAACCCTATCTTAATTTTCCTTTTCCAAAATTTTTCACCCCTTTCATACTCAGAGTGCAAACGAGTTCATTTCTCCCTCCGAATGGTCACATCTACTGTGGCACTTTGTGTGTGTGGTCCTGGACAGAGTGCATCCTTTCGCATCAAACGCATAGGTTTGGCAATGGCTTTGTGTTGTTGGAAATAACCCAGTATCCACTGAGAGTAGATCATAGAAGTGCACCTTAAATCTGATGTGGCCATTCTGCGATTTCCAGTTCTCTTTCCTATAATGGACAACCAGTTCTTTCCTCCTACTTTTCTCTCACTTCCCTGCATCTCTTTTCAGCCTTAATTTCTGGGCCTGACACTGCTCTGAGCTTTGCCATCCCACACTAGCACCTTCATCCTCAGTTGGTTGGTTGGTTGTGGGTTTTTTTTGCACAGAGAATTTAATAAGAAACAAGGAACAGGAAAAAAGATACTCAACTTGCCTTCTTTTGCCCCTTTGCTTTTGGAGAGAGAAGTTGTTATAAGCTGTAATTCCTTGCGCTTCTTATTCCTTAAACATTTGTTGGACTTTAAGCTTCTCATTCACTTTCGTGCATTTAAATGCAGAGGGGGCAGGGGGGAGGAAGGTGATTTCCTGTATTGCAAAGATGCAAATATGCTTTGGTATCTTGATTCACTTTTGGTTTGAATCTTTTTGATTCTAATTCTTTCTTCATAAAAGTCTTTCTTCATGTTACTGGGAAAATTATAAAATCAATTTTATCAGGAATTAAGTATGCCAAAACTGAAATTTCCAGGAACTGGCTTTCTCACACTCCTTGTAAGTAAGTTGACTGCAGGTTAATAATGAGATAACAGCTACAGAATGTGGGAGGGGAAAATGAGCATTTTTCTGTAAGGGAGCCTTATTCCACATAAAGTTAGCAACCTCCTGTGAAAATTGTAGAGGAATTACCAAACTGGCAAATTACTTTGGCAAAACTACTGTCATGTAGGTGCCACACTGACTGCGGGCAGCTACAAGGAGAAGACCTAGTTATGTGCCACCTTTTGGCCTATTATGCTGTTCTGATCTGCTCATGCAGAGAAAATAATATCCAATACTGCTCTGAACCTTCGTGTATATAGTAGGCTGAAGTGACAGGTTATGTGAGAAGCTGTCTGGAAGAGGCATTGAGATCCAGTTGCTAGTGCCCTGTAGCGTGACACAGGGGAGCTGAGTCCCATACCCAGCTGAGGTGCTAGCCTGTAGTGTCCCCTTCCAATAACCTGTTTTCCCTTCTCTGTCCATCTTATGTATTTCTACTTTGTGCAGGGAGGCGGGGAGGGACCTGCCTCTCAAAAGAGCATCAGTCTCAACTTGAGCTTGAAGTTCTGCTAAAATGCAAATAGGTGTTATTACAGATACCCACTACAATGGCATCTGTGTTGGTCTGCCCACTAATCATGACCCATAAGCCCTTGACTAGCTCCTGAACCATCCCCAGGCATTGCTCCATGCATCCAGCTGTTCTCTCAAATAAAGGGCAAGTCCCCTTCCTTGTTCTCCCAGCCTGCCCTTTCTGAAGAGCCTGTGTCTATCAATTGCAGGGCTTGGGTTGTGAACCATCCCACCGTGTCTCCATGATCCCAGTGACGTTATCTCCCTGTAACCACACATAGTCTTTCTAGCTCTTTGTTTGTTCCCCATGCTGTTAGGTGTTTTCAAGAGGCACCTGAGCATGCCGAGTCCCCAGTACAGGCTGGGAATAGCACTGGAAGATGTCTGATCGTGAGGGAAGCTTTCTGGAAAAACAGGAAAAGGGGAGAGGCAGGTGGGTCAGAATTGTTTTGTTTCTTTTTCTCACTGGTGTAAGAGAAGACAGCATATTCCTTGTGAAATGTACAACAGACAAATCAATCAAAGCTTCTCCACTTGTCTTTAGAAGCATGGGAACAGCAGTACCTGCAAGGCAAAGCTCTGTGTGATGCTGCCAAGCATCTTCTGGGGTATAACTTGAAGCTGCCAAGTGGATGGATGCTTTTGTTTTCCAGTGATGGCATCAGAAGGTTGTCCTTTCAGGCCGGTACAGGTGACCATCTGCTTTTTGGGCTCCTGCTGGTCTGTTAGTAAATGCACTGACAGGTGTGAGATGGAAGCATGTAGCTACAGTTTCCCTTGCTGCTTTTGCTTTCATGCTGGGGCGTGTGTGGGTGGACGAAAGGGGGAGCAGGTGTTGAGAGAGAGAAATAGGACCTGAACTTGAAACTAAGGTTCCTTCTTTTTCCTTTTTGAACTCTTAAACTTTTTAGACTGCTTCCCAAAACAAACAGTCTCTTTACACAGTGCGTGTTTAAGATGGTTGTTTCCTCGTACTAGTTACAGACCTGTAGTCCAATAAATGAGCAATAGTTCTGTTCTTTGGTCGTTGTGGTTGAAATCATGTGGTTTGAATCATGATGCTTTGAAGCAGATAAAGACTTGAAAAGGGTATTTGGGATACTTATTTATGCGAGGAAGAATACATGCTGGGGTATGAGGTAAGTATGGCCAGTTGAGTGTACTGATTTTATCAGATTTTATTATTGTACTGTACAAAGTGCATGAGATTCTGATCGTGATTATGCCAGTGTAAAGATATCTCCCTTCATGAGGATGTAGTTGAGATCCAGAGTGGAGTTCTCTTTTATTCATATGCAGACTTTAATAATATAGAAGACTGGAGGGAAGAATACTGTTGTATGGGAGTATTGTGTTGTATCATTGGGCAGCCAGACAAAAGAAAATGCTCTGAGTTATTACCAGTTTGGGTTGAAATGGAAAATATGATGCAGCAGGCAACTACAGCAATAAAGGTATGAATGGTTCGGTGCATGGAGTATTGATATGATTGCAAGGGTCCACAGCTCAGTGAAATGGGCAGTTCAGTAGTTCAGTGGCCAGTAAGATGCTGGTGCAGGTAAGACATTCAGAGAAGCAGGAAAGATAAGAGAGCCTGAGGGCAACCACACTTCTCAAGCTGTTTGCCTTCAGTTGGGAAGGACAGCAGTCTGCTGTGAGGCTTGTCTTCTCCTGATGCATTGGGGGAGTAGCTGTGGTAGAACTTGTCAGGAGCAGAACTAACTTTCTGGCCTTGCACACTACACAAATGTGTTTAAATCAGTGCTGATGGCATTAATAATGTCCTTGTGGTAGTAGTTAAGCATTTTCCTTCCTTCAACTGCTTTGTAACCCACATCATGGCTGTGCTGTCTCTTCAGCAGAGATTTAATACGCGATAGTGTCAGAAGTGGAGAGCAATGGGGAAGGAATCTGGGAAAGCATTTGGCAGCCGCACATGAATGAGAAATGCTGTTTCCTGTAAGCGTTTGATATTGAGTATTGCCAGATATTCCATACAAAATGCAAACGTAGTGTACTGACCTGGGAGGGCTTGGGGCCAGGGTCTGTAGGGCCAGGCTTTAAGGTAACCCTGAAGAGTTTTATTAATTTTGCGTAAATGGGCAGTGAAAGAAGCTGCTTCCCAGAAGAAGTCAGTATGAGTGGAGAAAAAGGAACAAACTTCAGTCTGAGACTGCTGTGTTTGTGCGTGCACGTGTGCTGCTAGCGTTGCTTTCCTTCCATGATTGCTGTCTGTAACCTTATACTGCCAGAGAGTATGGCTTTATACTTTTAAAAGTATCTGGTTTTGTACCATTTTCTATGCAGTGATGTGCAAAATGGTTGATATGCAGTGATGTCTGCCTGAGGCTGCACAGCTGAATTCCCCACTGGTTGCTAACAGGAAAGTTTTGTCCTTCAATAGCTACACAGTAGTAGTTCTGTTTTAACAGCTTTAGAGGACCTTGCCATCAGTCACTGGTTGCCTGGTGGACAAAGTGCATTCCTGTAAAGCAGGGCTACTTTCCCAAATGACCTGCTGTTTGAAATGCCAGTTAATTGCAAGTCATTTTAGATGCTACAGGATCACTTGCTTCGCACAGTTCAACAGGCTGTAGATTCATCTAAAGTGAAAAAAGAGCACTTGCTGTAATTGTAGCTGAGAAACAGCAAGTTTCCTCCAGTCTCTGCTGAACCTCCTGTGTCCAGGATGGGCAGGGAAAGCAATCTGCTCTTCTGTGCCCCAATTCTGAATGATCAGTTCCTCTAGGAGAGAGGAGGGCAGCATATAAATGTGCCAACCGAAGGAAATATTCAGTGCACAAGCCACAAAACCTGTTTACCCTAAGGATTAGATTTTACTTCTGCACAGATTTCTCCTCCTCTGACTCTAGCGGTGCTGTTCCTGAAGCGTTCTGGGAGGACTTTCAAAGGCTGTGACCCCACAGGAGCTGTCAGTGTTTTGAGAGCTTTTTCAGTAAAGGAAGGCAAAATATCTTTCATCAAAGGGCTGGATTTCTTCTGAGGTTGACTCAGAATCTGCTTGTTCATGTACTTACTCTTCCTCATATAATGTTGCTGGGGCAGCTTTTCAAATTATGTC
Source organism: Falco rusticolus (assembly GCF_015220075.1). Taxonomy (NCBI): domain Eukaryota; kingdom Metazoa; phylum Chordata; class Aves; order Falconiformes; family Falconidae; genus Falco; species Falco rusticolus. The sequence goes on along the minus strand of NC_051198.1, from coordinate 21,671,374 downwards.
AATTTTGAATGTTCAAGTAAAAAATTGCCTGTTGTCAGAATTGGAAACTTTTTTGTGCTGTCACACCATTTTTCTGTTAACCCTTGGCAAGTTATTTTGACTAGTATTTTCATGGGTGCTTGATAATTTGTGTTTTATCTTCTGAATTTCCCCACTTGGTACATGGCAAACCTGATTTTATGTCACTAAGCTTCTGATGAAAATAGAGCTATGAGTACTTGGCGCCTATAAAAAGCAGTGAACCTGGCCTTAAGAATTATAATTATCTATACTGGTGACCAACTAGAAAACTTTGGCCTTGGACAACAGGAGATAAGACAGGCATCAGAGTATATGATTTTTCGAGTTAACGATGTACCTACCTAAGATGTCAATGGCACCTAAGCAGGATGTTTAATAGAGAACATCGAGATGGGACTGTTAAAATGTGAATGAAAAACTTTGAGAAGCCTAGTAGCATGGTCTAATTCTGCCAACCTAAAACCCCCTAGATATTTGTGGAAACAACTGCACTTTCAGTGCTGGTATTGATTTTTCTGGTCCTGTCAGGAGGGAGCTGCAACTTGCAGATATGCAGTCTCTCAAGTGAGAGAGATGACCGCAGCTTTCCAGTATCAGCTGATGAGTTTAGTGCTGATATCTGTGCAACAAGAAGACCATGCTGTACTTCTGTATTCCTTGTATGATCTCTGTGCTGTTTCTGTGTTGCATCGTTGTGTAGTCAATACACTGGATATGCTGTAATTCAGACTGTGTCCTTGAAAAATTACAATCAGACAAGTAAACGAAGCATAACAACTGTATCAGAAATAGTGTGACCAGCAGGACTAAGGCAGTGATTGTCCCCCTGTACTCGGCACTGGTGAAGCTGCACCTCGAACCCTCTGTTCAGTTTTGGGCCCTTCGCTGCAAGACAGAAATGGAAGTGCTGGAGCATGTCCGGAGAAGGATAACAAAACTGGTGAAGGGTCTAGAGAACAATGAGGAGCAGCTGAGGGAATGGGGCTTGTTCAGCCTGTAGAAAAGGAGGCTCAAGGGAGACCTAATGGCTCTCTACAACTGCCTGAAAGGAGGTTGTAGCGAAGTAGGTGTTGGTCTTTTCTCCCAAGTTACCAGCAATGTGACAAGAGGAAACAGCCTCAAGTTGTGCCAGGGGAGGATTAGATTGAATATTAGGAAAATTTCTTCATTGAAGGGGTTATTGAGCATTGGAACAGGCTGCCCAGGGAGATGGTGGAATCACCATCCCTGGAGGTGTATAAAAGTGTCAGTGCAGTACTTGGTGGACTTGGCAGTGCTATGTTGACAGTTGGACTCTGTGATCTTAAGAGCGTTTTCCAACCTAAACAGTTGTATGATTATATGATCATCAATTCAAAACAGATTGATGGGACCAGTATCTTTCCATCAGAAAGTGAAAAAAACTCAACCCCAAAACAAAAAGCTTTTTTACTGATGGCTTTGTGCCTTCCACAGGCTGATGATGTGTTTTATGTTATTGCTTGTGTTCTGAGTCCTTCTGACCATTTCTGATTTTACTGCTATTATCTGTCTGCTGCCATCATGATAGTATTAGAAACAAAATGTAGCAAGCAACACCTATAATTAGGGTTGTCTACACATTTTCTTTCTATTTTCCATTTGACTCATTCCCAACTTTTTGAATCTTTCAATTTCCAAGTTGAGATAATCAAGGTCAGCCATCTCTGAGAGCGAGGGTGGTGTTTGTCCATTTAACAAAGCAAGGTTTTGAATATAAGAACAGTAGGGCTGGAAACTGAAATTTGGCAGCAAGAGAATACTTGTGGAGGAGAATTCTTAGAAAAACCCTGAGGCTTCTTTCAGAAAAGAAACCGACAATGTAATGACCCACTGGAAAACGCTGGCCTTGAAAGACACACAAGACTATGCAGTTACTGAGCTAGCCGTATACATAGTTTAATGTCAGTGAAAGTGCTGAATAGACATAAAAATTATATGTGTTGCCTTCTCTGGATGAATCACAAGAGAATGAATCATGGAAGTGACAGGGAGATACTGACTTCAGTGTGACTCAGGAAAAGACGGGCACGTTTAGCTCTTGAAAGTTATTGCTCTGAGGACAAGCAAAGACATATAGGCACCCTTGGGTGCACCCTTTGGAGGCCAGCTGGCCGCACCCTACAGGGAAGCAGCCCCTGGGAGAGGCAGCGCGGGCTGGCCACCGGCTGTGGCAGCCATAGCACCTGGCAGAGGAGTGGTGCTGCCAGAGCCCAGGGCACGTGTGAGACTTAGGAGCACCTGGGAAGAGGTTGTAGGTGAGGGATAGATTGAACTTTTAAACCCTGCCCAGTACATAGCTACTGTCCAGTAACAACTGGTCGCTGTTAGCCTCGTCTGTGTCCGCTGGCCTCGGAGAGCACAGGCCTGCGTTTCTGCAGCCAGTGCCGTGCTAGGCCTCGCCCAAGCTGCATTGCTGTGTACAGGTGTTTGTTAGCATGTTTGTTTCTCAGCAAAGCATGACTTGTTGGTGTGTTTTGTATTGTCTAAAGTTGGAGCTTTTAGCGTGGTTTTGTTTGCTGAGATCCTTAAAAGCAGCCTACTTTGTGTCTTCTGTTGGGGGGTAAGCTCCCTTCTGCAGCATTCCCCTCTGGCCCGCTGAGGTACCAGGGCCGTGCTGTGTGCTTCATTTCAGGTGCTGATTTTTAGATATGTGGGACTGGCAATTTGTGAGTTAATTGATGATGTCTACATGCTGCAATTAACCTAATTATAGGTTTGATTACATTAATTAAACTCTTGTCCTGGACAGCAGATGTTTAATCATTTGTCTTCAGGCTCTCCCTCAGTTGGGGTCATTTGGGAACCTGTTGCGTTGGGTTGGTAGTGTTCAGTAGTGTGTGGTACAGGCACAAGTGTGTCGCCACTAACACTGGAACAACTTGTTTCCCCTTAATCTTAAACATTCTCTTATTAAAACCCTATTGTAAAACTTTAAATGTCATTGATCAACTTGTATACTCCTGTTTGTTGGAAGCTCTTGAAAGTGTGACTCTTCTCCAAGGTGGTGGGAGAGAGCCTTTTGCACTAGTTTACACTAATTTGCCTTTTGGTGCATATGTGCACTTTGTGTTGCGCTTATGGATGCTGTGCTGGATGCACAGACCCTGAGAGAAAAAAAGGAAGTCTTGCTTTGCTGCTGTAGCATTAATATATATATATATATATATATATATTTTTCCCCAATACAGTTAGCTGTTTTTCATCACAGCTTGTTTTGGAAAGCTGCTCACTTGTAAAGAGGCAGGATTTCAGAGCTGAGCTATAATGAACTACAGAATCAACAGTGGCACAGCATGATAGGAAAGTGAAGGTGCCATTTCTGAGCTTTATGAGGTATTTTCCATCTTTGGTAGCCATACTGAAATAAGTAGTAAATTTTGGCATTCCTGCTGTCAGAAAGCCTTCAGAGGTCTGGCACATACCAGTAAGGATGTGGATTTTCAGTGGAAAGCACTTTTAAAATTTACTTCAAGGTAGAAAAGAAATGTAGCATCATTGACTTCTTGGAAGTAGATGACAGACTAGCTGATTAAACCTTGCACTCTTCTATTCTGGTTGCTTCTCCTTTATCTTCTGCACAGAGATAATGCATTGACTATTAATTCTCATTGCAGAAGAGTCAGTGTAGTGGTTCAGTGTTTGTCAGCTGAGGGGTGCCTGGCTGATGCTCTTCTTTAGGTACCTATGCGGGGGAGAAGGACTTGGTCAGTGAAGAAACTCCTTTCCTTCCCCACTCATTGTGTTATTTAGTTCTTTCTCTCTGTGGAAGCTCCAATTCTTGGACTGACTATTTAGGCCAGGTAACAGCAATTCAAACACACTGCAAATGTTGGGCTGTTGAATGGCAGCCTGGTGACAGACTGTATCATTTAATGACATGGTGGTTTGTGTTAGTTCTCAAACTGAGCAGCCTTCATCAGGGGTGCTTTGGCACTAATTTAGAGGGATCAGGAGGTGTGAACATGGGGAGGTGGTACTAGTTTTAGAAATGAGATGTGTTGCATGTAAAGTCAATGCAAAGAGTTTGGGCCTAGAAGCTGAACATCAGAGATGGTAGCTAGGTTCAGCTCAGCCAAGCACCTGTAATCCAGCCATCCTTGTGTCCCCTCACACCAATTCATTGAACATACAGCTGGGAAGGCTGGGGCACATTGTGGCTTTTCTGTAAGCAAGGAGAAATGTAGGTCTCCTGTGTGGACTGTTAGCTGACAGAAGGCAGTGAAGAAATGGATACTTTAGCAAGAGAAGACTAACTCTGATGGAATGAGTCCTATGGCAACATTGATGCTGCTACACCTTTTTAGTAATAACTCAGATCTTTTAAATTTGAGTACTTAAGCACATGCCTAGGACTGATTTGTCCACAGTCTTGTGGCAACTGTAATAATTTATATGCCTATAAAAATTTCCATGCTGATTTTGTAGCATGTTTTCATCCAGTCTGTGTAGAATGGTGTGACTGTAAATGCAGTGAAAAGGGAAACTGGGCAGTTCCGTGCAAATGTATATTATATGGAAACATAGACTTGCCTGATGCTGCACCAAATGCTCAGGGAATCAGCAGAAAGAACTAATGCAGAAACTATGTTGTCTTAATGGTGGATTATTGGAATTGATGACACACACAAAAAAGGAGGAATTTGGCTTTTTGTATGTGTGTGTGTAAAACAGGTATTTCTACTTGCTGAATACTTCAGTTTGCCCTATTTTGGGGTTCTGGTCTTTTGGGGCACTCAGAAGCCCCATGTCCTTTGGCTTGTTCCAGCTGAGGGTGCTCTGCAGCTTGAAGTATCAAGCCTCAGGTTAGAAAGATTGCTTTTCAGAACTGGGAAGCATTTTAAATTGATGGCACTTTTACAGTGAATACCTTTCCAGAAGACTGAACAGCAGCAAGCATACAGAAGCCAATTCTTTCATACGTTGCCTTATCTCTTGTGATTGCAGTGATGATTAAATAACTTCAGGGTAGAAAAAGTTCGAATGGTGTTTGCCTTGAGCATTTTTGTGCAGTGCTTTTTTAATGAGCTCCCACATGTCCAGCTTGCAACTTCTAGTATTTAAAGCTTTCTCTGTGATTTCACTATTATTGTAATGTGATGAAGTACTTTCGTTCTTTTTTTCTTTAAGACTTTTATTAGCAATTGTCCTTTTTTGTGGAGTATGAAACCATGGAATTAGGCAAGTAAAGGGTTGATATTCATTGCAACTTTAGACTAGCTGGAGGTATAAGTCTGTCACAGTACAAGGGTAGTATAATACAGGAAGGAAAACAACCCTGATAATGAACACTCAAAGATTCCGAAGTATTTTTTTAAATACTTAACAAAATACTTATAAATTTTCATGAAACTGCTGTGGCAACACATTCCCACCATCACACTGCTGTTGGAAACACAAAAGGGCATTGCTGCTTTTCTAAGGCTGAGGAAGAGGAGACTGTATGGAAGTACCAGCAGAGGAAGTCAGGACTGGCCATTAACTGCTGGAGATTTTCAGATCACAGTGGTTATTATCTGGAAGGGGAAATGTATTCTTAATATGTGAAGTATAAAAAGATTTCCTTTGAGAATCTTCTGCCTTCTATACACGTATGTGTTTTCTCCCTCCTGCAGTTGGATTAGGAACATGAAAACACAGTCCTGAGTATTCTGGTTTGGGAATCCTGATGGTGATTCCAGTCAAAAATGGTTTACTGGGCAATTTTCCTCTTCCTTGTGCCCTTCTCAGACCACACTAATACGAAGCATGAAATGGGGTAGCATTTAGAACTGTTCAGGGTATCACATCTTGACCTTGTCAGTGGTAGAAAAATAATGTCAGATAGGAAAGGCTCCTAGCAAAATAGATCCACACAGCCAGGGAGGAAAAATTGTTCAAAATGTTGGCAGCATGCTCAGAAGAACAAGTATCTCTTCTTCCAACTGCAGAGCAGTGATCTCTAGATGGATAGATGCTGCCCCTGACGGCACAGTGATGAGGAGAACTTGGGCAAGTGAAAATGCTGTGAAGAGAGTTGTAGCTCTGCAGATGCTCTTGAAGCTCTTTTCTGCCAGTATGCAGAGTAGCACAAAGGACTTTATCCCTCCCTTTCACACCCTGCTTGTGACAACCTGTTTAACTTAGGCTTTTGTATGAAGGATACCGTTAGGACCCAATATTTTTGTTCTCTTTAGTGCCCTCTGTGATAATCTCTGTGAATTTGTTGTCTAGTCCCCTTGACTTGTTCTATAATGTTTATTCTTTCATCTTTCTGGCTTCTTGCCTAAGCTTTCAGCATTGAAAAAATGGAGAAAAGTAAATAAAAATCGTAGAGTATTTGTTTTAAGATACAAAAAATGGGCAATCTATTTTCATTACCCTCTAGCTACGATGACATTCTCACCATACTATTCGTTATTACAGGCACTGTGTTTCTCTGGTCTGACTCGCGCAGTCTAAAGTGTCTTGCATTGCAGTCACAATGTCGATGCACTCTTCAAACAAAGCTTTTAGGGCTGCTTGCTAGCCACAGCTCAGCCTACTACTGCTGCATTTCACTTATTGATCTTCATGAATGTCATCCTAACTCAAACAGTTTCTTCATTAAGCAGGCTTTTGGTACAATTTCTTTTTCTTGGAGAAATGGCGATTTACCCAGAGACAGTATTTCTGGTTTTTACTGGAGCTGGTTGCTGAATGTTTGGAGAGAATTGAGACAGTATTTCTGGTTTCTACTGGAGCTGGTTGCCGAATGTTCGGAGAGAATTGGTGCTTGTTAGCTTCTAGAAACTGCTGAAGGTTCTGGACACAGAAAATGGCCTGCAAACGAAATGAGCTGCTAGGCAAAAGGTGAAAAAAATCCCTGCTGCTTATCTCATCAGTGCTGAAGAATATCACAAGTACAGTGTGGGAGCCAGTGAGGGCTAGTGCACAGGGGAGAGGACCTGAGCTGGCAGGTTTGGGCTGAGTTCCCAGCTCTGTCACACACTCTGCCGTGTGACCTTATGCAAACGTCTCCATGTCTCTGCTCAGCCTGCCTTGCCTCTCTAACTCTTCACATCTTACTAATAGAGTGTCTTCTACTGTCCCCTGTACATACCATACCACTGCGTAGCTATTCCCTCCCTCTGCTCTGCTACTGAAATGTGTCTTTTTGACTTTGAGGGTATTGGTATCAGTAAAGGGAAGCCTTTACGGAGACCTGGACATTTAAACTCTCTGTGTTTTTCACCAGTTCAGCTATTGTCTGGTGCTTTTTGTTCCATGTTCCTCTAACCTCACCTACATTCCTTTTCTGCTCCTCCATTCCCCTTCTTACTTATTTAGGCTTTGCACCTCTGTCTTTCCCCTTCCTCCCCTCCTTCAACCTGTGAAGACTCCGTGTTCTCTTGACCATCTAATTTAACTTTGATTCCCTCCTAGTCATTAGGTTTCTCTGTTGAGGCCAAGAAGGTCTGGCAGCCTCTTTGATGGGTCTGCTAAGCTGTTGATTAAAATTTTGCAGGCTCTGTGATGCAGAGACAGCTAAATCGCTGCTCCCTTGGCAGGTTTCTGAAAGGCTGGAGGAAGACAGTATTGAATAGAAAATTGGAAGAAGTGAGAGAAAACAGGAGGGCAGAACTTCTGGAAGGAAGCATGAAGAGTAATTTTGGGCCAGGTAGATCACAAGAATTTGACAGGGGGCAATGGTTTAAAGAACAGTGTGCGTGCACATGTGTAGGTGGAGAAGGACAGGGTAGATGGTTGTCTGTCAGAGGGACATTTGTCAAAGGGAGCTGAAACCATGGTGACCGGATCCTGAATGCCCAACATCAGGAGTGATATTTAGGGACAGCTTCAAGAGATGCTTAGACGCTTACCCAGAAAAACTTGCTGTGTGGTTTGCAGGTAGACTCTTATTTAAAAACAACAACAACAACCTAATAAAAACCCCAGCAAAGCAATAACCTAAAAAAAAATAAAACCCCAAACCTACACTGAAGTTGTGTACCATTCAAAGCATGTCAAGTGAGCTTGACAGAAAAATATTTTAATAGCCTGGTGCTCATGTACTGATTGATTACAGCAACAGATCAAAGATAAGTGTCATTAATATCTGTCAGCCAGTGGTAGCTATATAATATCAAAAATTCAAGCTGTTGAAAAGCATTCTATCCTTGTCTTGTTCCTAAGACCAGTAAATGAATATTCATGGTAGCACACAGCTTACAAATGGTTCCTCACTTCACATAGCTTTTAAAAGATGAGCGTGCAGGTTATTACCACAATTTGTTAAGTGCTAAAATGAGTTCCTGCATTTTTACTTCCTTATAATTTCATAACTGCAATGCCTGTAAATGAGATAGAACATATTTACCACAATTGTCTGCCCAAGTCCTACTGTTAGTCTGCAGTTACTGTATGAGCTGTAAGATCTTCTTGTTGCCTCCGTCAGTGGGAAGGAAGAATTTAAGGTGATCTGGTAGATGCCACTTAGGAGATACTGTATGTGACATAGAATTATAGAAAGCAAGTTCTTCATTGCTTAAAGAAGGGAAAGACTTGATAACTGCAAAGACTGTTTTGGAAATCTGTGTTCTGGTAGTTTCTGATGTTGTGAAAGTTATCCCTGATTTGCAAGAATTATTAGGAAATGCTTCTTTAATGACTGCCTTGGAACTGCTGCAGGATTAGGTTAGATCCAGTGTTGTGCTGGCAGAGAGTGGGGATCTGAACTGTAAGGACCTTTCATTTTGGAATCCAAAGATCAGGGTTTAAGTTCAAGAGGAGCCACTGTTCTTTTATTATGTGCCTTGTATCACAGCGATGAACAGTTTACTCTGAGGTTTGACTCCTGATGATGATGAACTTAAACTGAGATTCTGGCTGCTGTTACCGATTGCTACAGCCACCTTATATCCCTGTGGTTCCTAAGACTTTGTTGATGCAAACATATGAAATTACTTAAGCCAATATTAGAAATTACCTTTTTTCCTAGGACCTTTTGGGAATGCTAGGATAGTAGGTGTTCTCTACCTGCTGGGGCTGGCCAAGTAAAGCTTCCCGGAGCATGCCTGCCAGAAAATGCATTACTGCTCTGTGGAGAGGTGAAGAGCAGAGAGGTCTGCGTTTATGGCCAGAGATATCTGCCACTCCCATTCTAATTAATTACTTCATGGTTAAAAGACTCCAAGGATACAGAAATGTTGGGTTCATATTCCTGCTGTATTTATGGAGACTGGAACAGGTCTATCAGTAAAAACTCTTTTCTTCTCCTTTCTCTCAAAATACCCATACACCTTTAGGTGAAGGAACTCTACAGAAAAATCGTAGACCTGGGTTCAGGTCTCTGCTCCTGCACTGAGATTTGAAATGCAGGCCTGTTTTATCCCAGGTGCATGTTGACTGCAGGGGAGCATAGCTGCAGTCTTCCCTAAGCAAGAAGAATCTTTCTGTACCTAACTACTGGATGAGGTTTGTAGCTGCAAATTGTTGACAAAGGTATTTCATTACCTTTGAGAGTCCTCTGTACTTTCTGTTGGCCAGCCTCAGCTTATTAGCATCCGCAAATACCATTCTTGTGTGCCTCACTGGTTCAGGCACTGCACAAGCAGTATAGTTCTTTAAAAAGGTCCCAATGGGTTATTACTTCTGACTGTAAAAGTTTGTGTATGTGCAAATATATTTGCATTTTGTGCTGGCTTGCTAACAAACTCACCAAAACACAAAATGTAGCTACCTAACATTTTTTAGATGTCAGATGATTTCTATGTAATGTTTACTTTTAAAAGAAATTAGGCAGTATCTCTTATGCAATAATATCTACCCCTGAATATAATGATGTATCTTTTTTAGAAGTTCCGTGTGGACCTCCCAGCTGTGTGCGTGCTTACCTTTACTACTGCTTTTAGTCCTGCTGAGTTCTAATAAAACAGCAGAGTCAGCCTGGAAGAGAAGCATCCTCATGACTGGAGCCATAGAACAGTAATGTTTACCCATTTCTGAAAGTTAGGCTATAACCCTCTTCACCACTCCAGAGAAAAGTATTCTTCTCATATGCAGTCATCCACCGTTTCTCATTAAAAACCCAAACAGTTGTTTCAGTTATTTTTTGATAAGCCATATGTGTCTTCACTAACCTGTCATTTGAGTTGTCAGTAAAGCAGGCCCCCTAGAGAAGCCACGGTCTATGAGCTTTTCCCATTTCCCATTCCTGTTCATACTGTATGCACCTATTGATTTTGGTCTGCAAGAACATCTGTGTGTGTGGGAGGAGCATGACTCAGACCTAGTCATTCCATGACAATTATTCTTTAACCACCTCAGATTAGACTTCATCTGCAAATATTGTCTTTATCTCAGACCTCATTGGTTTACTCGACATAATTAAAAACTCCAGTATTCTTATTTGTGTTACAAACACCATAAAATATTTGTTAACTATTTAATGACACCAGAAAAAGTAAGTTTTTGGACCAGTTTGTCTTTAGTTTTTTTTGGGAAGTGTTTGAAAGCCTTGTATGGAATTATAGTCACATAACTTGTTTGCACTTGTTGCACTCAGAAGTAAAAGATGTGCAAGTGCAAGATGGGATTGGCAGGTCATGCAGTGTCAGCTGAAGAGCATCTTGCAGTCTTCCTGTGGTTATTGAAGTAACAACACTCCAGGAGTCTGGCTTACCAAGGTTATTGCATCAGAAGCTTCAGACTGAGCGGTGGAGAAGCAAAGCAGTCAGGTAGAGCACAGTCCAGTTAAGTGCAATAGTTTTAGGGGTTTAATTTCACAGTAAAGTTGGTCTGAACTAAGAATTATTTGTCCTTAATTCCAGTTCCCACTCATCCTGGCAGATGCAGCTGTGCTCTTAACTCTAGCTGGCTGGCCTGTCGACTGAACAGGCTTGACAGCTCCTCGGTGATTAACACAACCTCTCTGCAACCAATGTATAGATCATTGGTGACCGCCTGGAGCTAAGTCAGCCTGAAAAGTGCTAGTGGGTGTAAGCCAGGTGAGCTACAGAAGACCCGGGCTTCATCTCAGTTACGTACTTCCTGTTTGAAGGGTTTTGGTTTGGGGACAATGCAGTTAATTCACAGAAGTTACTTTTCTCTGGAATCTGTGGGGCAAGGGACGTGCAATTTTTACACCAGCTGACTGGGTGAGGCCAACACTCTACCAGCCACCTCTGGTTCACTTCACAAGGAAACCATAGTGCCTTCATCCCACTCTGCTTTTATATTGGGGTAATTTATAGGCATTAAAATGTTACCTTTTCATTTGTTCTCAGAGAAGACAAAGCCTAAAAAAAGATTGAGGTGTGCTTGCTACATGGACAGCAAAAGCTTTGGGATGAAAGTTAGTGGTCAAAGAGAGCTGCTTCATCTCAGTATTTCTCCTAACTATGTCCTTAACTTTAATCACAGGCATACGTGCTCACACCTGTGGAGTAGTGTTTAAAGCCTATGTTTAAGTGGATAGCTGAGTTGAGGTTTTAAGCCTAATGAGAAGTGAGATCACTGCAGCCTCAGGGGAGGCCTTGGGTCCTTCCTCCTTGTAGTCTTACGGGTGGATTCAGATCTGAACACACTCAGCAAGAAATGCAGCCAGCTATTAACTTCCCACATGGGCACTCTGGTGGGAGTTGAGGGAATCTACCTGAACTCATTTATCATTGGGAATGAAGGATTACTCTAAATATCTCACTCAAATGTAAGATACTTTAATTAAAGTGAGGTCTGTAGCAATGACCAAAAGGAATCACTCTAGAGAATGCTGCTTGGGCAGTTGTCAGCAGGTGACTTTAGCCACCAAACTCTTGTGTTGCATCAATGACGGGGGGGAAATGCAGTCCAGAATTCAGTATGTGTAAGTGCTGGGTGATGGCTTTGGTGTGCAAAATTCAGATCCAGTTCTGAACCCTCAAAAGTCTACAAGCAGGTTATTGCAAAATCTGGCTTGGGAACAGCCAACAGGAAAGGGCCTGAGCCAGCAGTACAAAGCCCAACAGAACTGCAGGGAAAGAGCCAGAACATTTGGATAAAAGGCTATTTCCTTGAGCCTCTCTAGATTTCGCTCCTGCAAACCTTCATGGAAAACATCATACAAATTATAGAGGAAATATGGTAAACAGAGGAACCCAAAAAACTATGTATGTAAGCAGTTTCCCATGAGAAGAGAACAACTTTTCCTTTTTATTCATGCCTTTCTTTAATCTTTTCCTAACTGTTTTTTTAATGTGTAGTTCTATTTCAGTAATAGATTAAAAAAAAATTAAAAATGAGAGTTTGCTTATAATTGGGGGTAACCATTTTAGATAAGTTGAGGGTAGATAAAAAACAGCTTTCAAAGCAAAAGCTTTCATATTGGTGCAAGTTAGTAAAAAAAACCTAGAAGCAGTATCTGGAGATTTAATTTTAACCAAGTAATTGAAAATGGCCATGCATTACCCTGTATAAATTGTAGAAGAAAAATGATGCCCTTAAATGGCTCAGTCGTCATTTAAATGGTGATCTGTTCATTAGTGCTGGGAAATGAAATGGAAATCCATTTCAATTTTCTAGACAATTTAAATTTTATTGTCCATAAAGTTCTACAAAACAGTAAAATAGTGTTCTTTCTTGCAAATTGCAGAGGTTTTACTCGGATTTTGCCATTTTAATAATTCTAATCATGGTAAAACCTGCTAGTGAATACAGTGAACTGAAGTCGTCCCTTGTTGATAAAAGTGTCCCACTGGTGAGTCTGGCCTTGTATGTTTGGAATACTGATAAGTTTTGCAGCCGTAACCTGTTTGTACAGTTAGTTTCCTCTTGATAATCAAATTAGCTTTGTCTAGAGCAAGGCTTTAGACATGAAGTCGTGAAGTGCACATGCTTAAAACATAGAGCATCGTCAAGATCCTGCTCCACATTTAAAACCCTTTATGACCTTCCTAAAGATGTTTTGATAAATACCTTGTTCTTTACAGGAGTTGCAGTGGTTTTAACTAGCTGTGAAAATCAGCACATTTCCTGGTCATTCTGTCTGACCTTACCAGACATGGAATGTATCCTGTGGGGATAAAACATGGAGGGGTAACTGGAAAGTGCCATTTCTGTGGAATTACCTTCCTTTTTCTCTAGTCTTAACTTTGAGTGGTCATGTTGACGTTTCCCCTTGCATATCTTCTTGCCTGTTGCTCTTGCTACCCCTTATTGTATATTGACTGAAATAAAATTTGATTCTGCAAGGAGCTTTCTGTGGACTCACTAGTTAAACTGTAGTGGCTCTTTGAAAGTCCTTTTGGTATCAAGGGCTAAGGCCCTAATTTCAATTAATTACTGGGAATTACTGTGTTTGCAGTTAGTTGTGGCTATCTCGTTTAAGAACCTGTAAGTTGAGGCAAAACATGTATCTTTACATCTGGTTTACGATACACCTTTGGATGTAACATGATGTTACTTCATGAGGACTAACCAGTCAGTGCAAGTACAGGGCCTTGCAGAAATATGGACGCCTTCAGGTAATCTGAGGAAAGTCAGGTGAACTTAGTCTGCGAGTGCTGTTTGTTTATAGAATAAGAACACACAACCCTGTTTTTCTGAAGGTGAGAGAAGCTCGTGGTTAGGGAATTCTAAGTCTACCAGTTTAAAGTCTCCTGTATCCAGGATGCTCTTTTCTTTAATTCCTTTCAGTGTCATGCTTGTGTTGTCTTCTGTTGGATTCCCTTTACAGCACAAATATAATGTACTAACAGATTCTTATTACTTAATTTTGCAACCAAGAACACATCCAAGTCCTCACAGGCTAGTTCTGACTTGTGCATCTGATTACTTCAGTAACGTTCTTTTCTGTAAGCATGTTGCCTGCAGTGGAGTCTGTGGCTGTCGGTAAGTCCTGCTCTGGATGACTTAGCGCCTTTCAGTGTAAATGTAATACTGAATTGTAGCTGTCAAAATAAGTGAACGATGAGTTTTGTGAATCAGAATTCTTGTCATTTTACTTGTTTGGACACTTCTTAATTTGCCAAAATCCAAAATTGGCAGTGTTAATTAGTAGGGCTGTGTTAGTTTAGTCAGGTGCTGCAGTACAGAGGTAGGTGCTTGGCCCTGGAGGTAATAGCTAACCTTCTTTTGTATGGCTTGCCGGGGGGGGCCTTTATACTCTCTTTTCATAAGCAGATTCTTGGATCGAAGATGCAGCCTTTCATAGAGTGCAAAGTGGTGTTGGCCCTTCTCTGTGAGTTTAGAGAGCTGTTTGTGTTGGAGAGCTTTCTTGCAGAACTGATGCTGAAGTTTGTTTTATTGGCTTTTATCTACTTTGGCTCTGATCACTCTTCTGATCAGTTTCAGTTTGTGTGTTTTCCCATGCTGTTTATCTCAGCCCAAACATGCTGAAGGCGAAAGCAAAACCTGTTGGAGATTTGTGCTGCCCAGGATGCCCAAGGCTTGTGAAATTCTTGTGAGCCAAAACACCTGTGATTGCTGCTACCAGCTGTGTGGGTGCTACCAAATGAAATAAAAATAAAAAAAACTTCAGTTTTGAAGCATCCTTAGGGATGCTGGAGTTCAGCATATTTGGAAGGTTTGGTGTTTTACCAACACTTACCTCTCTTCTTCTGTATTAAGCCTTAAACTGGCAAAATGTAAGTGGTTTCAAGCCCCTGAGATAGCAGGAGCTTATTGACCTGTGTGTTTACGCTGCTGTAGTAGCAGTCTGCTTTTATTTTGTAGAGTTAGGAAAGGGTGTGAGGAGAGAAGCAGTGGGAGCTGTTTGGTGTTTGTTCCATAGCTCTGCTTAACTCTTCCATTTCTTCCCTTACATACTGCAGACAGCCTATTTTAAGGTGCACAGATGTTTCTACTACTCTAGTCCTTGGTAGTTGCTTAAGTGGCTTTTTAGAGCAGCTGTTCCCTTGTTTATGTCTCTGACTTTCATTTCATTGCAGTTTTTGGGTTTTTGGTGATGGGAAGAGGAAGAGAAATCGTGTCTCATGTTCTATTGCTTAGCCCTTATCAACTGTGTCCTCACTGGTAGCTTATCTTTCTGCAGGGGAGACATTTCCAGTGTAGCTCAAGCCCAGTGTGGTCCTTCGATGTCCTATCTGTCATCAGCCGGGTGATTTCAGCAAATGTGATGAGTGTGAGAAGATTTGCAGTAGGATTTGACTAAGAGTTTAATAAAATTTTCCTGTGGCCTCTCATCTTTCATCCTGGAAGTCAAGTGGTTCTGCCACATAGCTTGATGGTCATGTCCCTCATGGCCTATTCAGGCTTTCTGCTTTGCTCTTGGCCACTGAATTGATTTTCAGCCTTGCTTAATTGATAGTAGTGTGCCAGTTCTTTGATCTTTGCCATTGCTACTACCTTGCTTTTGTTTGTGGGGTACCTAAGCTGAGGTGCAAATTAACAAGCCAGTGGAGTGATAGAGGAGGGAGGTGGAGCAATGTATCGGTTCAATCCGGGAGAACAGAGAGCTTTGGGAAGAACAGGATCTAACAGTCACCAGAACAGCATGGGGGAAGAGCTCCTGTGGGAATTTACTTTCACTTCAAAAATGTCTTTTTCCCCAAGTTGTGAAAACCAGGAGTTGATGTACCCACTGAGAAGATAGTAGCAATTGTAATGTGCTTTATACCATGTGAAAATGTTACACAAATACATTGTGAAAATTCATAAAGTGAATAAAGTGAAAAAATATTAATTGAACTATTAGATTATGGCTAAGTTGTTTCTATTTATTATTTAATAGCTAAATGAAATTATATCTGTACACATTGTATGAATGAAAAATAAAAGTTAGATAAAAAATACAAATAGGAAACTTTATAATATACAAAGCTTCCTAAGAAGTAGCAAATTTAGCAGCTCAGCATCTGTCTTGATAGAAAATGGGGCAACCCATTTAAATTCTGTACTGTTCTAGAAGGTTTTATAAATGCTTGATAAGTAAATCTTACGTTAGATGCTTTGGTTTCAAGTTGCATGACTACAAATAACAATTCTATCAAAGCTAGTGCTGTAAACAATTCCTTGATAGATACCTGTTCAGTTTGGTATTTGCTTGCAGGCTGTAATTAACAGTTCAGCATTTTTCTTTTAACTGCATGCTCTCTACCCATAAGTAGGCATAATTACCACTAATCAAGACCCCTAATCTCAAGCAATTACAAGCTTTTACATTGTTCTAATTGCACATATAGAAATAATGTTTTTTTCTCATATAATTATGTTATAATCCATACAATTACTAATTTCTGCTTTTCTTTTTATCTGATCAATGTTAATTTTGTGTGACTTCACAATGTGTTATCTGAAAAATGCCTTTGAGGCATGCAGTTTTTGTGGTTAATTTAGAGTTATGTTTCATCTTCAGTGAGAAGCGATATAGTGCAACAGGTTTTCTAGGCTGTGCTTTCTCTCAGCCATCTACTAACTCAATAATTTGTTGTAAACTGGGAACTTGTTAGCAAAACAAAAATGCAATTATACATCTAAATCATGTGCTTGCTCTTTTCAATAGTATTTAGGTTAGCACAGGCTACTCCTTAAGTATGCAAAAGGGTTTGGTTTGGTTTTTTAATTGTTAAATGGAACTTATGTGCAGAGAGACAGACTTTCTAGATCAGCTTTCTAGAAAGTGAAAATGAAGGCAGTTCAGTTTAAGAAAGCACTGCAAGTCTTGGGGGCAAGATGTAAGAGGTTGTTCATTAGTTGAGGTTGGTCTTACTTGTTGCTGTATAGTTCTTATGCACACATTCCGTATGCAAGGACTTTGGCTGAGTGCATTTTGAACAAATCATCATCAATCTGATGATTCATCTCAGGAACTGCATGCAGCACTTACATCTGTAATTGGGGTAATTGCAAACCTCTCATTCTTACAGATAGAAATTCTTCCTCTTATAATTCTAAAATCAGATCCCAGATCTTTTACTGTGGTAGCTGAGACCTACACTGACTTGTATTTATTTATCCATTCTTATTTGTGACATCATTAAAAGTAGCAGATGATTTGGTGACCTTTCCAACCTGTGTCTGACCTTCATGATTCACTTGTGTGGGTAATCTGCTATTGAAATTACTATTCTTCTATCTTTGACATTATTTAAACACTTGTTAAAATGGGGTGACACAGACTGCATTATAAATGGGTAGCCACATTGTTGGGGACTATGTGTTTTTCTTTATCTTGTCAGAAAAGAGTATTCATGTTGGGGGGGAGCCTCTATCTTTTCTGAGGGATCTTGACCTTCATGGAGAGGAGGCGTTGGAGATTTTGCTCTGTCATAAATTGCCCAACTTTCTTCCTGTAGCAGAGTGTGTGTTTCTGAAATTTTTCTGGGGCTGCAGTGTACTGCAGCAGGTTCATTTCATTATTCCTTTGAAAGGAAGAGAGGCACACAGCTAGCTGTTTCTGTGCAGAAGAGGTCAATGTTTAATATGCTAATGTATCTACCCATTATTAGGCTGCAAAAATCCTTGGCTTTAATGTGTCTTTAATAGGAATAAAGTGGTTAGCTAATGATAAATTAAGGATTGTAAGTTTGGGGATTTTTTTTTTTAATAAAAAATTAATGTAGGCAGGAATAATTTTTCTTACCAAGATAATTGTCATACTGGAGCATAGTAGCTAGAATTTGCAGTGGAAATTGCTCTAGGAATGCTTGCCTTACAATAATCAAAGAACCAAAATTCCAGTTTTTGCTTAGGCTTTTTGTAGCTGGACAGTAATGGGACAGTGGAGACTCCGTTTTACCTTTGTTGGCATAGAGCTATACGTCCCAAGGTACTGAACCCCTGGGTCTCACTGTTCACCAGAGAGCAAGAGATAGTTGTATGCACATAAGTCTGGTTGCCCAGAAATCTACAGATAAGAATTTGCTTGTGACCCTCTTCCTAATCTGTCACCTACTTTCAGCACTACTCTGGCTGGCAGAAGAATAGTGCTTGGGGATGCCTTGCACTGCTGCAGTGTCCTGCCAGTGGAACTTTGCAGATTTGGAGGTCCCAGGTTTGATTTCTATTAGAGTACCTGGTAAAAGTCTGTGTAAGTAGGGCCTAAGGTTAGCAATATTGTAGGGTTGTGTTGGCATCTGCATAACAGAGGGCAAAAGAGGACATAGTCAGGCTAAGGTAATACTCTTCAAATACAAAATACTTGTGGATTAAGGAGCCTTTATGGTAAATCTGTATTCTATAGCATTTCTTTATCTTCAGAACTCATTGCATCGGACTTTCTGGTATGGTTTAGCTCAGGCACAAGTTAAGGTTAAACAGAAAAATAATCTATAAATTTCTGGTCACTGTATCCCTATTCATACTTTCCAATATTTTTTTAATCTAAGTTTGCACATTTTTATATATGTTTTCATACCTGCCTGTACTGAGGGGTAGTTGGAAAAGGGGAGAGCGGGTCTCTACAGGAACTCATAAAAAGGGAAGTCATACAGCATCTGTAGAGAATCAGCAGTGTAAAGGCCTTGAGCAAGTCTAGATTTAAATTGCATCTCTCAATGATCAGGGAAAAGGCAGTCCTGTAAGTTTCTTTTGCACATTATCAAAGGGTTTTTGTTGCTCATAAAACCTTAAAGCATCTTTGTTGGCTTTAGGATATCCGCCTGTAACATTGACCTGAATAAATAGCTGCATTCTCAAAGCAATGAATGGAGTGAGGAAAAATGAAGAAAAAAAAAAATTTTTTTTGTTTGTTTGTTTGTAAGAGGGGATAAGGAAGGAAATAAACAGCAAAAAGGGGTGTTTAGGTAAGGCAAAATATTCTCCTTTTTTAATATATTTGACTTCTCAATTATTTATTTTCATCTCAAGTGGAAGGTACATCATACTGACAGTTGGGGGCCTGTTTTGAGGGACAGGAGGTGATAAGGAGAAAGAACGTCCTCAGCAAGCCGCAGCACTTACTAATGGCTATTTTTGCATCTGCTACCTGACTGTTCACCTCCCTCTGCAGCCAGCCTCTCAGACATCGCTGCCCTGGTCACAGCAAGGGAAAGCTCCCCTCCAGGCTGCCTGTCCCTCCCTTCCATTCAGGGCTAGACTGGCTGGAAGAGCCCCAGCCTCTGCAGGCCATGTAAACACCACTGAGACTGCTACCAGCCTGGTGTCCTGTCCTGGGCTTCGGCAGGTGGATCTTCTCAAGTCCTGTGTGTTTTCATCTGCTTCTCTCCACACCTCAAAATACTGCCTTTTTTTCTTTCTCATGTTTATTCTTAAACCCATCTCGATGAACCAGCTGGCTTCATAACTGTGTTGAATGAAGTCAGAAGGGCTGTGCAGTGGTCTGCCTGCCTTTGAGGGCTCTAGCTCTTGCCTCAGGCCTTACTGTTCTTCTGCCTGAAGAATATAAAGCATAATGCAAGTTGTTATGTATTATTAAACTTACATCTATAAATCACTGACCCATGGTAGCTGTTTATTACATATTCCATCTTCTGCTTTGATGCATTGTTGTTGTCACACTGAGGTGGGTAATGATGACTTGGCTTACTACTGTGGTAATGCACTTAAAGCTTAGAAATCTGTCACTGATGGCATTTCAACACAGGTGCTATAAACCAGAGATGACATTTTAAAGTATTTGCTGTCAAGCTGTTTGCCGTAAAATTCTTGTGTCTTCTCTTGCGGTTTTGTAAGGTTTAGGATACTACTGAATTGTTTGATGGACAAAGACAAATGGTTGTGTTTCAGGAACTCTGTGTTGCAGGACTTGCCATCACAAAAGTAGGCGGTGGTCCTCAATTTGTAATGCTGAACGTGACCTATAAGACACTTGTGCTCATTCCTAGCAAAGCACTGATACTGCATGCATTTCCACAGACCTGGCATTTCCACTCTTAAAGCACAGTGGAACACAGACTAATCGTCACAACTTACTATGTATTATATCTGTTGGTTTTCTTCTTTTTTTACAGCCCTTCTGTATGCAACCATTTTTGGTAATGTGACAACCATATTTCAGCAAATGTATGCTAATACAAACAGATATCATGAAATGCTGAACAGTGTCCGGGACTTTCTAAAACTCTACCAGGTCCCTAAAGGACTGAGTGAACGTGTGATGGATTACATTGTTTCCACCTGGTCAATGTCCAGAGGAATAGACACTGAAAAGGTAAGTAAATCAAATCGCAAGGGAAGAAGTCACATCCTGAAAATATTTCATTAAAATAAACAGGAGATACTTTCTTAGTAAAGAAGACAAATATTCTTTAAATAGTTCCAAGTAGTAGCTTCCCTTAATTTTAAACTTTCAAATACAGTATTCCAGTTATTCTGTCATACTGACATATGTTAGTGGTAAAAGTATGTATGTTTTGCTGGTGATACGTCATGAAGTAGTGTAAAAATGATGAGGGAAAGAGCTTGGTTTTCAGTAAATGAAGACGATAACTAAATAAAAAGTTGCAAGTTCTAGCAGAATCTCAGAATTTCTTCATATAAGATTTTTTTGGAAATATTTCTGTTGTGTGAGGTTGTTTGCAGCTCTGTGGGCTTGAATACAAAGTAAAATTCGTTTTGTCTTTGTGGAATTTGAATGTAGTATTCCATGTGTAGGTTGAAGGTATTAATGAAAACTGGAAGTCATTGGTGTAATAATAATGTATTGTTCGACATCTGCCATATGTGAGGCAAATGTTATCATCCTAATTCATTGCATTTACAAGTGAATTCCCACTGTGTCTTTTAAAATAACAAATGGTCAAAACAAATGTACAAAAGCAACTGCATGCCACTTTTATATTAGTTGCCAGTTTTTATGGAGGTAGATACTGGTTTTCTTCTGCTTGTAAATACATGTGATTTGTGGGGTGTTTCATTCAGGAGACCATACCAATGCTCTGGTGGCCAGCCTGCTGGTTGGTGGCTTAATTTAGTATTCTAAGCTGTAGGTGCTGCAGTTAAAAAGCAAACAATTTCATTTCTGTCTAGCTGTTATAGCATCGTTACGAAAGAGTTGAACAGATGTGGCCTTGCACTGGGCTGTCTGGAGACCAGTGGGTACACAGGGTACTCTTTGCTTTACTAAATTGTCTTCAGCATATCTACTGTTTAGATCCCAGACCATGATTCTGGGTAGCACTGTCTGTCGTAGTAGCTTTCAGAAAGAAATGGTATTTTAGTGCTGGATAGTGCTGATTAGAAGCTGCTCGGCCTGTTTTCTCACAAAGTACCTTTGTGCAGGGTTAAGGGTTTGAGGTAGGTACATTTGGGGAAGGTGGAGAGACAATATCCGAGGATACATAGTATAATGAATGCCCGTGCTTTTATTCACCTCCTAGTACAAGCTCCTCTCATCATTTTAACAAAGCGACAAGAAAAAACTGCTATGTAATACATGTTTGTTTTAGCTTATCTTCAAAGTTCATTCTTGGCTTCCTCTGATAAGGAGAGAAATGCTTTAAGAATGCCTTTAGAGACAGCAGGATAACCAAACCAAGCACAACTCACTGTAGCCTTTGAGAATTATCTTAATAAACAAGGAAAAAAGTCTCCAATTATCAGGACATCAAAGAGCTTAATTTGGTGCTGTTTTCAATAACTGGTGTGTTCATAGCTGAACTGCCAGTAGGGATGACTGTAAAACCAAGAAATCAACTTTCATCTGCGTAGCAAAAGCTAGCAGATAGGAGACCGACTAATGGCTGTGCCAGCCCACAAACGCAGGTCTGAGCTGGTTTGATGCCTGTGTATATCTTCTGGGATGTCATGCAATGAATAAACATGTATTGCTCCTGTGACAGAACAGTGGTAGTTGTGCTGCTGTGTAATGCAGTGCAGCTTTCTACAGATGAGGCAGATATTTAAAGATGAACTTAGCACAGAATCAATCTTCTCACTATTTTGTAGGCCACAATTTTGTCAGTTCAGTGTTAACTTCAGGCATGCCAAAGAGTGAATAATCAGCTAAAAACAAAGTCTGTAAGTCTAGAAAATGCCAGTGTAACAAAATTTAACCAAGAGCTGCTGAAAGATTCTAAAATTAATCCATGAAGATATGTTTCTTACCTCCCATATAAATGAAAGTCTTCTGCCATTTTTCTGTTAACTCTCAAATGTCTTTAATCCCTTTAATTTTTGTGAAGTTTGGAGACAACTTCTTTAAATGGGGAATGGAAAATAAGTTAATTTCCTCTTAGACTGGGAAGCCAAGGGACTTTTGTATAAGAGCCTCATTTTAAATATTCCCTTGTCTATTTAGGTTTTCTTACTACTGCTTCTATTACAACAACTGTTTTTGTGCGTGATAGTCAAGTAACTGTGTCCTGATTTTGGCTGGGATAGAGTTAATTTTCTTCTTAGTAGCTGACATAGTGCTGTGGAGTGTGTGTGTGTGTGTGCAATTCCAGTAGCAAAGTTTGGCAAGCCATCTGCAAATACAGAACAGTTTGTTGCCAGAGTAAATGAGATAATTGCAAAGACAGCTATGGTCACTGCCTGTGTTCCATGCTGGTCTTGCTGGCCCAACCCATTTCTGTGAGCCTGGAAAACAGAACTGGCAGGTTTGGCTGCTGCTCCGTGTGGGGCAGCCAAGAGAGATCATCCATGAGTGCCCTACACTTCAGCACTATAGAAATATATCTCTTTCAGAAGTAATATCTGTAATAGCAGGTCTGCTTGGAGGTGGGCCAAAGATGATGATATTGGTGGTAGAATCCTTTGCCTTTGAAGTAGCAAGCATAATATCTGGAACCAGTGCCATGCACAGAGCTATGAGCTTGGTTCTCTGCTCAGATCTTGCACAGAGCCCCATTGTAAGGTATAGGCATACCCGCAGTGCTCCCTGTGTTACCTTTATGTTTTCCAGGAGTGTTTTCGTCAAAGCAGCCATCTCTTTCCATCCAGGAAAATGTGTGGGAGTAACTCTGAAGCTCACTCAGAGTGCACCTTAATTGGGTGGAATAGTTATTACTGAGAAAAAAAAAATATAATGAGGCAGACTTATACTATTCAGTGTTTTTCTCAAACAATATGTACTGAGATGTACTTCATCCCAGACTATCCTCCAAGGATTTTGTCATCCCAAAACTCTGTTCATGTTAGGTATTTCCAGTGTTTTTGCCAGGAACTTTTAATCTGTACATGCAGTAGTAATTCTGTATTCTTTCCACTTGGTCTGTATTATATCAAAAACCTTCAGAAATGGCCCTGACCAGTACCTGCTGTGCTAAGCATCGGTTTGTGTACCCTTAGGAGCACATATCATGAATTGCCATGAGGGCATTTGGAAGATCAAAAGTTGCCCAACACAGTATCATACCTTAAAGTCCCTTTCTTGTGTGAACAAAAAACTCTACTGTCAGTAACAGCCAAGAAAAGGGGTGAATTTGAATACCTGCAAATCTCAGTATTATGAGTTAATGAAACTTGCAATAACTGGGTGTTTTTTTGCTAAAGGGGTATGAGATTATACTTCTTTATACAAAATTATCCCACTTGGAGCATATAATTTGTGCAGGCTTTTCATGGAATATGCCTATCAAGAGTGATCCACCCTCCAGAAACAATCCTTCAGGAAGCTTTTCTACACCACATTCTGTACTGCTGTGTCCTCAGTTTTATTGTCTTAAAACCCTGAAGCTTTATCCTGATAATTCAATATCCAGCAGAGCCTGTTGCCGAGATGCAAGCATTATTTTCCTTTGGGTATTGTAAAGTAGCTTAAGTTAGTGTTGTGGCTTATGTGTATAGATAATATAAAAACAAATGTATGGACTGAAACTGGAAATTTTGTAATGAGGAAAGTAGTTCATAAACCCTGTGTAGTAGACTAGCAACAATAGGCATATATAAGCCGTGCATAGGAATTGATTGCCTAATTTCCTTCTCAGGTGTTACAGATATGCCCTAAGGACATGAGAGCAGATATCTGCGTGCATCTGAACCGCAAAGTTTTCAAGGAGCACCCAGCCTTCAGGCTGGCAAGTGATGGGTGTCTTCGAGCACTTGCCATGGAATTTCAGACAGTGCACTGTGCCCCGGGAGACCTGATCTACCACGCTGGCGAGAGCGTCGACAGCCTTTGCTTTGTGGTTTCAGGGTCTTTGGAAGTAATCCAGGATGATGAAGTTGTTGCTATATTAGGTGAGTTTCACAGCTGATAATATGCATTGTGCACAAATATAGATGTGTTGAGCATTTTTATAGCCTTTTCTACTCAAGCACTTATTCTTTTAAAAGCTTCAGTCAAATTAGCTTTACCGCAGCCTGGTGAGCTGTTTTATTGTCCTTCCTGTTCCACATAGGTAAATAGGAAGGGCAATCATCTCCTCTCCAGATTGCTTCAACCCTATTCCTTCTGGCCAATGGAAACTCTACTTGAGCATTGGGATCCTGGTCATTCCTGGGGTTGTCCCTGTCTTACCACATCTCTTTTCATCAGAAATTCCATTGAGGACTTCAAGAAAACTTTTTTTTAAAGTGCCTGGCTTCCCTGCCTCCCTCCCACCCCTAGTAATCCACTTTTGCTGAAAACTTTCCAATTAGATTTATTTAAGATCTCATGCTGAAATAATATTTATCTCTTTTAAAGTCAAAGTAATATAAAAATGTAGAGCTGATCTGTGTTAACTTGGAATGACAGCTTTAGGTTGGAGGCATTAAAAAAGAGCTGATTGTGGTGTGAACATTTTGAGGCAAAGCTAGGAGAAGAGAGTGTAATAATATCCAGTAGATGTACATGAATCATGGGGTGGATGGAGCATTGGGGAGGTGATACTTATCATTTGATACTGTCGGACCCTTTTGTGATAAGGTAAATTCTCATGGTGGCTTAATCCAGTACCTGCCACTCATAGCAGCCTGGAAAAAGAGAAGAAAACAGCTTGGTAATCTTACGCTTTCTGAACATGTACACCCAGCTCTTCAAAGAGGAATGTCTACTGAAAATGAGGGGGCTAATAAATATGCCAGCTTCAGTTTTTCTCTACTTCTAAACAGGATTTCATATATAGCATAAGGTGAGTGTAGTGTCCTGGGGAATCAAGTTCATAATATTTTCTGCCACAAAAGAAACTAAAAAGATGAAGAGTAAGGGGATAACTGATTCTCTTTTGTTCTGGAATCATCATATAGCTGTTCAGTGCAATATGATACTAGCAACTTCTGCTTTTCTAAGTTGTACATCAAGAATTTACTACCTTTTGCTGTGTTGAACTCTTGTGAATTAACATGGTTAATTCACAAATGTAGAACAAACTAAAGCCTCTCAGTTTGTGTCACCTCCTCCTGTGTCCATCACAAGAA
The DNA here is from genome assembly GCF_015220075.1 of Falco rusticolus. Classification (NCBI taxonomy): domain Eukaryota; kingdom Metazoa; phylum Chordata; class Aves; order Falconiformes; family Falconidae; genus Falco; species Falco rusticolus. The sequence continues at coordinate 21,646,135 of NC_051198.1, read as the reverse complement.
GAAAACCTCGAAACATCTTGCTGCTTTATGTAATCAGTATAGGAAACGAGCACTGAAATAGAATTGTTAAAAACTTCCTTTAAAGATACCAATTTTCTCCTCATCTTTACCAATGACTTCCATGTTTTATCATAATACTTACTTTAGAAAACACACTGCCTAGATTCCTTGAGAAATCAGTGTTAAGGAAACCCAAACCCCTCATCTCTGCTGCTGCAGAGTGAAAGCTACACATAAATGAGCTGATCCTTTGGTATCTGAATGAATAGAAATAATTTGTTGTTGCTGTGCTCCTGGGAAAGTAACTGTTGACCCCCTTCCCTCTACACCTTTATTTTTTTGGAATATGCAGTCAATTCTCTGGCTTGCACTAAAGTTGTTGAGCTCTGTGGTTGTCTTTGTGAATATTGTAATCTGAGAGGAAAGTAAAATGAAGTGGAGTCTGTGATTCTGTGAGATTTCATTTTGGATGTGTATCAAATGAATACACATTTTTGTGTATTCATTTTCTGGACTAAGGAATCCCTTTCCTTCCACACACTGTATCTTCTTCCCCCAGGCTGTGAAGCCTTCTGCTGAAGATTTCTGTATCCTGATAAGAAATGATGTGGTTTATTAACTTTTTCACTCTTCTAAATCAGTTGGACTTCTCCCTCAGCATTGCATAACGTAACCACCATGTTACTGAAGGGTGCTGTGGGAGATTTCCTCCCTAAGTTCTTTGTACTGTCAGCTTTCTTATCTGTAGAAGAGCAATGATTTTTTTTTTTTTTTAATTTGATGTTCACCTAAACTTGTCAAGTTCTTGATAAAAATACACAGATAAAACATAGCACTTCAAGAACAAAAATAACATCTGCATTGTACAAGGAACGTGATTGTTGCTGATCGCTCAGCCAGAACAGCCTATGCTGTAAGTTTTGTTTACTAATCACAACTAAACATAGCTATGAACATCAGGCATGTAACAGCAAACCATGTGAGGAATTCTGTAGGGTAATTTTTGTTAACAGGTGTGTCGAAGAGATTGTAATTTTCTCTCAGACGTTCTTGAAATAAAAATAAAGAATAAGTGCATAAATTATTCAAGGTGAATTATTTGCTCACCTTTAGCTGTCACTTAATAAAGCAGCCTTCGCGATTTGCAGTGTAGCCTGTATCTTCCTTACGACAGAGAAATAAAAAGCATGTCTAAATTAGTCTGACTGCTGTACAGCATTACATAAACCAAAGGCAAACGGCACTTAATCCTTCAAGAATCCAATTCATATGAAACATTTTCGAGTTCTGAAATCATTCAGCCTTGCAGATTGGTATATAAAAATGCATTGTGCAGCCCTGGAATTTGGAGTGTATTGTGTGCAGTTGCATAATACCAGTCCAGATCAGTTTCATGTAATACCCAAGAGACAGGTACATTCTCAGTTCAGGCTTACGTTCTTTTAACAAAGCACTGACTTTGATTGACTTGGATTAATACAAGTACTGAGTTGAAAGAAATTGCACACAGGCCAGCAGTGAAAAACTACATTTTTTTGTGTCCCCTAAGATTGCCTTCCCTATTACTTTGACTTGGAGACAAACACAAAAATGAGTGAATTTAAGAAAAAAGTTCTTTGCAGTGTTTACAGTAAAAATTTAAAGAAAACGGATACATTTTGTATGAAGTTTGATCTGTTGGGATGAAAGAAGTGGTTTTGAATTCTATCCAAAATTTCTGCTGAAATAAGGAAATTACTGATGTGCATGCAACACAATCTTTGGATTTGATATGTCAAAGAAACAAAACCAAAAAAGTAGAAAATTATTTTTAAGCCAGGTATTTTATTTACTTGTGATTCATTCTAATACAAATGTGTGAGAAAAGTAAGACATAGCAAGAAAAGCCACTATACTGCTATGGTTTTCTATGTTCATGTGTAAGTATGAGAGTAGGATTATACAGAAGGGAAGATTAGCTAGTGGGAAGCTGCTTGGATGAAATACAATTCTGTTTTCTGTAGTTCACTGTTCTTCCCTTTACACCACTCTTACTGCGTAGGGTGAAGCGCTGATGTACACTTGGCACTTTGTGGAAGATAGAGACAAATCACATAGTCCCTGCCCTGAAGAGAACTGAGCAAAGCACAGGTCATGCAGGACTTCCATTAAGAGACTGTTTTCAACTTGTCTTTGCTTTTAACTTTTCTAAGCTTTCTAAGCTTAACTTTCCATTAGGGCTGATGCTGCTTTATCCATCTGAGACTCATATATCTCTTTGAACTACTCTTGCTTAAAAACTTACCCATTTATCCAAATGTGGTTAGAGAAAATGGGTTTTGTCACTGGTTGTCATCAGAACAATCAACCATTTATGTGCACTTCATTTAGCAGCTCTAGTTTCTCTGCTTCGGAGCAGACCTTTCAGGCTGAGCCACTTGCCATCTGAAAACCTGCCCTTATTGCAGGTCTTTGGAAAGTTAAAATTTACATACACTCAGGAGAGATTTGCTACATTTTAATTTAACAAATATCTTCTTAAAAGATTCCTCCTGAATTAAATTGTTCCAGGTAGGGCCCATAAGGTCTGGCTGCAGCTTGCTTTGAAATATGCAGGGCAAAAAGGATTATAGTAGAAGCATGAAATAAGCCTGAACAGCTAGTGGTTTCTTATTTTAGGGAAGCTTGAAGACCTAAACTGCCTTAAACTGCACTTTTTATATTTTTTTTTCATACTATGAAGGTATTAATTTCTTTATTGCAGTGTGAGAATGTGATTATTTGGAACTGTGGTAATCAAGAAGCTAATGTTAGAAGTCCAGCTGAGCAGATGATATGCCGCTGCTGGGGCTAACAGGGTACTTGGTCCTCCAGCCTTTTAGTCTGGACCTTTCTAATCTCTCCTCACTATTGCTAGAGGAAGGGCTAGAGTTCTTGCATTATGTCTCCAATTGTGTGTGCATGGATAATTTAATTAAAATTATAGAAAATAATGGCATAGTAGCAAAATTAACTTTTCATTGATATTTTCTAGAAATACACAGAAGGACTGGATAGGAGACCTTCTTGGAAAAGGATTTATAGTGTGTTAAAGTGTATGTATAAATATCTAAATGGCTGAGAACGATTTTTGATCTTAAATGAATTCTAAGTTAGATATGACTGATATAATTGTACTCCAAGACTGAACAGAAAATCCCTCTTCTCTAGGACATCTGAAGGAAGCAAGTGATTCTTGGACACTGGTTGATTCCAAGTCTTTCTGATTGAAATCAGGGTAATCTTTGAAATTTAGGAAAACATTCCAGTAAAAAGCTAGAGAGAAGAAGATGACCCTTGAAATTAGGGTGAAAGGCTTTTTTTTTTCTAGATAGCAGTGGGGAAAGATGCATCTCATCTTACATTTTCAGACTTCTGCAAAATTTGTCAACTAATGGCTTCCAGAAGGCCGGATTGAGCAGCAGATCTTCACTTACGTGAATTGTTCAGCGTTGCTGAACTGATCTTGATGATCCCTGCAAGGGGGCCCTGTGTGTATGGATGGTAAGACTGAAGGTTATTCTTGCAGATTTCATTAGAGACTGGGAGCCTTTAAGCCTTTATTTAGCAATTAAAAACGAAAGCCTTAAAAAACACTGCAATCTTCAGAGCTGAGCAATGGATGAGAAAAATAACGTTTGCTAGAAGGTTTACTTAAAAAGAAAAATCAACACCCCTCTATCCCCCAGAACAGTTTATCTCAAAAGGAAAGAAGTTTTCCCAAGTGTTGTATCCCAGCTGTTCTGCGTTTATTATGTTCCTGCTATTCTTTTTTGAGCTAAAAACTTTCAAAAGAGTAAACTTTTTTATTTACTGTTGGTTTAGCAAAGAGTGTTAATCACAGAATCATAGAATATCCTGAGTTGGAAGCAACCCATGAGAATCCTTGAGTCCGGCTCCTGACTCCGCAAAGGGGGCAGGTAAAATGAATGAGATAGGAAGGGAAATCAAGGGCGTAATTTATTGTGAGCAAGGAAGAGCATTTCCCTTCACAAGGACAGTCTGCTGTTGCTATACCTTTGCTGCTATCAATGCTGAAGAGAAATAACAGAATATAGATATGATAGAAGTATGAAAGCATGCAGTAACGAATGTCAAGAAGGGGAATTTATAGTCTAGATCTGGTTGCCACCTTCACCATCAGGGGAAAGTGGAATATAACACTTTTTTTTTCCTTTTTTCTTTTTTTTTTTTTTTTTCCTCAGTGGTGTGTGTGTGCAAAGGATGCACATATATTTACTTTTAAGATCACATGTGAGTTGAAGAAGCGAGAACTGGATGTCCCTGAAATACAGATCTTTTATCGTTATTTACAAAGCTATAACATTGACAAGATTAGAGACTGTGGTTTTAACATGATATTGTAGGAGGAGGGTTTGGTGTGCCATGTTTTGTTTCAGCAGGATATTAAATGCTCCATTTGCTTTGTGTGGAGAAATTCCTGCTGATTTAATTTGATCTAATTGCAGTCTTAAAGGAACGTTATAAGAATAATGGCTTGTTTTCTTTACAATTGCTTTAGCTTACTTGTTTAGCCATAAGCATTTCATTCAGATACAGACACAAGAGGTTTGATTCAGATTTTGGTGAGACAGATTTGCATCCAGATAGGACAGTGCAGACTGCAAGGGCAACTGCACCACAGAGATGGTTTATTTTAGAGGAGAGAAGACAGCAGTGGAGAAGTATCATCTGTCTTAGACCTTCTCAGTGGAAAAGCATTGCATCTTCCACGCAATGGTGTGAAGATTGCTTCTCAGCATACTTGAAGGTGTCGGATAAGTTAACTGTGCTGAGCCCTGGTTGCTATCTTTAGATTGTCCCCAGTACCTGAGCTAACTCAGGTTTCCCTGAAGTAAACTGCTTTGTGTGCAATCCCATTTTCAGAATTTAATTGTGTGTTTTGGGACCTGTTGTTTATTTAATGCAGGGTCTGAAAAAGTCCATTACTTCTCTACTTTGTTTTACACCAGAGTGTTACATTTAGGTACACCTCCCTGTGTTAAAAATGCCAAGCTGCTGTGTTCTTAGGCTTAAGAAGTGATTGCAGGATTATGGATGGTGTTAGAGTTTTCTTACTATTTTCAAAGATGGTATCTAACATCACAGCATAGTTTGTGCTATTGAATAAGATGGTAACGTAACCAGCAGTGCTTTGAAAAAGGAATGATTGAAATCAAAATCCAGCTGTATCAGTACCTCTGTTGTACTTTTCCTCTTTATAGTTCAAAGCTCTTTTTTTTTTCAGGTTGACATATATAGGCAAGTCGGACAAGTTGCATGTTTCTATGAAGTGATTCAGTGAACATCAGAACATCAACTGAAGGAACAATTTAAAAAGTTTGATTTCATCAATACGTGTCCAAGCACGCTATTAGCTAAAGTATTAGAAATGGAGATCCAGCTACACTTTTTAAAAAACAATGGCACAAAAATGTCTACATTAATACAAAATTTTAATTTCACAGTGGATGTAGGAGCAGCACTAAAATTTTATTGAGAAATATAGGTTTATTCCAAATAGCGTTTTTGGACAGAGAGTATTCCTTCTTTCTGTGCTCCAGACATCTAGAAAATGTAGTGTGGGTTGACATGAGACATTGCCTATTTTGAGCCAGACATCACTTGTTCTGTGTCTAACTTCTGGTAGAGCATTAAAAGTAGGAATCACCAAAGCCCCTGTCCATTGCTATCTTTAGATGGTCTAAGACTGTAAAGGGTATTGAAGAAACAGATTTATAAAAAACTTGATTAATGACTTGCTGAAATAACTGGGGAAGAGGGTGATTCCCTGCAAATAGAGGCCTCAGTAGTGAACTTCTTGGCACTTCAAATTAGTTGATGTTTTTTCCTATGGTTTCATGTTTTATCATTGTGAATTTATGCAGCTTTGCATAATGTGCTTTGAAGTAGTCTGACACCACCACGTGGAAAAAGTCCCCTTGAAAGATGGTAATGTCTGGCAGGCTACTGGCAGCACTGATCCGTGATGCACTGGCAGCTGAAACTGAGATGTGGTGGTGGTGAGGATCTCTGTTCCAGCATGTTCCTTGATATCTCAGGCAGTGTCAAGAAGGCTTGCCCATCACATCTATGTGTGTGTGTGATGAGGTAGAAATTATAATTCAACAAAGAAGTTGGATTTCTATAAAGGCCCTGATTTCTGGCAGGTGAACCACTGAATTAATTTTCATTTTTGTTTTGGGTAGGGTTTTGTTTCTCTCAGAATGTTTGGAGAAAGAAGAATATTTTTTTTTCACTGAAAAGCCAGGTTAAAAAACAATCCAAAACCTGAGTCTTCATGGAACACTTATTTCTCTTTGTTTTCTCCAAGTTTCAAATTAAGTTTTTTTTTCAGAGGAAGGTTTCTGAAACATTGTTAAATTATCCTCAAGAAGTTGCTAGAAATATTAAATAAAACGAAGTATGCTATAGCTATGAACTTTGTGAGGTTTTAAAAATATTTACTTTATATATTTCAGAAGGTAAAATATACTGTTTTAAACTCTTGTGAATCCTTTTTCTGAAATAAACAAATCAAATTTTGGAGCTTTAATGTAAGCTTCAAGCAATAGCTGTAACATAAAGCCCATTTCTAAGTCATCAGGGAAATAACTCTGAGGATATTGCAGTTTGAGCCTCTCATAGTTGTTTTTTTTGTTTTGATCAGAGAACTAGCATTGTCCATGAAATGACAGCACTGATTGAGCTGTGTTTTTCCTGTTACTTAACCAATGCAAATAAATCCAAATACATTTGTGACTCTAGTTATTTTAGCTGGCAGCTTCTGTGTCTTCTGAGTTTGTACAAACTGGCCAGATATTCGCAACATTTTTTTACAGTAACCATTTTAAAAAAAAAAGGAAATAAAGATATATGAATCAGATTCTGGCGAAGCCTTCTAGGTTTTTGTGAATAAGCCTGGTATGGCCCAGATGACATTTTAAAACTCATCTCAGTAAGTCAAGTAGTGAAATATAATCCATGCTTTATACAAAGAGACAAATAAACACATTAATAATGATAGTAATAATAATAGAATCTTAGCTGTAACTAATTCAACTAATTCATGTGATTGCTACTCATTCTGTGCTCTAAAATAAATGTTTTTATTTTGTCTGTACAGTATATGTGCTTCAAGAGAGAAAATTGATGCAGTTGTGTAGTAAACTGTCTGAAAATCATTGCCAAGCTGTGTTTTAAAACATGAACAGACACACTGTGTTTCTATTTGTGCACCAGGCAAATCACTGGAAGTGCAACTTCAGTTTATTATCACTGTAACACTTCTTTCGGTTTCTGTGGCACTGATACTCTGGCTTTTTTCCTTATCCTTTCCTTTGTCTTATGAGAGGAAAATAGTGATTAAAACCTCTTAGTAACAAAAAATGGTGTATTCTTTGCAGGGCAGTTGGTCATTCGCTTCTCATTAAGTGTCTCAGTTTGCACTTGAGAAATCTTAAGAAAATCCAAAGCAGCAAATCACTTCCATGCATCATCTCCTGCCAGCTGCACTGTGTTGGAGGACCAAACTACAGGCTATCCAGTGGCTGTCAAGTTGTGCAGTTTATCTGTGGGGTGGATACTGAATACTCTACCTTGATGCCAAATGGTAGATCTGTTTTTTTTCTGGCTGGCAGATATTTGTTGCTTTGAAACAATGCACCAAGAGGAAAAATTATTTTTGCTCTGGTGCCTCTGCTTCCCCTGAATCTTTATTCTTTCTGTAAAATGGGGAAATTTAATTGCATGCCTTACTCAGATAAGGAGGAGATGAGGAAAAGATTTTCAGTTGAAGCCAAGTAGACGTCATCACAGAGTTTGACCAGAGTCTGACATCACTGGCTTTGAACACTAGGGGTAAATACATTGTCCTTAGTGGGATGATGGTTGAATACAATTGTAGGACCCTGTGTCATGGACTAACTTCAGATCCTCTTGATTCTGTTCAAGTCTGTTGGGAGGGCAGGAGAAAATTCAGGCCAAGTTTGTTGTTTGTTTTTAAATTTCAGCAGCATTTTAACTGAGCAATCACTAGAATAGAGGCTGACACACAGAGAATCTGTGTTTGCCTTTACAGTGGTCGGGGTGTCTCACCGCTTGGAGGTAGGGAACAAATGCCAAGGACATAGGCCAGCGTGGGTGTTCCAGGGAGCTGTGCTGGGAAAGTCATTGTGCAGGTGCAGCAGCTGCTGTGGATCAGCATCACAGATAACAGTATTTGCTAACACCTGATTTCCAAGATAGGCTTAATGCTACATTGCTGCTGAGGTACCATCAAGCAGTGTTTGGTCATTCTAGCTTATCTTTGGATCTGCTGAGACTATGTTAGATCGCAGTTCTATAGTTCAAACATGCTGATGAAGACAGATCTGGAAGGGACCTGAGCTAGATTCTGGTGTTGGCTGCTGTAACAACTAATTACTATTGATTTGAGAATGATTTGAACATTAATATTTTTTCTCATGTACTGAAAATCCATGGATTCATGTGAATCCCATCAAAGTCCATGACTGACTTGGAAGACCTTCAGCATGTGAGTCCATAGCCTTATCTTCTCACACAGCAGCTATCACACCAAAACTGCACCATGACTCTCAGACACCCAGAACCCAAAAGTGAACTAAGTAGGGCATCAGTCAAAATATTCCACAGAGTCATAGTTTTTCAGAGTAAGGTGGAATATCTCCTGTCTGAGGGCTCTTCGTGTTTGTAGGAACAGAAGACTAAGGGTTGTTCTGGTAGGCACATCTAGGCAATACAGCTGTGATGTGTGAGCGTGGTTCTTTTCTTGTATAGAATCAGCAAAACACTTGGCTAAGTTGCAATAATCAGATCTTCATTACTGGTGCTGCTTTCTGGAGACAGACTAGATGTGGCTTGACCTGTTGTCTGACTCAGGCTGAATTTGCAACAGTAACAGAAATCCTCTTATTTAGAAGATGAATAGCAAATTTGATGTGGAGAAAAAATTAGTAAAGAATAAATATGGAAACAGAAGGTGCTGGTTTATAAAATAATTCTTCAGTGTTTAAATATATCAGGGTTTGGGGACTTGTTATTATAATTAAAACTAACAAGCAAACATAAAAACCAGAAAACTATTTGGCTTTCCAGTGTATACTGAGCTGATGGTGGAAGAGGTCCTCAGCCCCCAAATCCAGCAGGGAATATGAATGATTGATGGTAAAAGCTTAGATCATCCACTTTAAGTGTGAATGACAGATAGTGTTCCTGGCAAATGTCTGGAATTCAGCAAGCTGGGAATGAGAAATGCAAAGTACTGACAAACAAATGGCCATCTGCATTTCTCTAGCTTTTTAAATCATTCTTCAGAGGTGAGGTGAAATATATAAGGCCTGGAGTTACATGTAAAAGAGGCTTTTAATTCAGGTTCTCTAATGCAGCCATTAGACTTTGCCAACTACCTTCTGACACACTTAAAAGTCTCAGTTTACTCTTCTTGCTTTTCAGTTACAGATGTTTTTGATACAACACCTACTTAATCTGCTCTCCATCCCCCCGTCCCGTCCCCCCCCCCCTTTTTTTTCCTTTTTCCTGAGCGATGGACCTTACTTTATGGAGAACGTACAAACGAAGGGAGATGGTATGCAGTTCCGTATTCTGTGTAAGAGGACAGCCGTTCTAATCCAGTGTAGATACTCCTGGGTGGAATTTTAATTCCTGATTGCTGTAAAGATTTCCTACTGCTCCTTTCCCCCCCCCCCTATTTTTCTTTGAATGTCAAACACAAGTTTTTTTAGAATCTGACAGTCTAGATTGTTACTTTTGGTATGCATCATTTAGAAAATGCACTTGACGAACAAAGCAGTGGGATGCTTGCACGTGTGCCTTTCTTTGCAAATCAGACTGTAATGTAGCATTGATTTTTTGACTAAGTCACTGGCTGTTAACTCGATTGACTTCAAGGAAATTGTTAATGATAGCAAACAGTACAACTTGTTTTTTAGCCTGATCTGTTTCTTAAAAATTGAGGCTTCTGTGATCTGACTTGGTGGGTCATGCGTTGCTTTTGTCCTTCATGTGGCTCTTGCCACCAAAGGGAAGTGGCTCCTTGTGGTGGCAGGAAACTGCAGGAGGGGGAATTTTTCAGGAGTTAGAAATAGCAAGGGGACACTGAGGTTGCTGTTGCTGCCACAGGTGAAGGACACAGTTGTGTCTTTCTAGGTTGTGTGAAAAGCAGAATTAAATTTTAAAAAGAGTAAGATGTAACTGACTTCTGCTGTATGTCATTTCATATTTAGGCAAAGCAGCACCACGCTGTTTGTACTTGCATTGTACTAATTGTTCTTCATGTTACTGTGGGGCAGTAAAATAATTATTGTCATTTTAAGGTAGGGAAATTTGTCTGGACATGTTAAGAAATACGCTTAGAAACAAGCTACAATTCCTCTCGCTTATGCTTGGACTACCAGCTCTAACTGTTGCTCATCAGTGATGGCACATTTCAATGCTTGATAGATTCCAGAGCGTTAATTAAAACAGTTGTTTAGCTAATTGCCTGGAAGATTGCGAGCAAAAGCATATTTATTCCAAAGGCAAACAATCCATTTTTACCCAGTGAAGCATATCAGTTTTTATGGTGCATAAAAATTGTTTCACTCAATTTTTGAATATATATTGTGTTTGTCTAAAAGCCTTTGGAGATGATGGTCTATTTTAAGTGCATGGAAACTTTTTTCTTAGGCCATTTTTAATGTATCTACTGAAAAAGCGTATGTTTAAATAATTGAAAATGTAAAAAGTCATTGCCATTAAAATGAAAAGTTGCTTACTGCACTGGGCTATTGGACTGCCACCGTGCTTACTGATATGCAGCCTTTACAGTATTTCTGGTTGTCGGCACTGTCGTATGTAAAGAGACTAGAGGTGGAAGAAAGGGTATCATTATGGTGCCTTTGCCTAACTTTGTGGGGAAAAAAATGTGCTTACGGAACAGTTGGTTTCAGTGTATGTATGTATTTAAAATGGAAATATAGTCTATGCTCCTTCAAAGTGTTCAGGGTCTAAACTGGTCACTGGCAGGTGGACTGCACAGGGCTTTTGTGGAAGACTGGGAGCACATCGGTGTCGACTACAGCTTAGTGCACTGCAGCGTAGTTTACCAGCAGGATGATAGCTTCTCCTCAAAGACAAAATGCTTATCTAATGGGCGAGATTACATAATGGTGGAAGCACAGCTCAAGGGCTGAGATGGGAGTTCTGGCTTTAGTTTAGAAGTTTTATTGATCTCTACTTGTGATAGTTCTCTTGATTTCATATAGACTTTCATACATGACTATTTATTTAGGGAATGAAATCTAAAAGGACCTAGGTGAAGTCAATAAACTAATGTATATGTTGATTAATGCTTTGGCTTTAAGAATTGCTATGGGCAAAGTATCACTTATAAGTCTAGGGACCATCTGGTCCATCCCTACCACAACTTGATAGACATGGTGAATCTATTTCGTTGTTTGTCTGAAAATTGATGTGCGGTGGTGATATAACACAACAGACGTAGGTTAAGAGGAAAATACCATTTAAAACAAGAACAGTGAAGTTTGTTTTTTTTTTTTTATCAAGGTAACAACTGAATATTATTATCTTGTTAGCATTATATGTTGGAAAACGTGAGGAAAAAAGAAAAAGACCGTTACTGTAAAGAAGATAGTAACTTTCTCCTAAACACTCCCTTTTGTGTCCAGCTGGAGCTGGGGTATAACCAGTGAAATTCAGACTGGGGGCTGCTCCTCAGGCAGATTTATAATACTTGCCCTGCGTTGTAGTGTCCAGACTGTTGCAGATGCCCTCGGTGCAGTATTCCTCAGCAGGGATTTCACTGGCTGCCCCAAGCTCAGAGACAGGCACATGGGAAGGTTGTAAGGAAATGGCCATGTTTTCTTTCTTCCAGGGTTTAACAGCTAAATATTCTTACCTTGTCAATATTATCTTGCTGATAACTAACCTGTACTCTTCTTGTTTTGGATTACATTGTAACCCTAAACCTCTGCTGTATTATATGTGAGCGTACATGCACAACTACAGAAAGATTTCTGTTGAGACTCTTACCAGCTGAAAAGCATTAGAGCCACCAGAGTTGTGAGATCTGCTCTTTTATACTGTTGTAAAGACAGACTTTTCTGGTGATGATCTAGTGAACTACAGCAAACTTACTTTAATACTGATGTATAATAGCATTTTGTTACAGCCTGTAACTGTACTGATGTATTATACAAGATGGCTTTATTGACACAATAGTGGGTAATTGTTAGCTAGATTAAGAAAACTCAACAACATAGATGTAAGAGACAAATCAATCCTTTGCGTGCCAGTTAAAAGAAGAAAAGGAAAAAGCAGTTCCTGTTAATTAATCTCTTTGAAAGGGAACAGAAGAGAACACGAACCAAGAATAAACTTCTTTTCTTGATTTTTAGCGGAAAACCTTTACTGATACTTGAAGGGGACTTGTCACATGAAACACTTTTTGATTGCAGTTTATTCTGATGCAGTTTTACTGGGCTGTTGTAATTAACGAAAGGATAGTGGAGAAGGTTATCAATGAAATATTTTGAAGGTTTTTTTTTTCCAGACAGAACTTTTTTCTGACCACATAAAATAGACGATATGTATGTTCTTTTATATTTTTGGTGGAAATAGTACTGTTATTGAAAGCAGTGCTGCTGTTTTTCTCTAGGCAAAGGAGACGTTTTTGGTGATGTGTTCTGGAAGGAGTCTACCCTTGCCCAGTCCTGTGCTAACGTGAGGGCTTTGACTTACTGTGATCTTCATGTGATTAAGAGAGACGCCCTGCAGAAAGTGCTGGAGTTCTATACAGCCTTTTCACACTCCTTCTCCAGAAATCTCATTTTGACTTACAACTTGAGAAAAAGGGTAAGTAGCTTTGATTTTAACATACACCTTACAAATGAACACTTTTAAAGACTGTCTGTATGAAAAAAATGGATTGCTTGAATTCTGGAATTCTTCATAGCCTTTCGTATAAGAAGGTTTCTTAGAGCTTGTTAAGGGATGCTGCTAGCATGTAGACTCTAAACGCCATATTTATTCCAGTGCTAGTTTTATAGGGAGCTGGACTCTGTATTTGTGAAAGTATTTTACATTTCTATGAAGTGAACATATTCCATCATATTTGCAAACAGTCATGCATTTGTGATAAACAGTGTTCACCACTTTCTGCAACTGTGGTTTGTAAAGGAGCTAAAGAGAAGTTAGGAGTATTGCCTGAAGTTACAGGGAAAGTAGAAGGAAAGGTATGAAATCTTAACAGATAGAACAAGAGTCAAAAAGAGTCAATAACAGTAATCACAATGGAAAAGTAATATGAACATGATTGATTCTATCATGAGTTATTTATTTTAGTATCAATGACATTTTGGAATTGCTTTGCTTATCTATAATGTTTCCATTTTCTTTATCCTTGGGGTTTTTGGCTCTTAATTTCTTCCTGCATGCCAGTCCATTATTCTGTCCAATGCAAATATTCATAACCTAATATTCCACTTTAAATTCTCTGTGTAATTGTCAGTGCACCACCTCTGTAGAAATTTATTAAAACTATGGTAGGTATAATTCAGTTGTTATGTTTTTGTGATGTAATGTGGAAGACAATAATAATAATAATACATTGGAGCACCTATACTTGCTTTAAAATATTATGATATAAAGATAGTTGAGATTGGCTGAAGAAATATGTTTGATAGGGGATTTTTTTCTGTTCCTAATGTTCTACCATGGTAACTTCTAGGTGCCAAGTCAGTCATAGATAATTACACCTGAAAAAATAAAAAAAATTTCATCTTTGAAGTCTGTTTTGTTAGACTTCAAGCCTAGAGTATATGTATGTTTTTTTAATTATTTTTTGTACCCAGAGTTGGCATGCTGAAATTAAGATAGTGTGGTGGTGATTTCTATCTGCATATGTCATCAATATCAAAGAATTCAGCTTTTCAGTATTCTGCAAAGAAGAATGTGCTGTCCACACTTTGGTCAAATAAATCAAAGCTCTGGTAGGATATTGATGTAATTAAAAACCAAGAAGCAGATTTATGCTTGAGGATTTCCTCATAGGATATTTTTTTCAAATGATAGTGAGTTCCTGCAGAAGATTGACAGATGTCCTGTTAAAAACTAAGTTTAAAACCCAGCTACTTACCTGGTGTTAATTAATGTAAGAAGTAAAAGAAATGAAATAATTTGGTATTGAGATCACTTAAAGCATCAGTATCACTGACTGGCATATTTTAAAATAAAACTGTGGGCAATGTGGTAAGATGTTCTAAGAATATATAACTACTATTTTTTTTTAACATCAGTAGAAATAACAAACTTTGAGGCATATAAGGACCAACTCTCTTAAAGCTCACAGTAACACTAGCAGGATTGCATAATTTTGGATCTGCTCTGAGCCAAAAGTCCCAACTTCAGAATCAAATGCCTACTCCAGAAGTGACACTCTTTCCCTCCATGTTCATTGGCATAGCTTTTCCCAGCCCAGGTTACAAAACTCTTTTTAACCAGAGTGTTGTAATTTGTAGGCTGTCAATTTTCTGCACTAAACGTTCCTAATAAAAAGGTACATTTTATGATAGCAATTTCCATGCAGTTATTCAAATAATTGGACTTTAATTGAGTTGCAGTCAGGAGAAAAGTGGCATTAATTGGTAATGGAAGTGAGAGTTTGATGGTTCTAGGTTAACAGACTGTAATTTTATTTATTTTATTGAAAAAAGGATGATTGCAATCAGAATGCAAATGTTAAATAATGTAAATAATATATATGCTTTTGGAAGTGCATAGAAGGTACGATACTTTTAGATTTGAGGTAATGCACATTAAAAGGCAACTTTTCAGAGTTTGGAATTTAATCTGGTTTATATCACTGTGAAACTTTTATAGAAATAGCTCCCCAGCCTGTCGCTTCTAACACTTCTCCTGGTCTATTTCTGCAAATGGAATTTTGTAGAATTCAGATGAACCAGTACCTTCTGTGAGTTATGTTTGTGATGTATTGCATATCCTTTGGAATATAAATACCAGAATTACACTTTTCATTTCAATAAACAGTTTCATCTCTGGCTCCAAAAGTGTTCAACTAGTTGGGGCATAGATACTGTATATACATCCCAAATATATTCGTACAGATTCAAAATACATGAAGAAGCAGCTTTGGGGATTTTTTTGCCTGAAGGATCTCATGGGTGTATTTTTAGACTTGGTTATTCCTCTGAGGTCTCCCCAGCTCCGGGGTGTGTATGCCTTCCCTCAGCCCTTGTACTCTCATTGCATAGTGCAAGGTGCTTTCTAGCCAAGTTTGCTCGCCTGAAGTGAGCTTTAGCATTGGTCCACTCTTTTGCCACGTTCACCTGTTCCTTGGCTGCTGGGTCTCCTCCGGTGATCCTTTCCCTCATGGAGATTGGACTCCCTGTCCCAGCCCTTTGGTGCCAGTGAGCGGTGCTGACTTTACAGGTGTCCCTCAGACTTACTGGGGTCTGGATCCATTTGCTAACGACTGTGACAGAAATAACCAGGCAGGCAGGTGTGTTGTAAGTTACCAAAACCAATTGGCCTTGACCTTAGCTAACCCTAGAGCTGGCTTTAGGCCAAGTAAAAAGCATCTTCCCTTCATTCCTTTTCTGCTTTTCCTACCGGTCTTGGATGTGCTTTGAGCTGAGCTGGGAGGGCAGGGCGCTTCTGTCTGTGTGTCCCCTTTATGCCCACCCTAGAACAGGGCTGCGGTTATGAAATGCTACTGCCTGTGATGTCTGAGGGCTTTGTGGCTGAGGGAGATGCTTCCAGTGCTCTGCCCCTGGCATGCCGTGGCTGTCTGTACCTGTGCTGTGAAAACAGTTCCCTTTCACTCACTTGCTCGACAAGCACCAGTGAAATATCCTCTTTCCTAAAATTCTTGGCTCAACTGTCAGGTGACTCCCCAAGCAGTTTCCTCAAGTGACTGAAATCCCTCCTGAAGGAGGCATTAGCTGTCTAGTTAACTCTGGCTGGAGCACAGACTTAGAAAACTTTTTATTTTTCCTAAAGGGGAAGGGAAAGGAGAGCTTTAATTAATTCTTTCTGATGCCAGTCATTGAAATTCTCATCTAACTGCAAGCAGGGGGAGAATCAGCTGCTGCATCTCTCTCTCCAACATCTTAAGAAACTACAACTGCAGTCTGTGGCTGCAGGTGGCTGTATGTCAGACTCAAGGGCTTTGCAGCTGAAAGGAAGCTGACAGAGCATTTCTCAGAACACTTCCTGCTCTAACAATGGTTGTGAAATTAAAGCAGGTTAACTTGATGTTTATCTGCATTTTGGGGATCTCAGAGAGGAACCAGAGTGTAGACACCATGGGTATGTGCGATGGTCAAGTGACAAACTCACCCGTATGGAGGGTCTGCTAGATGAAAGGAAATATCACAGGTTTGGAGGGCAGCAGGATTCACAGGCTGGATGGAGGTCTGGTTTTCCCCAACGAATATTGAAACACTTCTGGGTTTCCAGCCTGGACTTCATAGCTGTGAGTTAGGAGAAGCATAAGAAGAGAGAAGCTCGGATGGTAGCTACTTGTCCATTGGCTTTTGCTTGTGATGAGGTGTAAGTTTGCTGGCACCTTCTTTAAGAATGTGAAAAGCCTTTGGCAGCACTTGCAAACATTCTGTTTTTGGCAGCTGCTCCTTTCCATGTGTATGAGCTTTGTGACCAATATTAACTTACACTGGGTTGTACCACAGTGTATTTGCTCAGTTCATTCTGCTGCAGCCGTAAATGATGTTATAGCTCAAATGATCGCACACGCTGCATAAAAGAGAGAATTCTTATACATAATTTATTAAGCTGAGATTTCTCTAGTAAGCCATTTTAGCCTGGATAGAGATTAAATGACTAATTTTGAATGCTTTGGAGTATCATGACAGAAAACACAAATAGCTTTTCCAGAAGCTGAGAATTGTGTCCTGGAATAAAAGAAGGAATGCAGTAGGATGCATTTTGTAAGATTTTGGAAGACTGAAAGAAATGGCAAAGAACATGCTGCATTTTTACAAAGCAAGCATGATTTAGTGATTTAAAGCCAAAGCTTCTAGCCAGAACATATTTCTTGAGAGAGCAGTGACTGCAGCAGAGTAGTCTGTCTCCCTGCTGGTGTAAGATTACTTGCTTTTGTACATGTAGTGGTGTGCTTATTCTATGCCATTCCAACTGTGCTAGTGGACAGGGCTCCCACCAACTCTTTCTAAAAGCAATTTTAAAATATAATTGTGCTTTTCTTTTCAGCATTAGCTTCACCTTTCTTCTTTCTGTGCTGTAAGCTCTAACGAGAGAGAGAACCTCTTTCAGATCAAACATTTCAGCTAGGAGTGTCAAGCCTCGATTTTAAATCTCGAGGGGCTTGGCAGCAGGTTGTTTTCAGAGAGGCAATCCATGGCCTTGTATTCTGCCTTTCCACATGACAAGCTTTTCAGTTCTTTTTCATGATATAGGTTCAAAACAGTATCCCAAAATTCTTTCTGATATGGAAGGCTGAATTGCTGGAAGATTTTAGCAAAGCTTTCTTAAAACGAGAAGAGGGAAGGGTTTTAATTTTAGAATATTAGCCCATTTGATAATGGATTTCAGAACAGGCTGTCAGTTTGACCATTCTTTCAGATGTGTTTGTACTCACCAAAACAAACCCACAAGTCCTGTGGGAAGAGGGGTTTGATGCTTGGCTGGCATGCATCTTACAGCACAGCAAACCCAGGACACTGGACATGACTGAGATGTCTGGATGGGTCTGTGGCTTGGGAGTTATGACATATTAGCTGGCCAGGAGGCAAAGCTGTAATTTAAAAAAAAAACCTTTCAAAAGCAAATGAACACTTAAGTAGTCTGTTCTTTCCCATGCTGCCTTTTAAAAGCAGTTGTTGAGGTAGTGGAATGTTGTTATATTCCCTGTTTCTCCATGCCAATGTAAGCAAAATATACTTTATTCTGTTTCTTCATTGGTAAATTTAATATCGCATTTTTGCATCATCTCTCTGGCCTTGGACAGCTTACTTAAATTTTATCTGTCTCTAACAGATAACTGTGTATGTAGCTCACAGATTTTTGTGCAAATCATCTTTATGCACTGGACTGAAAATGCTCTGAGGTATCTGCGTGTTGTTAGGTTTGCGTGTCTGCTATGGACAGTTTAAGTGATGTGGCTGTCAATGAGTTGAAACCCCATGCTCCGTGGTGAGTGTGCCTTTGGATTTCTTCCATTTGTCCTGCAGCTTGTTGGACCCTTCAGGTAAAGCCTTAATACCCAGACTGGGAGAGGATTTGACCAACTGCAAGCATTTAACATACGTATTTCTACGGTGACTGTAAATGTTCAGCCCAGAGCAACTCAATTACCTTTCAGAGACATCATCTTAAAGTTTAGTTTCCAAAACTTTTAAATTTTAAAGTTATTTCTGTTCTATTTAGATCTATATGGCCTCGAGCCTTAGTTACACAGAGGAAGATCTGACTACAGGCAAATAGTTTACATAGTGGGGATATATATGTGCAATACAAGACATAATTAACAAAGAGGTTCTAAGACAATGTAGTGGGTTGACCTTGGCCCACCAAGCTCCTCTATCACTCCCCCTTCTCAACAAATCAGTGGGAGAAAAATAAGATGAAAAGCTTGTGGGTCAACATAAGGACAAGGTGATCACTCACTCACCAATTACCATCATGGGGAAAATGAACTTGACTTAGGGAAATTAATTTAATTTATTACCAATTAGAGTAGGATAATGACCAATAAGAACAAATCTAAAAAACACCTTCTCCCCACCCTTCCCTTCTTCCTAGGCTAAAATTCTCTCCCAACTCTTCTACCTCCTCCCCCTGAGCAGTGTAGGGAGTTGGGGAATGGGGGTTGCAGTCAGTTCCTATTGCTTGGCCTACGCTACTCCTTCCTCTTCATACTCTCCCCATGCTCCACCATGGTGTTCCTCTCACAGGAAACAATCCTTCACAAACTTCCTCAATGTCAGTTCCTCCGACAGGCAGCAGTTCTTCACTAACTGCTCCAGCATGGGTCCTTTCCACAGGGTGCAGTCCTTCAGCAACAGACTGCTCCAGCATGGGTCCCCTGCAGGGCCACAGGCCTTGCCAGAAGATGTGCTTCTGCATGGACACCCCTCAGAGGGGTGTAGGTTGGACATGTGCTCCACCATGGGCCTCCATGAGCTGCAGGGGGACAGCCTGCCTCACCATGGGCTGCCTGGGGAATCTCTGCTCCAGTGCCTGGAGCACCTCCTGCCCTCCATCCTGCACTGACCTGGGGGGCTGCGAAGTTGTTGTTCTCACATATTCTTACTTCTCTTGGCTGCTGTTGTGCAGTGCTTTTACCCTTTCGTAAATATTTTATCGCAGGGTGCCACTAACATCGCTCATTGGCTCAGCGTTGGCCAGCAGTGGGTCCATCTTGAAGCCAACTAGAAGTGGCTCTGTCCAACATAGGGACAGCTTCTGGTGCCTTCTCACAGAACGCCCCCCCCCCCCCCCCCCCCCCCCCCCCCCACTACCAAATCCTTGCCACATATACCCAATACAGACAACAGACCTGTTCTGTTGCTCATATTAGGTACATGATACATTTTCATGTAAATTTTAACTGTAATTTAGACTAATATATGTGGGTAAGTAGTGAAATGCTTCTTTAAAGTGCTCTTAAATGACTAATCCCTTCCAAACTGATCTGATTAATTCATCGCTTGTTTGCAATGCCTTCTCCTGCTGTGAATAATGAGCAACTTTTCGTACATTTAAATGCTATAGTATAATGTCTATACAATTGTTATAAAGAAATAACTTAGTATACCATGCAGAACAGGAAGTGTATTTCCCCAAAGGAATATTAAGTTGTTGAAATTCTGGTAGGTCATTCACTAGTAAATCCCATTAAAAGTAACCTAGTGATCAACAGGTATGAATAACCGTCAATAAAATAAATTGATGGGAGAGCTAGTAAGGGCGAATTTTGAATTACAATTCCTCTTAAAATGGAAGAATATGATTCTTTTATGAAGCTGATACTAAAACCATAACTGCCTTGAAGTATTTTCAGTAAGAGAGTATTTCCTGTTATGTGCCATTGTAGATTTACAGGTTTTCCCACACTGGTCACTAGATACTTAATGATCATTTGCGTTCTGATTACTGAATTAGAAATTAAATTTGTACAGACTGTATTTGTAAAATCAGAATTCTATCTGTTTCACAATGTGCTTTCTAAGTATGGAAAACTATGTCAATGAAAGACATTCCAATTATTTGTCAGTACTTGGAAAAAAGATGTGATAAAAACAAGTTCTGGTTGTCCTGAAATTGCAGTTAAGCACTTCATTCATTAATCCAGAAACAGGATTGATATTTTGTTTGTTTTTCACACTTTGAGTAGATCCACTTGAATTTTTTTTGAAAGATTTTTTTTTCTCAGTGACCCATAAAATACTCTGCCTTAAATATAAAAGAAAAAAATTCTGACTTTTTCAAAATCTGTAGAGTGTTCATAAAGTCTTTCCATAAATGGTAAAGCTATTCTGATCAGATGAAAAATACAGTTAACAAGGTTGATGGTGAATTAAAATAAAATTTGGTTTCAGAGCATTTTAATCCTTTTAAAAAAAAGGCACATTTGGCTTTTATGAAGCTATTTTCAGATGAGTAATAGAAAGTTAACATTAAAAAAGGGTTTTCTCTCTGGCACAACCACCCACACCAGCTTGTTTATCCCAACAGAAGAAAATGCATTACTTTGATTTCTTACCCTTCTCCACCCACGTAGACTAAAGCATAGAAATAATTTTAATATAGATAAAAGTTACTTAGCGTGGCTGAGTATTCCTCAGAATAGCTCTCCTCAGGCTTTTTAAAATAGAAAATGAATTTCCTAGGAACTGGGGATATTCTAAATGTTGGCCCACCACCAGGGACGGAAGATGATAATCCAAAAGACTAACTGTTCTTACACAGTCTGGGAATCTGGTCTTCATTGTGAAAACCATGAAATGCTCACTACTATTTTTACAGTAGGAAGGAACAGTCCTTAGTTTAAACTGAGATTTTTCTTACTATTCTGTTGACTTAGATAAATAGAAGTGTAATACAGATACACCAGGGAGGCTGAAGAGCAGCCTGTCTGTACAGTGTGTTATTCTCATTTGCAGTATGTGCATGGCACACTACTGCCTGCTCACAGTTAAATGTGCTGAGGTGCCTTAGTCCACTTTTGGATCATTCTGGCAAAGAGGAAGGGGACATCCCATGGGAATTCAGAGTTCCTACCCTTTCTCCAAAGCTTGAAGTCTACCTTCTACTGCTTACCATGAGTGAGAGGCCAGAGTTTCAAAATCTCTCTGTATTTCTAACCTAAAAAATAAAATAAAATAAAATTAATTTCTTATTGGTGCCTGTCATATATGTGTGTGTACATGTGTACATATATGTATAATTATTGGCCTGTTGCTGTCTCTCAAGTAATCCAAATATTATACACTTTTTCTAATATATGAATGCTGTTGCCCAGGCTTTTTTGCCTGTATGTTCCATGTTCTATCGTGTATTTTAACTGCACTGGTTATGTCAATGCCTTGGTAACCTCTGGGCCCTGGTGACTGTATTTTCTGATATACCCTGGTTCTCCATACACTGTGGAGCATTATTGACCAAGCAAAAGACAGGACAATGCCCTAATACCCTTCTGTATTATTTTTTTTCAACTCTAAGAATGGTGTCTGGTGTCTGTGGTCTGGGAAACAGCTGACTCTAGGACAAACTCTTACTAAAAGGGTGTAATTTTTTGGCATAACACCTTTGATCTGGTCTTCTCTAAGGTCACTAAAAGCCAGACTCATGGGACTGCAAATCCAAACACTCAACTTGTTCAAGGCACTCCATGAAGGAGAGAGAACGTAGATAGCTGTGCAATATGAAAGCTGAGTTACAATGGCAAACCTACATCCTTGAGCAATCAAACTTCATAATCCAAGTGATCAGATTGATTCTTTCTTTGGCTCTCCAAAGAAAGCTGAAGAAACTGCCCCCTATAACAAAAAGGAATAAAATTCTGGAAGTTACTGCTAATGTTGTGTAGGGACTTTGTGAACCCTGCTCCAGATGAAGCCCTACCTACAGGTCCTCTGTTTTCTTGCGTAAATGTTGAGACCTTTATTGTAACTGTGAGCTCTTGGACAGCAAGACAAAAGACATCCTTTTCCTCTTTGTGTACCTGAGTCGGGTCTCCACAGCTCCTGCAAGGACTCTATTTTATGCACCATGATGGGCATAAAACAAGTAGCTCACCTTAAATGTGACAAATGCTGTTAAGATTTTGTGTGAAACAAAGCAGTTTCCCAGCTTGATTATGAGCACTTGGAGGTGCCCACAGTATTTGTGTCAAGCTATCCTACACGTTTAGGCAACTGATGCTTTTCCTGTGTCCATCCTTGAGGACCAGCCTTCTAGATGCCTTTGAACAAGTATCTTGCTGGAGGGATACAGCCAGGAATGTACCACATTCCTTAGTCTCAAGCCTGCTGCAAAAGAGCCACACAGGTAACACGGTGTCTGATGTCAACCTGCTTTACAGGCTGCTGCCCATTCCAGCGTGACACTGAAGTGTTTGACTGCTGAACATGAAGTGGAATAACTACTAGGTGTGGCCTTGTGAAAGTTTTGAGCTTTGAAATCCAGTAAGCTTCACCATCATGGGAATGAATCAATTGCAAACAAAACTTGATAGGGCACCTTGCCAATGACCTGCTATGATTGTAGGTACTGACTATTATTGCCACAGCTAAAGTCAAGTGGTAAAGAGGGTGTTGTGCTGGGCTGTGGCTGAATGTAAGAACTTAATGAAATGCTTTGAGACTAGGATCATAAATCAGCCCCTCTTTATTTGGTGTTATTTTTGCAGCAGGCAACTGGTTTTTTCCTCAAACTGTGTATGATTCCTTCCTCAAAAGGAAGTGCATTATCATGTCAAACACCTGTTTGGATTCAGATTTTCAAACAGAAATGTGATACTTGATACTGACATAAAATATTAAAGTCCTATGCAAATGAATGTACTAAGTATTTGTAGAGTAATTTTTCTAAATTAGCCAACTGCAGAGGGGACTCTACATTCAGCTCCACTTGAAAACGCTGTCACTATTCTCCCTCTTGCTATCACTTTTTTTTGGTTCCCGTTCATTTTCTTTCTAACTATTAAATTCCAAAACAGGGTGTGAACTTCCA
Source organism: Falco rusticolus (assembly GCF_015220075.1). NCBI lineage: Eukaryota > Metazoa > Chordata > Aves > Falconiformes > Falconidae > Falco > Falco rusticolus. The sequence continues at coordinate 21,622,843 of NC_051198.1, read as the reverse complement.
CACACTGCATTCAGTGATATGTCCCTTAACTGAAGCAGGAGCATACAGTGGTAGGCTACTCTGAATATACTTAGTGTCTTAAAATGCTGACCATATAGGACTCTGAGTAGGAGTAGTGCTCTCCACAACCAACTGTGCAGCTAGACATGAAGTGATCTTAATTAACCACAGGTCCAAATCCATTGTCTCTCTGCAGCTATGAGACTGCATAATCTTTTCACCAGATTTTTATCAGGAGTTAAGTCTGCTAAATCCATTTTTAATTAGTACAGCATTATGAATGTGAAAAACTGACACCCAATTGAAGTAATATTTGAGACTTGAACACTATGTGCTTTTGTAACCATATATTTAAATGTTTCTTCTTTTTGTCACCATCTTCTGGGGTCTTTTCCAAATACAGAAAGGGAAACTCTCAAGACACGCCTTGTTCAAAGTCTTTGTGACTTTGGTAAACTGCATCTACACCAGGTCCCCAGCATGTGTCCTCAGGAACCATATGGCCAGCCCAATCTTGCCTTGCAATTCACCTGAAGGTACCATGCCTTCATCTTAATATTCCAGAGGATGTGCTTCCACTTTCCTGATAAACTTCACGCTTGGTCATTTATCACATATGCTCTGTAATAAATATACCACACAACAAAATTATTTTGTGATTCGTTTACACAGCCGACATCAGAGAATCCAGGAGAATTTCTGCCAAAATAATTTTGTAACTTACTGGATGATTTACTTGGTAAACTGCCATAAGCATTGTCTTTGTGTGAAAATGCAGAATTATGTTCCCCTTTTGGAAATCTTTTTGCCTTTATTCTTAAAAAAACCCATACCCTAAACCCAAACAAAAGCCCAATAAAAAATCTCAGGATGTTACTCTTTTCAGAGAACTAACAGTATAACCAGGTTGATAAGAATAGATAAATTTATCTCCAGTCTTCAAGGCCTGTTTTTTGTAAAAAATTTGAATAAATCCTGTAAACTAGCATTCTTTGCACTGCTGCAGAAGGGAGGCATATTACAGTCTTCCTCTAAGTAAGGGGATGGGCAATTTATTAATTGTTTCCTAAGGTTTCACTATTAATTCACAGTAACAGGGAAGAAGTTATTTATGGCCAGTTATTATGTGGATTAATGAAAACAAAATTGCTGTTGTCTTCATCACGTACTTGATCAGATGGTTTAGGCTAGATATGAAATATGAGGATGCTGTAACCTTTGCTCATGTTAAGATACAAAGCAATAGCAGGGGAAGAAAATAGTGTTGGCTCTAACAAATGGGTATTGACTTAGCTATTAGAACTTTGGTGTAGTCCAAAAGCATATTATTAACCTTTGATTTCCCTTGCCTGCATTTTTCAAATTGCTTAAGCAGCAAGTCTTGTAGGAGTAAAAGTTGTATGGGTAGTTCAGCAGGTTACATGCTTTCAGTGATTATCCTGTACCCTTCCTGGAAAAGGAGATTCACATTTGGCTCAACAACAAATTCATTGGAGTAACTGGAAGAAGCAATAATGAAAAGCTTTTATTTAGGGTGTCATTTGGGATCAGTTCTATCCTTTAACATAAAAGCATTATGATGTTCTTTGTCAGTAATGTTCAAAACTGTAATTTCCTTTTGACAATCAAAATCGTTCATAAATCACCTTCATCATTCATACCCAAACCATTCTGTAACACAGATGCAGCCATGAAAGGAGTTTGGAAAACCTGTGGCTTCTGATTTGTAATATATTTCAGAAATTTATGACAGTTTATTTAAATTAATTAGTGCTCTCTTATTTTTATGATATCTATTTGTTATCATATTTGTTAATGCTACAAAGGCATAACTTCAAAAATACTTAGGGGTGTTCCTTATTGTGCTCTCTGAAAATCTGTCATTAAATATTGCAAATTGCTTGGTTCGCTGCATTTTCCAATCAGTAAGATTTTCCAAACTCCATCGTTGCCACCACGGAGCTGTTCAGAAAGGCATACTTTGTAGAATTATAAGACCCCTACGAGATTATCTTTAATAATATTGTCATTTTCTTACATGTTGGAATTTCCTTACAGAACATTTAAGGTATATGAAGGCAACACTTCATGAAAAGATCTCATGTGGGGTTTTATTTCTTTAATTTTTTATAAGATATTGAATAATTTCTTGTCTTATGTGAAGGGAAACTCAAATGTAGAGGTTTAAGTGACTTCCTGGATTGCAGTGTCTCGCAGTGATGATGAGGAACAGGATTTTCTAGCTATATGCTCTACACAGTGTGGAAGATCTTTGAAGTTCTGCAGCATGTAGCGTAGCATGTTGAATTATGCCATGTGTAGTGGAAGAGCAGACTCTAATTTTGTGCTGCAGTCTTGTAAAGGACCTTTGTGTCTGCTCTCTGTCTGAAAGACAAGCTACCCTATGAATAATAAATATTTAATAGTACATACAAAGTGTGCTAAAGGAAGCAACGGAGTGAGCAAAAACAAGGATAAGGTTGCCAAGACAGACTAGAAAAATGGTACTTGGAACACAAGCTTATCCCTCTTCCTCTGATGAATATTGCATGCACAAAGAGAGCCTCTCAGCAGATAAGCAAGTTAAATAGAGAAAGAGGCAGGAGAGGAGTGGAGCATCTGGTATCTCTCCATGGAAATGGGTGGAAATAACTGGATGAATGGAGCAGCTGGTGGTGCGTGGTCCACAAGGCTATAGGACTGCAGGAAGTGATTGGGGAAAGAGGCAGCTTATTCTTTTTTAGTTTTTTCCTAGACCAGGTGGACACAGTAACAACAATAAAGAGCAACCTCAAACTGTCTTATTCACCAGCTTTTCCCCTAGCTGGCCACTAAGGAACAAGCACGCTTCTGATTACACTGTTTGACAGCCTATCTGCCACCCCTCCTGGCCAACAGAAGTTGCAATACAGGAATGTGTACGCTCTCATGGTTCCCAAGGAATACTGTTAAAGCAGTCAACAGAAGGAGATGAAGAAGTCAGGAGCACCTTCTAGTGACATTACCGCACCTGAGGTGCTTTCTCAGCTGTCTGGGTGACCTAGTGTCCGAGGCTGCTTTAGTACCCAATTCTAACCCTATCAGCTTTCTAGTGCCTTCTAGAAAGTCTGATGTGAGACCACAGTGGCGCAGGCATCATGTCTCACTACTACCTTAAAGTGTCCTAGAACCAGAGGTACCCAGCATGCTTCTTCAAAAGCTGTGTGGCATGAATGTGGAGCCCACCTCTGCCGCTGGGCAGGTCATGCTGCTGGGCCTGTCATGCTGCTGGGCCTGTGCCATGGTGATCATCAAAAGCCATCTTATTCAGTATATATCACCAGGTATCAGGTGCATGGTTGGTCCTGTTGCTCCTGCTCCTCCCATGTGAACATGAGTGACAAAGCTGCTTTAAGGACCAGAAGAGATATAACACTTGCATCCTGCAGCCCTCCCACCTTAGAGTAACAACATGTGATCCAGCTGGAGGCTGCTGCTCCCCGGTGACTAGATGAATGCCAAATGTGGAAGTTTGTCAGACTACCCAGACTCACGTAGCAACCGCGTGTGTGCTTGGGATGTGCTGGGCCAGTCTCAGCACTCTGTGCTGCCTGCCTCTGCCTGAGCATACCACCAGGTCACGTTTTCCCTTCAGATTTACTCTGCCTCTGTGTTTTGCTCTGTTCTGCCCACTAGCAGGTGAACCCCATACCTTCTGAGTAGCCTTTGAAGGTGACCTGGGCCAGCTGTATCTGTTCAAACAATTAGTATGTCTCATGTTCTGTGAACTGTGTCACGTTGCTGAGTTGTGAGAGCACCGTCTCAGGAGCCACTGCTGGAGTTGAGAGCCTGAGGAAGCGGGGAGAAGGGACGTTCTGCCCTGTGTCAGCAAACAGGTCTGCTGGGACAAGCACCTAGAGGTTGGTGGTGTTTGGCTTTTCAGGTGTGGCCCCAGATGGACCTAGGAGGAGGCAGAGGAGGAAGGCTGACCTTTCTGAGATCTCGATATCTCTTGGTTCTGATTTCTGTCTTCATTCCCCTCACCTTGCCTGAAGAGATGCTGGCAGGTAGCAGAGCTAAGCAGGGCCCCTGTGTTATGTGGTACGCATTCTTTTATGGGAGCGTGCATGGCATGGACAAACAGTGTAGTAGTAAAGACTAAATTGGCTTAGCTGCAAGAGATGGTGGTATCTATTGCAGTAGGTGCCCCCCGGCATGCACTGAAGACCAGCTAGAACCTGCTGGAGACACCAGGCTGGGCAGCAGCAAAGAAGACAACATTTGTGTGCCAACCTGAGGCCATCTTGCGTACACAGTATTCAGGGCTGTTCTGAAAAGGCAGGGTGACACTGAATATTGTTAATTTTACTGTAGGAGTGTCAGCGTTAATTGATCTGGAAGAAAAGCTTTTTAAAAAGGATTACTGTTCTTCTGGGGTATTGGAGGTTTCCAGCACAAACTGTTCAAAGCGTAAACCATTGCTTTGAAATCCAGCGCAGTTCAGTGCAGGGTATTTTGTGGTTCATGGAGCTGTACAACAAACAAACAAATAGGAATACCTCTCATGGCTGGGAGCCTCTTAAAATGGATCTGACATCAGTGGAGAATGCTTCTATTGAACTTCCTGATCCTTCTTTAACCAGAGGTTTCTAGTCCCTTTATTTTTGTACATACTTAATGAGTTCTTTGCACGGTCAATAAGGCAAGAGTGAGCAGATTGAAGTTGCATGGGAAGAAGTCTTTTAATACAAAGCTAAACAAATTACCTTTAAGATGGGTGTAGTGTAAAGGTAGCTCACGTTAGCTGTTATTTGGCTATTGCTGGGTCAGTGGCTTTTCCGTTCTCACATGCTTATTTTAGGGTGTTCTAATCATCATTGCATTAGAAAGCTTCCCATTTTAGTTTTTCTTTAGGACATAGATATTGCAACTTATACTTAATGCAGAAAGAGAGTGAACAAGAAAAGATTCCAGAAATACTTTCTTTAATAGCATACTATTAATTGGTAAAGATTGTTTTGCAAAACAAATATTCTTTGTTTACTATTAAAAAGCTTCAATTGCCTTTAGACATCCTAAGTGATTTAGAGAAACAGACAAATGATTTAATTTTGATTTTGTTTTATACTCCAGTGAAGCAAACAACAGATTTGGAACAAGCTGCTTGCTAGACCTTGGAAATTAAACTGCTCTTTTTATTGGGCACTGGTAAAGCGTCTCTGCCTTTCCTGATGGCAGACAAGCGTGAAATACATTGACTCATGCTTGTTAGGGTTCCATCAAGCTCCTTTTTATTTCCTTGATTATGATTCTAGTGCTGCCACCCAGGCAGGAGCTCCCACTTTGATTTCCCTTGAAACCTGTGCTTTCCAGAGAACATCTCCCCCTTACAACCTGGTGTTGAGTTACATTGTGGGAGCCTGAGTTACAAGGCTATGACTTGTCTCCAGAAAGGTAATTAATGCAGAGCAGTGAAGCTTTCTCTTACCTCTTTTAAGGGGGGATCTGCGTGCATGCAGCATTAGGTGAGATTGGAGCAGGGGCTTTGAAAGATAATAGTCTAGTTTTAACTTATAAATGTAACTGTTTCAAGAAGGGCATTGTTGAAATCAGTGTTTTGATGACTGAATGTGATACTTGAAGCACTCTTGTTCATGTCATTCTTGGTCCTTAGTAAGTTTTCTCAGATCTTGAAGCCAGTAGTCAGCAGCTTTTCACAGAAGCCTGGGAGCTTCAGGTGAGTGAACCACTAACCTAAGTGCCTTGAGTAATCATGAGTGCTTCTTATCTGGCTTGCTTAACACACTCTAAGATAAGACATTTAAAGGCAGACTCCTTGATTGCATGACACTTTTTAGGCTCTAAAAGTGCTATTAATAACCTGTTTTCACCTAATTAGTTTTAGATCTTATACCACTAAAATAACAATAATATATTTACTTCTTTTTTTAAAAAAACTTTAGTTCTATTTGGGTTTATGCTTACGCAGGCTCTCATTCTGCGTTTATCACCATGTTTTCCCAGTGTCTTCCGGTGAGGCATAAAGCAAAAGCACTAACAGTGGAACATTTGCCATATGTAGTTTATTCTTTCTCATCTCTTTTCCTTGGAGAAGTAAATGAATGTTCAGTATACGGGTTTATTTTGGTAGGGTTTCTTAGTTCGTCTGTGTTAAATAAGGTGGAGTCTATGCACTGAGATCAGTAAATGGTAATAGCTTCTTAAAAGCAAGGTGAAGTAGAGTTCCATCTAATACTATACATAATTACATTTTCTTTATACAATGTATCTTGTGGGCAGTACAGTTATTTTCCCCACCAGTGAAGGGCTAAAAGGTTGTTCACTGGGATTACTTCCGTCTTTTAAAAGGCAAATTATGTTTCTTCTCTTAAGTGTTTCTAGAGTTACAAATATGACTGTGTGAAGATCAGCAGACAACACTGTGACAATCCAATGAGTTTTCTTGTTTTAAGAAAAGTATACAGTAAAAGAATATTCCAATTTTAGTGTTTCAGAGGACATGTTATTTCATATTTCTCTTGGTTTCATGAAATTTGAGTGGAATCCCAAACTCGGCTACATCTAACCTGTGTTCTTATTAATGCTACTTAAAGGTGTATTTTCTGGCGTGTGAAGATTAATTGTTGGATGGTCTCTTCAGTTGTTGATGAGAAAAGAAAAATGTTACTTGTTCCAAAGTTGCGGTTTTTGAAGATCCAGTTGTCACAGTTGCTGTATCTTGGTAATGAACTGAGCACTGCCTAAATCTGTGGGGCTTCTTAACTGATATGCTTATAACTTCCCTCTTTTTAGCTCCGATTCACATCTCGGATGTTATATTGTGTAACCTGCCAGCCAAATGCCTGCTATGAAAAATGTTGTAGCTGCAGGGATTATTGTTAAGTATGTCTAATAATTTTCATATTTTAGTGATTTATTTTTGGATGATTATGCAAGCCCACTACTTAGTAGGACTAGTCAGGAAGGGGTAGAGCAGGACTGGATGCTGATAAATAAAAACCATTTGGTGTGCTCAGCCAAGTGGTGTGGGTCCCCTGGGCACAGGTGGTCTGTTTAAAGCTGTTTTGCTTGGTAGCAAGTTGCCATGGTCTCCCCCAACACACAAAGCCATTTCCTCCCACTTAAATCTCTGGGCAGTAGGGACAGGAGGGCTTTCAGCAGCTGCTGTTCAGCTACTGGCAGGACTCTTCCGCTATCAGGTAGACATAACCCTAAACATAAAACACATGTATTTATGTTTGTGCATGTAGTAGGGAAAGATTTAAGTGCAATTCAAAACAGTGTCAATACATGCTGGAAACTGCATAGTAAATCACCATATGTTCCAGAGGAAATGCCAAACAAAGTCATGATCACTTTATATGTGCACAGCTGACTGGCAAGCATAAAGGCAGACTCATCATGGGGGATACCATCATATGCTTTTCTTCTTCTTTGCTATATTGGAGCATGATTAGAGCCCATCTGCTTCCCTTAGTGCTGGGGAAGGGTAGGAAAACATTCAGCCCAAAGTTTTGCTGCTGGAGCATATGCACCAGGAAAAAGGAGGCTAAACCCAAGGAGCTCTCTCAGATGTGTTTGTTTTCCATTTCTTTTGAAGTACAGAATTTTAAAAAATGTTTTGAAATTCGCTTCCTTCTGCAACCCGTGCGGCTCTGGCTTTACGTTCATATTGTGACAGCCTGGTGTTTGCTAGCTGCGGTTTGCAGACCAGGCATGTCTGGGAACAAACCTCAGCCCTGCATGTTGGTTAGGCTGGCTAATACAATTGGGGAGGGGGCAGTAAGCATCTCTCTTCTTTTTGCCTGTGCCAGAACGGAGTATTTAATGTCTCACTAAAGCTCTAAGTGCAGATGTAAGAGTGGTGGTGTTTGCTGATATGTTTGGCAATCTGTTTGGTTTGCATTTTTTCCAAACCTTTTAAGAATACTTGAAATATCTGATGGAAAGTCATAGAAAAGACTAATGACGACTCTTCTTATCTTTTTTTTTTGTTTGTTTGTTTTAATTAAACCTGATTTATTTTAACTACCATAATTTAGCTTTCTTCAAACTAGATACCTATGTGGGTTGAAATTGCTGTACAAACATACCGTTGACTGCTGTGACACCTACTGGTCGAGCTGAGTTAAACAAGGGAAAGCCTGTGCGCACTTACTCTTCCTAATGATTAATTCCAGGTAATGAGTTTGGCTCTTTGGGGCAAAAACAACAGGGATGGTGTCTTGTACAACAACTGACACATCTTCCGGTACTTTGTGCATTAAGAAGTTTAGATAATCACTTTTCTTTTTGCTTTTAACTCCTGTCCTTTACATTCCTAGTAGCTCTTTAATCTTCACCTTCTTTGTTTCATCTGTCTTATCTTTATTCAAGTTTCTTTTTTATCATCCCTGAACAGTATTGGGAACTGCAAGTAAATCACTTTGAAGTCTTCTCTGAATTGCCTTCCTCCCCTAGAACAGTTCTTCTTCATTATCGGTGATCATTTCTTCAGTGCTGGAGACCTATTACCATTCTTATTGCTCTGTTAGGCAGTCCACTTTTCTGGGAAAGGTAAGGAGCCATTGATGCAACTCCTTCCATGATATCTCATATCTAAGGAAGTTTTGTGAATATTGAGAAAAATGGAGCATTTCTGTATATATAGAAATGCAGATGTTAGTAATTCACAATAAAACCCCCAGCTTTGCATCTCCATTGAACAATGAAGAATGGATAACATTTCATAACTGTAGGAAAATTTTCTGTATGCTTTTTCAGAGGGTTAGTTTTTCTGCAAGTAGTGCTGCAGTCTTCTAAAAATGCATTCTCCTGGGTGTGATTCTCGAATAGACCATTAATCCAAAAAGTTACACAGAGGGGGATCTCAGGTTATTCATCCTTTGAGGGACTTCCTTTGAAAGACAATTTATATTCTAGAAGTGTGAGTAGCTTCAGCTAACTTAAAATTGCATGAGGTGATTTGACCTGATCTGGTAGTCCTCTGTGGCTGAGAGGAAGGAATTCATGCCTTTTCCTCTTCCCTGTTTCTGGCTGCGTACTTCTGTCACTTATTTTCTGACAACAAACCCTGACACTGTTCAGACCCCATCTGCAGGCCCATTCAGTTCACTGACCTGGCAAAGAGGGAGAGGACGGGTCATGGGAATTCCAGTCTGATGAGCACCATTAGGTATCAGCAAGGGACAAGAGGTGGCTGGGAAGCAGGGATGAGAAAGAAGCTGGAGTGGAAAGCAGGTTAGTAAGGTCTTCCACTCTTTGTCAGCAATGAGCTGATAGGTTCAACTGTTGCATGTAATTTTCCCTAGAAAAAAAAGGTTTGCCACTTCTTGTGCCTTTTTCCCCTCCCTGGTTTGCCAGCTCTGTGGCATCTTGCAGTGAGCTGTGGGTCATGCTGCCATTCCTCTGACCCCTTCATTGTCTCTGAGTCTGGGCAGGTTCTTGCATTACGTTTTCAGTCTAAGGTCAACCCCCTGTCTAGGGCATCTGGCAGCATGACCAACATGCCCTCTCTCTCTATTCTCGCTTTTCACTATATATTTACAGTGGGGGTTTTTGCACATGTGGCATTACTTTGTTAGAAGAGGCCATGGAAAGAGCTACTAGCTTTAGACTGAAGGTTGAAATGTTTGTGAGGGTACTTTTTCTGTTGGTATTTCTGACTCTTGAGAGACCTTCGTGTCTGGCACAACTAGGCTTTGCCTTTATAGTACAGAGTGATTCCGTACCAATGGATGGAAAATTTGAGAAGGATTTTCCCCTAGAACTGAAATGGTTTTAACATATCACTGGAAATTATGGAGCTGAGGAGAAAATGGGAAACTGAGCAAGATTTTACATTCTTTGGGAATTCAGTGAAAAGTTTAGGTTGTATGTACTATTGTCACAAAAGATTATGGTACTAAGGATTCATATTGGTGGTCTACAGTAATTAGAAATTATGCATGGTGTATCGGTCTGCAGTCTAATTAAGAATGAATTGAGATGAGTAAATAAGCTCAGCATCAGAGTGGAAGGGTTAGCATTTCTATCAGACAGCTAAAATGGTCAAATTGTTGCTCATGGTACAGGCTACTCCTGAGGAGATGAATTGACTTTGCCAAGCCAACCAGAATAAGCTCATTTTGTTTTTCAACTTGAAGAGATCTGTCTCAGAACACAAAATATGCCAGTGATGGCTATTTACTTGTCTGACACTACTCCGACTCCAGACTTCATTTTAAAACGTTGATTTTGCACAGTGATGAGTCTTACTGCAAGCTGCTGAAAAGTTCCTGCTTACGTGTACCCTCACTGAGGGCTGGAGGCAGTGGCTGTGATGAGGATATTTCATTATTTTAATTCAGTAACAGTAAAATGTTCTTAGTACTTTGAAACCCTCAGACTTGCCTACTGCTGCCTACAAGGAGCAGTCAACATGTCAAAGATACCTGTTTTGCTTCAGACCAGTAAAGAAGAGGATGCGTGATTCTTGTAGTGACAGGGAATTAAATTCTGTCAGAAGGGTTGGAAGTTACAAAAGAGTTCAGTACCTTGTAGGATTTCCTAAGCCTGTCAGAGTCCAGTCATCCATGAAAGTCGCTTAAACTTATTAGCAATTTTACTCTACATCTTTCTTATTTTTGATCCTTTGACATTAAAAAACTTGCTCAAGTTCACATAGGAAATCTGTGGCAGACTAGGGAGCTAAACCCAGATGGCCAGATTCCCAGTCCAGGTACTTAGGTGCTTTCTGGGGTGGCTTCTCTGTAAGCTAGATCCTGAAAAAGAGCCTATCAGTCAAGCGGTACTTCCAGCAAGCCATAATACTTTTTAGATTATAAACCTGCAAAGTAAACCTGCATTTTGTAGCCATTTTTGCACAGTATTAGTGTGTCTTTTAGTGACACATCACTAAAAACTGTCATTTGAAATCTTGAATTATAGAAATCTCTGAGTCTTATTTTAACCACGATCCTGGGCTTAGCTAGAGAACCCTAGAGATGACTGACCTTGACTTAATTATACGCATCCACAGTGCTTAATTTGTGGTGATGTCATTTATGTGGTGGTGAGGGACTGCAATTTAATTTCACTGTTGCCTTCTGCTGTTGTGGCAGTTTGACTTTGGCCTTGAGATGCAGTGGGGCACTGTGTCCTTTAGAGGTTTCTCCATGGGCTGGCTGGAACTAGAGTCTCCTGCCAGGTTTGGGTACAGCTCAGACAGTGAGCCAGAGCTCCGTCACCCTAAAGGAGCTCCAATAACACAGTTCTGCTGTCTTCAGTGCAGCTGCTATATTAAAATACTTTCTCTTTTGAATTCTCGCTGTGAGATCGAAAATTAATTACCTAGAGGAGGGGTGTCCAATCTGTGAACCTCCAAGTACAGCTTGGTTGTACCCAGCTGTGGTACTTCGTTTCCCAAGGGACCCTCAGGACCAGAGCAGGCGCTGGCTGGGTTTTCCCATAGTGAGCTCCTACTCACCGTCTTTCTCTGGGGTGTGAAAGTAGCTACAGCCTCATCTGTGATGACAGGCTCAGATACAACATACAGGAGTGTGCTAGCATCCCTCATACCTTGGTGACTCTGCGCTCAGTTCACTTGTTCACTGAATCACAGACTGAATGGGGGTGGAAGGGACCTCTGGAGGTTATCTTTTAAACCTCCCCGTGCTCAAACGGGGTCACTTACAGCAGGTTGCTCAGGACCTTTTCATTAACCCTTAGTGACAATGACAGCTGGGAGCCCACAGTGAGTTCCCAAGTCATGCCGAAGAAGGGAGCAATTGGGAACAGACTGCATAGGAGTTCCTTGCTGGCTGCAGCTCATTGCAGCTTCCCACTTTCTTGGGACTCTGACAGGACCCCATGTCATGTGTAGCCCTCTCTGCCCTGAGAACAAGTTGTGAGACCCAGGCTGCTGGTAGGATGGGGCTGCTCAGCAGGTATGCCACCTGCTCACAGTGTGAGGAGGTAGGCAGCTTTTCCTTCTCACACCAAGTCTCCTTCATGGCATTGTCTCTGCAGAGCTACAATGAAGAGTTTGTCAGCATGCCTGCTAAATGTTTGCAATCGGTAAATGGTAGTTAGGCTTGCATGCGCCCCACGTACTCAACGTCACAGAGACCAAAAATAGAAATGTGATTTTCTTTCTAACCTTGTGCGTCAGCCTGAATAGTAAGAGATTTTGTGCCTTTATATTGCATTCTTCTTTTGCATTACTGTAAAGATAACTGATTGAATACTAAGTATTACTTATTCTATCAAAAATCACAATGGGATGCTCCTGTAATCTTTTATTGTTATACTGAGCCTGTTTTTTTGTAGTGCAAATAACAATCACTTGTATAAATTTTGTGCCTGTTGCAGCATCTTTCTGCTTTTCTCTCAGATCTTTGTATGATGGCAGTGCATTGCCTATAGGCAGTGAAGTAAGGAAGAAGGATTCTGATGAAGTCTAGGCAACTGCACATAGCTTTTCAGGTCCTATGTTTGCTTAGTAAGAATTAATAGATCTGTAAACTGTTAAAAATAAATAAATCACACCTCTTTCTGGCTTCTGCTCCTGCGTGGGAAGGAGTAGTTTGGCGTAAAGTCCAGAGAGCTTGCAGGGACGTATGCTGCCTACTCGCAGCTCTTGTCTAGGGTTTTTATCATTGTATTAGAAATTTAAGATTACAGAACAACAGGGTAGGAGCCATTTTACATGTCAAGATAAAGTCTGTTGAGTCTAAATCCCTGACTTGGGGTCCCTTTCTCTTTCTTTCCTTAGTGAAACTCTTTGGAATTTTAAATTTACACTATTGCTGAAACTGATGTCTGTGGGTTTTATGTTAGCTACCTTTTTTAAAAGCTTTTATCAAGTTCTTAGGAAATACATATTCTTCCTTATGAAATCCAAAGTATATTGTCAGTGTGCTGAATTTCTGCTGTAATAGTTAAGCAAAGTAAATTGTGCCTGAGCGTGTTAAGTGTAAATAATTCTAAAACATTTAAAGATACACAAACTTGGACCTGATGAAAACCTGACTTACAATGTTATCATTCACACTTGGTGGCAGAGGCAGCTCCACGGTTGCTCTGTATTCATTTCTTCCTGCAAGCATTAGCATGCGTGGCTTCAGTGCAGTTGTGCTCCAGAACTGTGCATGCAATCATTCAGTTTGTCCTGATAAATGAGAGTGCTTGTGCTTGCATTTTTACCAGCACATCTTTTGAGAATATATTTGAGCGCTGTGGTTTCTAAACCACCTTCATCTGGGGGGAATGCAGTTTTTCAAAGCCAATGAAATTATTTGGTGAAGATAAAAGTGAGATCTCTGCTTTTCTATCAGTTATGTAAAAGAGGGGAAAAATTAGCATGGTGCAGGGTAGTAACTGTGGAATACACAGTTATGTGGCTTTAGCTGAGTTGGTGTCTGCTCAACCTCCTTAAGAGCACAGGTGCAAGCATAAAGAGATTGCTCCTCTCAGAGATTCATCTAACTGGGTGTCTGGTGTTGGATGGTGTCCAGCTGTGCTGCCCAGGGTCAGCACAAGTGCAGGATGAAAATGTCACAGTACTTTTTGGAATTATCTCCTGGAACCCAACCAATTAGGGGAAAGAATCAGAAGCAGTTTTCTGGTATTTAATAACCATTTGTGTATTTTTCTTCTATGACTTTATCCTGGTACCGTTTCAATCTCCTTAAAGCTAAAATTAAAATATTCATAAGGCCCATGACAAGGAGATCTGAAGGTTAGTAGCCAGCTGTGTGAGAAGAACCGCCTTTCTTGTTTTGAACCTGCTAATATAATTTGCTACCTCTTTATTCTTTTATCAGAAGACAGGGTGAGCAACTCTTCCCTGTCCGCTGCCGTGACATGAATGATTTTATAGCTCTCTGTGCTTTCCTTATTCTGTTCCTTCCCTCTCATCTCTTCCTCTTCCCCACCTCCAAGGTAGATATGAGACTACTTGTCATTCACAGCTTCATGCCAAATTTGACTAATAAGGCATGATGAGAAAAAATGATGATGCAAAATTGTTTTCACATTTTCAAAGTCAGGTGTTTCATAATGGTTAAATTAAACCACGAAGCACATTAAAACACAAAATAATATAAATAGAAAAAAAAAACCTTGAGAAGAAAATGAAGCATTTTGCTTGACTCAAAGTGCGTCTTTTGAGGATGCTTTCACAATCTTACATGATAAACTGGCATTTATTTGAGTTTGTACTGTGCAAGGTAGATAACAGGTTTTTTTCCTCTTCTGGAGAACTGAATCATCTCTCCCAGTCCTTGCTCTGCCTAGCAGCACTCCCAGCCATCAGACCTGCGCCTGTTCCACAGCAGGAGCTGGATCAGACTGGTGGTGCCGGCTGGCTCCATTGCAGCTGTGAGACACCATCCTCTAGCCAAAGTCCAGACGCCCAGGGTCTGTGCAAAAACAGGTTTCACTATGAAGAAGTTGGTCTCCCTGCAGCCTTTATGCAGATCTCGAGACAAGAGTTTTTGGGTTTGCTGCTTCTAGGTTTGGATTCATACATTTTCTGACTGATTTAACAACTAATTAAGGGCTCGGGCTAGTAATTAGTTTATCTCCTAACATTTCAGTCTGACTGCTTATTAGAAAGTTAAAAATTAAGCCCAAAGAGCCCCCAGCATAAGTATTTTCTTTTTTTTTTAATACTACAGTACTACCCAAAGCTACAGACAAAGTCTTAGGTACAAACTGTCAACTTCAGAAACCATAAGTACGTCATCAGGCCCTTCATTTAGTTTTAATCTCTTTTTATAGCTAACCTGCAGAGTCATCAAAACTTCTCTGTGGCTCTGCGGTGTTAATTAACTCTGATATATGAGTTTTACTGATAAATCTGAAATTCTGTGCAGTTGAATACATGATTTGGCTCTTAACCACCATGGCAGTGGTGTCCCTTGAGACTACCTGAACACTCACGGCCTGATACTTCTGATTTTGGGGTGACCAAATCTTTATTGTCTGGTCAGAGATATTCTGGACCTGGTTATCAGAGAAATTGGGACATTTCTGCAGCTCCCACAATGCCTGTCCCCAGTCAGAGGTCTAAAACGGACTGGGTCAAAACAGAGATCACTTTGGAAATGTTGGCTGACCTTTCTCAGACTCCATTTACAAACAAGTGAAATAGGAAAATGATGCCATCTGTTCCATAGCAAAGTAACTGGTCTGATGCTTAATTATATTTTAGGTAGTGATAGCAAACATAATAAAGATAGTGAGAATTTTTTAGTTGGTGTCTTTCAACAGACTTACCCATTTAGAACATTATGGAGGTATATGAAGGATGAACATTTGAGAAAATGATACAGGGATTGATTTGTTAAGCTGTTACTGCTTAGTTTTCTTTGTAATGGAGAAAAGTGAGAAACCTGCTTGACAGGAAAAGTACTTTAGGTACGTGTAAGGACATGGTTGTGCTCTATAGGTATGTCAGTGCACATCTGAAGCCAACTGGCATCTAGATGCTTGGCACAAACCCTGGAAGAAGTGGAATGAAAACAAGTCATTTTATCCTTCTATAGTTTCCTCAATGATGTTGCATTGTTGTGGTTTAACCCCAGACAGAAACTAAGCACTGCACAGCCACTCCCTTGTTTTCCTCCGGTGGGATGGGGAGAGAATCGGGAAGGTAAAAGTGAGAAAACTTGTGGGTTGAGATAAAGACAGTTTAATAGGTACAGCAAAAGCTGCGCACGCAAGCAAAGCAAAACACAAAATTCATTCACCGCTTCCCATGGGCAGGCGGGTGTTCGGCCATCCCCAGGGAAGCCGGGCTCCATCACGTGTAACAGTTACTTGGGAAGACAAACACCATCACTTCGAACATCCCCCCTTCCTTCTTCTTCCCCCAATGTTTTATTGCTGAGCATGACGCCATATGGCAGGGGACATCCCCTTGGTCACTGGGGGCAGCTGTCCCAGCGGTGCCCCCCCCAGCTCCTTGTGCACCCCCAGCCCCCTCGCTGCGAGGGTGGTGTGAGAGGCAGAAAAGCCCTTGGCTCTGGGTAGGCGCTGCTCAGCAGTAACGGGAACATCCCTGGGTTACCAGCGCTGTTTTCAGCACAGATCCGAAACACAGCCCCATACCAGCTACTGGGAAGAAAATTAAACTCTATCCCAGCCCAAACCAGTACAGACATATCAAGAAGCTTCAAGTGGCGAGCCAGAGCCCCCCCTGTTTGAACAAAAAATGTGCTCAGCAAACTCTAAAGCAGTTAGTGTAATAAAAAGGTTGAGGAAGATCTGGAAATAGTGCTAGGTGGGGGATATAGAGATGGCATTATATGCTTTTTTATTGTTATATTTTTTATCTGTAACTTGAGTATAACCTGAACGTAAGTATTCATTTTAATTGCTGGTATCTTGTTATTAGAAAGGTGTTGGAAGACAAACTGAAGAAAGCTCAGTAGAAATTCAGTATATGAATCGAATGGAATGTGGCATATGATTACATACCTTTAAACATTTTCCTATAAAAATATAGTCTTTCAATCCAATTTACAGTAAAATACAAATAGTAAACAGGAGTCAAGAAATAAAAAATAATGAGCAGAAAGCAACAGCAAAAGAAGCTTCAGCTTTTAATTTTCTTTACTGTGGAGAAATAGCACTGAGCAGCGTAACGTTTGGTGTTTTATTCCAAGTACCACAAAGTAGAACTGGAGAGATTAGACGAGTCTTTGAAGCTAGGGGAATATTTTACCAACTGACAGTATGCAACAAGGTAAAGTGGTCAGACGGGTGAGTGGCTACAAGCCTGGATATCTCCACGTTGTATTTTGTCCCCTTTTCAAAAAGCAAGGGAGCTAGATTTCTGTTCTTGTAACCCAAGAAGAAAAAAGGTGCAAGTACGTAAATGTGCGTGTTCATCACACACTGTTCCTGTGCCTGAGTGCTCAGGAGGTTCAGCTCTTAGGTGCCAGGTGTGTGGTGGAGGCTCTGCCGCAGCCTGCTGTCCCCTGTCCTCGCTAACATGCACTTCTCGTAGAGGAAGAGAGATGGAATGGGGCTGCATGGTGGTGTGGTGTGGTGGAAGGGGTCGATGTGTTTGGATGTCAGCGTGCTCTGGAGCTGAGTGTGGTGTCTTGCAGGGCTGTCTCTTACCTTCTGCCCCCCTCCCTGGGGGCATCGGGCTTCTGTGTTTGAGCCTGAGTGGCCCCAGCTGAGCTGGAGGGTGCGGGGGGAGAGGGGTACCTGGTGCTGCTGGGCTGAGCCAGCCTCTGCCTCCTTTACTTCTGCAGAGTAATACCTTGCTCTGTCAAAGAGAAAGGAAATATTTGCAGAGTAAGGTACCACTTACTAGTAATAAAAGAGCCTGAGTCTAGTCTTTTATTAATATTTATTTAACACACACTGTTAGGTGAATAGCGCTGTAGAGGGGGGAAGCTATTTATTTTTCACATAGCAGAGGCATTTTAAGAGATGGCAATGCAGGGTTGCTCGGAGGAGTGAGCGGCATGAATGCTGGACGTGCGCGTAAGAAATTCTGGAAGAGCGTACTGCTTTCGGCTCACTGGGTGGAAATTAAAACCAAATACTCTGCCTGTCAGCGGGGTAGCAGAGAGTAATTTTGGAGCCTGCTGTTGTTTTCAGATTTATGTTTTTATTAATTTACTTCTTGATTTTAAGCCCAAAACATAGCTAGTACAACTGTAAGCCTAAGAATACTTTACAGTAGTACCTGGGATCTTTAAAAGGGTGAAAAGACAGAGGGATATTGTAATCTGATTTTGGATTACACTGCCTGTCTGACTTTCAGTCATTGTTTTCCAAACTCTCAATAGAAGGATGAAGTGTGTGGGTGGGATGTGCGAGTAGGTATGTCAAAGCAGAGACCTTGCTTTGTATTTCATAAGATTTTCTTGTAGCCCTTCTTCTCTTCTGGAACATTTGGATTTCTTTTCTTTTAAAACACTGGATTTTTTTTTTCCAATTAAAAAGCATTTTCACTCGCCTCAAAACATTCATAACCAGTATCTTTTTCATGACATGGTTGAGGCTGTGTAGCAGGTTTTGCCCATGAAGCAAATGTATGTAATCCATTTGGTATAGCTGAGGATGGATGTTTTCAAACTTCCTGAAAAGTACCTTTTAAGCAAACCCTTTCTACTTTTTTCATCATGAGGTGTTTTGCAGAGAATCCACTGGCCATAGGGACAGCAGAGAGGGTGGGGTGTTGCTTGCAATAATTCAGAGAGTGTTCAGTAAAAGCAACGTGATCAAACGAAGCAAGCAACATTTAATACACAAACTAAATTTGAAATGCTGCTGCCTTGGAAAAGTCATCTTTCATGTGGTTGTGATTCAGCCAGAGATGAGTTCCAGGGAGAAATGAGAAATAGAAATGCACATATTGGCTGGTAATTGTGTGAATAGCAATGAGTGGGTAGTTCAAAGCCAGCAGATTTCATCTATTGGGTTTCTCCCAGTTTGCTTTTTCACAAATAGCAATAGTGGCAAGGAACAAGACTTTTGCTTGGTACTTTATGGGGTCTGAATAATTTCCTAGATGGATAGATGTTCCTCTGCAACATGCTAGATGGTGAGATTTTCTGTGTGCCATATATTCAGCACAGGTTCAACAAGAAAAAATTTGCTTGTTTTATTATTTTATGCAAATTATTTCCTGTAGCAAGAAGAATTTCAAGCACTATCTAGGTCATTAGCGGTATAATTAATTAGTTCATTAAAAAGTACCACAAAAAAAATGTAAATCACAGTGCCCATCTATTCTGGGCAGATCATTGAAGTATATACTGTAAAAAAAACCCCAAATCAAAACAACCAACCAACCAAAAAAACCAAAACCCCAAACCCAGCAAACAACTCCCTTTCCTTGGCTTAGAAGTGGAATAAATGGCTGGGCAGTTCTTTCCTTTTTCCTTTTTTAACATGATGGCAGCCAACGTAACTTATTTTGTATATATGAAGACTGAAGTGGGTATTTCACAGCTCTATACCATTCAGAACTGTATTTGTGGAGAATTAAAATTATACAGAAGATGTAAACATCAGTTTCCGTGGCACGGTGATGAAATATGTGAGATGGTCAGTGCAGATAAAACATTTTGTTTCCTTGCTGCTGTTAAGCATTTTCTTATCCATGGTGAATACGTTTACCTGTGTTTAAAGTTTAGCACTCTCCTTTGCTTTTGACACAAATGTATGGTCAACAGCAATCACGCTTAGCAGCCATTTGACTTTGCTTACTGCATCTACAGGGGCTACGTGCGCTTTTGGCAGCTCACCCGTGGTGGTAGCAGTGGGAAGCTGTACGCTTCCCCCAGATTATGCTGCCTGTGTGCTTCTTAGTGGCAGGACCTGAGCCAACCACGTCTCCTCCTTGCGGTGGATCTGCACTCCTCCTTGATGGAGAGACAAGGTGGCTCAGCCACCATTGCAGGGACCTTCATTTATGATTCCACATTGTTTTGCTAAGGGCAACGTTATGCTTTTTTGAGTAATGTGTAGTGAAGAGCATATGCCAAAGAGCTTAATTGTACAGACATTCTAACTTCTTCAACACAAACCTTTAGTTTACTACTTTTTTTTTTTTAAATTGGAATCATATTTTACTGTAAAGTAAAACAATTAAACTGAAAGCTTAATCAGCACTTTGAGAATCTGTGAGATGATGAGCATTGTAATGTTAAAGCAGTGGTCTCTTCTGGGAAGTTAGTGCTTTATCAGCAGATATCAGAATTTGAATTTGGTCTTAGCTGTGAGAGTAGTTGCAGCCCTAACCTAGCATTTTCTTCGTAGATTCAATAATGCAAATGATCAAAAAGATTACTTATCTCCTTGGAAGTTTTCAAAGGAAAAAAAAATTCTAGCTGAAAACATCCTTGTAATAGAAGACAAACAAACAAACAAACAGAAATACTGAAAAAAAGGAGGAGTTTGGAAGGAGGGGAAAAAAGTGTCCTTTCCTCAGTTTCAATCCTTTTTCAGTCAGTAAAACTAGGGAGCTAGCCAGTTTAGAAAAGTAACCCTTTAAAATAAACCTTAATACTAAAGTTAGCACTTAGAAGTGCAAAACAGTGCTATGTATATTAGTTATTTTTCCTTTTGTCCTAAAACCTGAGCAACCCAGGCTCATTCTGTAAGTCTTACAAGGAGCCAGGTAGACGTTTTAAAGGAAATTACTGATGGGGAACATCTTCTGAAACTACAAAAAGATTATTTGAAATTACAGGTATTTTGTTTGGTTGTTTTCTTTTTTTTTTTTTTTTTTTTTTTTTACCCAGAAATACTAATTATTATGCCTTCTAAATGAAAAAAAAAAAATTCCCTACTTCCCCAAATTAATTCTGGGCTAATTAAATTTTTCAACAATATTTTTGAACATATCTGACATTTAATTCATCCAGTTCTGAAAACTATATGGCTTGTAATATGACAGAAAATTCAAATGATCATAAAATGTTAATGAAGGGAAAATTTATTTCCCATGTTTCTCTTGGTTGCATCTGAGTTATGCCATTGATAGTTTCAGAAACAGAAGCATCAGATTAGATTTCTGCTTCTATTTGTGCTGGGAAGCTAAGCATGCTGCAGATAGGTGTCAACTTTGAGGTGATTTTTAGAAGCCTTTGATAGAGAAACATATTCTTTGGTGTGGAGGGATAAATTTAACAGTCAAGTTAAACGTCAGCTCTTTGAGAATACAAAAATACTTGTCTGAAATACTGGAAACTGCTGCAGAGACCAAGGGGCTCAAATGTAAATATTTCAGCACCACCTGATGATGCTGTTTTGGAGCGCTTCCCTCCCAGCATGGGATATTTCAAGTCTTCTGGGCTTACCTATAAAAAGGCAAAGTCTGCTTATTTTCCCTCCAGTTTTGAGTGTTTAGGTTACCATTTTTCTACTTCTGATCTCAAAAAATATTTTATCTTGCTAGAATGTCAATATCCATTTTGCTATGAGATACAGATGTCCTTCTAGAGCCACGTTACTTACCCCAGTGTTTGCAAATCAGCATTTCCAGAGTAAAGCACACTGTTGTTTCATAGTTATGCACACATTGCTATTGAGTTGCATGTTTATTGCTGTTCTTACCAGTTTTTCTAACAACTTGCTTACAATTTTTTGGCCAATTTATATGTTCTGTGATTTTGCATCAGAACGTTCTAGTGAAGAACAAAGAGATTTTTTCAGAAAAAGGAAGTAGAATTGTTAAAACCTAAAGAATGAAATTAAAACAATCAGTTAACAATTTGCGCTTCTTATCTCATTTCTTTCAGGATAACTGGTCGCAGCAGGGATAATTTTCAACTTTTTTTTTTTTTACGTAAATGCAGTGTTGTAGTGCAAACATTAAACTGGAATTAAGGGTGATGGCTGGGTCTTTATTATGCAGAGTATGCCTACTAGTTTAATCGTAGACTTTGACATCTAAAATTTGTACGTCTTCAGTACTGAAAAAGAAGAGCCACTTGCTGTGTTTATTAATTGATTTATTACATCTAAAAGCATCTCATAATGCAAGAGCAAAATGGTGATTATGAAATGAAATTTGTTATGAATTCATTATGTTTGCAGTCAATAGAATTAAAATCAGTTTTTTTGTCAAAAATACCCCCAAAAATTGTGCAAAATGAATGGTGGCCTGGACCATCTTTTGCTGTTGTTAGACTAGAGCTTTGATGAGCTGCTGAACATAGGGAAGGGAGTGAGCTGAAGTGAACAAGCTGCTTCAACCATTTTTTGAGAATACTGCGAGTGAAATAGTTTTTGTGATGGAAAATGTTCGGGTCTTAGGCAGTGCAGGGCTGTGTGGAGTACGGGGCTTATTAACACCTTGTACAACCAGAAGTGATAAGGAAGCTGGTTGTAAGACTTTGGCTGTTAAGTGTTTTAGTGTTTCCTCCACAGTATCATTGGAATACATTCTTTCTTCAGGTACTCCAGGCTTCAGACCCTGGGGATGGTGACCAGGTGACCACCCTACGTTACTCGTTGTGGCCTGACCCTGCTCCCCCTACTCTCACAATGACAGTGACTCCAGCACTGGCTCCCCCCTCCTCTTTTCCCAGCCCCTTTTCCTTTCTGGCATGTCTGTCTTCTAAATGACATTCTCCATGGTGTCCTCTAGATATATTAGAGATACGCTGATTAGTCCCGGGGAACGTGGATGAGAAACTTGCCTGAGTAATTCCTGTGGAAATCATTGATGTTGGTAGAAATGGCTTTAATTTGTTTCTTTTCCAAATGTACCTCATCATGGTATTTAAAGTTGTGTAGCAACCTGCTTTTATTCTGTTCCATTCATTGTGCAATTTAGCATCTCAGCATTCAGTTCAGTTTTCAGGTGCTTGATTGACTTAGTTTTTTCTACAGCGAAGCCCATGATTTTGCTTATATCATCGTAATTCTCTTCGATACTACTTTAAAAGCCTCAGTGCCGTGAATTTCCCGGAGTAAACTGAAGATATTGCAATATAAATGGTTGCCTTTTTGGCATTGACTTTAAAGTTTTAATTTGTAGAAAGGGTAAAACATACTTGGAATTATAGAAAAGTCTGATCCTAGCTGAGATCTGCCCAGTAAGTGGTGGGGCAGCCAGAGGCTGACAGCAGCATACCAGCAGCACGGGGTAAAGCTCTTCCTCTCCTGCTGTTCTTCCCCCATTTGCTTCTGCCGCCTGCCACCATTTAGCCTCCAGGTGAAGCTGAGGTGCGAATGCTGCATGAAATCTAAGCCTAACGCAGAGCTGCATTTTGCTGTGAACAGTCTTTACGTCCAAGGTTACTTCCCTTTTGTAAACCCTCCTGAGGCTGACTTAGTTGCTTGATTGAGGGAAAATGAATCTGCAGACATATTCCCCAAGCTATTTCCTTTCTTCCTTTTGGTTGCTCTGAATTTTTCAGTTTCTGAAGCTCTGATAATTCTCAATGGATTTTTCCGTTTTCTGATGGACTTTTACTGTTTGTCTCTGTTAAAAAAGCACGCATTCTTTTTTACTTCTTGATTTCCAGCACTGTTTCTGTGCTGATGAATGGCTTGTGTTTGACTGATTTTCTACCTTTACTACAGTGTTAGGAAAATGGGAGATATTAATGAGAGTCAGAAAAGAAAAGGGTGCACTTGCCCAGTGTTCAGCAGCATGCATCTCTTCTGCATCACTAGAGGTCAAAGGTCGGGGCAGAGCTGCCTTCATGCAAGAGGAGCGGTAGAGCAGATGGCATAAAATGAAGGGTTCAGGTTGGGCCAGCAACTTCTTTTCACATGGTGGTGAAGAATTTTTTAACTGCATATTTAAACTAACACTTCTGAGTGCTATAGCCAGCCTACTGTTGTAGACCAACAGCTAGGTATTTCTTTTTGCATATTGAAAGTATTTCCATTTGCAGGCACTGTTTGGTTCTGAGAACTAGGCTATTAAAAAAACCCAACCACTTTATAGTTTAAGATTCACAATAAAATAGCAGGAGTCACAGCACTTGCCAACTCCTGTAATTTCATGAAAATACTCCATTTGGTGCTTTCTCCCCTGATGGCACAATTCCTGGAGACAAACATCTATGCAAGAAACCCAGCTCATAGGTTTAGGAATCCCACAATTATAAATCTTTGGAAAGGTGTATATATATGATACAAAACCTAAAAAGCAGGGTATTTGGGGGTTTTAATCTTGTGAGTTCCAAAGCTGTTTAATGGCCTTTTAATGATGATAAGTAATGGTGTAGTTGATAACATGGTCTTCTCTCTGTAGTGAAGAAAAGTGGAAAAAAGCAGTGAGGTAATTTTATCTCCTTCTTGGCACTACTTTTCAAGGTCTTTTATTGATCCTGTGTTTTATATATAACCAGCATTTTTACATCAAAATTTTTATTTTTATTTAAATTACACGGTGATTTCAGAAGCACTAAAATAATATTAAAACTTCTGTATTTGTTTGCTGTAACATTTATTTATAAATATCTGCTTCAATATGAAATAAGAAAAAGGAAAAAGAATCTAGTCACAAGCCATAGGACTTCTATTAAAGATTTTGGATATGAGAAGTTTTTCACAGAAACTTATTTTGTTATTCTGTTGTAAAGATGTAGGTATGCACTTACATAGCAAAACTGCATTTTACCTGACACGGATATATATTTATGCATGTGCAGTTAAGTTTTGTAGGCATCTGATTAAAGCACAAAATAGAAATCCTACTAGACTTACCGATATATTAATATACAATAAAATGCCCTAAACCTTTTTTTGAATTCCACCTACTATATTTACTTGAGTAACAAACATATTGTGACAAGATGTTTTTAGGAATATGGTCCTTATTCTTATAACAAATAAGTATGAACAGTTGAACAGTAAAAAAAAAAAAAAAAAAAAAAAAAGAAAGAAAGTAAGCAAGCAAGCAAGCTACCTGGAGAAACTGTGGCAAATTCCTGCAAGTAATAGGAAACAGGGTAGTGCTTCTTAACAGATATGGAGCAACCTCACTGCCAGCTGGGAGCCTGCCCTTGCTGCCAAAATTGGCTTTTTGAATAAATTTTCCTGGCCACAATGAATATTTGACAGGCTGATTCAAGGTCAGCATGGCATCCATCAGTAAGCTTTGTTTTTCATGTGCGAGTCTTTTAAGACATATTGTTCTTCCAACCATTTTAGAGTTAGTGATCAAATAGTTTTCTGCCAATATGTCCTCTTTAATTTGAAAACAGAATGGCAAAGCGTTGCTTTTCATATAAAATGTTATAGTGGTGAACTCCAAGAGGAAAAAAAAACCAAACTGGGACTTCAGGGTCATTACTTACTATGGAAAGAGTGAGACTCGTGCCAAATAGATCTGCATTGATTGATCATGGATAAATTTAGATGGAATTCAAAATAAGGTTTCTAATTATTGAAAGGATGAGATGTTGAAACTGGCTTTGAAAGAGGGAAAAAAAAGTCAGATTAGGTCTGGGACAGAACTTGTTAAGCTGATAGAGAGAATGCAGTTGTCTGTGACAGCACAGATTTGGACTTGGAGGAGCCCTCATTGCTCTCCAAGCCTATGTTCCCCTGTCCTGCTGGCAAGAACTGTTTTATTGCTTAGGACTGTGCCTGTGTGAGGGTGTTTATACTTGAGGTGCAAGGTCTGAAACCTCCTGAGTCAGTTTCGTGTTTCATAGTATTTTTGAGCCAGAGGCACTGGCAGAGCCAGAAGGGACCAAAAAGTGTGTTTGGCATTTCCCTTCTTCACACCCCCTTCCTTTGCCCTCTCAAATCTTGCGGTTATTACATGGATAGATCTGTGTGTACAAATGTTCACACACACTTGTGGAAGACTCTTTGGCTTGAGGCATCTATAAGCCCTTCACTTTCAGCATTTATTCCAGCATGGCTTCTCTCTCTATACATCTGCTTGGTCTTGTCAGTCGCGAGACATCAAGTCACATAATTGATGCAGCAAACATCCTTCCAATGTATTTGCATCTGTCGCCCCTGAATTATGATGTAAGTGTGTCTACCAACTGCCTTATTCTTCTCTTAGTTACGGTTGCTTCCACAAATAAGCAACTGCATCTTCTTCGGTGTGATGATACAATAGTGAGGTGTCTACAGGTCACTGAAATCACCCCCCTGTGCTAAATCTGCCTCTTGCCAATGGACTGTCTGGCCTGTGCAATGAAAATAGATTGAGGAGGTAACACCAATTTGTATCTACTTCTAGTGTGATTCCTTACCACAAGAAGATTAAGATGAAGGATTTTTGTTTGTTTCTTTGTTTCTAATTTAAGACAATTAAAAAGGGAAAAATCTTTCTCTTACAGAGTAGAAAGATAAATTGCTATGTTTTTAGTCAGATGGTATATTCTATAGCTTGGGCTAGATTCTCATTTGTTTATAATTTAATAAATTATCTAAAGCAGCATTTGAAAATGCAAAAATAAGATAGTTGTATTTAAATGGTGGTATTAATGGATTTCAAACAGTAGAAATCACAGTAAGAATTAGCTTTGTTTATAAGATTGGGGTATTGCAATACGGAAAGTTTTTCTAACTTGTCTTGAGAGAAAAGAGTTAGCCTCATGAAAGAGTTGTGTTGATAGATAACTTAAAGTGTGGCATTATTGCAGTGGGCTTCAAGCATGTCTCAGGGAAAACAATTACCCCAGCTCAGATTTTAAGAAAGCTGGCTTTTAAAAGGCTTAGTAATTCTCTGTCATTTACCCATGACTGAAAAAGTCAATGTGAAAGGAATCTCTGATTTATACCATGGCTGCACAACAGTAACAATGTCTTTATTTTGGTGATTTTGCCCTGCTAGAAAGCAATCTTAGCATGACATTCCATTAAATGGCAGGATTTGTCTACTGTCTTTGACTGTATGCTGTAATGTTTTGGCAGTGCAGAAGTATTCCTGACAAAGAGATGATAGAATGATGTTTTGTGATTTAACTCTCCACTGATAGCAAAATGAATTGATTTTTATTTAGCATACTTAAAGCATGACCCAGCAAAGAAAAGTGATGTTGCTCCTAATCCACTTTTAACAGTGATCTTGTTAGTGTTCCCCAAAGCACTGTTATCAGGTTATAGATAGAAAAGCCCAGAAGTGTATCTATATGAACTGCTTGCTGTAGGGATTGTCTCCCTATTTCCTCCTGCATCCCTGCCCTCCAAATCTGCTCTTTGTTTCCATTCAGAGCCTGTGGTCTCCCTTGGAAGCAAAACATTGCAGGAGTTTGCTAGTGGTGGGAATGGACAGGCATTTAATGCAACAAAAAGCTGATGTTTAGAAAAACATTCCCGACCAAGAAAAGGCAACTGAGGACAATTAAATATCAGAAGGAAACCAAAATATTCCTTGATCACTAATGTCTTTCCTTCCATTGTTCGCTATGGTGGGCCACTGCTGAGGAGCCTCAGTTGAGGACCACGCACTGGCAGACCCCAAGCATGTGGTCCCTGCTCCCTGGGCTCACTGGCGGTGTTTGCCAGGGAGAGCATGAGAGATGAACAGAACTGGAGAGAGGCCATGAGTTTGAGAGGGATTGTGGAAGATCTGTGCTGCTTTGCGCTTGAAATGTTCCTTTTCCTCTGAGGGAAAGGGACAAGTGTGTTCCTGTTCACACTGAGCACTGGAAGTGAGTGATGGTTTCAGGGAATTGTCAGTGTGGAGGGACCCATGGCTGACATGAAGAGAAGGGATGGGGAGAGGAGGAGAAGTTTTCTGACCTCTCCATGAAGAATATAAAGGTGGAGGTAGCGCCTGTGCCTAGCTAACCATAGGTTTGCCACATTTACATGTACATTTTGCATAGGATAATGAACGCTACAGTACCCTTCACTTGTGACTGCATTTGCCTTTATGTTGAAATCATATAGGCTTCCTTTTGCCTTCTGTTGCCCCACAGCCCACTGGCCTACCCGTGTTGTACTGTAGAGACCTTTCTGAGGAAGTCTGAAGAGCGCAGCACAGGCTGTCGATAATGCAGATCTATGTTGAGCTGTTCCGATAGGGCAAGGCCAAATATTGGTAGGGAGTGTTTAGCCAAAATGGACTTTTAGAACAGAAGAGGTACCTTTATAGGATTATTTGGG
This sequence comes from Falco rusticolus, assembly GCF_015220075.1. Taxonomy (NCBI): domain Eukaryota; kingdom Metazoa; phylum Chordata; class Aves; order Falconiformes; family Falconidae; genus Falco; species Falco rusticolus. The sequence goes on along the minus strand of NC_051198.1, from coordinate 21,595,294 downwards.
AAATCTATTTTTCGGTTTTTATTGATTCTCTGTGTAGTCATTAGGAAAGGTCCAACTTTGTCCTCTGACAGTATCATAACTCTGATATAATTACAGGAGGAGAAAAAAAGCAGGGAAGAATGCTTGGTTTCTGTCTTATAACCAGAAATATATAATCAGCACAGGTGATGGGGGGGGCAGTAAGTAAGTACAAGTTTTGAATGGCTGTAATGGATAGGAGGATGAGTAGGGAATTTACACAGAGCAGAAGTCAAGATCTTGGCTTAAAATAGCAAAAAATATAATATCAGAAACCCTGAAGTGTAAGATCTTTCTGGCTCCATATTGGACAGAGAAGCAAATAAGGTAAATCCTTAAATCTGCAAGAACTCAAATATTTCTATTACCCCATTCCAGGTGTTCCATTCAGGATCAAAGTAATAATTTGTAAACTGTAATACAAACAGGTATAAGGAATACAGTTCCAGCCCAGATGAACTATCAGTCTAAGCAATGTCAAATATTGACAACTTCAACAAATTCAGTGAATGATAGAAAATGACAACCCTCATCAAGAGTTCATTTGCTAGAAGGGTGCTTTAGTTTAGCTAATCAAAAATGTTTTCTATTACTGTGTAGGACTGTCAGCAGTCAAGCAAAATAAATGGCTTGATCCCAGAAGCATTGGAAATAAATGTGTTTGGATCTTAGTGCAGTTGTATCAACTATTTGAAGATTATGAATGATAAAAGGATAAATTTGATGGTGCTGACTTCAATAAAGAATAACATTAAGGTAGCTGCAGGCATGCAGCTTTTAAGATGTTGCAGTATAAAAATTCTCCTTTATGCCTTTATAGTATATGCCTGCAGGAAAACTAGTTAAAAGGCAAATAAGCATTATAAAAGAACTAAAAGAAAAGCTTTTTCTCATAGTAATTGAGAGAAATCTGTTGTGAACTGTTGAATCTGCAATGTAATTTAAATATATTATTTCCTTCTCAAATTAGAGTCAAGGAGTTGCTGGGAAATTATCTTTGTTGAAGGCTGTGATGCTGTTGCTGGTCTATATTTTCACATTTATACATCAGAAGCTTTTTTTCTACAAGGGCGGTAATCACAGGGAGATTCATAGTGTCTTCAAAACTTGATCCTAGAAGGAAGTATGCTCTCCACTGACTTTGCATAGGTGGGGTCAAATCTCCGGACAGCTGCCCTTCCACCCTCAAGTAGTTCAGAACAGACTAATCTGGGCACTAGGCAGTAAGCACAAGGTCAGCAAGAAGATCAACAAGATCAGTCACAAGATCAGCAACAGCTTGTGCCTTTTTTTATATGTGATCAGCACCCCTGACCAGCCCTGCTCCTCTTTGGACATCTGCTCCATTGTGCAGCTGGACTCACGGCAGAATGATGCCATTTGTTTCAACCTTTTGATGAAACCTGAACAGGACTTGTAAGTTATGCAGTTTTCCCCTCCAGCTTCACACCTCAGAGATCACAGCCTGCTCTTTTAAAGGACTAGCAGAACAATACCAACAGCCCCTTTTTCAAGTGTGTGCGCATCACAGAACCAGATGGTTGTCATCTTAAAAAACATAGAGACACTTGATGGTTTTAATGGATGTGGTTTGTTTACACACAGCTTAGGCAGACAGAAATACTGTATACGGTTCTTCCAAGTCAGGTTTAAGTCACACTAGGAGGGCAGTAAAGGAAAAAGCACTGCCATCGCGTGACACAGAATACAAAAGGAGCAAGTGCTTCCTTACTACTTACATAGAGAACAAGCTGTTGAGTAGAGGGGTGGTAGTGCCACAAATTCTATGTGTTGTTGAAAGGGAATTGTCTAGTCAAACTGGGCAATTATCTCTTTCAAAGGCATCTTTGTCAATGGAAATCGATATGGTTGTTAATGATAACAGGTTTCCAAAAGAAGTGTGAATGTACCTGGTAATTTCTAGGCAATTTAATGATAAAAACAAGTTCTGCTATACTTGATTGCATTTATTTTTTTGTCCTTTTCATAAAAGTGGCTCTAGGAAACTCTTGTGTATCTTGGATTAGCCAGCCAGTCTGGTTTCAACCCTCTGGTTAAGACCAAGGTAGAAAGCTGCTAGTTCATTGTGTATATAATCTGCTTCTACCTTTTTCTTTTTGAATATTGGCAAAATCAATCTATAATTCAGGCTCTGCAGATGTGTATCTCTAATTTCTGGAACTTTGCACCAGGTTTAGTTTGTCATCAGGAGCAAAAAAAAACTTCTGTGTGAGATCATCAAAGCAAATGGTGGAAAATAGCTGTTTCCAATTAAATGCTGTGACAGTACTGTGAGGTTCCTACAAGCCTGAATTTTACTTCAAAGAACAAAGGGTCTGAACAAAATCAACCAAGATATTTAATCACAATTTCTGTGTATATACATTTATATACATGTATTCATTTATAAAATCCCTGCAATAAATTGCTGTAATAAAATATTTACATGTTCCTTTTTGATACCCAGATCAGCTTCAAGATTGTTTACAAAATAGTAGCAGTAAAGGTGTCACTCTAAAATGGAATTTGACGCTGTTCTCTTCCATTCATTGGAGCATAGCACCACTAAATTGGTATGAGTTTTTACAGACAGTGGCATTTAAAACAGTCCTTGACTCAGCCAACAGCTATGATTTATTGTCAGTCAGTTGGAGCTGCCAAAGCACCAGAAGCAAAGAATTGCTTTGGAAAGGGATTGTATGGGTGGTGTGCCTGTTTTTTGCCTCTGTGTCTGGTGTCAGCTGCAACAGATTCCAGGAAAGAATTTACAGGGGGGTGTTGAGGCCCAGGTAGAAAAGAACCATCAGTGAGATGGGGTTTCGTTTAGATCACTGCAAATTTGTAGGTAGATCGTTGGCAATGCCATTGCTTATCAGCAGTGTCCGGCATTACTGTAGGCTGTACGTTGGCTAATTGTTCTTTCTGACCACCTGTGTAGGGGGAAAGGATGAACTTTCTTTAACTTGTCGTGTCTTGTAGCACCAAGATACTGTTTTCTCACTGTGAGGAAAAAATTATGGAAGTCAGGCTAGATTTTTCCTGTTCTTCCACAAAAGATATCAGCATTTTTCCCTGTGGCACTGTGTTCATATTGAATGTTCACTGGTAGTCCTACAGGCAGCCTTGCTACTGAATCAGTTGATTGAGATATTCAGAGCATTAAGGAAAAAGACCCAGCAAATGGAGTTTTCACCATAACAGTCTTGTATGATTATTGTTGTAGACATCTTGCAGTGATTTAATCTGTTTACTAGAGACAGAAATGTGTAGCCATTGCAAACTGTCTATAATAATTAGTTCATGATAACAAAGTTATGCCTGGATGACTGCAATGTAGACTCCTGAGTGCATTTTTATGGAAAAATATTAACAGTGCTGAGTTAGACGAAACTGAACTAACCCCGTTGTTATCCATTCTATTTGTATTTTATAAGCAAGAGCTGTCACCTTGACCAATGAGATAGGAGTGATGTATACACAGCTATTTATGAGATCATTTGAATGACATTTCAGTGGCAGGTAATGACCCTATGCTGAGGTATGTGTCAGTGGGTGTCTCCTCTATACCTTTCAGACAGAGGTACCCCAGTTTCTCCAACCAGGCTGCTACTTGCCTTCCTTGAGTTCTGCACTAAAGGTGGCTAAAGGGACAGCTACAGTTTCTCGTGCAAATTTCTCATTGCCTATCCTGGAAGGTAATCTACTGTGGCTTTTTACCACTAACACTCTTTTCCCTGACGTTTTCCCCTTCTGATGCAAGCTCACTGTGTGCAGCTTTGCCATCCTAGTGTGACAGTTCTGAAAATGCCTCATATGAGAAGCAGAAACTGGTTTTCATCAAAATTTTCCATTCTTTTTTTGAAGGGAAATAAATTGATCCTCAGTTGTTAAGACCATCTGTAGCATATATTTGAGAAGCCAGCACATAGAGAAGGATACTGGGGGTCCCTTCTGTGGTACAAAAGCAGCCTCTAAGTGTTTTCATACTCTTAAAACCCTGCCACTGAGCTGAGAAAAAATAGCTACTGCTCCTTGCATGTTCTGTAGGAAGGCTGCGAAGTGTCTTACCAGTGTCTGCAGAACTGTTTGCTAGAGAGCAGTGACATGTTTCAGGTTTTTTGAGGGGACACACTGAAGGAAATGTTTTGCCTAATGATTAGATGCTGCATGCTTACATGGGTGGCTTGTTCATTTCCGAGTGAGACTTGCCTCTGATTTTCTACAGACATGGGTGTTGTTTTCCATTGTCTGATTCAAACATTGATATTGCTTTCATTGGAAATGGAGTGAGGCTTTCCTGCTTTCTGAAGAGGTAGCAGGAGATGTTCAGCTGCTAGCTGACGTGACGAACTGCACAGATATTTTAATGCTCTTCAGGACAGCAATGGTAACTGAAGCTCCAGTTCCCTAACTTGAAGTTCACTGAGCATTTTCCCTGAAAAGGTGCCTTCCAGAGAAAAAATGCATATATGTCATAGACTTATCCTTGCACACGTAGAGGTCCCAAAAGAAGGACACAGCAAATACAGCGATGCTTGGCCCAGGGCTTTACAGATCAGGTTGAACTGAGCTGCTCTTTTCTGCTTACCCTTTTTGTGCTGCCCCTTTGTGGTTTTCCTGAATGGTTCCCTAATCCAGTAGCAGTTTCTGTTGTAACAGTGGTAGCCAACTGCTGGGTGGTTCCTACCTGAGAAGGGTACCTGGGCTATTTAGGGTTTGTCTGACAACCGTGTGGGAGGTGGGTGTTCCCTAATTCAGGAGAGCAGTACGCCTTCCTGGAGAGGAGCTGACTGTGCTCCAAGAAGGCTGCTGTGGGACTGGAAGGAGAAAAAAAGGACAATGACCCATCTCTTCCAGCAGTGACCCATGGGAGAGGTGGGTGGTACAGGGCAGATGGGGGTGGAAGGAGCGGGGACAGCTCCGGGGGCCACAGAGCTCCCATTTAATGCAGCAGATGCTCAGCTTTGGTCTCTGGTCCTCCTTTTGCTGCAACTCAGCTCCTCTTGGAGCTGGTGCCAGGGGAAGGGATTTGCATGTCTGACATCTCTCAGCCAGTTTTCAAGCAAAGCCAGAAATGGCTTTTGGGGAGGGAAGGGGAGCCTAAAGCATTTTCATATGCCCTTCTCTAAAGCTGCCCCTTTCTGACCATTTATTTTTCTTTAATAATTCCCGTAATACGGAAAGTCTGAGTGCAAGTGGATCATCAGTACGCTTGTTGCTTACATGTGGTTTAGCTGCATGGCACTTTTAGTCTTAATAGAGAAAGCAGAGATCAAGCACTGCCTTTGGGAGAGCACGTGCCTCCAAGCCAGCTGTGTGCCTAGGGTGTACCACGTAAAAGCATTCCCTGTTTCCCTATAAATGAGGGGTTTAAGACCAAGATAGATTTAAACAAAATGTTAAGTAGTGGTTACAATGACTACTTCCATTTATTTCTTCCATTTTTACTTAGAAAATACATGAATAATACTGTTCCTTATAATAAAAAGGCAGTAGATTCCCAATACCGTAATGTTTCAGCAAAGTTCAACTGGTCTGATATCTTCAATTTCACAAGTCACTACAGAAATATTAACTGGGTAGCCTCGCTGTACATTTTAGGCCAAGGGCAGTCTCTCTCCAGTACCTTGCCGTGTGCCTGTTATCAGCTAGATTTAAAAAAAAGAGCATCATTCTGAAACGTTCAAGTGGACTAAGCAGTTAACTGCTCTAGATTTTACATTCATTGGTGTCATTGCTCATTCCTTGGTTGCAGCTGCAGCTGATTAGAGGTGACAGAGGATTTACCTTTGTCTTCTGAAGTACTTTAACATGTCAGAAAATTAGATTTCCTTTGAAATTGAAGCAGTGGACATGCCCATTACATCCTTCTGTTGCTATGTTTTGCACAATATAGGCTTTTCTATTTTATATATTGCTATGATAATTTATCTCTGTATAACTCTGTTTTTGTAGAGTAAGAGATATCTGTAGCTATGGCCAGTTACTTGAAATTTAATGTTGCAATTGCAATTCTGCCCCTCCTGGGGGACACTTGTCTGTGCTGACCTGAAGCCACAGTTGTCTTGGGAGAATGATGACAAGAAGCTGCAATGGAAGGCCTAAAGGCAAATTTTGTTCTGTGCTATGGGGTCTCAGAGAAATACTATTTACTCTCACACCATTTCTGTAGTGTGTGGAAGGGGCAATGTTTTTGCAGCTGTGTCACCAGGTAAGTGAGATGTTTAGCTTTCTTAAGGCAAAAGCAACTACTATGTGGGCTATCGTGAACATAGGAAGCTTTCCTATTCTGCAAATCGTGTGTTAAGGGTACATATGCACAAAGCTTTTGATATAGGAGAGATGTACAAGTTGTGTTCCTTTATGCTCCTTTCCCATGCCCTTGGAAGGAGGCTGGGCCAGTGCTGCAAGGGTAGGCATTTGGTACAGGGGGCCACAAGGGGAAAGCCTCCTGGAAAGCCTCATGCCTGCCTGCAGTCCGTAAACCAGCCTGTGCCATCGTCACTGCTGCCATCCACTGAACTGTTCTCAGTGGTCAGTGCTGTTTGCTGGGCACTGCAGTCACCTTTGCTTTGGCCAATCTCTAGTGTGCGGCAGCAGCCAAGGAGACAGGGAGGCTGTTGGCACGATGCTTTGTGCTCAGCGCCCCTTGCTGTGCCTTCCCTGGGCAGCCATGCTCTCCCTGGCTCTGCCGTGGTACTTGCCAGGGCTCCTTTGGTATCGCTTATTGGAACCACATGTCCATCCCCATGCCGTGACTCGTACGGTGCAAGGCTCCTGTTGATCAAATTGCCTAATAGTCTTTGTAACAAATGGTGCAAAGCTGAGGTACCACGGGGCTCTTGAATCACTTAAGGTATTTTGCTTGCTGCTATGTGTGTGTGTGACATAGATGAGGATTTCAGGGCTTAGTTCTGATCCTACTAAAGTAACATAAGACCTAATCCTGTTCCTACCATGGCAGATTTATCAGAGCATGACTGTTAATGCTCTAAAGCTGACTGAGAGACAGCTATGTGCTGTGGACAAGAGAGCAGCCCAGAGTTCGCTCCTACAGCTACCACAGGAGCAGGAAAATAGCGATGAGTAATGAGTGAGTGGGGAATTTACAGAAATTTAACACCAAGCAAAATGAATGTAAATTGATAGTGTGCTCCCTGCATTAATATTAATTATTTCACCAAAATAAAATGAGAAAAACATTGTAAGCACTCATTTTAAAATGTTAAGGCTATATTATTAAGGCACTTATATAATGCATTTGGGACCTGGTTCCCTGTTTTGTATCATAAGTAAGAATTTTGGCACAAGATAAACAGGTGAGAAGAAAGAATAATGCTCAGAAAATGGAAGTCATGACAATTTCTCCTTGTATTCTTTCTTCCTTTTCCTCTTCCCACTCGAGATGCAGCTCTGCTGCTGTGTGTTCTGCAGTTCTTACTCTCTGAGAATGTGACTGATTGCAGTAGGTCTCTGGCAGAATTCAGTCGTGTAGGAGTGATTTAACTTGGGGAGTACGGGCTTCGGTCGCAGTTCATAATCTTTCTGTAAATTGCAGTATATAGCTGTGCTGCTCCTCACAGCACCTTAGAAAGGATTTGCCATCCAAAAAAATTATCACTTCCCCACTTTGTTCTGAGAAAATTGTAATTTGCAGCCTCCAGGAGAAGTGTTGCATTTGTTACGTGTCCTGACTAGGGGGTGTTTTTCTCCTGTGCTGTGTGGCTGGTTCATCAGGGTAGGAGGTGAGGGCTGGATCCCGCGTGTTTGGCCCCTGATTAGATAGGTAGGTAGTTTGCTTCTCTACACGTGTGCTCAAAGATGTTAGGAAGCAATTCAAGACTGTCTCTGTGTGGTAACCATATAATACAAGACAGCATGCCTCCCTCTAAGCCAAAGTTTTTTCTTTTTATGTGCCTGTGTAGCAGATAGCATGCTTTGGGCTGATATTTAAACAGTCAGCAATGATAGTGGCATATTCAGATAATAATATTGCAGATCCATCCCCATCAGCTGTCAGAGACTGATCATGCCCCCCGCCCCATTCCTACTGGTAAGTGTTCTTAAGTGCTGAGCTGTGTCTTAGGTGCATCATAACCCCACACCTGCCAGCAAAGTGGGTGCATGGCTGTAGTTTGGGGTGTAGGTAAAACACAGGCAGAGACAGTCATCTGTCACTGCTGAGCAGTCGTTCTCTACAGCTGTTCCCAATCTCTTCTGAGGAATAGTTGCACAGGTAGAAAAAAAACCCCAAAGGATCAATTTGGCCTACGAAATTGCCAGCTGGACCATGCAGATCTAGGCTAAGGTCTTCTAAGCATGCTGAAGTCATTTTCAATTTTCCATTGCAGAGGAGGAAAAAAAGCTGGAAAATCAATATAATTTCTGTTTTCCATAGGAGACAATGGACAGATTGTATGCTTTAAGGTCAAACAGATGTTTCTTCTTGAAGCTTTTTTTTTAAATCCATAAAAACAGTGGGAAAATATAGAAGGAGGGAAAATGGTTCAAACAGATTAAGGGTATATTTTTGCTTTATTGCAAATATTTTAAAACGTCATCTAGAAAGAATAACATTCAGGTCTGATTTATCTAATAAAGTCCAGTATTTTCAAAGTCTCTTTCCTTCTTTGTTTTATACAGAAGCAGAATTAACTTTCTAAGTCACAAGTAAGGAAAATCCTTGTCAATAATTGTCAGAAGATGAGATTCTAAAATGGCTGGTGGTTTTGGTCTTTACTGTCAGGTCTACTTCAAAAACTTGAAAAGCCATATGCTAAAATACTTGGAACAGTTGTGAAAACAAAAATTCCAATACTACCCTTAAAAATCTCTTTACTGAAACAGAGAAAGCAAGCTGTGGATTACATGAAAATGGCAATGTATGGATAGCAGCATCAGAGCTGTCACCAGAATGTATTCACATTTTTGGCACATTTAGATTTCAGGTGCAGCAATGTATGCTGCACTGTATGTAGAAGTATGGAGTTAACATTCTCTTTTTTTTTTTTTTTTTCTGATAACTATCTGTGTTTGCACTGGGGTGATAGAAAGCATACCTCTCCCTCCTGAGCATTTAGACCAAAGCTCACTGTGGAAAATATTAACTATTATTTTGTGATTGTACAAAGTCCAGTGTGAAAGAGCCCACATGCAAATCAGTGGTTTCTTTCCAGCTTCTGAGCCCAGACTAGCCTGTGTGCTCAGCCTTTGAGGCAGGAGCTAAACTTTGCAATACACATTGACCGGGAGCTTGTTCAGACAGTCCCGGGGACCTGCCAGCGTATGATGTGGGCTAAGGGAATAATGCATCCTTCATCAGGGTTGTGGTAAAAGCAGCAAGGTTTAATATACTCTATAAGGTTTATGAAGACTTTATTCAAAGAGCACTCTTGTGTGTGCTCTGCATTTTCAACATCAGATAAGAAGCTTTTTAACCCTGAATTATTTATAGGTTGGTAATACAGTATATCTGACCTTTTTATAGGGTAGCATCATGCAGAAGGGAACAAAGTCTTTTAGCACAAGGGTCATGCATGCAAGGCACAATCTTATTGTTTCAGTTGTGATATCCTTTAGCTTTGCTTTCTCCTATCTTGTTTTTTCCAATGGCATTTCTTGTGTCTTATGTGTGAACTGAAGGCAAATCATGCAAAAAAGATCTCTTAGAATTTGAAGAAGAGCTTTCCATTTCAGCTGTGACTGATCAAATGCAGTGTTATAAAACCAGTTTAGAAGTTGTACCCATTCTGCTCATCTCATAGCGATGAGCAATAAGGCCTGTATTTCCCAGTTTATTGAGCCTGAGCAGTATCTTTTACCTGCTCTAATGCAAAAGCATTGAATTGGAGAAAATTGGCATTGTATTCCCATGAGTCACCAGAACAGTAGTGGAATAAGATTTTATCTACAGCATAGGAAATCCATTGTGTATCTCTAAGAAGTGTTTTAATATGGTTGTTTGGGTTCTGAACCCACAAGCACATGATAAATCCACATGCCTCTCTTGAGTGCTGTATTTTGATTTCAGATCTGATTTGCACAGATACTAATTTGTAAAAAAACCCCAACCAAACCAAACCAAAAACCTCTATGTATGCGGTTTGAAAAACTCCTAGGGAACTCGTATGGAGTAGCTCATACAAGTACAAGTTCTGGTCTTTATCATTGGAATTAATGTATTTAAATCCTTCTCCTCTGGTCAGTAATTGCTATTTTTTATACCTACTGGCTTTAGAATGTGCCATATAATTGCTGCGTAGTCCCACTTTGGGTCAACCGATTTCTTCATTGCATCTTCCAACATAAATGTGAAGAAACATATGGTCTGGAAATTTGCCTGTTCTTCATTGCCAGAGGCACACAGAGGAATACACAGAGATTGTTGATAGCCCGCTAAAAGCCAAATTTTGAACATCTGCATATTCACTTTGGAGCAGCCCAACCCAGAAGAGCTCCTTTCTAGAATGGGAAGAGGGACTGGAGACCCTGAACAGCAAGTGTGTGCATGCACTTGCCTTCCTCTCAACCTTTGATAGGATTTTAAAGGCAGGACAAAATGGTAGTGTTAGGTGGGTTCCTGACTACTTCTCACTTGCTAGAGTTACATCTCTCAAAAATGCAGGCTTGGGCTGCACACTTGCATTTAACCCTAGTGCATTAAATTTGTAGTGGGTTTGCACTGCAGATCTGAAAGTAGATTGATGCTTTAAAGCATACCTGAGGTGAAGGACACAAAGATAAATCTAGTATTACTCATTTGTGCACTGCTATTCAGTAGAACCTTTAAACTTATCTAGGATGATAAAATAGGAGCATTAAAGATTCAGACTGAGCAAAACGTGAATGTGAAAAGGCTATACTCTCACTCACTTTAATATCATAGCACAGTAAGGAATGATGTGGGTCAGTGAATAAAGGCAGAATAATGACTGCATGTAGGCAACTTTAGAACTTCACTGTAAGGTGCTGTTAGATACTAAAAAATTCTAATGTTTTCATTTGTCACGCTGCCTTTTTGCCTTTAAAAGCTTATGTTATAAAAGTATGTAGCACTTCAGCAGAAGTGCTGGTGACTTGTAGGGAACTTATACCTGTAAGTGCTGTGGCTTAGGTGTTCCAAGAGCTCCAGCATGGCTCTACATACCATGCGTACTAACAGCTGCTTGCAGCACATGGCTTCCCAACGTCAGCTTGCTGTGGAAGTTACTTCAAGTAAAGCTTTAAAGATGTTTTGAAACATTTATGTTTGTGATTACAAAAAATACTGTGAAACTTCTTTGGAGAAATTGGTAAAAGCTCTGAAGTGAGATAAGGGTTGAACGTCTTCCAAAATTACTCAGATATTTTTTCATTTGCTGGATTTTTCTATAGTTTTATTCTTACTGGTGAAGCTATGCTGAACTTGCATCGCTGAAGGATGCAATTGGAAGTTTTGTGTGCTCCTAAATCAGGCTATTGTAAGGGCAGGAGTGGCCCTTAGTGAAATCTAACAGACCCGTCTATGTTATTGCAACCTCCCAGGCCTTGTACCACCTGTAGCAGCATTGTGTCCTTCACAGAGGTTTGTGTCCAGAATGGTTTTCTTAATGTAAGCGTCTGCAAGTGGCCATGCAGCAAGGCAGCCTGTAGCTTCTGTCCACAGCACTGTCGCTGGAGTAGACTTTGCTCTGCTGGCAATAGGTTTATAAGGCACACTTTCAGCACCCTTATCCTTTCCCACAGAATAAAAGAACTGAAGCAAAAAATGAGGCAAAATGGTCTCCTTGAGATTTTAATTATAAAGGGTGATTGAACCAATGGAGAGTAAGCTATGTTTTGGACAAAATAATTAAAAAGATATGAGATAATTGATTCCAGTGTAGCTGGAAAACCAAACCAAATCAATGACATCTCCGAGGAATTAAATAGACTTCTGAAAACATAATTCTAGTTCACCAGACAAACAATGAAGTTGCCTTCTTGATATGCTAAGGATTCCGTATCTTGCTTCAGCTATTTGTTGGACATTTAGATTCACTCTGGGTTAAGATGTTTGGCTTCTGCTCCATACCCACCTTACAATTTTCTTTTAGGAATGTCATAATCTTGTTGTGGCACTTCACAGTTCACAGAGATGTTCTAACTATGTTTTCCTAAAATTAATAGGAGTAAATGAATAGGGGCTTATGGGTAATATGGGGACATACTTTTTAGTAGGACCTGTAGCGATAGGACAAGGAGTAATGGTTTTAAACTAAAAGAGGGTAGATTCAGGCTAGATATAAGGAAGAAATTTTTTACAGTGAGGGTGGTGAAACATTGAAACAGGTTGCCTGGAGAGGTGGCAGATGCCCCATCCCTGGAAACATTCAAGGTCAGGCTGGATGGGGCTCTGGGCAACCTGATCTGGTTGAAGATGCCCCTGCCCATTGCAGGGTGGTTGACCAGATGACCTTTAAAGTTTCCTTCCAACCCAAGCCATTCTATGATTCTGTGAATGCAAATGGTGGTAAAACACCAGAAACAAGTCTGGAAACTGAGGAAACCTGTAACATTTTGGATTCTGTGCGGCCAGTGTGTCTGCCCTTTTTGTACCGTCTGAAGTGGTCTACCTACAGTTATTGCACATGGATGCATAATGAAACAAACTTTTAACTGGGAGTTTTTTCTCAAAAATTATCTGTCCAGGATGTTGCTTCTATTGTACTGTCATCAACAGTAGAAGCAGCTCCTCACTGGAGCTCAGTGGCATCTCACTGCCTGTTTTTAATGAAATCCCTGTTAGCCGAGGGATCTCATCTCCATGGTGCAGAGTTACAGCAGGTATCTGTTGGAAAGCTGACAATTCCTTCCTTCTTTTCAGCATGAGGGTGGCTTTGTACGGTGTGGGCACTGCAGACCGTTCTTGGCTTGGTCTCAGCTGTATTAGAATACAAATGACTTTTTTTCAGTGTAGGAAGAACTTTCTTCTGGTCACATAAAATCTTTGCAACATAAAAATATATTGTAGCATATACATATGATATACAGGTTTCCATACACATATGCTGTATAAGAACAGCGTAGCACCAGTCATCTCACTGTGACTGCAGAGCTTTTGCAAAGCACCCATTAATTCTGTCTGATCAGTCCACATTGCATAGATTGAAAAAAAGTATAACGTCCCTCAAGTTGCTTGCTTCTGAATGCTTCCATGTTTCAGAGGTTCTTCAGCCTCTTTTAGATCAAACCTAAGATGGAGCCTGTCATACTGCTGACTCATGCATCATGTGTCTGTCTGTTCTGGGTTTTTTAACATTCTTCAGTGTAAATGTATCAAACTGATAAACCAGACATTTCAGAAGATAGTTTTCTTGAGTCATAGCTATGCTCTGTCTCAATTTTCCTTAGAGTTAAGGAAAAATTATACTGCCCTAGCATACAAAGGTCTTTGGAGAGGAGCAGTTTATTATTTTATTTTCACAGCATTGCTTCTCATTACAAAAAACCTCAATGCACATATGTCTTTATTTCCTTTTTTAAAAAAATTCTTGAAAATAAGCTTTTCATTCTTGGGAAATCTTTTGCTTCCAAATTCTGTTTCTTCCTCGTATCTGTCTCTTCCTTAAAGAGCTGCCTAGAGAAAAATGGCAAAGAGCTATCTTGCAGAAAGATAGATCACAGTATCGTTTGATGCGTTCTTAAATTGTTGCACATACATAAAAGAGTATGGGTTGAGGTGTATGTGTAAGTGTTGCATTGCAATATGTTTTAATCATTTCCACAAGCCTACTTAGTTTCTGGCATTCCTGAGAGATACGCTTGCACTGACACTAGTTGATGACGTTTCCCTCCTTTTCTGAGTATTTGAAAATGTGCAACTTTCCATGCTTCCAACAAAGTGGTCTTTCAGGTGCCACAAAATCCATACAGCTGTTTACCGACTGTCTCAAGCTTTTTTTGTATGCATAGAAGTCATAACCTGTTTTAATCCTTATTGGTTTAAGTTAAAGGATGAACTGCATGCATTGATATTAAAGAAACAAATTGTCTTGATTATAAAGCATGAGTCTGTTCTAGGCGCAGTCATGCAATCTTTCTTCTGCGGGTAAATGAGTAGCAATGTCACAGGACATTGCAAAGAGGAATTCATTAATCTTTGGAAAGGATAAAGCTACTGCAACAAGAAAAGCCCATGAGGAAATTGCTCTTTTGGCTGTGCAGGGTTTGGATGCTGCATATGCTAGTGGTTGATAGAACAGGTCACGCAAAATGCTCTGAAAAATACCACCTGATGGTGTCGGCACTGGTCGTAATGCAGGAGCCCTGGTTGGAGGGCAGAGGTTTCATAAACAGCAGGAGGGTTGTCAAAGGCAACCAGAGCTTGAGGTTTCTTAACCCTCGGGGCCAGCCTGAGCCTCGGCCAGTGCAGTCAGTCTCAGAGCGTGTGTGTATGAGGGAGGGCTGCCTGTGGAGGGTTTCACAGAGGCTGAGAAGTGGTGCTTGAGGTCAGTGCTGGTGCAGAGCACTCTGCGTGACCACTGAGCTACCAACTGAGGAGGTTGAGGGTGTTCAGCTCCATAGAATCTAGCTGTTTGGGCTTTGAAATCAAACTGGTTTTGATTTTGAAATCACTGAAATCCCCCAGCACTCCAAAGCTGAAGTATCATCCTCTGGCGATTCAAAGATATGCAAATTACTTAACCTGGCAATACCAGCTTCTTTACAGTAACGCACATTCATGTGGGAGTGAGATCAATTTGCATTTACCTGAAGTGATAGGGTTTTTTATCTGTTCATAAGTCTAGTAAAGCATGGTCAAATTAATGCCCTTGAATAAACTAACTCCTCATTTCCACTACAGTGGTAGCAGTTAGAATCACTGCTTTGCTGCTGTCTTAATTTTTGCCTGAAAGCAACTGATCACAGTGAACTAAAAGTAGGGACCACTTATTCATGTTGCATTACACAGGTCAAAATAATTTAATTACAGCACTGGTAATTAAATGCACTGTACATAACTTTTCTGCATGCTTATATAACTCCTTGGAATATTTATTCTTACAATGAACATCCTATATTGCTGGGAAAATTAGGATTGCTTTTCTCTGGACTGCAGGCATCTAGTATAAAAACTAGGCTAATTATTCACTCTCTTCACTCTCCATCCAGGCAGCAAAATCACTAATATTTTCCTTGTCTCAGAAGCCGTTATGAAGTTGAACTTACTTTAGATTCCCAGGTAAAAGATAATATTGAAGTGGACAGATACTATTTAAGAGACTAAAGCTTATGCCACAGCCTAGATAGGTGGTAATAATAGTAATAATAATAATAATAATTATTATTATTTTAAGTTGGCTGTTGTTTATAAACTTTGGATCAAATCCCGAAGTACTTATTTTTACTGGAACTTTTTACTGATTCTTAAAAGTGTACAGCAAGATTGATGTTCTGACAATGCTTATTAGTTTTCCAGTTGAAATGAAGGACTTTGCATATACTGTCTGTCTTCCTCCTCAATGTCATTACACCCGTGGAAACTTTTGAATGTTTTGTCTTGGAGCATCCTGTGAGGACAGTGGCTGCTGGAGCATACAAAAACATCTTTAGTGACCTAAAGACTATAGAATCACAGAATAATTGGGGTTGGAAGGGACCTCTGGAGATCTAGTCCAACCTCCTGCTAAAGCAGGTTCTCCTAGAGCAGATTGCACAGTCATGTCCAGGTGGGTTTTGAATGTCTTCAGAGAAGGCAACTCCCCAGCCTCTCTGGGCAGCCTGTGCCAGCACTCTGTCATCCTCAAAAAAAACCCAGAAGTTCTTCCTCATATTCAAGTAACATCCGCTTGTTGCTTAAGACTGCCAGTGCTAAGAGGGTGCTATCAGCTACAATTGCACGCAAAATTTAGGCTTCAGTCTGGCAGTGGAGTGTGGGAAGAGGGAAGACACACATCCAGAGTGCAGAGTCCAGACCCTATCTCACCTCTGACAAAGTAAAGGAGAAAGTAGAACTGTCATTCTCACCGGTGCAAGCATTTAAGTATCCTTTTATGAACATCCAGCTGTAAAAGATCTAATTGGAGCAGTGGCCTCATCAGAGATGATGAATTTTCTCATTGCATCTTCCACTGCCCAGGAGTGCTTGACCTTCCCAGCAGCAAGCACAGCTCGGTCCTGACCCTAGTGCCTTTGGTCAGGCCAGATTAGCGAGCAACAGAAATAGCCGAGCTGCTGCCTACAACCAAAGGCAGTCCGAAGTATCCCAGTCCTGGTTCCCTTATATGCAAAACACATCTCAATGCAGTGTATGATGCATCTGCAAATTTGTTGCCTGGTTTGTTGCCACAATTAAAATGCAGACATAGGCCAGTCAATATTCCTTTTGGGTATTTGGTTTGTAAATTGTTGCTGTGTTCAGAGCCATTTTGGTTAGCCAGAAGTCTTCTGAGTTTGGCTTCTCTGTGTGTGTGTCTATCTACAAATCCAGCAAGGTGTAGCTGGATCATCGTGTTCCTACATCAGCCTTTTGATATTATGCAGCACGCTGCAGCATTTAGGTCCTGCAGGACCTCTGCAGTGGCTGGTGTTACCAAGCTGCATAGAAAGCTTCTGATCAGTTAGTCCCAAGCCTACAGGAGGAAGAGGGACCTTGGTGTGGTGTGTTAATGTGAGACTTGGGAGATAGTAGTCCACTTCTCTGCTCTGCAGAAAGATTTCTCAGTGGCCTTTAACAAATAAATTATTTTCTTCTGTCTTCTGTTCCCTGACCATAAAATAGATATGGCATCATCCTGCTGGACTGTGGCTGGGAGAATTAATGGTCTGTGTGTATAGAAAGTATAATAACGTGATCTGTTCAGAATTTTGATTTTATCTGTTTGGCAGGTGTCACCACAGTCATCAAAATGTTTTCATGCAGTTCGTTGTGTCTCCTGAGGTACCCAGAAGGGAAATGGAGCAGCCTTGCCATCAGGCTTCCATTTCATTGGGGTTGAGCGAGAGGCTGCAGAGCAGCCAGGTCACATCAGTGATGTGCGATTGGTCAGGGAACTGCTGCATGAAGCTGGCAGGAGAGTAGCTGTGCTGCTTCCTCGCCCTGCTGCCCATGAGGGGCTGTAAGCACAGCTGAAGTTCTGGCCACACCACCAACGGAGTAGCACTCAGTCTCTGACAGCGTGAAAACCAGAAACAACTACAAAGCAACAGCAACAACAAACTTTGGAGTGCCTCAGCAAAAAATGGCGAGTTTCCTTGTCGTTTGCTTTGCTGTCAGTAATTGCTTGTTGTAGCTTTGTCCTTGAACAGGTTTTGAATGTGCAGAAGCCTCTCTGTGAACAAGAACACAGTGTTGTATTGAAGCATGTAAACACCTTGGAAATTCTCAGGCAATTGAATGACTCACCGCTTTAGTAGCGGTGCCGGCGATCATTTGGCAAGAGGCAGTTTCAATAACCAATACAAGTGCAAGGGCTAGGTGTTTTCAGAGAGTGGAGGCTTTGCCTAACCCAGTGTAGCTGGATGCATAGCAGAGATGAACTTAGTTTCTCCCTTCCCCCAAGGTGTAAGCTAAAAGTGTTCTTACGTATAGCTAAGTTGTCTTTTCTGCCTGATGACTGCTTCTTCAAAGCTTTGATGTGGTAGATGTATCCAGCAAATGGTGGATTCAAGAAGATAATCAAATGCAACATGATATGCCAGACATCTCTTAAGACAGAAAAACTTCTGTCTTGGCTCTCAGGAATCCTGTTCTCTTGAGTCACACAAAGATGAGGTTTGTGTGCTGATTAGTTACAATATCCCCTGTGAAGGAACTTGACTCAGCTAACAGGGAGTCAGGGCAGCATCTTGTGTCTCTGCTAAGCAGCAGCAGCAGGCAGCCAGCCGTTCACAGCCAGCTCTACACCCTTTCATGGGAAACCTGGGGCTCTTCCAAGGGAGAAGTTCTAATAAGAAAGTTTAAAGGATCTTTTTTAATCACCACTGCACCTGAACAGAGTTGGAAGGTTGGATGGGGGTGATGTAAGTGTTAAAAAAAACAAAAAAAAAAGCAAAGAAAGAAAAATCAGGGGGTGCTGTTGTAACTCGTATTTTAAGCAGACACAGTTCCAGACAGCATGTGCTGAGGGCAGCTGGCTTGCAGAACAGGTGATGATACATACCCATATTTAAGATAAATGCCAAAAAAATTGGATGACTTACTAAAGTAACAGCTTTTCAACTTATAGTATTCCAAGGATGATGATTTTGAAGAGGAGCAGTTCAAATTTTAGCTGTTTTAACCAAAACTAATGTTCTAGAAATAATCCTCTTTATTAATAAACCAGATGCTTTATTTCCTAAGAAGTCATGTATGAAATTGCAAATGCTAAGTAAAAGGAATACAAAGGACAGAATCTGTTCAAAATGTTGGATCTGGCAAACTTTCTGTTAGAGAAATGTCTAACAGAGGCTGGACTGTGCTTTTCCTAACTGGATAAGGAAGGCTGTTTGATGGGAAAAAGTGAATTTGGAAACACAATTGAAAAGATTCCTGGGCATTACTTCTTCAAAGAGTGTTTTTATGTAGTCCAACATCACAAGTGAAACCTACTGTATACCTTGGAGCTACTGTGAAAGTTATTGCGTCTGTCTACACGGGAATGCCTGTTAGCAGCTGAGCTCGTGCTCTGCTGTGGTCTGCCATCAGGCACGGCACATCTGCCTGCAGAGCTCCCACCGCCCTGCACATCACCCCCGTCCAGCAGGTGTTAGTGACACACCTCCCACTCCTCCCAATGCCCCTGTTCAGCCTGGACAGTACATTTTTAACAAGCCTTCCCAAGGGCCTTCTAAGGGTTGAGACGTCCAATATATATGATTTCCCGCCCCCCTCCCCCCCCCCCCCCCCCCCCCGCCGAAAATTCTTTTAAAAAGCTCGGTGTCTGGCACTGTGTTAGAGAGGAATGAACTTGAGGTGAAACTGGTGATATCCAGCACTTCCCACTGTCTGTCCATGAGAGAGGGGCCTCGTGGGTCCATCTTTGTACTGTGAAAAAAGATTTTTGTCCCTTGTCTGTTCTGCTGCTGAACTTTGGGGAGCAGAGAGACGAGACAGCAGTTTGCAAGTATTTTAATCCTTTACCTCTTTTGATGCAAGACCTGGCTTTGAGAGAGCAAAGGCAGGCAGTATATTTGCTGTTCTCACCCACTTTTCAGAGGCAGTGAGAGCACTTGAGGATGCTGACTCCCACTGCCCTGCCGCCAGGACACCCCGCGTGCCAGGTGTCCTGCTGTGCCACCCTCTGCTTGCAGGGCTGGTGGTCCTGCTGGAGAGCTCTGCTCCGAGCATGGGGACAGTGCCAGGGTGAGGCATACAGTGGGGCAGCTCATTTAGCCACCACTGAGCTAGAGGACAGCTTTTCCATGTAAACTAAGTGTGAGGCACATCAAGAGATGCTCCAGTGCTGGCATCCTACCTGGGGACTCTTGTCCTGAAAGCTGGCATCAGATACAAGTTATAAGCAAGCAGGTTTCAGAGTTCAGGGGGATTAAATGATCTCTGCCAGCATTGCTGTGCATTCCTTGATTGCATTTTCCAGAGCCTTCTGTCACTGAAGAACAAAAGCTGAATCTGGGCAGTTGCCTGGTGCTTCCATCTACTTCAGCCAAACAGGCGTTTTGGGCTGGATGCCCCTGTAGCACAATGAGAATAATGGAAATTACAGCTGATTTACTAAGCAGCAATGCCTTAGAGCCAAATGGTTTCCATCTGAATATGAAGCAAATTTGCCAGTGCACTGGTGTAATGAATGCACAATCTCTTTGCTGCTGTGGTGCCTTTGTAGTCAAATGTTTGCTGGAAAGTCCAGCATGAGATAAAAAATGGGAAGGGAGGAGTAGAAGTCACAGTTTTAAAAAATAAGCTTCCCTAGACGTTACTTAGTATATAGTAGTAGCTCAGAGTGTTGGGAAATGGATGAATTAGAAGCATGCAAACCTGCTTTCTGCAGACTAGCCCCGCTGTGTGCACATACCATAGGCTTGCTTCAGCAGGGGCAATGTGGGGTCCCCACGCCAGAGATTGTAGGAGTTGTGTTGTTTCATCTTGAAATAGAAAGTTTGCTCCTGTGGCCTTTTGAAAATCCTGCTTGAAATCTGAAAGTGCTGTAGCTTCTTTTAATGAATTTGGTGCCAAAACCTCTGCAGTGAGGCCCCTGTTCCATCAGTAGCACAGAGCCAGATAAAGCCCTTTTAAGGACTTAATTTTGCAGCTCGATATAAATCTACGCCGTGGGAAGATTGGTGATAAAGGTGCATGTGGGGAGAGTTCAGGGGCGTTTGAGAGGACAGTGCGGGTGGGGGAGGAGATGCATCCTTGACGAGCCTCTGAGTCCTGTAGAGTCTGTTAGACTGTCCCAGCCCATGGGTAGCCCGTGGTCAGAAAGTCAGGAGGATGGCTCGGGTCCATCTGCTTATGAACTGTGATTTCAGTGCAACTTCTCTTAGAGAAGTGGGCGCACAGAAGTTAGGTGGCAGATCCCAATCGACAGATGAGTTCCCATGAAAAATGGGATTATTATGTAGTAAGTTAGATGGTCCTAAAAGCATTTCATTTGATTAGGATGTCGTTATGTGAAAAACTAAGATCACTTTTCCTTTATGTGGAATGCTGAAGCTACTGCCAAAACCCAGCTTTCAGTCACTGGTACTGGTTGTATAACGACAACAGCTTTGTGTTTCTGAGGATTGTAACCTCTTAGTTGAAAACAGTGTCAGGAAGGGGTTCTTCAGTGTTTTTTGCTGTATGTTCAAACACTTTTATTTTCTCTGAACTCTCTGTTAAATTGTCCAGCTGTGTCATTGTCAGATATGCACACGTAACAGGTTGATCTAACCACTGCTTACTCAAATTCAGAGTGGCACACTGGGCCGACTGTTGTGTCTGCTGAATTTAGATCCATGACTAACGTTATTTTGGATACTCTTGTCTTTGGTCTTTATTTAGAATTTTCCATTAAATGACTGTTTCCACTATATTGAAATACTCTTTTCATGGAGCGGTATTATTTCTGCATGGACTTCACTGCTGAATATGCCTGCTGCACTCTTCAGTTGCTAAGGAAATAGTTTCCTTTTCTTGACGTGTCTTTTTCATGTCTCAGCTTATGACTGTGGTGTATCATCCATTTTCTCACCTGAACATATTTAAGTGAGTTTAGGGACTAGTAATTCTTGCAGACTAGATGTTTTACGAAGACATAAGAAAGAGCGGAAAGGAGAGGAAAGCTCTCATGGAAGCAGGAAGAGAGTGATTTTTGGTTTTGTTTGCCTAATTCTGAACAGTTTAACAAATTTTTACACTATAGTCAAGCACAATCATTGTCATAACAGAAAAAATTTACAGCACCATTGAGGTGTCCACTCTTAGGTTGTGTTTTGCACTGGGAGCTGTTCCCAACTGGATCTCAAGTGCATGAGGCCCTGGTTGTGTCCCCCGGGTTGTATGAGGTACGTGGCAAACCTTTATTCCCCCCCCCCCCCCCCCCCCCCCCCCCCCCGCAAAACAGTGCGGTGTGATGGTGACAAAACAGTGTGGTGTGATGATCGGCACCTGCTGATGGTCTGTGGCTACGTGAAACCCACGGGGCTTGTAGCAGCTTCTCCAGCCTCTCTGTGTCTGCATTTCTTCCCGTTTTCAGGGAAGTGAGAATTTAACATGCTGATCACAGCCCTTATTTCTGATCAGGTTGATGATGTTTTCTATTCCTACGCTTGGGATAATAATCAGTTTGTGTATACTGTGAGACTAGAAAATGTGTAACATAAAACGTAGTATGACAGCCTCCTTGAAAATTACTTTCTCTTGTTTTAAAAATAAGAAAATTATGCTCTGTAAATATAAACCATAAATGCACACGGAGAACCCGAGAGCCTGTGGTACAGTGTGAGGGGGAGTTAAGCTGAGATTACACAGCCTTGCTTCACTCCTGACCTGAGATATGGCCTTGGTGGTGGCTTCTCCTGGAGAGTGGTACAACTCTGAAACTCAAAACATGCCACGTTTCAGCGAGGCTGGCAGGTTAAGAGTTACCATCCCAGTGTCACCTGTGGAAGAGAGGCAGCTTGCTCAAGGGCAAGCTCTGTGTCATGTCTCTTTCCTCATCTCAGAACAGCGGGTCAAGGAGAAAACTCTTTTACAGTGCCCCTTAGGAGGCAGCAAGGAGACATCACCCCAAGGATTTAAGTTTAGCCCAAAGTGATGTTAAAACATGGAAGAGGTAGAGATGGCAAAGCATGATAGTTAAACTGTCAATATTTTATTGATCACTTAAAAGCATGTAACCACATCGATGTACAGTCTGTGCTCTGCCTCACTTAAGCTACAGCTGAACTCTTCAAACCTGCCTCTCAAATGAAAATTAAATGTTTTGCGTTGCCTCAGTGAAGTGGAAACACAGGAGAAGAGGAGAAGGCTTAAATGAAAAGCTGCCTCTAAGATGAAACGGAACATTTTACTTCAGGGAAATGAAAGTTAGAGTTGCAAAGCAGAGGGAGGTGGCTGTTAGATAAAACTGGGCTGGCTTTCAGGCTCAGGAAGTTCATTTTTTTTACTGATGTGAGAAGATGAAGAGAATGGTAGAACTGCTATCCAGGGGGGTTCCTGGGATTAGGTGGTGTAGTCTCGCCAGCTGCTTTGAACCAATGGTGAGGGTGTCTGCTAAAGCAGGAGCCAGAACGTGGGGATCCCACCTCCTGGAGAGGGCCGGTGTCTCCAGGCTGGAGCACCACTTGTGCCACCTGCCTGAGGGAAGCTGGGAGACCTCAGTTCCCATCCCTGCTTTTAAAAGCAGGAGGATTTCCTTCAGCCCTTCCCGTTGGACTAATTTCACTCGTTTGGGAACAGGACAGACCCGCTTTGTAGCCTGAAGACAGGATGCCCTGCTGTGTACATATCTGAAGTGAGATGGCAGGGGACACTGAGAGCAGTGTGAGCAAAAGGCAGCTTGTAGGCTCTCATCTGATGGTGCAAAGGCGTCCTGAGTTTGCGGTTCCCATTGCTCTGGATAACAGAGGTTGGCATGTAGAAGTTTTCAATATTCACATTTAGCTTTGTCATTTTTTGAATAACACGATCATAAATATTTTTTTTTAATGAGTGTTTCAATCTACTTGTGAGGAAACAATATGTTTATGCTGAATTGTCCTGGTTTTCCTCTTCTAGAGCCGTTGTTCTTCAGGAGAAATTCAGGAATGTTTAAGTTAAGTGCGTTTGAAATCACAACTGTCTTGACAAATTGTATTCAGGGTGTCTTATCTGGAACTCATAAGGGTGACCCTTTAGCAGTCATAACAGAAAGGGATATCTTGCACAAGTAGCATTTCAAACTGCTCATAAATTTTTGTGTAGCTGACGTCAGACATTGTGATACGTCCTGGCCCTGTGATGTCTTGCCATGGAACAGGCTGTTTTACCACATTGAATAATGGCATCTTGCTGTGTGTGCGTGTGTATAAACTGGAAGGCTAATACAACCCTAAGCGTTGCTGCTATGTAAATAATAAATAATGGCATTGGTCATATTCAGAGGACTAAGGAATTGCTGTAAACACTTGGAGATGTGTGAATGAGATACACTGCTAAGACAGAAAGCATCTACCTCTGTCAGTATTTGAATCTGTGTTTGCCACAAGACCTAAGTGCCTGCTTTTACAGAATAAAAATACCTGGAACAAAATCAAGAAGTACAACTCTAAAGGGTTCTCAGTGAAGCTGTTTGGAGGGATCTGTCAGTTCTTGGCTATTTTAATTAGCTCACCTGTGCCTTTACCAGACAGAAGACGGCTAGCAGTTTTGACACTTGACAAGGAAGACAGAGCCGTCACTTATCACCAGCTGCAACTGGACTGTTGCAAACTGGCAGAGACTATTCCTAGGAACTGCTAGCTTAGGGGAGATCCAAGACAACTCACTACAGTCCGCTGGTTTTTTCCCCTTCAAGGTTTTAAGCTCCTGGCTGTTAGTTAGGGCTGAAGAGATTTGACAGGTGCTTTGGGAAATGGTGAGCAATGTACTTTTTATTGCTGATTCTCATTCAGTTATTAACAGTTTGTTTCCTTCCCACATAATGTTATCCAAGCAGTGCTTTAGAACAGGGAAAGGACAAACTGGTTGGGTGGCACTGAGCGTTTGGGTGGTCATGGCTGTGCAGCCATACTGGGCTACCTAGTCTGGTAGAATATTTATTCTCTTTTTACACAGAGCTGTAGGTTAGTTTGTGTTTTGTTCAGTTACAGCTGAACTTTAAGCCTGTTAACTCACACATAAAGAAGGGTTCGTGCTATCTCAGGCAATTTATGCAAGGAACTTTCAGCTGAGCTTAATGTAATTCTCAGTTTATAATTTCAAGAGCTGCACAAGCCTTGTATATCAGGGACACTGAGCATTGTGTTTGTGTGGATGGGTTTGTGAGTGGGCTTTCAAAGGGAACTGAATGACTTGTAAGCTCTTGGGACTGATGGTCCCTGATTGATTTGGATGCATTTGGCAATACTTTAGATACCCTTTTGGAAAGTAAAATACTTGTCAATCACTGAAAGTCTAATGACAGGAAGCAGGTGAATGAAAGCAGGGGAAAAAAGTGCATGAAAGACAGACACTGGCTCAGAGGAAATTATCTTAATAGCAAGCTAGTGTCTAAAATGTAATCACTGAAAACTGTACAACTTAACTATTATCTCAACACATCATTGCTTTCCTCAGCTCTACAACCTCTGCATCCATTACAGATCTCAAATGAAATGGTCTCTCTGAGTTAGAGGGGAGAGAAAAGATCTGAAATCCTTGACTCACATGAATTCCCCGATTTTCTTTCATGTAACTCTTTCTAAATGGCAGCGAGCCACAGGGAGCCTGGGGAAACAGACTCTGACTCTTGAGAAGACACATTGTACAGATTATAAGACATTTTGTAATTTAGGTGACAGAGAGGTAAGTTCCTGCTGTGCCTTAGGCTCTCCTTAAAGCAGTTTTCGAGGCAACATTGTCTGCCCAAGAATGAAGGCAGTATGTTGATCTGGAGCAAAAGATGAGTCTACATGAGCTGTTTGTGTGCCTGATGTGTGTACACAGATACCAAAGCACCCTATGTGCTAAAAACAAAGAGAAAACAAAAACAACAACAACAAAAAAAAGGCATACCCCCCCCCCCCCCCAACCAAACATGGAAACAGTATTTTATAGGTGTTGCTGCAAGGAACTGCTGACACTGGGCAGGCAGGATGCATAAACATTAGTTTTTTCCTCATTTGCTACAAACAAGAAGTTCCTGCAGAGTATTTCCCATTTGGACGGACATAGTGCTCAGGTGGTATAACATTCCCCCACTCAGATCTGGCATAATTCCCCCAGAGCCCTTGCCTACACAATTAGGTATTTGCTTGTAACAGCTACTTTTCGTCTCAGAAATAATGAAGTACTAGCACATCTTTAGCAATATATATTTCAGTGGCTTTTCATTCTACTGTTTTATTCTTTTTATAAGTTAGTGAAGGAGGTTGCTAAATGACCTGTAATGTGCTGTAACTGAGAATGTATATCCAAATTATTGATCAGTGTGGATGATGTGTTTTTTTCTTTTAGTTCTGTGGTTGTCTAAGTTTACTAATGACAATGTTTTATAGCCTATTTTGGGAAAGAGACATCTCTTGATGCCTTGAAACTTGTGAGTGAGCCTGCTGTGGATCAGGGAGGTTTTGTCTATTATTTCCACTAATTGCTCTGGACATACTATTCTATCTTATTTTCAGTAGTATTTTTCTAAAACCTTTTCCCTTTTCTGTCAACACTAGCATAGCCTGTAAACATGAATTAGAATGAGGAGTTTGACAGAGAAGTAGTCTTGAGTTGTGCAGGACTTCTAAATAAATAATAGTGACATAATTAAATACTAATATTCAAGTCTGTTTCTAGAATTTGTAATCAGGCAACAAAATACGTTGTCACAAAGAGCTTCAGCACCATTAAAGCCAATAGTCCTCATGACAGTAACAGTTAGCTCAGATGTTGTTCTGTATAGACTAAAAACCTTGTTACCTCGATTCATCTGGATAGTGTGGATGCTCATTAAATTATGCATCAGAGAATCATAGAATGGTTTGGGTAGGAAGGGACCTTAAAGACCATTTAGTTCCAACCCCCCTGCCATGGGCAGGGACACCTTCCACTAGACCAGGTTGCTCAAAGCCCCGTCCAACCTGGCCCTGAACACTTCCAGGGATGGGGCATCCACAGCTTCTCTGGGCAGCCAGCTCCAGTGCCTCACCACCCTCACAGTGAAGAATTTCTTCCTTATATCTAATCTAAATCTACCTTTTTCCAGTTTAATTCCATTCCCCCTTGTCCTATCACTACATGCCTATAGAAAGTCCCTCTCCAGCTTTCTTATAGTCCCCTTTAGGCACTGGAAGGCTGCTATAAGGTCTCCTCAGAGCCTTTTCTTCTCCAGGCTGAACCACCCCAACTGTCTCAGCCAGACTCCATAGCAGAGGTGCTCCAGCCCTCTCATCGTCTTTGTGGCCCTCCTGTGGACTCACTTCAGCAGGTCCACATCCTTATGTTGGGCACCCCACAGCTGAACGCAGTACTGCAGGTGGGGTCTCACCAGAGAGGAGTAGAGGGGGAGAATGAATTTGTATTTCTTCCAAACACTTGTATATTAATGATGCAATAGTTGCACAAAGTCTGATTTTTGGGAAGTAAGCAGATACTGCTGTATCTGAAGGGCAGGGTTTTGAGTCCCCACAGGACAAAGACTTCTTGGAGATGCAAAAGGGCTGTGCTGATCTACGTGTTGGCTCTTGGGCTGTGTGTGTTCAGGCATGCCTGAGGTTTGCTGATACCAGCACTCCCTTTAGAGCCCCAGTGCCAGGACCTTCCAAATCTTAGTTTGCTTTGAATTTTCAGATTGTTAATCAAAATCAGAAATGTTTGTGAGTGCCCTGGAGGAATGTAGCATTAACTGGAGAGAAACCTGTTCCTCTTCAGAAGCAGAAACCAAATTCTGCTGTTGCATCCCATAAATCTAGAGAAAACTTAATGACATCTGCAACATTATTGCAGACTTGTGCTTTTTTGTGTGGCTATAAGTCCCATGAATAGATCATTTGGTAAAACCCACAGTCAAAGCCAAACAGCATGTGACTACAAACTGGGGCATTTGCATCAGCCTTTTAACAGGTATGTGGACTTTGAGGATTGTGCCTTGAAACTTGAACTGCGTAATGGGATCTGTACCCTCACCTGTCATAAATATGACCTGTGTACTTATATACCTTCTCTCACATCTATACCTGTGCATCCGAGGTGCAACTGAGACTAGCATTTAACCCAGGAATTGTCTATGGTAATAGATAATTGGAAGTGAAACCCATTGTAGATTTTGGTGGGAAGCTTCATGAGCCTGCACTGTCGATCCTATATTTTGTGAGAAGCTAGGACAAGTAATTCCCTCCTTTCTGTCAAGCCATCCCATGTAACTGCAAAAGACAGTCGCATTTCTCCACCGTTTTCCCTGACACCTGCTAATATGCTGCTATAGGGATTCTTCATCATCATCAGTCAACGCTGATCACATGCAGCTTTGGTTTCTTTAATATCAAGTGTCAAAAGCATTTTTATTATGAAGCCTTCTGTGTCTTTCCTTTTTTTCTCTCTCTTTCTTTCTTCTTTAAAAAAAAAGAAAGAAAGATGGATCCAATTTTCGTCGGACTAACATCAGCCTGAAGATATTTTCATCAGTTCTTGGCAGATCCTAGATGGACTGCATAATAATAAATGCCTTGTTGTGATTGTTTTCCTCACACTTAAGTCCATTTTCTGTGAGCACTGTATGAAGTAATTTTAAGCTTTTAATTGTTTATGGTATCTGGCGCATCCAGACTGTGAATTTTTCTGTATCTGTGAAAGAGAATTATTAAGCACCAGAGAAAAATGCTGCCATGCTACTTGCTGCTAATGCTGAGGATGACCTGCCAAATCTTGCAGTATTTGTGCATGCCATAGAGGTGGAAAGCAGGGAAGCTTGCAGAGCTAATAATAGCAGCAGCTTTGTGGCTAGGAGCCTCAAAATTGTAACTCCATGATGACAGTCTGATTCAAAACATGGTGAAATCCATATTTCTATCTATTCCTCTGAGTCTTGGATCAGTTCTTAGAAATCAAAGTTGAAAAGAAATTTGGGTGTTTTTGCATAAGACCAAAAGATCCTTTCAACTTCAGATGCAGTCCGGTCTTTAATAGCATTTGACGGGATAAGGTTTTCAATATATTCATAATGTGTTTTAAATGAAGCATCCCTTAATTTTTAAGACTGCCTCATGCAGTGTTGGCACAGTAGTTGCATTTACAATCAGACAACAAGACCAAAATACGTTTGCTAGTAAGTTACTTCTGCCTCGCATTTCTGTTGGGTTACCTTCCTGGAAGTGTGTGGAGTGTTAAAGAACATGATTTGCTACAGTTCGGCAGGCAGCATCGTTCTAGTGTGGTTCATGGACGACCAACAGTTCAGAGACGTGAAACCACCTCAGTGGGCTGTTCGTTACAAGAGTTAACTAGAGACAGTGGACTTCTTAATTGCCCCTGTGCACCAAAACAACATGCCATTTTTAGCTGTTTATTCAAACCTGGGCAAGTTCCAAAGCAATGTCACATCTGTGTAGCGCTACACACTCATGGCTCGTTGGTCCTGTCTCTCCCTGTATGCAAGTGAAGGGCATAACGAGAGCAAACCGTTGTCTGAAATAGGTGAACAACCTGCTTGGATCTTTAAGGCTCAGATTTTCGAGCCTTTATTATGTTGTCTTCTGATGTTTTTCCCTCTGGCACTTCTTCTATCATCCGCATTGGGAATGTTTCCTCAGTAGTAAGTGAGCCTATGTGATTCCTCAGTAGGGAGTTCCAGGCCTATGTGATTATTTAGGGCTGCCTAGGGATGCCTAAGAAGGCAATAAAAACAAAACTTCCCTAGGTGGCAGTTACTACAAATCCATTTGCAGCTTCCAACTGTGTTGTAACTTCTGAGCAGGATACCAGTTTTGTCTGTCTGGCCATCCTCAGCGGCTTTCTCCCCTGAACATTTGCCTGGTCTGTTGA
Source organism: Falco rusticolus (assembly GCF_015220075.1). NCBI lineage: Eukaryota > Metazoa > Chordata > Aves > Falconiformes > Falconidae > Falco > Falco rusticolus. The sequence continues at coordinate 21,566,181 of NC_051198.1, read as the reverse complement.
ATCTGTGCAGATTTGTGACACTCAGAACATCCTTTATTAACATTTTTCACATGTCTGATGCACTCAGGTGAAGAACCATGAACATGTCTTTGGTTTGTATGTGACTCCTGCTGCTGTCATTTGATGCTGTAGTTTTCACATTGAATAAGACACTGTATAATCAATCCCTGCCTACCCCTGTTCGTGTCATGTCTGATGTTAGACACTGCTGTCATATTCTTCGTGCCCCGACCCCTATCTTTGTGTAAAGGAAACAGGCACTTAAATAACTGCATCTATATTTGCATCTGACCAGATGAGATAGTGCTGTTGTTGAGCATGTCAGCCTTTTATCTTGTTGCAAGGCAGTCCAGTTTTAATGGCCAATGGGCGTAGGTTCTCTGAAATGTCTTCATGAAACAAATGGAGTACCCCTGTGGAGATCGCCCTCTTATTACTGCTTAGGAAAAACAATGTGGAGCTATGCTAGATAGTCCTAGAGAAACATCAGCAAGTATGAGATGGTAAGAGCAGTGGGTAGCAGTGAGCCAGCGGAGGGTAACAGCTGGAAGACTCATTGTAGGATTAGTTGTTTTACTTGACATTTTAAAAGGAATCTTGCATTTAGCTAAATCAACTACATATTCTAGCTCTGGGCAAGAGTTGAGAATTTAAGCACTGAGCATTGCCTATTAAAGATGCTGGGAGGTAGGTAATAATTCAAACATCTGCAAAGATTTAAAATGGGAAAGCTTAGAGTTAAATTGAAAATTGTAAAGATGTGAACTTTGCCTGTTTCATATCAGAAAAACTGTTGTTTAAATCCTTCACAGTAGTAGCTGACTAGATGTAATACTTCTGCAGAAGTTTTTAAACATAAGACTCTAGAATCAGTTTTTAAAAGTTAATTTTTAAGTGTCTGAAGGAGAAAGGAACAGAAATGTCACTGTTGTCAAGCAAACTCAGTCTTGAAGCAAAAGTTGCAGGAATCTTTTTATCAAGATGTGATGATGGATTCTTTATTGCTGTCAAACTGGATTTTTTTCTAAAAGATGCAATCTAGTTGTAACAAGGTTCCCTTTAGGGAATGCCCCTTCAGAGCAATCCTATGGCCTGCCTTTTACTGAAGGTCATGTTGCCATCTGTTCTTCTGGTCTTATAGTAAAGAAATTATGGAAGTTTTATTCATGAAAAATGCCCATGTTGCGTTACTTAAATGATGCTTGGGTTTCAGTGCTGAGCACAGGAAAATCCAAGTAACAGTTGCTGGGTACTCCACGTTTGACAACCAAATAAGGTATTTCAAGTATTCATTTATGTCCACCTCATTTTTAATACCTTGGGGAGAAATCTTGACCTCAATCTCTAAAAATATGGATTCTACAAATATGGCTTGAAAATTCTTTGAAGGTTAAAAAGAGGTAGAGTCTTTCCCCAAAACTTACTAAAGACTTCACAGCTAGTTAACACTGAGGAAAGGGAAATGTGCTGGGTGTTACCCATCTTTCTTCCTTGGATGTGGCTCATGCACAGGCAGGAACGTGGCCACAGGCTGTGTGCTGTCATAGGTCAGTGGGACATACGGGTGCAGGAGGGCACTGGGATGTGTCAGAGCATTTCTCCGCTTCTCTCAATGTGTTGACCAAAACTAAAATTGTTACTGAGTCATCATAACTGCATGCCTCAGCTAAATGTTCATACGATTGCAGTAATTGGTGCCTAACAGAGCTATTTTTTAAAGTTTTGGCTAATCTAGGCTGATGCCCCCACAGTACTGACATTTCTGGCAGCTTGGGAGGCTTTCCTGTGGAGCTACAAGATTCAGCACCTTTTTAATAAAAATGGAATTATGAAATGAGACTTGAGATTAGATGTTTAAAGAATGCACTTTTGGGCCTTGTGTTTAAATGTTGTGTTATTTCATCTCAGTTCAGGTTCTTTGTCCATATTTTGGTCTTCACATGCTGTTAAAATGCTCCCATTAGATTTTTGCTGCGTGCTGAGCTCTTGAAGGGGACGACATTATGGAGAACTACATAGCTTGCAAAGTAGAGGCTCCCTGTGTTTGCATGGCATATAACACGTGGGCTAGGAGACTTTGAAGGGTACAAAGCAGCATCCCTTCCCAGACAAAAATGAATGCTTGGAGAGGTAGAGAGGAACTGCTCTAAAAAGTATCCTTGCCATTAATATTTTTGGGTTTAACTTTGATTAAGATCCTTATTTGTAGCCCTATCAAATTCCACGTGAAAATTGCTGTGTAGGTCCAAACTTCTCTTCCTTTGTAGAACCTGTTTTCTTTTCCTTTGTACTTTTACTGCTTGTGGCAGCAGGTGTACATACATTAGCATAACAACCACATTTTCCTTGGATGCTACTCAAGCTGTTTAACCACTTAAAATTTGCTTTTTCCTCAACAATTGTAAGAAAACAGTCCATTTAAAACAGTTATTTGTGCTTTTTACAAGGACTTGCATTTAATCTTAAAAAAGACAGGGAAACAAATCCAAAATGCTGTTATGTAAAGTCTTTTCAATTACTGCTGAGCTTCGGATAGTTGTAACACTTTTGCTTAATACATAAATATGGAGCTGTCTTGAGAAAACGTGGCACTGGGGAGCTTGCAAAAAAGGAGACCGGTGACAGCTTCGCCTGGGCTTCCCAGAGACAAGTTGCTCTCAGACAGGCATTTATCCAGTGCCTTAGGAGTTAGTTAAAAGAAGCCAGGCCAAGAGTTGGAGGCTGTGTCCCCTGGCAAATGCGCGTAGGTTTGATTTGCCCCGCATGGGTGCAGCTGTCACATAAATCTATACGTATAAAAGATGTCAAGCAGGATGGGAGACCTGAGGATTGCATTTCTGCACTCAGGCAGCTGATTGCTGCTGTGGCGTACTTGCCTTGTAGCTGGTGTAAGGCCTCATGCGGAAAATGGGAGTTATGGGTCTCATTAGCATGGTAGCAGCTACCCATGGCAAAGGCAGTATTTATGTAATTGCTCCCTCCGCACACGTTCCTGTCCTGTTGCAGTCTGACCTCCTGAAGGCAAAGGAGGGAGGGTATGTTCAGGGCCCTGAGGCTGACCATCACACAGCGAGAAAGCTCCTCCACAGCCCAGCATGCTCGGCATCAGCAGGGCTCATCTAGGCAGTGTGACGGAAGGCAGCAGGGGCTGTGGGGAGATAAGCACTTCCAACAACTTGTCTCTCAGCGTTCACCTTTTTGCATTTGCTAGTAAATTTGCTTTTAGGTACTCCAGCATGGAGACCATGCTACCAGCTGCGTGAGATGCAGTGGCTAGTATAAGTATGGGTAGGGCTAGGTGTTAATAAGGTTTTGCTTGAGATTTGCTCCATTGCCCTCTCATCTGTGTATGGTGCTGTAGCAGGGCAGCTTCTGTCAAATATCTTACCCACTTATGTTACAAAAGCCAGTCATTAAATAGTGACAGGTACTCCAGTGCTTAGCAGACAAGGTGCCGAGTGGGCTGTGTGGAGCAGGGGCTGGCACAGACAAGGACTCTGTGAAGCAGCCTGGCCTCTAGCCCTTTCAAGCACCCAAGTGTTTTCCCTGATGGGTGACCATTGCACTACCCAGTCATATGCTCCTTCTGAGCTTTTAAGGAAAACACGCGGTCCAGATCCATAGGTCAGCCTGAGACTGCTCATGTACAACGACATGCTCATGTACAAAGTGACGTCAGCCCGTTGACTGCACGGCTATCTGGCACAGCGCCGTGCGGGACGTGGATACAAATGCCAGGAGAAGGGAGGGCTTGGAGACACAGAATTTTGCAGAGACAAATTGACCTGGCTTGGTTTGCGGGGGCTTTGTGCCACCAGAGCCAGCCTCAGCCCACTGCTGGAGTGAGCCCCTGAGACCCGGCGTGGCATCGCTGGGCTTCAGCAGAGCGCGCAGGGCAGCTGCCCTAACGCCGGGCTGACACCCTTCCTTCAGCTGAAGCGGGGGCTGCCCGTGTGCGGGAAGCTGTTAGCCTGGAGCATTGTATTGATTCTCCCTTCCCAGCAAGTAACTGATTTTCTTCCACATCTAAGGATTACACTGCTTTGTCAGCTTTCTACTGAGCTCGCTGCAGACTGGGTTTCCTGGGGAGACAAAAAAATACTGTCAAGTACCCTGTTTTCTTATTCTTATCTCACATTTAGTTTCCTAATTGCGGCTTGGAAATAAAATATCCTTCCTGCTAATTTTATTCTTTTGTATTTGGGAAACGCTGCCAAGTCTGACAACTTCTTCCTTCCAAACACACAGCGTTAAGATGTTTTTTCCCCTGCTTCACAATGACAAAACTGTCAAGAAGCACTGGAGTCTGGAGAAACATGCATTTTGTGTGTGCCAGTGAAGCAGTGTTATTATGTTTAGTTTAATTTAAATCTGTCTGCAACAGAGGGATGGGTTTATTTACACATTTCCTAATAATGATTTGAATCTGAAAGTTATTTCTGCAGTGGAGTGTAAGGACTTTGAGTGGATTTTCCCAAAAGCAGCTAAAGAGATTAGGCATCAGTGTTGAGTAGAAGCTGGGGGCTACATCTTTTATTCTTCAGTTTAGGGGACCTCCCATTTTCAAACCAGACTAATTGCTAGTTCTTCTTTTATACCACACTGGAGGGTCTTTTTTGCTTGGAAAATACCAATACCAGTGTAAAACAGATGGACTTTTTGAAGAGAATGTGTGGCTGTCAAGTCTAGGGAAGAAACCTTGCCTGGCTGCACTTCAGGGTTGTGTGTGGGCACTGGGAAGCTTTCATCAATACCATGAGACCCTTGGGCTGCTCCCACAGAGATTGCTTAGCCTACAGGCTCAGGAGGATATAATTCAGAGGCTAGATGGAAAATTGATGTTTCTTTGTGCAAAAATGTCCCCTTTCCTATAGAAGTAAATCAAGACATGAAGCTCTTCCAGCTTCTGTAGTACAGAAGCCATGAACAGCTTCCCCATGTCTCGCAGAGCCCATTCCCTACTGTCCTTGTACCCTTGACTGTGGGACTGACTGGAGCTTTGCCTCATCCCTGAAGTGCAGGTTACTTCTAGAAGAAGGTGTGGGAAGGAAGGGAGGGCAAAAAGCACTTTGCAAACTGCTGTTGGTGAGTCCAGGGTAGTCTCTGCTGTACCCATTAGTGGCTGAGCTGCACTGAAATAATATCAGACCTCTTGCATGGCATGTAGCGAGTGAGCTCTGGGATGAGACTGATGTAAGACACAGGCAATGGCTCTTTGTAGTATTAGAGATTTGGTGCTAAACTACAGAGCCAGGAAAACAAATATAAGAAGTCACTTTTACCACAAAGTAGAACAAGTAACTTCCTGGGATCATTATATTTACAATGACGCTGCCTTGCTGACCTCTCAGAACTGGAGGAATCCTTTTCTTTTTTTTTCCCTTTCTTTCTGGTGTTTTTAAGACAGATGGTATATGCTCTTAAATAATGAAATAAGCCACGTTCCACACAAGACACTTGAAAGGGTTGCTATAAATGTGCACAAGTTGTGTGTTTGTCAGTTAAAATAAATTTGTTCAAATAATTCTTTCTCTGCAACTTTTTACCCTTAACAAATGCACAGTTAATCACAGTGACATCTCTTTCTCCCTGTAGATTGTGTTCCGAAAAATCAGCGACGTCAAACGTGAAGAAGAGGAGAGAATGAAGAGGAAAAACGAAGCCCCTCTGATCTTACCCCCGGACCACCCAGTCCGCCGGCTGTTCCAGAGGTTCAGGCAGCAGAAGGAGGCGCGGCTGGCGGCAGAGAGGGGCAGAGATCCCGATGACCTGGATGTGGAGAAGGGCAACGTTTTGGGGGAGCACTCCTCCACCCGCGCGGTGGTCAAAGCCAGCATTGTGACAGTACGGGAGAGTCCGGCGACCCCTGTCTCGTACCAGTCTGCTTCAACGTCAGGGGCCTCTGACCAGGCAAAGCTGCAGGCCCCGACATCGGAGTATGCTGGATGCAAAGTGTCGGGGGACTACCCTCGACGCAAAGGCTGGGCCAAATTCAAAGACGCCTGTGGGAAAGGTGAAGACTGGAACAAGGTCTCTAAAGCAGAGTCCATGGAGACTTTACCAGAGAGAACTAAAGCTTCGGGAGAAGCTACTCTGAAGAAGACAGACTCTTGTGATAGCGGCATTACAAAAAGTGACTTGCGCTTGGATAACGTTGGGGAGACAAGAAGCCCGCAGGACCGCAGCCCGGTCCTCACCGAGGTCAAGCATTCCTTTTATCCCATCCCAGAACAGACTCTTCAGGCCACCATGCTAGAAGTGAAACACGAGTTGAAAGAGGACATCAAGGCTTTAAACACAAAAATGACCAATATAGAAAAACAGCTCGCTGAGATACTTAGGATATTAACCTCAAGAAGAAGCTCCCAGTCACCACAGGAATTGTTTGAAATATCAAGGCCCCAGTCTCCAGAATCAGAAAAAGATATGTTTGGAGCTAGCTGAGGTGTTTATTTTTAAAAACAAACAAACAAACTGACAAACAAAGAAACACCCCCCACCCCCAGCATTTTAAATTTAATCTTTCTTGAAAACGAGTGAGGGACCAGTTCACTAAGCATGTTCCCTGTGTCTAAAAAGGTACGGTAACAGGAATTGCAACCTCATGTCAAGATGGCAGCTGAGTGAAGCCTTTTTGACAGCAAGGGTACAGTTTCTAAAGTTTTTCTTTCCCCCATTGCTGCCCATTCTCCCCCTCCCCTCCTCCCCCACTTCCCCTCTCTCCCTTGTGATGTTAGAATAAGAATTCTGACAGCAGCAGCCATCCCCGTGAGCCCCAGGTGACCTTGGAGGTTTTTGGAGCATGCCTTACGTCGTTAGCTTGGGTTTTGCCTATATGAATAAGCACTTGCCAGGGTGCTTGTGTTTTCAGCGTTTGGTGGGTTGGTTGTTTTTTTTTTAAGCTGCTGCTGTCACTGTCTCAGTCACCTGTACAGCATGTTAAATGTCACAGTATATTTTCATATGTCTGTAATAATGCAAAAAGCAGTAGGAGATGTATTTAATTTCAGTAGAATGTGTGCTACTTGGTACTGGAGGTTTTTTTGGGTAGTCAAAGAAAGGGCTAAAAAGATGAAAAAGGTTGTACTTTGCAACTGCCAACTGGCATATTGCTAAATCAATTGTGTTTAACACCATCCTCAACAATAGCCACGGTATTTCAGGTTTATTAATAAACAGGATATTCCCCGTTCTCATTCACTGAGTCAAGGATGCTGAATTTAAAAAACTTAAGTCCTCTCTCAGATGTCTTTGAATATTTATTGCTTTTGTTTTCAACTCCAGCCACTGGAGGACAGAGGGCTGGGTGTGCAGCATAGCCCACTGCACAACATACTGTGAACATCAATAACAGGTCCTGCAGATTTGCCTTCCCATGAAAATATACTGTGGCATTTATGTCCTGGTTTTGCTACAAATCTGCTCTTTTAATTCTTGTTAAATTCTTATTCAGAAGTTTCTGTTTTGATAATGTTCATTGTAGCCAAAGGCTTTCACAGAACTTTGAAAGATTATAGATTGTGGCATTTTCCTCTACATCCAGATGTATTGCTCCTGATCTAATCTAGCTGGTAAGCAAATGGCTAGTAGAGGTAGAAATACAGTGCTTACTGTATACAAGTGCTATTGTAGCAAGGAAACAAAAAGAACTGCTTCTTAAAGAAGGAGATGTTTCCAAAACTTATATTTTCATAACTTTTTTTGGAGGAAGATTGAAGCACTTTACCAAAACTACTCTTCATTATTTGTTAGATAGGGTAGCATAGCTGGTGTCATGGCTTGGGTTATCACCTTGGGATGCAGGTGTATATTCACAGTATATTCTCTCCACTGATCCGGTATGTTCACTATTTAACATTAGGTTAGAGCTCAGCCACATGGTGCAACACTTTTTGGTTTTCATTTCTTTAATGGCGATAGGTCTATAACAGTGTGGAAGTAGTTACGTCCCACTCTTTTTCCACGGTACTAATTCATTTACAAAAATCACATGATTTTTTGGGGGAAGATTTTTGTTCACATTAAGTAAGGAAGAGACAAGGAAAACAACCCATTTGAAACGATTTCTGCTGGCCTGATGATTGCACGGTGCCATGCGGAACTGTGTTGGGCATCCCTGGGGAAGTGTGAGCCCACTGATGAACTGGCACAGTGGTGGGGCCGTGCAGTGCAAAGCTCAGGTCTTGAAGTCAGTGTATTTATTTGTATCTGTTCCTGCGGTATCTGCCCTTGCTCTCAAAGATGCTGATTATTCCGAGCGCAGCACCACCACTTCCAGGTCTAGAGGCAGCTGGTTTAGGATTGGATTTCAAGGGGCTTTCTCACACGCTGGACCGATATGGAAGTGCCCACAGATGGTGAGCTCTTGCCTAAGGACTGAAATATTCCCGAGAAACAGCTATTGGGATCAAATCTGTAAGTTACCTTTTCTTTCCCACAAAAGGCAAGAGAGCGGTGACTTGCTCTGAAACTGAGATGCCATTTCCTTAATTCCTGGTTCCACATTTAGGTTTTTCCAGTGGTAACTGGTGTCTTTTACACTTACGCACTGCCGACGTACAGTACTGAGGAAGGCTCTCTTTGACCAAAGTCACGCTGTGTGTTTGGTGCTTTAATGAGGATAAGTGGCAACAGTTACCTGTAGTAGCTATGGCATAGTTGCCCTAAGAAATCCATATAACAATGATTTTGGTTAGAAACTGTTGAAGGATTTTTTTTCTTTCTAGCTTCCTCAGTCAGCACATTAATTGGATAATGAAATTATGCCTACGTAAACCACAGGTGTACTGATATACAAGGATTTATAATCGATGCCCAAAAGTTCCAGCAAGTTTTGGGAGGTTGGCATGGAGACAGTTGCCTAATCCAGGTAAATTCCTCATCAGCATTATGTTCCTGACACTAGGTTTTCTTTGTAAAATTTTTGAAAAGCTGAAAGTCTTGCTGAATTTAGCAAGCACTTTGTGAAAGCGTCACCCATTTGCCTGCAGTTGGATAAACGTAGACATTAGCTTATCCCAGGTGGATGAGGGAGGAAATATTTATAACCTCCAAAGTATGTGCCTAGTATCTCCATAATTCCAGTGCGGACATACAATTAAATGTGAAGTTGCAGGTTGCCTGGCCCTTTGCTGCTGCTACTGAGTTGATGTTTCTCAGTGGTATTTTTATGTACCCTCAGGGATATGTTAAAGGTTATTCTGGTGTTGCAGACTGCCCAGGTCTGGAGTCATGGCAGGGTCAGCCCTACAAGCCCCATAATTAGCCACAGCTGTGAATAAAGGAGGACAAGTCCCCATTCACTGGGGGTACTGGTCACGTAGCCCAGTGTTTGGTACAGTGCTGCACTCCTGCACACCCTGCGTGGCAACAGGTGGGTGCAGCACGTCTTTTTTAAAGGCTTTTTTGAGGCTGTTATAATGGCCTGTAAAGCCATTTATAATCCATTTGTAAAGCCTTCAGAGATAGTAATACACTCCTGAATTATGCTTAAAATTTAATGTCTTCGAAGATTATGGCCAAATTTGGTGGTGTTATGGGTCCTGAAACTCCAGAGAAACTCTGCTCCCTACCAATGACACCTTCAGGGCGTTTGCTCCAGGTCAGCACTGACAGCGGTCAACGTCACTGAGATTTGCACAGCTGTAACTGAGATCAGACCCATTTTATTATGATTTTATGAACTGGCAGGAACTACAACTAGTTGTCACCCCTCAGTAGCCTGTATATGTTGTAAGAGAATTTGAAAAAATTATATGCTCTAGGATGAGCTTTGGTCTTTGGATTCCTGGGCTACCAAGTGGTTAAAATGAGCAGAACCTTGCCCACTGTGGGACTAGTCACTCCTTTGAACCTCGGACTAATTGGGACCTGTGCTGTAGCGCCCAGGCTCTGCTGATGCAGCGCTTCTCCTTTAGAGGGTGGTTGAAAGCACCTGTGTTACAAATCTGTCTTTCTCTATTGAACCTTATGCTTAGCTGCCTGCGGCTGGACAGCACACGCACCCACTGTAATTGTGACTTGTTCCTTCATTTTATTTGTCAGCTTTTCCTTTTTCTTTTGTTTCTCTCTTACATGTTGGCCAAGCCTTTTCACTTAAATTATTTTCTAGCTTAGAAATGAATGATCTCTGAACATAGGACTCTGCCCCTTAACAACTAAATGCTTGTACATACTATGAGAAATAAGAAAAAACAAAAAGCCTCAGTTTTAACTGTGTTCTGGCATAGTGCTCTGCCATTTAACAACCTGCTATAACCTGCATTAATCTAAAAGACATGGTGTGTTCCATTTTTACTATACAATGGAATTAGGTTTCAATCCAAAGAAGGTGGTTGAGAAGAAGGAGCCTGGGTTATGGTTTTGCAAAATGGGAACTTTTAAAAAGTTCATGTTAGAACGAATATCAAGATGCAGGACAGGATTAAAAAAGCAAAACCCAACCCTCACCCCTGCTGTGTTCAGATACATTTACTTCTGTCTGGTATTACATGTATACTTCTAAACCCACCATTCTTGCTTTAAATCTCTTTCACAGCGTTGCCCTGAATCCCAGCGAACACCCTGTTTAACAGCTTTGAAGGTGATGTTCTGTTTCTACAGTACTTCCCTTAATGAACTGAACAAGATATTTACTGTGAATATCTGGTGATATATTTTCACTCTTAACCAGTCTGTGAAAGAATTTAATACATTTGTCTTTACTATATAAACAGGGTGTATGATTACACTTGTGCAGATGCGTGTACATACACACACATATATATAATATCTATGTATAGATAAGTCTATGGATTGCGTTTCTGTTAAGTAAAAGCGCATCCCTCATTTAACAATTCCGGTTCAAGAAGGGAGCTTTAAATCTTCCCAGTAGACATCCACAGAATGTCCTAGCTAGTATCATGTCTGTTAACTGTTGAACTTTTAAGGCCATGATTTTTGGTTTCTCTAGTTGGCCTCAACTTTATACTGTTAGTCTGGCAAATATTGTGACTGAGAGAAGATCTGGCAAGCATTGTGATAGCCAGGAAGCAGAAATACACGTGACATTGGAAGAATGCTGTATCGTAGTCGGTGGGAATAAACTAGTATTTGTTGCTCACAGTATCTCTGAAGCTAGGCTACCCTGGTAGTGCTTCTTGTGGCTTCTCCTGCAAGAGGGATGGTGGAATAAATGGATTTCTTTTTTCTGGTGCCAGAGGCTGTCTCAAAGATGCTGAGCCTATCCTTCTTCTCATGGGCAGCATAACACATGGTTGCTGCACCTCTGCTTTCTTGTCCTGGTGTTAGGTGGTGAAAAGCATCTTCTACTGAATTTTTCATTTCCATGTAGTCTCCTGTGAGTCTATTGGCAATAACAGTCTGTGTTTTTCAGCTGCACTTCCAATTTATTAAGACAAACCTTTTCGAGAGCGTCCCGTGCAGGGGAAGCTCCAGAAATTTGAGGTGAGGCACAGTAGGATACTGTATCCTCCTTGTTGTGGCAAGCATTGATTCCATTAAATAAAAATAAAGCTTTTTGCAATAAGATATACCCAACATTTAGCCTTAAGACCCTTTCATAAGTGATATAATTCAAACTGTGATTCCATTCTCCTTCCTTCTTAATGTTCTGTAGTATTTACGGTGTTGCCTAAAGATGAAGCACTTTGATTTGCTTTCTAAATCTAATGGAGATCACTTGCTGGTAATCACATTTCTTTCTCCACTTAATGCCTTCTTATTAGGGTAATGAATTACTCCAGTAACCCTCTCCCCTCAGAAAACAGAGAGACGTAACTATCATCTAAGCACTTTTGTGTATCAGGGAGCTAACCTGTCATCTCACAAAAGTGTTTGTTTCGAAGATTTTTTTTTTTTCCAGTGTGACAAAGCTAATGTGAATTTACCTGCAAGTGTAATTCGTCAAGCTGATTGTTGAGTGTTGTGTAAACATATTCGATGTGTAATCCCAGAACATCTCTGTAACTGGATCTAAATGCCTAAGGTTATCGAAACAGTTTGGGGTTTCCACTAACTGTTCTGAAAGGCTCACGGGTTTTTTCTTCTTCCCACTGAATCTGTGACCACTAACATAGAAAAAGAATAATTTTAGCTGTAGATGAAAGAAGTTCAATAATCTTGTATCAGGATGAACTGCTATATAAAGAAATACCAAGTTTTCTAATGAATGTGTTATATTATTGTACCTACATACAATCAATATTTGTACATCTGTTGGAGACCTGTCTGCGTTTCAGTATTTAGCCACTACTGCATGGACACTTTATTGATATGCAGTTAATGCAGTTGCTTTGGCGCTTTTCAATGTACTTCACTTGTTTTTATCCTTTCAGAAATCCACCACATACTCTTGGTTCTTTTTCTTTGCATTTGTCACTTTGTTCAATGAAGCATGACTAGAAAAAGAGAACGAGTAGATACTATTTTTGTGGTCAGCAAAGCAGCTGCCAGTAGATAGACAGTGTGTGTATGTATGTATTTATATGCACTGTCTGGGAATGTTTCAGTTACAAATGCAGCCACCTACATTAACGATAGCCCTATTCAACATTTTTAAACAAGCACAAATAATATTTGTAAAAAAAAAAAGTTTAATTTTATTTATTATAGTAATAAACTATTTTATACATTACAGTTGCTTTGGTGTGCTTTTCTCTGTGCTGAATACGTGCTGATAAGATCAGCAAGGGGGGGGTAAGTTACTGTGTAGAACTTCTGGCTAGCCATTTTGTTGCTGTTGGTTTGTGTCATCTTGAGTGTTATCAGTAGAGAAGTTTGATATTGCTATTTTGGTCGTAAATAATTCAGGTTGTTTCCTCAGATTTCTGTCGCTGTGTATCAGTACAATCGGGATTTACACTGCCAGGGTCACTGTAAACTGAACTCGGGTGTTCTGTGAAGGGAATATCCTGGCACCCCGGCGGTGTCCCACGCTGTGGACTCCAGTGTCTTCTCTGGGCCAGGTGTCTGCTGAGCAGGAACGAGATCACCAGAGGTCTGGCTGCGACCTGTCTCAAACGATGCTTTGATAGCCTGAGGGTACCCGTGTCTGTAGTCTGTCTGTGTTCACTACTGCGGTATCTGAGAACTATTACGGAACTTGTGGAAACCAGAGTGCTAGACATCAAAGAGGCTTCTGCTGTCTGTCATCTGCTGCAGAAGGAGGTGACCTTACCACGGACTTACGTGAAGACGAAAGCAACAGGAATGATGCCCCTAGTAGCGTGTCACCTGCCAGCGACACTGGCAGCAATGATTATTATTTTGTTGGCTACCTCAGCAAAGAAATCGACAACCGAAGGTGGCAGGAACCAGAGATCCTTTCAGGTCGGGACGAGCACACATGACAGGATCACGCGCAGCAGCCATTCCTGCAGGCCAGCAGCCGCTCTGGACGTGCACATAAAGTTTTAGTCTTTAGGATGTCAGCCTGGACCCAGTGAGCTTTGTGCCCATTTTTGTGGTACATTCTCCATCCTCTTGCTTGAGGGTCTGGTGAACGCGGCTGTCACCTGTATTAAGACACTTAATGGGATTGTGAATCTCGTTTTCAAAAGAACAGCAATAAAGAATAAGCTTTCAGACTGCAGAGCTGAGGCTAAACTGTACTGAGAGCAGCCAAGGAGCACAATGAGGAGCTATTTTTAACACGGTTTGTGCATCCACTGTAGTATGTGGTGTGACAGGATCTCCAGTCGCTAGCATTGTTTCACTGGCCAGGATGAAAATCCAGCCTAATGTTATACCGTATATTCCCTGTGCTTACTGGAGAAGGTAAAATTACCAGAGTGAAGGCATGTACTTTTGGGGGGTTATTTTGAGGTCTCTAGAGGCTGTTCTCATGTTCTGAATTCTCCTTTATTTTCTTTGCTCGGGCTTTTCCTTCATCCTTAGCAGCCTCCCTGCTGTGCTGCAAGCTTCCATTAGTGCAGAGAGGGACAGCATTGCCCACACAGTGTTCTGCATCCCAGCTCCCCTCCCCTCCTCAGCCCCTCAGAATTTCAAGCTCAAGGTTTGTAACTACACTTTTTCCCCAGATTTGTGTGCCAGATACCGCAGGCTTGTGTTCCACGTGCTGGCCCACCAGGCCTGGACTCAGATGAGCAGCGTCAGCCCCATCAGCAAAGAGCAGCCCCGACCCACCTGTGCCAGCCCCCTGCTCTTATTGACGGCACCTGGGAGCATGTTCAGAGCAGGGACAAAAGGTTTCCAGGCCACGTGGTGTGTGCTGTGGCTTCTGACTTTTCTCATCGATAACTGCAGGTATTGCTGCTTCTGTTTTGTTCTGAGTTAGCGTGTGCAGAGCAGCACCTACGCGATGCCTGGAGGTGTGCTTCGGGCTGGAGCTTGTGTAGTGCCCCACACAGGGAAGGGCTTGGGGCTGTGAAGGAGCCCCTCGCTGGCAGCACCGCCTGGCAGAGGGCCCGCACCTGTGGAGCCTTCCTCGCCTCTTTGCTGCTGTGTGTGTGGCAGCTCTTGGGGACCCGTCCCCAGGGGTGCAGGGGCTTTACCTGGCCAGGTCTGTGGCCCTGGGACACTGGACTGGAGGGGCGGCAGCAGCGACTCCCGGGGCGGTCCGTGGTGTGTCGGCTCATGGCGAGGTGAGTGTTGCATTTTGCAATTTGAATTTTGTATTTGGTAATGAAGTTTCTTTAATTACTCTGTGGTGCATTTTAGTGTTTCTGTTGAGGTCAGAAGCACTCGGGCTCAGGGGTAAACACAACCAGCATAAACCAGCTCTTCTGTGCAATAGCAATGTCTTATTTGCTGCCTCCTCCATCACTGAAGGAACATCAAAGCTGTTTCTGTTCAGTGTGTGGCAGCAACACGTCTGCCTGGTGTGGGAGGGTGCTCGGCACAGCCCACCAAAACTCGGGGGGCCCCTCGCTTGGCAAGAGAAGGCTGCTGCGCTCCAGCCTGCCCGCCCACGGCAGGCGCCGAGACTGGAGGTGGCCTTGGCTGCTGAGTTGCTTTCCGTGCTTGCCTTGTGCCCGACTGAGGTAGGGTTGTTATTACGGCGTATCCAATTGGAAAATGCTGAGAAGGAAGCGGTGTTGCTATGGTATTTATTACTGCCAGTGGTGTGAGGGGTTTAATTGCAACAGGCACATAGCATATAAAGAGTATTAGCAAATACAAACGATTTTCACCTAGAAGATTGAGGGTTTTGTTCCTCTCACTCTTATTCACCACAACCTCAGTGTTGGTATGTGGAAGCTGGGGGGGAATAACCTGTCCTATTTTAGACTGAGTAAAAACCTGTGAGAGATCCAAAGCGAGCATTAGAGTAACTGAACTCCCAACATGTCTGTCAGAAGCAGATAGGAGACGCCTGCACACAGCTGTATCTGTGAAAGACCTGCTCAGACCTTGTCTTTTTGTTTGTTTTTTCCTTTCCCCCCTTTCTAATTAAGTGCAAGCCCCCATGTAGCACAGCCAAGTTCAAATTTTAGCTGCCCCATGGCACAGGTGTAGGTTTAAAACAAACTTAACTTTGGCAGGTTCATCTACTATGATGGACTCTCAAGCTTTTCCCTAAAATTCCCACCTGGTACTGATGGAGGCAGGAGTGCGTGAGCAACCTCCAAAAGCTTGCTTTTGAAATTACTTTTGTTGCTCTACACAGTGATTTATTTTTGTTGGGTTTTTTTGTTTGGTTGATTGGACTGTTTGGTTTTTTTAAAGCTTTGCTCACTTGTAGAGTTCTCCTTGAACATGTTTCTGTTCAGGTAGATGAGGAATGAGGCAAAGGTACGGCTTTGCTGTTAATGCCTGCCTGGGGGGACATGCAGCCCCTGTGAATGTCACCGCAGTTTATCTGTGCAAATCTGAGGGGGACGTGCTTTGGTACAGGTATTTTTCTTCTCCTAGCTGAAATACACATCTTGGGGAGAAAGAAACTGTGCTGGACTATCAATTACGCGTGTGGATCTCCTATAGAACAGGAGCACTATGGCCTCCTCTTCAGCAGGGGTTACCGCTGCGGGGGGACGCTAAGCAGCCGTAGGGCCCCGAGCGCCGCATTAAACCTGGGAGCCACTGTGTGCTCAGCAGTAGGACCCAGACAGCTCAACAAGAAATGGTTCCCTGCAGGCGGGGGCTTACAGTGCAGGAAAATACAGATGGCTTTCGAACCTCCCTGGCAATCTTTTTTTAGTGAGTTTTACAGTTAAGCAGAAGGTATTTTAGAAGAACTAACGATAACAGGAAAATTTATTGAACATTCTCAGCTGTGGCGTGAGGATAAGAAGGAGAGCTACGATAATCCCTATGTAGCCCCAAGTCAAAATAAAGTATTTGTTTTGGTTTTCCTTTGGAATGATAACACTGCACATGCAACCATATTAAACCTGGCTATCGGAAGTGCGGAGACAGAAATATAAACTAAAACAGTTCAGCTGGAACCTACGCTGAAAAAATGCTTCTTTAAAGAAAACGTGCAGAAACTGTGCATGAACCACTGCATGAAACTACCGTTCTGGCAGCAAGAATTGTAATTAGCTCTATAAAATGGGGGTGGGCATGGCTCGTTTGTGAACTGCAAATAAAGCAGCAGCAGTCAGGTGTGCTTAGAAGCTGCAGGCTGGTTGCTGTGACCTCAGTGGTAGCCCAGGTGTTGGGAGAAGAGTCTAAGGTGGTGGCAGTAAAGGGAAGACGTGTAGAACATAGCCAAAGCACAGCCTTGGGTACGTGTCCTGGTGGGTTGAATCTGCTGCATTTCCTTTGCCCAGGAAAATTGGTTATGGAAGAAACCCAGCTGTGTCTCAGGAAAGCATCGAAAGCAAGCTTAGGAAAACAGAGGGTGAGAGCGTGAGTGCAGTCTGCAAACCCACCAAGGGACAGGCAGCAGGAAGGGAGCAGGAGTAGCTAAACGAAGGCACAATGATGGCACAAAACCAAATGGGACTGACTGCCCAGGGAGCCCCTTAGGCTGGAGGTTAGAAAGGGCTGTAGCCCTCCCGAGTTACCATCATTCCAGCAGCTGCTGTAGCTTCGGTAGCGGTAGGAGCTGTGAGGTACTTCACCCTGCCTGGTTGTCATAGGGTCACCCTATGTTGTCATAGGGACACCCTGCCAGTGTCATAGCGTACCCTTGTGTTACTGCCAGAAGCCTTAAGATTTGAAAGATTTTGCTTGGAAATATTATTAGTATGAGAATGCTATTTTTCTTAAAGCAGAAGTTTCTTCAACCAACATTAAGTAATAGGCAGTGCATGGTCTCCAAGTACTCAAAAAGCAGTATGCTGTTGTGTTTTGAATGACTGTCATAATTTTTAAATTTCTATACCACGTAAGGGCTCATATTAAACTTGCAGTTGTTCTTGGTGTCAGAGGTTATTGGCATAACCGTTCAAGGAAAGCAGGACATCTCAGAGACGGAAGACCCTTTGTAGGTCTTGTATTTTTACCAAGCAATGTTTGGCAGGGTTTGATCAGATTGAGGAATTCTGAGAATAACCTCGGCGAACAGTGCTAAAGTCTGGGCAGATGGCACCAGCAGTGGAGTGCGAATTGTGTCAAGGGTCATCACAGTTGACAAGCTCTAAGCTCAGGACGCAGAGCTCGCTTGCTCACATATCCCTAGTGACCTTCTGGGACATCGCTGTCTGGAGTGCCAGGGGCTCAAAACCTTCCTGGGGCTTGAAGGGGTTAAAAGCACTTAGTTTCTCCAAACCCTTATGCTTGTTGCCAGGCGGGGAGGAGGTGCAGTCAGAGGTTCCCCTGCTGATGCATCCTTGAGTCTCCAAGTCTGCCAAGGTTTTCTCCATGGTTCTTCCTCCTCTGTGTTTGCCATTGCGTAGCACAGTTCACCATGGGTCTGTGGTGCCTGGTGGTGGAGCCCAGGGTGGGCAGGGTGTTGATGCTGCTGCATGCTATTTTAGCGTAAAGTAAAGCCACATGTGGGGAGGGCGCTAAAGGGGAGTGAGTTACCTCCCCAGGCCGCAGCTCTGCCTGTGCTGGGGGCCCGGCAGGTGATGGTGGGGCTGGGCAAGCGCTGGGCTCGCTCACTAGGCAGCTGGCCCTGGGCAGATGTTTGCCAAGATGGGACCTAGGCCGTGCCCTCACTGTGTCTGCAGCACCGTCCTGAGAACTGAACCTGCTCACGCAGTGGCCTTGAGGCAGGATGCCAAGAGGTGGGCGAAGGCAGCTGAGAGATTGCTGAAGCAGCCCGGAGCAGAGATGTGACAAAACGAATGTTATTAGCCTGTAATTTCAGCAAAACTACCACCTCAGCACAAAACTATTACCACAAGAGTAAAGAAAGCCATAACTATAAATTAGCAGTAACATAAAGAACTGTCTCATAAATGCTTATTTTTATCTCTGTGATTTGGCTTACTATAAGGCAATCCTCCCACATACCTGAGACCCTAAAACCTTAACCCTTCCAGCAGCACTCTGGGGAAAAAAAAATCAACAGGATCTTCTTTTTTCCCCTAAGACTTTCCTTTTAGATTCATTTACCAACAGTGTGGATGTTTCTGGTCTTCTAGTATCATTTCTGGTCGTTCTATTTTTGCCACCTAATTTTGGAAACTCAAATGCACTAGTGCAGGGATGGAAGCTCTGTGGTCCATAAAAATTAATTAATTTTGTCAAGAAAGATCAGCTCTAGAGGGAGTGCTAATACAATTTAAACTTCACAGGTCATAACCAAAGTTGTGTTTCTATATTATTTCTTCAGTAAGCTTTAATTTTTTTCAGTGGTTGGCTGATGCACTTGTCAGCCATGATTCACTTCAGCTGCCCGGCCATATGTAGCGTTTTCCTGAAGTCGCTGTGGATGGGAATGCGCTGTTATTACCTGCCGGTACCACCTCACCATCGCTGGGGAAGGCGTATGCCTCGGGTAGCCCATTTCATTTGACCACTTTCTGAAAGGCGCTGGTGTGCGGGTACCTGGGGGCATTTACGCTCAGACGGAGCTGGCCCTGGGTATGGCAAAAGGTGGCACAGCCTGGCCTGTGGTCAGAGTCTGCTGTTAAATCCTGGCGTTAGCTTAATTTGCTCTCACCCAGACCTTTATGACTCCCAGCATAAGGAGTTTTTCGAGCATTTGGAAATTTGATTCCCCTGACTGATGCTGTCGTGTACTTTTCATCCTGTCGTTATCTGCCTTGGGTGCTGAGCGCATGCACCCTTTTCCTCCCAGAGCTGTAGTTCCCGAGGCCAGCGATGCTGACGCGCAGCAGGAGGCCTTACGTTGGTGAAGTTTGTGGAGTGGTGCTGGGGTTGCCTGCAAGTCAGGGCTTGGCACTCTTCAGGCTCAGTCTCTTGTGCGGTGTCCTAAGTGTATGGGTCAAATCTGTTGAATATTTTCTTTCCCTCTTTGTCTCCTCCTGGGTATCGGTGGTACCCCTGAAAGCCTCTCAAGCTTGCAGCTGCCAGCGCTTGCCCGCCAGGCTGGGGTTGCCTGAGCTGAGTTGGTCCATCCACAGTAAGCTGAGGTGAGGGTGAGTCAAGCTACGGGCACCTGGGTTTCATCTCACTCTCAGATGCCCTGGCAGGACCTGTGCTTGACATGACTGCATTTGTTGGAAGTGGAAGTCTCAAAATAGTTGTCTCATCTTTTCTTCCTTTCACGTGCAACTAACAGAGGAACCGCTCCACAAGCAGCTACTGGTGAAACTGCTGGATGTGGTGCACATGCACACAACACCCCCGTGCATCCACATCTGCCACATCTGCAGGGGTCAGCCAGGATGCCCACTAGGGAGGGTCGCTCTCAGAGGTCCCTTATTAGCACAGATCATTTCTTGTATTGCCTCTTTACCCTCATTCCTCAAAGGTGTTACAGCCTCAGAGCTCTTCCCAGGCTTTGCAGAGAGCAATATTTCAGCTGTCTCTGCTGGATTAAAATATATGCCTTGACTAACAAGTGGCTGTGTGCTGAGCCGGTTATTTTGCAAAGCAGTAACAGGCAGCGCTACTCAGGGAAGGGGGGACGACTACAAAGCACAGGCAGAAGAAGCTGTGACAGACCACGCATAGCAATCTCCTCGCGCTTCACAGCTCCCTGAGGAAAATCGTGCCAGCATGCCCGAGGAAGGCAAGCCTCCCCTTAGCAAGTGTGAGCTGCAACCGGCTCAAGGATTAGCAGCGATGGAGGAAATTAAGCAAGCGTGCAAGAGAAAGGACAGGCCCTGTGTTATTGCTATGACTAATAACTATGAAAACCTGCAGCAGTTTTGTTAAGCTGTTTTTCTTCTGACCTGTGGTAAGCTGGTTATTCCAACTAAGCTGTTTTGAGCTCTGAGATGTGAAAGCAATACATGAGCAAAGCCTCGCGTGCCCTCTAATCAATGCAGAACTAAAGAGCCACTTAGCATAATCTCACCGTCCCCAGTAATAATGATGGCTGGGAGGGCTTTGCTGGTAAAGGAGAGGGTTGGGGGAAGGATGTGTGCGTGTGCGCGAGAAACTTGATTACTACAGCTTTGCGGTAGCCATTAAAGCCATATACTACATTTGTCAAAATTACTTGTAAGCTTTGTCAGCCATCGCATGTCTGTCTAGCTCAGTTTCAGAGCCACCACCTTGGATTTTTTTTTTTTTTGTCATTGCAGTCTTGTGACTTTTAGGATCCATCAGCAGTAGTGTGCCCCCCTACCCCCAGACTAGAAGTGCTTTGCCTTTGGTTCAGAACGGCCAGTGTCTGTCTTTGGCAATTTGTCAGCTGTTTCCTCGGTCCCTTACCCAGCTCTTCCTTAGCATTTTCAAGTCTCGTTTTCCCCCTCCCCTTCCCTCTTTTTTTTCCTTTTGTAAGTGGGCTGGCTGCTTCAGTCTTTTCCAGATCTGCAAACCCCCACCTCTCTAGGACTGTCACAGAGGACTTGCTTGGAGGATGGCACTAATGGTTACTACACAGTTACATCAGGTGCCATGTGATAACAAAGACTCAGTTCTCAGGTCACGCTGGGGAACGTGTCTCCAAGCTGGAGGTACAACCGACTATGTGCGTGTGACGTGCTCGAGCTCTTAACAGGGCCGCGTGCCTGACCAAGCGCGCCCCATGCCTTGCCTGCTGGTGCTGTATGGGCAGGGTGGAGCAGGAACTGTGTGAGTGGGCTCGTTCTTGAAATGTGTATTTCAAAGTAGCAGGACAAAGAGCCACTGGAAAGACTGAAAGAAATCTATTTATCATATGATAAATATTTACGGTGTAAGAAACAGTATCTATTACTTAAATTGCCTTTTTTTTTTTTTTTTTTTCCCCCTAAAATTGTGCAAACACTTCATGCTTCTGACTCTGGACTGCAACAGCAAGAGTCTAAAGGGAAGCATCATTTGACCTGCATACTACTCTTGTGAATGCTGAAGTCTCACCTTAACTGATCTACAAAAGGTGTATTTGCTTTTTAAGCTCATGCCATTAGGGAATGTATGGTCCATGCAGTGCACATGAGGGACAGAAGTGACCAGTCCGCACTGCACCCATCCTGCAGGCTTCCAGTGCACAGCAGTGGAGCACTTACTTTTCTTACACCAAACCGTAGCTTTTCAAGACCATTCTCAAGCCATCAGTCAATTTCAGCTTTATTTATAGAAACAGAAAAGGATACAAAATTATGAAAGATGTATAAAGCACTGAAAAAAACCCAAAATAATTTTAGTTCAAAATAAGCATACTTTAGATGACCTCAAGGTCATTTCCATATTGGAGAAGGAAGTTTTTGCATGCATACAAATTGGAATCTAATCACTTAGTAGCCTCTTGTTTCATGTAATAATGGTAATTGATAAGATAAGAATAGACTCGACTTTTTGCTTTAATGCTAATTCCACTTCATTAGAAAGTTTGAATTAAGTTTAAGAAAGTTCTTGCCCTTAGCTCAGGTCTACTCCAAAATAGAGGCCAATCTCAGATCGTTTTAGTAATTTGGAAGCTGAGAGTAATAAACTTCTTTGTGGCTGAGAGGATCCCTGTAATCATCGTAAGACAATCAGGAGGGCCACGTCTCTGGCCAGGCAGCATTCAAGGTAAGTCTGATTTTTAACAGTCCATGGTATCTCCTAGAAATTACTTCCAGGGGAAATCATGGCTTTCTCATGGCGGGAGGTGGGAATCCTTCCCTAAACTTAAACGGCTGGAGCTTCTGCTCTGAAACAGCAAGAGATGGGCTTCATCTCCAGATGGGTAGAAAGCTGAAACCTCTGCTCTTATTTCTTCAGGAATAAATGAAGGGGAAAAAGGCAGCGGCCATAGTTCTGAGCAGCAGCGACACCAGGAATGCATGCACTAACCTGAAGCCTCTTAAAGGGACTGAATTCCTTGTTGAAGGGATAAACTTTATCAGACTTGGCTGGAGCTGCAGGAGTGATGGGCAGCAGGATGCTAACTGTGCCAACAGGCTGAAATGGCTGCCGCGGGGCAAGGAAGAAGTTTTGACATGAGTCCTGCTTTGGGTGCAGGAAGCTGCTCTGGAAGAAGCCCTCTCCAGCACTGGTGGCCTTTTTCCAGGCCTAGGGGGAATGTCTAACTTTAGAAAGACTAACAGACTTCTGGCTGCTCTTCAACATCAATTTAAAAAAATAATAGCCTGGAAGACACCACTTGGCCAGACAGGAGCAGGGTCTCCCCTTCCCTCAGAAAACTGCGTGCTGAAGCACTCATGCAGCCCTGATGCTGGCAGGCAAGGCAGGACCTTCCCAGCTCTGGGCAGCCCAGTCTTTTGGCCAAAAGGCTGTTGTAACAGGTCTGGCTGATTTGGTGCCACTATATTGGACCATTCAGATTTTTTTAAAGTTCTTAAAATGCCACTGTGTCTTTAATATTGCAGGAGCTGATTGCCTGGACACTGCAGGATGAAGCGGAGTGAACAGATCTGCCATCCAGCCAGACCTGGGTTATCTCCTTTCGTAACATAAAAATACAAGAGGCAGACTGAACAGTTCCCTTGAAGGCGGGATTCACCCCATAATGAAGGTAATATTATATGCTTTAACACAAGGCAGAGAGTGCTTAAAGCCCAAGGAGCTGTAAGATCGTATTTGATCAAAAAGAAAAGCTGTTCCTTAAGAAATGATCTGCCTCCCTAATCCCCCCTTTTAAACAAACAAATAAAACCATTCCCAAGACTAGCAAAAAAGGGTGGTGTTTTAAAGGCAAAATTTTAAATGAAGACATTAAAGAGAAAAAGCAGACTTTTCTACCTACTGTAGCAAAGTAGCTTAAGGCTGAACTACTGCAGTAGTGAGAATAGCAAAAATGTTCTTATATTAGAAAGCAATCAAGAAGAACTGATGAGCATCACACCCTTTATGGAATAGTGTAAGCGCAGGGCACAGCCCTGTGTGCCCCTAGGCAGAGGCTGTGAGAGACTGGGCTTTTTGAATTCTGCAAGGTAGGAAAATTATTTTTGCTCAATGTCTCAAAAGAGGCAGCAAAATATTGGAAGAAACAAAACCAATCTTCAAAGTATATAAAATACCTATTATGAGATGCATGCTTCCAATATACCCAGAGTCACAGAGATGCCATTTTATAAAAAATAACATAATTGAAAATGCTTCATAATTTCTCCCAATCCCCAGCTGCAGCCTGTCAGTGTTTCTGATTCAATTCCTGAATTCACAGTCCAGAATCAACTAAATGAGCTTTTTGTTTTAATACATCCACCAAAGACTTGGTTTGGCACATCCTTCTGCAGATAGGGCATCCAGTGTAGAAAAGCCATCAACCTGTCTTAAAAAAATCATTGGTTTGTGTCACTCCTAATTCACAGCGTACGTTTGCTCCCATTCAATTCCAACGTGAGAATAGCAGTACAGGAAACCAAGAACAGTCAGTGTCGCCCATGGCCAGCCTATAAATAGAAAGACAGACAATCTTAGTCAGAATAATTGATGAGTGCTTCAAGTAGAAATACTCTTGGGATGACCAACTTATGATGCCTCTAATTAATTTTATTAGCAATTCAGTCTCATAAGTATGTAGAGCCAACCCACAAAATCTGAAAGGGGAAATCTGCATTGTCTAATCTTCAGGGCTGCGTGACCCCTGCAGCCCTAGTCTTTTCCATTTTCAGGGAACCGGACCAGATTTATTCCCACTCTGCACCTAAATGATACTCTCCTGTTTCAGTCCTGTCCTTTGTAGTGGGTTGCTCTATCAAGCAGATCCCCGAATGAACCCTGACACTTTAAGATTGCTACAGTGCTTCCTAGGCACAAAGGGATGCATAGTCATAATGCAGGTTATTAAAAATCAGAACAAATCCAGTTAGCTGTTCTGCACAAAGAGTTTAGGGAAACATCTGAGCAAGACTGTTTTGGGTACCCTGCAGCTGGGTGTAAAAATTGCTGTATGTGCTCTACAGCCCCATAACAGCTAATGGGGTCAGAACACCATTGTGCCAGTGCAGAACAGACAGCCCTATTTGCCTTATGTATTCTTGCTAGACTGCTTTTTAACTAAAAAACCTGACTCCTCCAATATATAAAACTTTTTTTGGGGAAATGGCATGTTTTGCTATTACTTCATATTCTTTTTAGTGAAAGTCACCATCTTTTTACTTGAACTTTTAACAGCTAAAAGCAATACGCAGGAGGTCACAAGCCAAAAGGTCTATTGCTTTCCAGTGGAGTTGTGGATCAATTGAAAAAACAAGTAAATGATTTTGCTTTTCTTCATACCTTTTATGTCATCTCTCTTCCCCTTCTCCATCCTCCTCCTCTCCTTAGAATTTATGAAATTAAGAGTTTATAGGTTGAAACCCACAGCATTAGTCCCTAATGTTTTTCAGTGCATTTTGTCTGGGGGAAGGGGGCGGGGAGGAAGGTGTCTGAGGGTTTTTTGGTGTGTTTTTTTATTGCCATTGTTGATGTAAGAATTTCAGTTGTGTATGACTGGTTTTGTGCACACCGTTCTCAAAATACCAGCACCTGCTTTTGAAAGAAAAGCTTCAGTGCTCCCTCTTGGGCAAAATTCTGCTCTGAAGGAACCTGCTGGTAGGCATGAGATGACCCATTGGTCTGGAGAAGGGGAGGAGAGGGGTTGTAACCTCTCCACAACCCGATACTCCTGGAGAAGCGCTTTCTGAAGGTGTGTTTACAAGGTATTTTGCAGGCTGGCTTTGTCCAGGATTCAAGCCAATTCCAGCCTGGAGGCTGCTTAATTGTGCTAATGTCCAGCTGAGCCTTAGCTTAATACCCTGCCCGCAGCAGGGCTCGGGCTTGGTCCTGCGCTTCTGGGGACCGCACGTGCTGCAGCCCCTCCTCTGTGCTCTGGGAGCCTGGGCAGTGTAACACTTCACCCTGGAAAAAGTTATTTTCTTCCCCCTCCCCCCCATAAATAGTGTGTTTGCTCCATGAATCTCTAATTGTTCTGGCCTTGTGTTGTGGTAAAATACAGTCTGGTAACCTGAATGATTTTCATGGAGACATTTACAAATAATAATCACTCCAAACACCCTAAGTGAAAAGTATACTTTCTGTTTAATTATTTGTTTCACAAAAACAAAATTGCTGAGGTATCTCCAAAGGGATTTTTAACAATAAAATAATCTTGTTTGTTCTTCGGTGAAATTAGGCTCCTGTAGATTGGATTTCACCTTCAACAGCAAGCTAAAGCCCAGTTGTGCTTTGTCTCCGATAAAATTGCACGTGAAAGTCTGTCAATAGATGTAATAAAAACATGTGTCTTCTGGCAGCAATATTGTGGTGGCTGCTTTATATAGACAGAAAGTTTAAAAAGGACAGTGTCCAGAATGGCCTTTTTTTTTTTTTTTTTTAAGAGCACTTTTAGAAACTTTGCTAGATACATATTTTGCATTTTTAAATACTTTAAAGCTCTGGTACACAGAAAATGTGCCAACAGTATTCTTTAGTGTGACTTGCTGGTTATCCCCAGCCAGTGTTAAGAGATCTTGTCAGAATACATAGGTATGCACTGGAACTCTTTTCTAGATGCTTTAGATTTACGATAAGATTCCTCCATAGTGTCTGCAGCTTGGGTTCACAGGGCTCTCATGCCCCTGTAATCAGGCTTCTGTTAATCCTCCAGGAACACAGGGAGTCTCTCCTGTACAGTAAGAGGTGTCAGGGGTTGCATTCAGCAGATTACCTCCTCCTGATCTAATTAAGATGAAAAGGAAGGGGGAAGACAAAATGACCTGCTTTGGGAGAGGGAAAAGGGGAATATTTTTAATTTAATCCTGTTACATGTATTCTAGGAAGATCCCAAAGCATTTCTTGCTGCACAGGCGGTAGCCAGCTCCAAGGGAGGCTGAAAGAGAAGGCACCTCGGCCTTGCTGGCCCTTTCCTGCCATACAGGGACCACGTGCACTTCTGCCAGGTGTGGGGAATACATGTAGTGCTTCCACGGCAACTGAGCAAAGCAAAAGCAAAGGTATGTTTTGCATCCTGCTCCTACGCAATCCTCGATTAGCTCCGGTCTACTCAAGGCTGGTGCATTTGCACAAGTGCATTCATACCCGAAAAGTGACCCAAGGACCGCCTGAAGCAAGCAGGGGATCTAGACTGTTTTCACTCATCTCTTCCATTTTAGGATTGGATAGAAAATAAACCTGTTGAAAAGACTGAAGCATTTGGTCTGCAGAAGGTGATGTTGTAGGGAAGGACACATCGAGCAGTGCTAATCCAGCAAGGACACAATTTCAAATTCTGTGTAGCATGTAAATGACCTGCGTATTGTCCTGGTGTGTGACCTCGATAATCAAACAGCAGCACGAGCTTCTCTTGCAAGGTAAGTTCACAGGAGCCTTCTCCTTGCTTAAACACTTTCTCCTTGTAAACCCAAACAATGAAACAGCACTGATGGTCTCAGATCTGCAGTTCCAAGGAAATCCCTCCTTTTGCCCTGGGCCAGCAGTGTAACCTATGGTCTTCTCTTGGCCTTTTGCTGACTCCCATTCTGCTCCTACTCTCAAACACTATTCAAGGGGCTTTTCTTTTTGGTGGCTCCGCAGCTTTACCTTATCACCCTAAAACAGTGTCCTCGCCTGCACTGTACCGTTCCCCAACTTCTGCTTGGAAGGGTATGTGCCTGTGTTCTAGATCAGTAGCTCTCTACAGAGTCAGACACATAAAATGTACTCTTAGAAACATTACTGGGGTTAAATCAAGCACTAAGCTGTTAGGAAATGATTGAGTTAAGTTTGTCTATTCAAAAATGTCACATACCACCTTAAATCTTACAATTTCTTCACCGTCTTCAGTAATTTGATTTTAGTCTTGAAAGCCAAGATTCATGAGACAACTCAGATTTTCATAACTTTTTGTAGTGGAAAGATAAATTAGTATTCATTAACATATATACTATTTGTAAATCCAAGGACAATTTCATATGCTATTTGCAAATCCAGCAATATTTGTGAGCTTTACCTGCACAGATTTCTTTTAAGGCAGCTGGACCTCCCTCTTAACAAAGGAACGCTGGGTGAGAAACATTAAGCAGAGAACTTGGTCACGATTCTATTATACAGGTATGCTGCTCCACAAAAAAATCAAGCACAAACTCCTTTGTGAAGAGGACAGTGAATGCTGTGGTGAGGTAACAGCAGTGCTTTATTCATCCATCCATATGTTAACCTCCTCCCAAAGAAGTCTCCAGTCCCAATTAGGCACGGGGCAACACAGTTGCACACAGATTATCTACTACCCAGTAGCCTTGCTGGTTTAAAACCATGTTTTGCTATGTTATGTACTCAGCTTTCAGCATAGTAAATAGACTTGTTTTCATTACAGAGCCAAGACAGAAGTAATACAAGCTAGCTGCAACAAGAACAGCTTTTGGAGTTACTCCTTCCTTTGGACTTCCTACTCCTCTTCAAGAATGCTTCTGGATACTTCGCAGACACATAGAGAAAGTTGTTTCTGGCACACTCTGGATGTTCAAGCGAGTGGGGTAAAACTAAGCTTTAAACTCAAAAGTAACAGCCTGGATCACAGCTCTCAAAAGACCAGTTATATCCTCATTACCTCAGTTCAAATAATTTGAACCAACATGTATCTATAAGGAAGCTCTTTCAAATTTCCTAATCAGCTATAGAACTGCCCAAAACATTACTTGTATGATTCTTTTTCATATCCAAGTTTCACATCATCATCAAAACAACTAGGAAGTGACCCTATTTTCCTTCCAATGGGTGAGATGTAACAGAAAGGGGCCATAGCTGCATTTTCCAAAACCTCCTTAGCAGCTTTTGGACCTTAATGTTATTCTCAGATGTGATTTGACCACAGCCCTCAGAAGTCTTCAAGTACAGAGCAGTTATTAAATCAACTGATGTCAGAAGAAGTAAACTCTTTGAAAAGCTTGACTTCAGGAGTGTGCATCTTACTCTGACTTTGATTTGGAAGTGCTATAACACTTAGCACTTGGGAAAATTTATCCTTAAACAAAAGTTCACATGTGACGAGGCACTGAAGCAGCTCCCCTGTAAAGTGGAATTAAGGAGACACGATGGCGGGGAGTAACACGCACCAATCCATCAAGCAGAATAAAAAGCCAAAGCAAACCAGCATTTGAAGCTATGACCTCTTTTGCCTACAATTACTAACATCCTTAAAAGACCAGTAAAACCGCTACATTTTCAAGAAAAATAACATGTTCAAAACTAAAGCTCAGTTGAAAGAAACCTATTATCTAGCCCAATGTTTGAAGCGCAGGATAAACTCTGGATTTTTTAGTTTTAATTTCAGGTCTGTTCACTTCCAGGTGGACCCCTGCTGACCGTTACAGCATGTATTACAAACACTGTGCAGTCTGATACCCAATTACTCTTTAAGTATTTGGAAAAAGAAACCCTATTATTTTCAGCTGCGTTAGCATTCAGCCCGCAGATGTGGGACTGGATAACTTCAAAGCACATTAGAGGTGATCTAATTGGTTTACATAAAATTGCTCCATGCGTTGTGCATCAAGTTTTCCAGCTGCTCTGTACACACAGACATGATACGTACAGCCCTGCCTACTGCTGGGTCTGGGTAACGCTGCATTATGCACTGTATTTGCACAGCTGAACAGAAACCTAACATTCATTGTACTATCTTTTCACAGATACCGTTCTTCCAACAGACCAAGCTCAGTGTTGCAACGAAGAGAAATGGAAGAGACTTCTGGTTCTCCCGGAGTTCATTCCTCCTCTGAAGGTACTAAAGCACAGTATGAAAGGAATCATAATTTCCAAACCTTGGTTTAAAAAGTTCTTTCTGAGGGCTATTCTTGTCCTTAGAATACACCCTTCAAAATACAGCACTCAGATGATAAATAGCAAATTCACCTTTTATAGAGGAGAGGCTTCCTAAAACCTCCTTTGACGTGCCTTAGATGCTAATTCCTTCCCATCTGCCTCCCTTTACTCACCTCTAACCAACCCAGACAGGAACCTGGGTATTTTCAATTATCAAGTGAAGAAAAAGAGCCAAGAACAGCCTTCATTTTCTAGCTTAACTAACTTTATCATACATTAAGCCAAACATTTAAGAAATTATATAGTAATTAGTAAATAATTAGTAAAATAAATAGCAAACAACTCTGTTCCCAGGTGTAAAGAAAACAGAAGCAATTATGGAAGCATTAGACCTATTTGGAATTTAGTAAAGTCAGCTTTCATGTTTTCATATGTATCTATGTCTGTCTCTCTACATATATATATACCTATTGTCCACTTCTTCAGTTTCTAATCAAATGCTGCTATTGCTGGACTCACCCTTAGCAAGCTCTGGGGTGGTTTATTAGTGGCTGACAGCATTGCCCTAAGCACTTTAGTGTTACAGCTCATCCAAGAACAAAATTCAGAGATGGGAGATACAAGCAGAGCTAGTACAAAACTGGGAAAAGCTCTTCTATATATTGAATTATACCCTCTCTGTGGTAAAGTAAACTTACTGTATTACTATATAGTAGGGCCAAAAGCAGAGAAGAGTAGTCACGTAAGATAACAAATGAAGACATGTAATTCACTTTTTGTGTGGCTGCAGCATATATGCATTGCTTGCTATACTGAGGTACAGCAGCTTAATCAGATCAACAGAAAATTTATTTATATATCTAAATCACCCAGCTGTACCCCATCCCAATCACATCTGCCCCATCTCCACTGATCTCTGTATACTCTGCTTGAGCTGGCGAGAGTAGGCAGTGATCTAAAGCTGATTTAAAGAATTTTCCCCCAGTTTATCCTCCCACAGCTCTGCAAGCTCTATACCACTTAGAGAATTTGATTAGAAATGCAGTTATTTTCTTGAGCAGTGCTATTAGAAGACTTTTTCTGTGTGCATCAAGTGCTGCAGATACAAGACGTGGCCAAGGAAGCAGTCTTCTAATTATTTAAATTCTTCCTACTCTCCTGGCATTGGTGATCAAATTTTTTCTTTTTCTTCTTTTTTTTTTTTTAAATAATCCATATTTGAGGATAGGCCCTTAAAAATAAAGTGCTTGCAATACTCACTGTAGCTGCTCCTCTTCAAATCCAGCAGAATTTTTAATACTTGAAATCTTAGCCTAATGACTAATTAAGGCTCCCAGTTTCTGGGTTTAAAACATAAAATGAAGGGGCTACAAGTTTGTATTATTCAAGTACTTAAATGCAGCTGGGGTGATTTTCTAAATTAATGACCAACTTAGGCATTACTGTCTGTGAACACCCTGTATCCTTGTGCAGGAGCTTTTACTAATAAGCATTTTATTTTTGCATACTTCTAGTTCAGCTGCTGATACATAAACTTCTGCTGCTAACAAACAGGCCTGGAAAGAAGAGCCAATGTAGAGAATTTAACTTCCACTTTACTGGCTTCTTGGCTGTTGTGTGGGAGCACTCAAACCAAGGATATCAAATCACATCTAGAGAACAAGTCCTGTGAGGAGCAGCTGAGGGAACTGGGGGGTTCAGTCTGGTGAAGAGGAGGCTCAGCTGGGCGGTCCTTATCTCTCTCTACACCTACCTGAAAGGAGGTTGTAGGCAGGTGGGGGTCTGTCTCTTCCCCCAGATAAGAAGCAATAGGACAAGAGGAAGCAGCTTCAGGTTGTGCCAGGGGAGGTGTAGACTTGATAATAGGAAAAATTTCTTCACTGAAAGGGTGGTCAAGCACTGAACAGGCTGCCCACGGAGGTGGTAGAATCACCATCCCTGGGGGTGTTTAAAAAATGCATAATGTGGTGCTTAGCGATATGGTTTAGTGGCAGTCCTGGATGAATGGCTGGACTTGATGATCTCAAAGGTCTTTTCCAACCTAAACAATTCTAGGATTCTACTTCCAGACATTCATTCAGGGATAACTGCAAGGATAGCGAGGCAAGATCCAGTACCTAGAGGATAATGAATTAAATTGCAGAAGAAAACATAGGGCAAGGAAAGCCCTAACCTGAACTGCTGCTACTTTCGGCCTCCTCATTGCACACGTTGCCAAGGACAGGCAATAAAATCTGCCAGCAAATGCACAGCCCTCAAAGTCCCAGCTGGGCATCTCCATCCTCTCACCCCACGTACGGCAGCGCAGATTCACAGGGTCTGTATATTCAAGATGCCACCTTCTCCCACTATTGGCTCCCAGCAAACAGCTCCCACATCTTTCCACTGCATAGCCTGGAAGCAGAGCAGCAGAGTGACGCAACCAAGGGGAACCAGCCTGGGAGACTCCAGACTGACCTTAATGCTGTAGATTTCCAGGTGCTGGAGATACTTAAGCTTCAAGTGTGGGTAAGGTCCAAATATTCGGGAAAAGTATTACTGTACAGTAAGAAGTATTTCAGAGGAAAGCCAGAGAAATGCTGTAAGACTAAAAAAAGCTCTCCCATACAGCATCTGGAAACAAGACTGAAAAGGACAAAATCCTTAGCTGCCAGGTCTAGATCTGAACCTCAGCCAGGTATACCGGCAAAAGCTTCCTCTTCAGTAGACATGAAGTAGTTTCCAGCTAAAGACATTAACAAACGTATAACATAGTAGTCTACTTACGTGAATTTAAAATTATACTGTGCTGGAGAATACTTACAGCTGTGGCTTTCTGAGGAGTACTTACCACTGCTGAGAAAAACTGAAAATGGATCAGTAGCAGTCCAGGACCATCGTTCGCAACACAGGATGACTGAAACTTGCCCCTATCAGCATTACTGAGAGCAGAAAGCTGTAGTCTCTTAGTGTTTTCTCAATGCAAACAGGTTTTATTTAGCAGAAAGAAGTCACAAAAGTTGTGGCTGTGTGGAACCACACTTTATCATATCTAAAGTCATTTTACTTCTGTGCTTGATGGCACTGAAGAAGGTTATGTGCTGACAAGGACTTTCTTAAACAACAGGAAATCAATTCAACCTATGTCAGGGCTAGGGATACCGAACATACTTTTTCCTATTAACTAGCTAAGGTGCAAATAAACAATTTCATAGACAGAGCTCAAAAGATAGGCCTATCCTATAGCTTTCATGAAGCACCTCTCCCCACAATTCAGTGATGATGCCAAAACTATTTGCATTGCATTAGATATGTACATAAATAAATAACCTGCTGTGTTACTTAATAATGCTGGTATCTGCATGCATAGATTCTACATTTTGTCTTTGGAGGCAGAACCTCATTTACTGCTAACTAACCATAATACTAGCACCTCTCCAGGCACTGTACAACATAGATCATTTCCCCTGTATGTATCACAGAATGTGAGCAGGATGATGCTGGTAACTTTATTCTGTATTTCTTGAGGATTTTTTTTGTGGTATTATCTGACCCTATTTCTACCTTAGGCATTTTTACTTCTAAACATTCTATAAAGCACAAAAGACTCATAGGACTTATGCCTTCTGCTTCATGTTTTAAAATAAAGCTCCACCCTCTGCTATTTTTTCCAGCAGAGAGAGTTCGTGGAAAACAGCCTGAGATTTTAGCCAGTAATCCTGGTCTCAAGCATTTCAGGTTGACCCTGGAGTAATTCAACAGAAATCGAAAGAATCAAATTCAGCAGTAGCACAAACATGGATTAAGTGTAAGGAAGACTGCTAAAAACTGCCTGGAAGAATGTTTCTGCCACAACTGCTAATAGGAAAGGAAAACTAAACAAACAGCTTTAGGTTTCAAGATTAAGAAGGGGCGAATCTGTAAATCCAAAGCAACCCTCCTTTTCCCTCCCAGGTCTTTAGTTGAAAGATTACACACAGCTAATGTGAAATCAAAGCCCACAAAATATGAAATCTCAGTGTTGTTCATGTATTTTTAGAACAGAGACAAAAGCTTTGAAAAGCATTATTGTAAATAAAGATGCATTTCTACCTGGAAACAAGGCTAAAGAGCTACCTTTTCAAAGTGTTATGCAAAGAAAACATTTTAGAGTAATACATCTGACTTGGCATGCATAAAGACAGCACTGCCCTTATCAAATGTCTACTCAAGGTGTTCCCAGAACAACCTCCTTAAATACAATGTGAACAATTACAGAAAGATAACACTTGCAAAGATTTTAGGGCATTTTTCACTTGTAATTATTTGCTGAGAGCATTATAGGCGCCAATCAAAACATCAGAGCCACAAGCCTCTTTTTGTCACAGTTGCAAGATGAAACAAGAAAATAGAGCTAACTCCCCAGAAGAATATGAGCATCCCAAAAGCAGAACTGGGAACACTGCTGCTGCCTAGCAGGACCCTGAGGCGAGCCTGTCTCTTACTGAGCAGAGATACTCGTGTTACACACATTATATATATATATATAAAGACATGCTGAGCAGAAGGGTGACAACTTCCTCTCCACTAGAGCTTGAAATTTCAGGAACATTTCTGTATCAATCTAATTGGAGTTCTTGGATTTAGGTTTGTATGCCAGCCTTTTTGCATACAACAAAAACTTCTCTAACCTTTTGGTGCTAGGGAGTTCTTGAGTATTCTCTCAAAAGCAAAGGATTTAAACCAGGGATTCAGACAGGTATCATCAACCATCAGCAAGCAAACATTTGGGTAAAACAGTGAAGTACTGTAATTTATTTCCCAAACCAATTTCTAGCCAAGGTACCCTGGAACAGTCATGAATATAAGATGCTTAAATGATCATAAAATAATTATTTTTTCAATATAAAGAATTACTGAAGGATGAATTATTCACAGTCCCCTTCCTACCTGCAACACACTTTTTAATCTACAATTTTTCCTTGTCATCCTCAAAAACATTTACATTCCCAGACTGTTGCAGCAATTCTATGGCACTGCCTTGTCCCTTCACAGCATTAAGAATAAGAAAAAAATCAGACAGTGTGACAAATTTAACAACTGTTTACAACCACCTACACTAGCAATAAACAAACTGCAACTTCTTATCACAGAGCTCTCTTACCTGAAATGTCCTGCGTAATGAAAATTATATGACTTGCAAGAGCTTAATGCAGTAAGAGAAGGGCTGAGAGCACATTGGTAATTTACAGGAAGACTGCATTTGAGATAATTGCTGTATCAATGTAAAGCTAGCACTACAAGTGAGGTCACTGAACAGAGTTCTCACTTAACCGAAATCCACACATCTTGAGGGATGGAAGTGCACAGATAAGGTAACCAGGCAATCTTGCAGTCGCTCACTGAACCACAGCAATTGATTCAGGACTAAAGCATTTTTAATGCTGCTAGTTGCAGGTTGTACGCAACCTGCTTGTGTCTTGTTTTCACAGCATCACCAAAAGGAAAATGGCTAATGTGGAGTTAAGGCAGGCAGCCCTGGAAGGACAGGGGTGCCTGAAGGCAGTGTTCAGCCAACAGAAAACATTGACAACAACCAATCTCCATCACATTAGTGGCATGTCACATGAAATGTAAAGCTTGCGTGCAGGTTACCTGCAGGAAAAGGGTCACACAGGGCTGACCTCAGTTGACCAGTTTCTAATAAAATAATCGTTTCACTTCTCACCTGCACAAGATGGACCCACGCTGCTGCAGCCCATATAATCATAGCAACTGAACAGAAAAATCACAAGTAAAATAGTTCAATTACAGATAGTTTGTGGGTAAGATTAAATACATTTTAATTTTTGGGAAACAAGTCTGTGTTAGTCCACCCCGAAACCATTTGAAACAAAGAAACTAACTTAAAATTATTTGAAAGATATCAATATTTAAATTGACTTCAGGGTCAAAATTAGACAATATGCTTGTGTCAAGAGTACATCTAGTAAATTTGGGGAGGAAATACCTTATTCCTTGCTCTCTGTGTGAATTAGAAATGCTCTCTGTGACGCAGAGGCCAGGGAGTATCTGAAAATACAGGTCTGCCTATGAGAGATGTGTAAACATGCAGCTTATCTGGAGCAAAAGCTAGCAAACCCATTATCACCTACATCAGGAAACACAGATTAGAAATACCCAGGTAGCTACATCAACATGCTAAATCTGCCAGGGAGCTCATTTCCTATGCCCCACTCTGCTTTCCTGGGATCTGGTCTCAGGCCAGTAAGCAGCCACCCGAGGGGAGGAAGTTTGATTAGCACAAATCTGAGCGGGTTACCTACCAGTGTGGTAGCGGAGATAAAAACGATTCCGCCAGCCTGAGCCCCTTCATCTGCACACTGAGGGTAACAACACTTCATTGCCTTGTAGGTGGCTCAGAGGAATGCACATGGAAAAATTTAAGTGTTGTTATAAGAGCCTAGCTGCTTTCCTAACTTTCCTGTTTTAAGAAAGCTTCCTGAACAGCTGCTGAATGGGGTCACTCACAACGTTCCTTTTGGGTAAAGTGGCTGCACTGGTGGAGCAAAGCATATACAGGAACAAGCCTGCAACTGCAAAAAGATTTTGTAAAAAGAATCCCCCACCTTTTTAAAAAGTTCTATGTTTAGCAGCATATTCCCTTTTCTAGAAGAAAAAAGCCCCTCACAACCACCACCTCTTTTACATCAAACTATTTACATCAAACGTTACATCAAACTATAACCAAGTAAAACAGTATTACTATGCTTTACCAGAAAGTTAGTGCTTATATTTAAATTCATTTAATAAATTGCAGTTTAGTGCAATGAGGTAGACTCCTTCTATGTGCTCCCCTGGCCCACTAAAACTAGCAAGGAGCATGGTCTGATGTATGGCTGTTATATCTCTGTCCCACCTGTGCTCTGCAATTCAATGTAATAAAAGCAGTGCTGCAAACCTTTAACAAGACTGCTGATAGCACTAATATACACATTTTTCTCAAAACAAACACACACATACACATCTCCAGGGGAAACTAGTGAGCCATTTATACACATCAACTTTGTAGTGTTCAACTAGATACTTGTCTCCTTGCCCAGGTGTGCAATGAAGTGACGCTTCAGTGATTCACAGCCTCGATCATGTTTGCTGTTGATGTAAAGCAGGAACAGATTAATTGCAAGTCAGCTGTACAACCCCAGGCTAAGCGACACGACCCTGAGGGCAGCAAGGGGTGAGGGGTGCATTTGCTCCACACCCTCACCAGAAGATGGCTGGCCTTATGTGGCTGTCAGGGACATGACGGCACCAGCAGGGTCTCATTGCCCTGAGCAGACCTAGCAGGGGCCTCCACGTTGCCCCTGTATTTAACTGTATAAAAGTATATTGTTTACGCATATACTGTATGCATATTGTGCCTGACTGCGACTTAACTTTCCAGCTCCACCTCAGCCCTGTCTCATCACCACCGCCTTGCCCAGCCCTCGCTGCCCCCTTGGCCAACCCTGGCTGACCCCAGTGAAGGGCTGGGTCCTGCCGGCCCTGCTGCTCCTGTGCTTCCCCTTCCTGGTGGAGCAGCCTCGACGGCAGAGACTAGGCTTCAGCCACTGTGGGATCTCTCCTAGTGCCAATTTCACATCTCATGGGAGAGAAATATAATGAGAACTGGCTATGAAGCATCATTTCCATTTGTAAATGGGATAGCACAAAGGAAGAAATGAGAACAAATTTCCATATGTACAGTCCCTGCTAAACAATCATCTCTGCAAACCTCTCCACAGCACGCACGGTGCACGTTGCCTTCTTTACAGGATCAGCCACACAACCAGAATAATTAATTAATATAGGCACCATCACATCAGCTCAGAGGATCTGATATAACAAAGCTGGATCTGATCTGTTTTATTTCAAAGATCACAGTTCATGCGAAATGGCGTGGCCACACAGATTAGTCATATTAAATATAATTTGGGGATAATTAATGAATATTGCATCTCAAGTAGGACCAGACCATGATCAGACATCTTTGTTTACAATCACTACATGTCCAGACAACACTTTCTCACGTCCCTCTTTTTAGACTAAAACACTAAGGTGGAGAAGTAACCCACCTGAGGAGGAGAATCCAGTGGCTACAGAGGGCTGGCCAGGCACAGGCGAAGGTGCTGTTGGAGCAGGATGGAGCGCTGGGCTCGCAGGGCAGCACAAAGCCTGGCCATGTGGGCACGCAGTGCCTTGGCACGGGATGGAGCATGCGCTGGGAAGAACAAGACATGAGGAACAGCTCTACAGGTGACAGATCAGTGGTCCTGTTCCTCTGTTAGCATCATGCCTCACGTCACCATTATGGTAAAAAAATGACCCAACGGTAATTGGGCTATGCAGCTAATATTTTTAGCATGGCATAAGAAATGTGAAAATGGTGTATTTTAAAATCTGAGGTGAACAAAGTATCTTATTTGATCTGATCTGGGTGTGGTAAGGTGGCAGAAGGAAAGCCAGCAATGGAAAACAAGCTACTAAGAAAGGCAGCCATGATTTTGTGTAGAGGACGCAGTAAAAACATGAATGGGGTTAATTGGACTGGGAGTGGCTTCATTTTAGTTAGGCTTGCCAAAGCTAGAGGTTGGCAACCCTTGGTAGGCTGGTGAAAGCATACTGCCAAATGAAGATGCCAAGGTGTCCATCATTTACACTGATTAGATGGAGAAGATCCAGAAGATTGCCATTTTGGGAAGGAAGAGACAGGGAATATGAGAGACAGCTCACCCTGCTGAAATAGGCTATCTTTCTTCTGAAGGCACTATTAGTCCTGACCTTGACAAGGAGATTAATGCCAATTTCTTTGGCAACAATTAGGATACCTAATAGAGAGGACAGAGGGTTCATACTCTTCCCTTCCCTTTTATTTTCAGTTGGATCTACTACTGGTTCTACATGAATTATTACTAAAAATCAATGCCTCATGCTGAACTACATATTCTGGATGACATGGAAGAGTTTCTCAAAAATTTATGCATGGTCACTGGATGCAGCTGGTTTTTGCACAGGAAAATGGATATTTAAAAAGTATCCATTTATTTTATTGGTTCTTTACTCTATTTGGAAATTTAAAATGCACAAACTGGTTGTTCGGCCACCATATATTGCCTTACTCATTTCTTTTAAAAAATCTTTTAACTAGATACTGGCGCACCCAGTATAGATTTTGAAAGTTCTGCTTTTTGGATCAATTTTTCTGACAAAGTTTTAGAATCCTTCATGTCTGCTCACACTATACTCATTGTATGGGCCAAGGCTGCTCAGATGACCCTCTGTTTCCCCTTTGAAGAATTATTTTGCACTGGGATTTGTCTCAGTGTTCACTTTGCTACAGAAATGCAAGACAACTATGGTTAAAAGACCTTCCTCTGTCCTTTAGTGTTTCAGTGAGTTCTGGACTCAAGTGAAGAGCTCGGCTGCAGTCAAAAGTTTGTCATAACAAAGAAGTCTGATTAAATAAGAGAAATTTATCATTTGGCAGGATCCTTCAGCCATTCATAAAAGAAAAAGTCAAACACAATAGTTAATGTTTTGATCAGAACGCTTAAGTCTTTGACTTGCATGCTTGATGACCTTTAAATTGCATTTGAATACATTTCAGTTACCAAGGCAGGAAAATTACCCTGGCAGATGGACCAAGGTCATTACCAATTTACTAACAACTCTACCTTCCCTTTTGCTGAAGCCCCTATATCTTCTATGACTTCAGAATAACAAATAATGGAGCTTAATTTGTTTTAAATCCTAATCCAAACTGCAACAGATGTTATAATGGTTGGGTAGAATAATTAAGAGGCTGTAGCATGTCTCTATTTTGATTTGCTATTGGAGGCCTCAAAACACAATGAATAAAAAGTACAGAGGAGGACGGAAGCAGAAAGGTGACTCAAATGTGTTGGCATCACTCTAGATAAAGGCTGAAAAAATAAATATCAAAGGGTTAAAGTGAAGTGCACAGAGTTCAATCCCCACTCCCAGCTAAAAATTGCAGCAGGAGGACTATGACATAGTTGCCATCACAGAAACATGGTGGGATAACACGCATGACTGGAGTGCTGCAACCGATGGATACAAACTCTTCGGAAAGGATAGGCTAGAAGGGCAGGTGGTGGGGTAGCCCCTACGTCAGGGAGTGTTTCGACTGCCTAGAGCTTGGTGACGCTAACAACAAGGTCGAACGTTTACGGGTAAGGATCAGGGGGAAGGTCAACAAGGCAGATATCCTGGTGGGAGTCTATTATAGACCACCCAACCAGGATGAAGAGGCAGATGAAACATTCTGCAAGCAGCTGGGAGAAGTCTCACTATCACTAGCCCTTGTCCTCGCGGGGGACTTCAACTTACCAGATGTCCGCTGGAAATACAACACACTGCTCATGAGCATGCCTCAGCACGGACACTAGCTCAACTTGCCTTGTGCCTTTGGTGTGTGCATGCATCCTGTACATGCAGAATGGATATCGAGGGTCATATAGCAATAGACACCCCTAAAAATCATCGCTTTGTACACTGCAGTTACTACTGACTAGGGTAGCCTTTACCTGGAAAAATGGGCCCAGTCTTTTGAGCCTTCTTTCACAGCTAATCATGCCAATTTTGTTTCAGTCTGAAGACTGAAGTTAGTCAACAGCAAAGAGTTGTAGGCTTGGTACAGGTTGACCAGCAGCTTCATTATAGCTGTAATCTTACTACTGTGGAAAAATTTTATGTCTTCCCTCTTAGAGATGTAAGCGGACTTAACCTTCTATCTCAGTCAAGTTTATCGGAACATTACATACAAATGCTGCCAGTAGCCAACTTCTTTAATGAAGGCAGCAGTACATAAAGCTGAACTGAAATATTAATTACATTACTCCTGCAGAACTCATATGATGGTAGTAAAAAGTGTTTAGTAAACGTTAACTTTTTCTAACAAAATAACCACTATCTTTGATTAATGGAGATCTGATCAGACTATAAATTAATTTTGAATTTTCTATAAATTGTCACGGAAGTAATTCATGTCATCTTTCAAAACCAGTACGAATTTGTCAAAGTACTACATGTAATACAAGGTCTTGATGTAATTAACTTCAGTGACTAAAGTGCTCGTAACACGTCTGTCCTTGGCTAAGTACTGCACTGCCATGGTCTCAGTTTCAAGAGAACTGATGGGTCAGCACTTACTATTGTAACAGAAGTACAGGAGGGTTACTGTAAGCAGTACAGTTGTTTTATATAGTTTTACAGCTATTTTATATACTACTGTGCCTGCACTGAAATGAAATCATAGATATTTTATGTAACACCATAGACAGCGTGAAGATACAGAAAGTGCAGAAGTGTAAGCAGGACAAAAGACCCCCAAATCCACCCTTATTTTTTCACAATCATGCTGAAGACTCAGCATTTTAAGATGTGACACCTGGGTATTCAGTGGGTTTTTTTACTTTGTTAGTGGCCATGCTTATAGTAGTGCCTGCACACCATATGTTGTAGCAACAATACCTATTGCACTTGCTGGGGTGATAATTATATTAGACTAGATTCCCAAAGGGAAACATGCTTTGCCCTGGGAGGCTTCTGCTGGAGGCTCACACTGGAGCTGTTCCTCATGCTGGACTCAGCTCTGCCTCCTTTGGATGCTGCTCTATGGCTCAGAGAGTCACTACATAAAACCCCTAGGATTTTCTGTATCCTTGTGCCTTGCACACTCCACTGTGGCAGAATGGGAGAGGGGTCCACTCCCTGCTTCACAGACTACGTTTTGTTTCTATCCAGTAATTGTTTAAAGTAAATCATACTTTCCATCATGGCCCGAGCAGCAGAAACTAAACCGAACGCATCCTACAGATCTTCCAGCTCATCTTTAGCATTCCCTAGGAGCCATCAAAAGCCCAGACCGTGCAGAGGACTTCTCAGTACTCCACTTACCTGAGCAGTGGGCAGCAAAGGTGAGGGCAGATTTTCGGAGGAATGAAAAAACCCCACAAACACAGACAAGAGGATCATAAAGGATCCCTAATCCATGCATGACAGATACATACACCAAGACAGACAACCCTGGAGGGAAAATGGAGGATGGGACAGAAAAAGCTATTTCATTTCACAAGATACATTTTGCCATTTCTTCTAGACTCTCAACGCAGGTAAATGCTGACTCTCCTAGTTTCTCCTGTCCTCATCTCACAACCTTTCATCAGCAATAATGTTACTTAAAAAAGAAGCATGAGATAAAGCTTGTGTATTTGACTGTAATGCATGAACCAGATTCACTGAGACAGATCAGCAATGCTTACTGCAATGTAGACACCTTCGCATTAGTGCATGATCATGACTTTTTAAACAAGGACTTACCTTTCTAAACTTGACATAGGTCAAACAAATTGAGAGATGGCTAAGTGATGGCAACCCTTTGTATATACAATACAGTGGATTTTGCATGCACTGCTCTCACTGAAGACTTTTTACTTTCAGCTCAAGAAGCCAATGCAGCCCAAGAATCTTCTAACACTCCTGTGTTTCTGCTTCATGATCACTTCTGGTTCTCCCTTCTGTGCTACTGAGCTCCATTCACAAACCTCAAAGAACTTGGTGTCTAAGCAGTGCTGTGAAAAAGCACATCACATGGCGGAATGAGTGCTGACCTATTAGTGACTGACAGCAGGCACGACAGCCAAGATGTATTCCCAGTTCTGCTACTGACTTGCTACTTCTCTCTGTGCCTCTGTTTCCCTTCGGTATTTGTAAAGCAACTGGAATCACAAAATTCTTCAAATGTTTAGGTCATAAATACAATACAGGACAACAAAAGGACACACCTGTCTGTTGTCTTATTTTACTGTTCAGAAGCCTGGCAGCTACTGCAACTTTGAAGTCAGCCAAAGCAGATTCAAATGACTTTAGGAGAAGAAACCATGCTCGCTTTCCTCAGGAGCAGCAATTAGAAACAATGCAGGTTTATAAGAATAGGTGTTTTGGGATGGTTTTGAGCGATTTTGTCCAACGTGTTGCCAGCACAACACAGGGTTTACTGCAATAAAGACAGGTTCTATTTATTTTTTTTTTCCATAAATGGCATCATGATGTAAGATTTGCATCTCATCAAGCAGGTTTGCTCATACAGTGATGTGCACAGAGCTTCACAACGGTGTCACCTTCAGTCAACATCAGGCTCACTGGAAAGGATGCTTTAGCAAAACCAGAATGATCTTGTTGCTGCAAGGAAAGGTCTTTAACCCCAGTGGCTGCAATGGGGCCTGTGATTTTACTGTTCACCATAAGGCAGCAAGATGCTATCAAATGCCCTAGCAAAGCTATATGTCCCTTACAACTAAGCTGCACACATCAGGTAGCTGTATAATAAGGTTCAATCACTGTGTTACATCATTTTGCTGGTAGAAATTACAAGAGTATTCCTGCCGTTATATGCTGTTTCAACCCAGGGAAGAGTTTCACTGAACTGGTACAAAGCATGGATTTATGTGAGATGTCCTACTGGTACAGCCTGTGGGTATTCCTGTACTTGCAGAGGTGCCCTCTGCATAGGTATGGCCCCAAGCATACGAATTGAGAATACAGAACCAAGCATCAGCTAGACAGAAATCCCTTTGTGGTTTTTTCCCTCTTCGAAAAGTAGTCCTCCAAAGAAGTCCCAGACTAACTCCAGACATTCTTTAGGAAGTCGTTAGTCCTTGATAAACTTTGTGTCTTGAAGTTACTCTGCATCCCTCAGGGCTAAACTCTCCTAAATGCAGTGGACCAGAGCTTAACTACTATGGCTCTCACTCTGTCCCTTACACCAAGAGGGAGCCATTAGTAATTTTCCCCCAGGAAGCACAGTTCATTGTATGTCAAGTATAAAATATTTTTTGACTCCTTTAGATTTTTTAGTTTTGTTTTGTTTTGTTTTGCAGCATGACACAGAATAAAAGGCAATGTGCATTGAACTGTTTACGTGATAAAAGACAGGACTGCCGCTACAGAAGTTGAAGCAGCTCAACAGCTGAAAACAGCAGCTTCCTGCAGAGAATTGATGTTACAAAACTTGGACTCATTTTTGGAGTCAGGCAATTGATCTTCAGCCCAGTACAGAGCAGCAAGTGTATCGAACACAGGCTGTGTAAAATTCAGCATTGCAGCTTAACCAAAATTAGTTTCTTGTGAGATGGCCTCACCACTCACTTGGAGAAAATTTCTTAAGAACACCACCTTGATGGTGTTTTCTAA
The DNA here is from genome assembly GCF_015220075.1 of Falco rusticolus. NCBI lineage: Eukaryota > Metazoa > Chordata > Aves > Falconiformes > Falconidae > Falco > Falco rusticolus. The sequence continues at coordinate 21,522,810 of NC_051198.1, read as the reverse complement.
GACTGAAAGTGTATATGAAAGAAATAAGGCTGACTGCAGTAAAGTTTAATGTATCTGGGATAAGCTTCTACTAAAATTTTCATATGACATAATAAGGCTCAGATTTAAATACCCTGGTCTTTGTAGAAAATCAGTTTACCTGAGAAAAGAAGATCCAGACATTTAAATCTGGTACTGACAAAATGGTAAGGATTTTGCCACCAACCTTCAAGGAAATAGGACCTGGTTGCCAGGGCATGATGTTCTTTGTTATATGGTGATGAACACTCCCAGCAACTCAGGCAAAATTTAAAACCACTCAATAATCTGGGGGACTTAGCTTGAAAGCAGCTGAAATATTGATGCCTACCTCACCTTGGAAATACACCGTTTGCTTGCCACAGTTATTGGGGAGCTTCACATCTATGAATACATGACAGGACCGTCTCTCACAATCCACTGGCCCATCTGCCAAACTATCCTCCACACCCTCCCATTTGAAAAAAAGGAGTACATTTAGTATTTTAATAAATAGAAACACTTGAGTATTAAAGTTATGTCTTTCCCTAGCAAAATAGTTGGGAGTAGAGGACAAGAAAATAAACAGAACTTTTTATCTACTTCAGTGAAAAAAAGAAGACACAATTTTGCATAGACAGATCAAAATACTACCGCAAAATGAAACTGTTTAACAAATAACTTCCAGACTTCTGTAAAGTATTAATCTCCTACTCTAACTTTCATGAAAAGCATTTAGAAAACAGAAGGTGACACGTGTGTCTGCTCTGAATCTGTAAATTGCCCTTGAAAAAATTTTGCTATAATTCCTCCATCTACCAGCTTTTTCACGGCAGCATTTGGTTACATTACAGCTACTGACTTAATTTACCTGCACGATCATTCAGTGCATGGAAACTGTCCCACCCTTTCACCATCCCCACTGTTCTTCTCCAAACCCTGTCAGGCTCTGCTACGTGCTTTCTGCTATAGGGAGAAGGCTGCAGGGACTACAGAGCTCAACAGTAGCTTGAATGTAAAAACCAGAGGGTTTAACAGTTGCCTGTATGTCAACCCTGTGGTGTGTAAAAGTCCCATCCAGGACTGATAAATGTGGCCAGGTAAAGCAGAAGAAGGAATTCCAAATAAAGTAATAGGCTGTAAAAGGAACAAATTGTGGCAGCGACAGGAACAAATGCAGGTGGAACTGTCTACAGAGCAGATACCACAAGAGGAACAACTGTCTGAGAAGCAGGCCCATATAGCAAAGCTGTCATGTTGAAATCAGTGAGAAAGACTGGTGCAAAATAACACGACATCAGAGCAGGGGCAGCAGAAGGGCAAAAGCTACTTTCCATATTGTGCAGACAGAAGTCTGCTATGCTGCCTCAGAGCTACGCAATAAATCCATATATGCTTGAGCCTTATGCTTACAACTGATAAATGCTTATATGTGATGCATTTATGAACTTGCATATGGTAGGCTCAAGCACTGCAGGAACCCAGCCTAGAAGAAGATGAGTCTCCAAGCCAGATACCACTTTTGGAGCTTTTTGCACTACTTCCAAATAAAGTCATAGACAAGTTTGCATCTATAAAGATGTGGGCACTGCACGGCCTCCTACCAAGGGAAAATGGCATTCCCAAGAATGGACAATGCTCAGGCTTGCTTTTTTTTTCTGCTGCTGAGCTGATACCTTCATTGGATTGTCACTGAGATAATGCCAGGCTGTCTCCTGGATGGTAATAGTCAGCTGAGAGATAGGAAGACTGGATTTTGTTCATGCAGTTAACATGTTAAGTGAACTGAATTTCATCTGCCATTTTGATGCTATGCCACTGAAGATCCTCATAAGATCCTCCTGCACCTATTCATGCTTGCCCCATACCTTTTTTATTATTAATATTCAGTTACCAGCAAAATTCACCACCTAGCACAGGATGTGAGCGTACATAATGATTAATGTGTGCCTCCCAGGCACCTGGCAAAGATTTCTTTTTCCCCAGAAGCAGAGAGAGAACAGGACAAAATCAGTCACACTTCCTTTATAGTCCAGTTCAGCTCTTGGGGAAGCCCAGTGGTGCCTGCTCTGGGCTGCACCTCTGCCTAGACCAGAGTGCCCAACCAGCAAGCACTAACAAGACAGAAGGATGCAAAGAAGCCACAGCGTATACCAACGTTAAGGCTCTGCCCTGCAGTCCTGACATAGTTTCAGATCAGACTCCATAAATAATTTAAATAACATTTACATATCAAAAAAAGCACAACTGCCCTTGTTAACTTCAGCAGGAATTTCCAAGTAAGAAAAGAGTAACTGGTCAGTTCCCATACAACAAAAGGCTAAATCATGACAGAGGCAGTTCTTCCTCACCTGTGGGGCAAACCTAAGTCCTCCTCATGCTTCCCTTCTCCTTTTCCTCATCTCCGACCAAATGCCAAATCTTGCCTCTAGCCTTTCAAAGAAAACTGCCAACCTGGTTGTAAGTACTTCAGCCCCGCACCTGAAGATGCCTGAAGTGTTTTAGCTGAGTCTTTTCTTCTAGGAATTGGCCTGAGGGAAAGTAGAAATAAAACCTCCAAAAAACACCCAAAAAGCAAGAAAAGAATTAATGGTCTTGTAGTGAGAAACCTGAGGTGCTCCTCACCCTATTTGTAACACATCAATTTAATTTCTTTCAGGATTAATATAATACAGAAATGTTAGTATTAGTCTTCAGTCTCCTAATCTCACCGTTCGAACAGAAGTATGCAGTCTCATTTTAGCACGAATAAGTGCTCAGGATACAAATGTATAGAAACATTTAGGTAGATACTTAAACGTATTCTCTAAAACTTATTCTGCCTCTCAGCTCTTATTCAGTATCTATTTTTAACTAGCAGGTGGGAACACTGCTCACTGTTATCTTCCATCATGTCCCACTGGAACAGATTTGAAAGCCACAGAATTTCTAAGCAGCCTGGTGTGGTGGTGCCCTCCTTCCCCTTCTCTGGGCTGTCCTATGACCTTGGGAGCTGCTGGCTGGGCCTCAGTGCCATGAGTAGTGACTTGGGCAGGTAAGCACCCCTTGGCTGTATCAACAACTCTTGCTCAGCTAAAGCAGAGAACAGCGCTGTCCGTGCTGGGAACTGGCAGCCGGGCCCCAGTGCCTGGAGTGGCGAGTTGGGCGATCAGGCACCCCTTGGCTGAACCAGTAACTCCTACTCGACTGAGACAGAGAATGGCACTGCCTGTGCTGGAACTCCCGTTGACTGGTCAAAGCAGGGAAGAAATATAGAAATAATCAGTTATTCCCCAAAAACCCTGGAATGTTCCCACCAGATCATGGCCTGAGTGGTAACCAAGTGGAACAATATATTGTTCCTGGAATTTCTGAGAAAATTACCAGCTCAGGTTGTGGTCAGGATGGAAAAAAGCCAATCACCTCACAGCCTTATAAACAGTGGTCCTAAAGTGAGACCCTTTGAGCTCTCCTGGACCACAGTGGGCTGCGACCAGCATCTCCCTCTTGAGCGGGACACTGTTCAGACCTCACAAACCACTAACTTTGCAATAATAGGGGAACCATCGTGGTAAGTTGACGACAGGGCCTGGGCCGATTCCCCTGTTCCTTGAGGCTCAACCCTTCACCCGTTGACGAACGCAAAGGCATAAGATGTATTTCCCTGAACTCAAGGGCAAACTTTTAGTAGGTAATATGTATTTGCTGTAATACATATTGCAAGCCTGAAGATGTTAATTATGTAATTTTGTGACTTAAACCAAACCGATTTGCTTCTGAAATCTTGTTAACTCTGAAAAAACTTTCTCTTTCACCCTCTCCCCTTTAGATCTAATCTGCTCTCCAAGTCTCAGACTAGGAATAGATTCACCCACACCTAAACTCTGCGAGAGTTTAGAAAGGGGGTCTATTCTGAACCTCGTGACTCAACAGCAGAACGCCCCTTACCCTTTAGAACGCCCCTTACCTAGATCTAATCCGTTGTGCACGTCTGAGACTAGGAATAGGTCCAGCCACACCTAAACTCTGTGAGTTTAGAAAGCAAGGTGGTCTACTCTGAACCTTGTGACTCAGAGGAAAGGTCTCCTTTGCCCTTTTATATCTTTGATCTTTATAAACTATTTCCAACTCTGTTCTGACTTGATTTCAACTTGATTCATCTCTGTATATTTACTCCATGTGATAAATAATAGAGTGAACAGAATCTTGTATAGTCACATTTCCACATATTCATATTAAATCTATTTCACTTAAATTCTGTGGTGGTAATTCTTTAAGCAACCTGACCTAACCACTCCTTTCGTGACACCTGGTAACTTTTTTCATATGGCAAAAGGGAAGACCGGCCCAGGGTGCCTAAGCAGAATTCACTGAGTCAGTGAGACATGACAGAAGTACGCTCGACTCCATCACTTTGCTGGCCATTTAGGCATCAGCTCACCTGTACATGGGCTTTTGCCTTAGTAAGTATGTTTCAGGCATTTGAGGTACTTTCAATTTGGAAAAAAACAACAAAAATAATTATCTAAGAACCAAAACCTGCAGCTTCTTTGGAATCTTCTTTATAGCTTGTATCACTCACTGATTAGGAAATAGCAGTGCAGAAGATGGGGCAGCCTTGAGAAAACCACCACACACACACTACATATTGTTGTGAACCCAGCTTCCTCTCCATTGTGTGCACAACACACACAACTCCACTAAAAACAACAGAGCGACACAGATTTACTTCTCCAATATGCTCTTGGAATTTCCATTAAGACATATTTCACACACACACACACACACACACACATCTTTCTAATCCTCTTTTTACTTTACAAGATCTCCGGGGGTGGCAGCAGCAATCACCATCAGACTCTCCTAAATGAGCAGCTCCAGACTTTTGAGGTTTTGCTGACCACAGAAATACACCAATACAAACAAGCTGCCCTGGGAACCCAGACAGAACTAAAAGATGGCTCTTAGCAAAGAAAAAAGGGCTTTTCAGGAAATACCACAAAAGTGTACAAAACAACCTCTACCCAACATTGTTTCCAAAGACTTAACATTGCAATAATAATAATGCAACCGTCAACATGGAAAGTGTATTCTCTATACCCAAGGAAAAAGAGGTCACTTCTGTTAGTTTTACGAATTCAGGTATGCATTAGTTCAGCCCCCACCTTGGATGGACTCTGCAACCCGGCATGCAGCATGCTGGTGCAGAGCAAGGAAGGGGAGCTCTCCCAGTTCCATGTTAGGAGGATTTTCCCTCCGTGTGATTTTTATGGTAAGCCCTGATAGTTCATCAGCCGCCTATGGCTAATAGTCACCTTTCCAAAATCCCCTTTAATACTTACTTCTGCACTTTATAATTTTAAGCCAAGTCCATGCAGCAGGAGACCATGTGTGAAGAAGATAAAATGGAAAGCTTAACAAAAACCAGCCTCCCCGTGTCCACAAGAACTGTTAAACTAAAAGACCTGAAACAATAATGCCTGGCATTTAAATACAGCTCCAACATCAAAGTGCTTTACAGACCCCACATACGCTGTAATAAAAGACTCAGGGAATATAAAATACTCCTCTGTCAGGACGACCGTGTCAGTAATTCCGGTTTAAATATACCATGTCAGGAGACTTCCACCAGATTCCCTGAGGGCTTACTCCTAATCTCACAGTCTTCCCTGTAAAAATCTTTCAGACTGTAACTAATTGAGCAACCGATGTGTGTAAAATGTAGCATTGCAAAGATTTAGACAGAGCATCCAAATGGACAATGAGCATGTATAACACATACTGCTGGCAGAAAGAAGCCACAGACTTGCTGAAATTTGCTTCCATGGTAGAAAGGGAAAGAGGAGGCGCGGGCACAAGGTGTAATGCAGCAGGAGATGGAAACAGAGCAGTGGAAGGACACACAAAGGAGGAGCAGTTCAGACAGACTGGAGACACCAATGGAGCAAAACCAGCAGCTATCAGCATATGCTGGTGTAAATGTGTGGCACAGGGCAGGGTTAGACTCGGGAGCTGGTAAAGAGGGAAGATACAGTCCAGCACGCAAAGAAATTTTAATAGTTGCATCCACGATTGATTGGAGATTAAGGAATTTATTTAGAATGATTTTAATGTATGTAATTTACATTTGTATGTAAATTAATTTTCATGCATTTTCCTTTTTAAACAAACTTCTATAAACATTAATAAGAACCAATGATGACTTTCCTGAATATCTGAGGTTTTTGTAATTATTCATATAATTTATATAAGAAATATTGCATTATTGAATCATGCTGTGAAGTTTAATAGGCTAAAAGGTGACGATTTTATATGAATGTAGAAATGGAATAAATAAGAGCTGTAGCTGTGGATGTCTATTCAAGTTCTACAAAAAATGCAGCAAATAATACTGTGACAGAAGCATCTGAGTGAACTTCTGCCCTGTTTTAAATACTTCTCTACTATAAATGCAAGTATTTTTTACTTTGTGCATGAAAATGAGGAAGTTTTGTCCTAACTAATTTTCAATTTCCATTTTCTTAGGAGATATGCAAGAAGATTTTCTTTAAAGTAGCTACAAGTTGGAAACGCAATCTGAATCTAAACCCTGCATTTTTTATCTCCCTCTTCTCACCTACAAACAAAAACTGGCAGACAGTCTAAGAGCTCTGTGCTAAAGGACTCAGTATAGGCCAGACTTTCTGAAGGTCTTAGATATCCAAAGGTGCTGACAGGTTCTTCAGTGCTATTGAAAATCCTCCTACACACCAAGCCTCCTACTGTCATTACATTTTGTTTTGTTTAGGAAGAAAACCATGAATTTTTGTACTGACCATCAGAAATATGTATCTTTTTTTTCTTCTCTATTTTTAGGAAAATAACAAATGCAACAAAAAATTAAGATTGAAATTAATTCCTTCAAGTTTCTTCCTCATCTACTGTAAGCATAAGGTCAAGCAAGGATGTAGAAACTCTAATTTTAATCAATTCACTTTGGACAGAAGCAGACTTTCCATTCTTCCCTTGTTTTCCTACTCTTGTTAAAACCCATGAAAACTTAATGACTATTAGATCTAACAGTACTCTAGAAACATTAACGTTTCAGAGAGTTGTCTCTTTGATTTGTACACTCTTCATCCCAAGTAGAGGCCACTTACCACCCGTTGCTAGCACATGCTTCAAGGCACCTCTGCCTACGCCCTCCTCCCTGCTGAGGTCTTCCCCTTCCTGCCAAGGCTGCAGTGCCTGAGCACATCCTGGTCTTTGCCCAGGTGATTGCCCGTCAAATAAACCAGGATTACAGCAGCCCTGTGCTGCTAAGATGTAGCACTTCTCTTGACTTCCAAGGGGCTGCCTGCAGGCAGCCTTTCCTGCTCCCTGCCTACACGTACAGCCAATGGCCCAAACACTGCTACTGTGGCAACGCAGAGAAACACTAAATCCATTTTAAACCCAGCCTTTAGGGGCTATCCATCCCTCCCTCTTCTTTTTAAATGGGACCTCACTGCTGTCCATACTTTACCTTGTACTAAAAAAAACTTCTCTATCAAACTAGTTCTGCCCAAGACAGTAAACAGCATTATAAAATTGTAATCTACCGATACCGTCTCCCACACTTCAATTAAATCCATTCATAACAGGACACACTAGATCTTCTGCTAAATATAACTCAAAAAGTAATGTAATGAAACCACTGAAAACCAAAGTCAGTATCTGTGTATAGGGAAAGGCAACGTGGTTTTATTTATACCAAGGAACACTGACTCGGATCACAGTATCAGGTTATGTTTAGGGAACAGGCATGAACTGCAGCATTCTGTATGAGGCAGAAAGCTGTACAATTTACATCTGAGTGGAAGATCTGTGCAGCTTGTCAGCACTGAACAGCAGATTTTGGTATTATCCTACGGCATATTTAAAAACGTCAGTTTCCCAATATAACAGTATTCATATGTACATCGTTAAAATATTTGAAGCTTTTCATAGAATTTACCCATACTTCCAAATCTTCCTTGTTGCCATGTGTAAGAACCATAAATGAAATACGAATTGCCTTCCTTACCTTGAAACACTCTGAAAAGCACTTAAATCACAAATTCCCTAAATTTTTAATGCATCCTTTTAATTTCTGGTTTCAAGAAAGAACAGTGAAGCTCTTAGTGTTGACACTAAGTAAAATTCTTGTTTACTTCACAAAATCTGTCTTATGACTTGCATGGGTGTAGTAATCTTTCTATATTCAGATCAGGAGCAAAGTCCAAACATCATTCTAACCTTGAAGCTATGGAAAATCAAAAAGCTCATGTCTTCTTTCCAGTGGTAATGAGTATCTGTCCTACCTCTATCATATTACAAGATGCTAAACAATACAAATCACACTACTTTTAACGACCTCTGCTTATCACTACATTAGAAATACAAGATGGTTTTAGAGAAGGTAAAAAAAAAGATGATCTCAAACTCCTGAACTCTCCTTTCACTGTACAGACCTCTGGCATGAAGAGACAGTAAGATTAACATTATATAAGTAATAATGTAATGAAGGGGATTAGAGGATGGTGAAGATATAGTGTTCAGACTTCACAACATTTACCTAAGTGTTCATAATAATATAAGATGACATAAAACTTCTGCTTTTTTTTTTGCATGATTGCTCGAATTTTCTTACAAAACAGCTTGTTTTTCCATAAAATCATTTCAAAGGGAAGTTCTGTTTCAGTGAGGAGGTATAAATATGACAAAGTACAAACTGTTTATCCATCTTCTATGAGGTGATATGTGATATTTATTAATTCAATTATGGAAGCAAAGTGTACTGTTTAGTTTATTTAAAACTCATAATTAGATTTTGATTAAACAGCCCAAGAATTGAAATAGAGTGCTCAGACACTTACAACTTTTATGAACATTGCTTCAAAATATTTTAAATCAAACTTAGCAAAGACTATTTTCTTCAATAATGAGTGGAACTCCACATCAATGGTTATTGCCTATGTATGTTTGACCAAATTCATATAATTTAATACAGTCTTTGCATGAAATGCATTAAACTGGCTTGCAAGGGAAGTTCAGCTAGAAAGCCGAATCTCAGCATTTCATTTCCAAAAGCCTGAGTTCCCATGTCAGAAGATCTGAAGCAAATCTGGAGAATTTAGTTTATAATAAATGGAGGCAACCAATAAATATTACTGCAACTAGTCAATTGTGTGACTAGAATGTCAAACTTCATAGAATACTGGTAGTTAAATTGCCTCACTGAGCAGAAATTATGTGGATTTGAAAGGATTATAAAAGGATAAATTGTCCCAGCTGTTCTCATTCTCTCAAGGCACTTTTATTAAAATATTTGCTGGAGGCAGCGTTGTCCCAATGCTTGATTTTTCACAGGCACTTTACAGCCACGTATAACAGTAAAGCTCTTATTGAGTAGATACTGTTTACGTATGGCAGCAAATACAGACAATCAGTATTACATTTTTTTTTCTCTTTTTCAGGAATCAAATTAAGGGGTTACTGGTCTTAAAGCTGTTTTGTTTGGTTTTTTGTTTTTTGTTTTTTTTAAATATATATTATCGGTAAATAGGCATGCAATTCATTTCTGTGCCATTTGAGGAGCAATGTAATGTACTGGTGGCTGGTTATTACGCACTTGGAATGTTAAGCTTTTCATTACTTTGGTTTATCTACTTAAACTGAGAGTTTTGTTAATACCATTAGAAATGAACTACTGGAAAAAGGGCAGAAAAAAGGTGAGAGAGGTGCTGATGCTCTGACCTTCAGCACTAGCACACACAGAAGGAAAAAAGGGCAATACCTTGTGATGCAACATACACTTGCATTTCCTCCTTTACACCATTCTCTAGATAAAACTGTGCTCTGGTTTTCTATCACATAAAAAGGAAAAAAAAAAAATGAGGAAAAAAACCCCAAACAGCTGGATCAAGAATTTTTCGTTCTTTCTTTTATTCTCTTATGAGATTGTGCGAAAGCTCATTACCATCTTACCAGCTATTTTTGTAGGGAATAAGCTAGGGATACTCTTGATTTCTTAAAGTCTACCTGGTATTAATCAGTATTGCCTGGAATGAGATCGTATCACAAATAACAGCGGAAAGAACAAAAATGAGCTGCTTTCTCATTAGTATAAAGAAAGCCTCTGCCAGCTGAGTTTGAAACAGGTGAGCATGAGCCTGCACTGTTCCACCTCTTGGGTTGACAAACAGCTTTTCCATCTTCAAATCAGATGCTGCATCTAATGTGCCATAACACCAAATTCATTCGTGTGTGCACACATGTGCATACACCTGCACGTAGAGATGTTCTTTGAAACCTGAACAGCTAGATACACTCCATTATAAGAGATCATTTCACCATATTTACTGATTTTAAAACATGCCCAACAATCCTGAAAAGTAAAATACTTTTCTTTCTCTGATGAGGAAAGACACTATCTTTTAAAGTGAGAACTGTAACAGAAATATTTGGTGTATTCACTACTACATAAGAAAAAAAAACCAAACCACATTAGCAGGGTGAAGTGGTAAGGCAAGAGACAGGATAAGAGCCCTCTCCTTCTCAGTTTAGCTCTTCTGTTATATTAACCACATTCATTACGTATTCAAGGCAATTTTAATCAATGCCAGACCAAGAGAAATAACTTCAATTACTTTAATTAGTTTTCCTTCAAAGCTACATATAAAAATGACAAATAGGAATGATGAAACTGATTTCCATATACTTGCCTCTTAGTCCTCAATGAGTGTGAGTTTCTCCCTCTCTCTCAAATTTCTTTTTCCTTTCAGTTTTATTTTATTTTTTATTAAACCTGCAGCATGGAACAGATTGTCCTGAAAAGAACTATTATTCTTCTATGTCACTGTCAGGGATACTGTATTCTGGTAAACCCAATAGATTAACTAGTGAACTGGCAATCCATTCTCCAAGTATGGCTCTCGTTCACCTGCTGGCAAGTTAATGAATTAGTATATATTTACACTTACTAGGGAACACCTGCTTTTAACTGGGATGCTTCTTATGATCAAAAAACGCAAGATCAAACCAAGATAACGCTGAAGGCTTTTTTCCCCCAATGGTTTCCTCTCCACAGCTGTATATTTTCAATCTTTTCTGTGATAATTACACTAATTTTTTTTTGCGTATAAATACACCGAGTTTTGATTATAACTCAGAGAAAATGGATCTCATTATTAAATAAAAATACACTGTGTTTTTTTAAAATGTCCTACTTCTGAATATCCTGCCTGGATGCTTGTGGGAGGAACAGGTCAAGGAAGCTGTTCCACATCCTTTGCTGAGGCATTTTAATGAGAAAGGCAGCAGTCAATGCAATGCTGTCACCTTAACACACGAAAACTGCTTCTGCTGCACACAAAAGAACTGTAGTTTTTAACTATGGTTTTCAGTGTGCTGCTTTCTGGTAAAGAAAAACTGCACTTTGATGCCAATCAGTACTATGGTGATGATGAGTGTCCTCGTTCATCACAGGGGCCTGGAGGGCAGCTGTGGGCTGCAGCAGAGCTGGTGGACTGATTTTGCCCCCAAAACACTCACTAGTGAGTGCACAGCTCCTCTGCTTTGAGACTCAAGCCTGGCCAGCTTTGCAGCATCTCCAAATTCTTTGTTTCTTTAAAAGCCGGACACCTGCATGAACATTTTGGTCTCCAGCAAGCACAGCTCTGGCTGCTGCTGTGTGACCCTAGGGCAGGCTGCAGCTCGCAGTGCTACCAAATGCACTGATGGACACACGCTGCTTGTGGTCTTTCCTTGATCTGCTGCACAAGCACCTGCTGCCAGCATGGACTTATTGACCAGGTCACTGTTTGTTTTCAGGCATTTTGAAACTACTGTTAAACTGACTCTTTGCATTTGGGTGTGGGGACAACAGCTGCCTCTGAGATGCATTATCACTTCCTATTTTAATTAAACATTTGTATGCAGACAGCAACGAAAGAACATATCTGTCTGCCAGAAAATTAGCGAAGTGAGGATAACAAGATAGAAGAATCACAGAAAGTACAGTGAACTTCAGACCTGCTGAAATCCTCCCTCACTGAATGATCATTTAAAGCCTTAACCAGGTAAGAAATCATCCAGCTACTTGAGTCAGAGCTCACAGAGAGTCAAGGCACACAGTGGAAACACTCACTAGCCATATGCAGCATTCAGAGTATGAGATATTAAGAAGCCAATTATAGACAGATATGTTTATATTACATTGTATGCCTGTAACTGATCCAATTTCTACTCTTGAGTCTTCTACAGAGCTACTACAAATTGGTACGTTTTGCTACAGACTGAATATGACCAGCTGGTAAAACACTGAATTTGTTGCTAATAGTTAGAGGCAAAGATTGCCAAAGGACTGCAGTGGAGGAGGACTACAGGTAACCCATGGTTTTTGCCGTCTCTTGTCTATATCTAGGACTTCTAATTCTTTGTAATCCTGACCAAGCTTGTCTCCTTTTAAAGAATCTGGTGCTGAACTTGCAGGAAGAAATGTTCAAACTTAACATGTACAAGTATGTTGCAGTAGGAGCCCACTGAAATGCCCTGGTTTCAACACAAGTTATTTAGATAGCAGTAGGTGTCTGAGAACTTTTCTGACCCAAAATACACTGTCACGCTGACTATCAACTTCAGACAGGGAAAGCCAAATTTATACAAACATTCTGTGTATGGTTTCTCATTTAAAAAAAAACCCAAACAACAAACCACCAATGAAACAGAATCTTTTCTCATTTCACACAGGAGGGAAAAAGAAAAAAAAAAAAAAAAAAGATCCTTGCCCCAAAAATCTTGGTTTGAAATGCAAGCTAAGATTTTATTTTCCAAGTTAAAAAATTCAAGTCTAAATGAAATTTAAACATAAGTCAACTCCCTGGACCCTATCTGACAGGTAGGAAAAATTACTGGGGTTTTGACTGTCTGTTTTTATCCCATATTATGACAGGAAATTTTTTTGAGACTCAATACCTCCCCAAGACAAGAAAACTATTTCCTGTCCTGCTCTGGTTTCCAAGACTTTGCTGGATAAGGACAAGTCTATCACAGGACACTGGCCAAAGACTGTCCATTTGAACTGAAAGAGTGCCCACTGCCTATCAGGAGGAGGAAAATTCAGGACTGTTACCTCCAGCCTTATGCCATCCCAAAAAGTCCAAATAGTGGCTACAAATCTGGATGCTCTCTGCATCCAGGCCAAAGCATTTGCTATTGCTGCTGAGGTGGCTCCAGGAAGCCAAGCAGTCAGTCCTTGCCAAAGCAGAGAGAATGAAGTGTCGCAACTGTCCTATCTGATTGATCATGCAGCTCTTTCAAAGCTGTTTCTTACTCACTTCTCTTATATCACAGCCCTAACAGGGAAGCTTTCGCAGTGCTTGCTTCCATCAAGGATATAAATAAACGTGACAAGCTTTTAGGAGCAACCTGTTAGCACTGTCCTTGCATTAGCAGACTATCATGAAGAAATGGCCCTCCAGCTTTTAAAGATGAGCTAAGAAGTGCCTCTTCAAAGAACTGAACTGTTCAAATGTAAGAATTTAATTTCTGCTTAGTGACGTTCACAACACTGTGTATTAAGCATGAATTGAAAAAGGCCTTCAGTTTGCAGCTATGCCATTTTTCAGTCCATCCCCCAGCAGAAGCTTGGGAGTGAGGATTCCTTGCAAAGGACTGAAAATCCTTCAAGTTCTTTTACACGGCTCTACCCACAAAAAGAATATTAATAAAGAGAAGCTTTACAACAGGCATGGAGTCTTGCAGCTTTAGCAGGTCTTTTATATTTACAGACCTTTAGACTCCACCACTGTATTTTCAGTGGTAACAAGACTTAGGAGGACTTACTCCCACTAGCTGCAGTGCAGTGACAAAAGCAGAACAACAAGGCAACGCACTAGCTCCCAGCTTTACTTTGTTTCTAGAAAGCGAGAGTGCCTTGTTGGATGGCTTGATTGACTGTATAAGCAATCACCTATGAGCACACTGAAATGAGTTCTGATGAACAGGTGGGTACCGGCACTTTAGGGAACTGCTGATACAGTCCATTATTAAAATGCAGGCCCAGTGTTGCAATCCCCAAGCGTGCAGGTGTGCGCTTGCTCAATGTGCTCATCACCTGAAGCTTCTCTCATTCCTGTCTTGAATACGCATTTTGATCACCTTAACAGAAGAGCTGACCTTAAGAGAAAACAAGAACAGAACTGCTTGAAAGACAGCCACAGGCACACAAAAGCTTCCTGTGCAGCAGTGTTACTCATAACCAGCTGCTTATGACGAGCATCAGCACTCTCATCAGCTCATGAGTCAACAGTACCCGCACCACATCACCTGCCTGGAGATAGGTAACACAGCAGCACCATGCTCAGCAGCCCTCAGCATCCAGCTGTTTGTGGTAGGACCTAGCCCACAGGAGCTATGTGCAGGAGACACTGAGCAGTTATCTCACTAAAGCATCGCATTTAAACAGAATTAGATTTGAACAGAACTAGTAAACTTTGAAGATACCTGAGGAATTTTTAGTTTTTAAGAATTCAGTACATAATACTTTAATCTCTGTGTAGTCCTGAACCATTGTTTCAGTTTAAGCACATCTCTACCAGCATACACAGAAACCACATACAACTCTGCTATTCTAGCCAAAAGTTTCTCTTATTCCTATTGTAAGACCACATGATACTATTGTGTGTGGTGTTCAGTTGAAGCAAAGGGGAATAATTTAAGAATCCCATGTGAGACTTCCACACAATAATAATTCACGTGCATTACAGTTCGTAAGGAGTGCTCTATTCTATACATCAATGGAGGCAACTCTTACAGATGTGAAAAGTCTTGACAGGTAACAGCTTTATTGTATTTTCTGACTACCTCTAGTGATCAGTAAATTACCATCCATCCAGTAAAGTTATGATAAACCTAATGTCCTGTTGCTTATTAATTATCAGCTCAACAAGCCATTTAAGCAGGAAAGAAATGCACAGCAAGCTGCTGCCTGCCATCCTGCTTATTTGCTGTACAAATGACTGCAAAGTTTACAACACACCACCTTGAGCAAAGTGGGCAGGATTCTTGAACACAACGTTGTTCAAAATGCATCCCCACAACTAACCTAAGCATATTTCTTTTGGCACTGTGAAGTCTTCCTTCCTTCACCACAGGAAGCAAGGTGGTCTAAGGAGGTTGCTTTAGGTGACTGAAAGAAAGCCTCCCACCCCTACGCAGCCCTCCCCCAAAGTAATTCCCCTGTCTAGAGTGTACCAACAAAGCCAGAGCTAAGCTCCCAGCCTCAAACAAGAGTAACTTTGCGTTTTCATGGGAACTGAGTCCACTGGAATCACTGTATTCCATAGTGTAGATACTGACATTGAATTCTTTTAAACTGACCTCATATTTGCCTGTCTACTTTGGAGACCATAGTTTTAGGTGGAATCCTGACATCACTGAAAACAGAGAAAACTTCTCTCATGCTCATCATTCAATCTTGTAATTTTAGGTGCCACAGCACAAACCAGGTATCCACCTACCTGACCTGTGGACAGTCAGATAGATACTTGTGTATCCAGTTTGACGTAGACTACACCTGCACAACTTTAAAGCTACATTGAGCTCAAGTAAGTATTGCCTCTCTTAGCTTTATTTGTTTCAAAGTTGCCCTGCAGAATTCCAGAGCTGCAAAGAGGAAAACCAGAACAGGCAATCCATGAACTCTTTCTGGCTCTGCAGCAGCCACACCAAGGAGCAGAAACCTTCTGATACCTTGTTTCCTCTTCTGTGAAATTAAAAATAAAAATGATCCATTTCACCAGATATCGTAAGAATTTCTGCACCAGCTACAAGATTTGTGTTACTGGTGTAGGGAGTGACTGGAAATGTAAGATGTAAACAGCACACTACAGTCAGTCACATATGCTGCAGTTCGTATACAGATTTCTGTTCCTGCAAGACTTCCCAAGTTACCATTGCTCCTAATCACTTTGACAGCTCTAATTTGATTTTTGTTCTGGAGCTCTCTTTCTAGAGTAGAAAATGGCTATGATCCCAAAACACTTTCCCCACTCTCTAAGAAGCCATTCTTTCACAGATGTGGTCTTTACTTGACAAGCAGGGGCATGAGATCAAGCAAAGCAGACCAGAGTTGACTTTCAATTCAACTCAACAGCTTTTCTTGATTCATGTTGGATTTGACTCCAAGCATAAGACATCTGGCACAAGCTTTGGATGGTAGGATGTCATGTTTACTTATTTCTTTCCTTTGAATTCACACAGATATACACATATGGAAGTGGCACGAGAGAATTTTGTTAAACCCCCATTTATTTATTTAGTGCATTCCCTTCCCACCATTCATTACTGCTGCTTAAAGTACTTCATCTCAGGGAAAACCTTATTAGAGCTCAATGATATAACATATGGTCATGTTGCTGCTCTGTACACAGACTACTTTGACAAAAGAGCAGAATCATCACAAGATATAAAAAGCACAGGTTCAGAAGGTGAGTTTTGTTATGCATGTATGAGAATCTGGGTGTGTGTGGGGGGTGGTTTATACTCACCCTGTACAGAATATTTTGCTCAGAATGACTGTGGCTTGTGCCATAACTGTATCACACATTTTCTAGCATAATATAGCTATGCAACCAAAGCCAAGGGATGAATGCAGGGTAGTTTCCATCTTACATGTGACAATGACAGCCCCTAACGTTCTGCATGAGCCTATTTTCTATCACTTTTATATAAAGTTCCCTGCAGTTTAGGGACCACAAGATAGGTCTGGGGGAGCAAAGTCCCTCCCACTGTAAAATTATCAGGTTCATAAACACCTGAGAAACGTGAACATACATAAGTCTATGGGACCTGAGGAGATGCATCCCAGAGTCCTGAGGGAATTGGCTGATGTAGTTGCCAAGCCACTCTCCGTGATATTTGAAAAGTCATGGCAGTCAGGTGCCTGGAAAAAGGGAATCATTGCACCCATTTTTAAAATGGGTAGAAAGGAGGACCCTGGGACTGACAGGACTGACCTGTCAGCCTCACCTCTGTGCTGGGGAAGATCATGGAACATATCCTCCCAGAAACTATGCTAAAGCACGTGGAGGACAGGGAAGTGATTCAAGACAGCCAGCATGGCTTCACCAAGGGCAAGTCCTGCCTGACCAACCTCGTGGCCTTCTATGATGAAGTGACTACATCAGTGGACAACAGAAAAGCTATGGATGCCATCTATCTGGACTTCTATAAGGTCTTTGACACGGTCCCCACAACATCCTTCTCTCTAAATAGCAGAGAGATGAATCTGATGGGCGAACTGTTTGGTGGATGAGGAGTTGGTTGGATGGTCACATCCATAGGGTAGTGGTCAATGGCTCAATGTCCAGGTGGAGACAGGTGACAAGTGGTGTCCCTCAGGGGTCCATACTGGGACCAGTACTGCTTCATATCTTGATCAATGACTTAGCAGGATCGAGCGCACCCTCAGCAAGTTTGCAGATGACACCAAGCTGAGTGGTGTGGTCGACACATCTGAGGGATGGGATGCCATCCAGAGAGACCTGGACAAGCTTGAGAAGTGGGCCCATGTAAACCTCATGAGGTTCAGTAAGGCCAAGTGCAAGGTCCTGCACCAGGGTTGGGGCAACATCCATTATCAAGACAGGCTGGGGGATGAAGGGATTGAGAACAGCCATGCAGAGAAGGACTTGGGGATACCGGTGGATGAAAAGCTGGATACAACCTGGCAACGTGCAGTCGCAGCCCAGAAAGCCAACCATATCCTGGGCTGCATCAAAAGAAGCGTGGCCAGCAGGTCAAGGGAGGTGAATCTCCCTCTCTACTCTGCTCTCATGAGATCCCACCTAGAGTACTGCA
Organism: Falco rusticolus; assembly: GCF_015220075.1. NCBI lineage: Eukaryota > Metazoa > Chordata > Aves > Falconiformes > Falconidae > Falco > Falco rusticolus. The sequence goes on along the minus strand of NC_051198.1, from coordinate 21,504,972 downwards.
TCCAGCTCTGGGGCCCCCAACATAAGAACATAGATCTGTTGGAGTGGGTCCACAGGAGGGCCACAAAGATGATCAGAGGGACAGAACACCTCTCCTGTGCAGACAGGCTGAGTTGGGGTTCTTCAGCCTGGAAAGAGGGGGCTCTGGGAAGACCTTTCAGTACCCCTTCAGTACTTAAAGGGGGCTTATAAGAAAGATGGGGACAGACTTTTTAGTAGGGCCTGTAGCAATAGGACATGGGGTAATGGTTTTAAACTAAAAGAGGGTAGATTAGACCACTTGTAGGGAAGAAACTTTTTATGATGAGGGTGGTGAAACACTAAGGTTGCCCAGAGAGGTGGTAGACGCTCCATCCCTGGAAACATTCATGGTCAGGCTGGATGAGGCTCTGAGCAACCTGCTCTAGTTGAAGATGCCCCTGCGCATTCCAGGATGGGTTGGACCAGGTGATATTTAAAGATCCCTTCCAACCCAAACCATTCTATGGTTCTATAACAAAGTTTCATCAGAATCAACAGCTTATACGATCAGCAAAAGCTTTTGTGCTTTTCTGTGCACGTACTACTTTAACTGCAAAATCCAAACCAGGGTAAAAGCATGGAACATTAGACCAGAATCACAGAATCTGATTTCCATTTGTGGCTCCACTACAGTCTCAAAAGGCGACACAAGAAAGATCATTCACCTCTGCGTGAAGTCTACTGAAAGCAGGACTTCTCTGCAGGAGTGGAAAAAAACAGAAAGTTCATGTAAAGTAACATCTGCAAAACACAGGAAGGTAATACGTTAAAGGCTCTCAGCCTTTCAAATAAATAAAGGTGATGGCCAGAGCCCACCTTCATTAAATATTTTACCGTGTCTCATGAAATGACCAGACTGAAAATATTCAAACACTTTCGGCAAAGCAAAAATTTGCAGGTCATATCTGTCCATAAAAAAAACAAACAAAGAAACCCTACTGCTCTTAAAATAGCAGTAGGAATCAACTGAAAAATTATGTACTTAGGAATGAGAGAACTTAACACTGGCCCATAGAAAGGAGTACATTTCCCCTATGGCCTCTGCAAGTCAATTTGCATGTTCCTGATATGATTACTCCCACCATCAACTTCGTATTTTCTGTCTTTCTTTCTTTCTTGAGCTGGAAATTGCATTCAAGATAGAGTAAAAAAGAAATAGTATTGCTCAAATTCTAGCTGAAGCTATTGGAACCAAAATTCCTATCTTGGGAAAACAAGTTAATTTTTTTTTTAAAAAAAAAGCGCCCCAGATGCTGTAGTTGCATAAAAATTTCAGCTCTTCCTTAAAACTAGAGTTTGTATTCAGCCTTCATATTTGTTGAAAGCTACCTGAAACACAATTGGACTGTAGCCAAAGGCCAAGAAATCAAAATTATGACAGAAAACATAAATGAAACAAAAGCTGTAAAATTATTTTTAAGGCACAGATAATTTTTTTTGCGATCAGACTTCTAATATTTCGATATTCACATTTGGCAACACCACGGAGGAGATCCACAGTGACACCAGTTCACAGTCCACTGTAAAAACAGACTGTCTTAATCTGTGGCCAAATTAGTTATTTCATGACATTTTTCTCTTTCACGTTTAATAGTACTTACTTATGTAAGGAGAGGAAGGTTGATGGGGACTGCCTCAGCCATTTGAAATAATCCCTGCAATTTTAGTCTATTTTGAATCACCGCTCTGCAAATTCAAGGTAGCTACTTCAGAAGGTTAATACAACAAAAAAAGGAGAGGCTGTTCTTCAGGAAAACCAGGCTAGTACATTTAGCAGGCAAAACACTTAACAACAACAACAGAGGAAGAGGAATTGTATAATTTTGTTTTACATCACATCATGTTTCCAGTTGCATTTATAATTAGCTACAATTTATTCAAATTTGGCCTTTACTGGATTTAATAAACTACAATGTTCCCTACTACCTTTTAACAAAACTGTATGGCAACAAGAAGTAATGGAGTTAATGAGAGACATCATGAAGATAGTTCTAGACAAACTGACAAACTCACCTGTTCATCATAATACAGCTATTTTTTTCCCAACACTTGATTTTGCTCAATTAGAGAAGAAATGAGAGATGTGCTGAATGTTATTGGAAAGCCACTGCCAAACAGTATAAAACAAGATACAAAGTTTGGCTCACTAATACAATTTGCATCCAAAAATCAAATGCCAGGGAAGCAAGGGTTTCAGCAGGGTCAACTGCTACACCTGAGCTGGCAGAGGCACTAGGACAGCAGTCACTGCTTCCTAAGCTCCAGTTCTGCTAAGTGGCATGGCCACCTGCCCATCGCTGCCTGCCAAATGTATGCTGCTACCAATTATGACTAGTTCAAATACGAGTGAGTGAAGACAAGCAGGGAGCCCATCATTGCAGAGAAATACTACAAAGCACGGCCTTATTTTACCTACATAAAAGGTAGAGTTTTGTCACTCGATAGCAGCATGAGCAGAATCCCACTAATTTCCATGTAGCAAATCCAGTTACTCTCAGCAACAAAATTGCTGCGGTTCCTGCACTTTCTCTCAGATTAGATTATTAGGTGCTACAGTGAAGTCTCCTATTCTTTTTATCTTTTTATCACTATAATTTGGGTTCCATATCCTGAATATTGGGTGTACTGGGTGGCCTTGTTCTGTTTTACCCAGTAACTTGCTGAATTCTGTAATAAATACATCTTTGCATTCTGAATTTTATGGATCTAAATCTTCTACCTAGGTGCCAGCCACTGAAACACTCACCAGTGTTTCCAGGTATTCAGTTTCCCCTCATCTGTAGCTTCTGCACTCTGAGTCTCATTTGAGGATGACAGTGCCAGACCCCTGTCTCTAGGGACAGAAAAGGAAGACAATGTGCTGCGTGCACATTGTCAATACATGTTTTTGTTTGCTTTTCTACAAAGAAGGAACAATTTCTAACAAGGCTCATTTCCTCCATCACACTCAGAACCACAGAGCTGCCCTTATGTCCTTGCAATTGTATCCTGTGGGCAAGACACAATCGAGACAGGGACAAAGTGCTTCTCAAAGAAATGTTTCCAGCAGTACAGTCCGTTCTGCTGAGTCTTAAGCACAGAAACACAGCATTCCCACCAATTACTTACAACAGTACAGACATAACAGTGTTGAGACACTCTGTCTCACTGCTTTTCCCTAGCTCCTTCCTTTATAGGAGGGGCCACCTTCCTGCTCAGCACCTTCTACTACGTCACCATTTCCCTCCATGTCCTCAGCACTTGACTTGATAGGACCATCGGAAGCTGGCGCTGCCTGTCGTAACAGGACCTGCATTTAGCTCACCCCCTGTCTCTCACAACTTCTTACCACTACTTTAGCCCTTACAGCAAGACTGCACAAGCCTAGGATGAAAACCCAAGATGTATGTACTGGGTTTGTGAGGCAAGGTTTGGTGGCAGGGGAGCTGCAGGGGTGGCTTCTGTGAGAAGCTGCTAGAAGCTTCCTCTGTGTCTGATAGAGCCAATGCCAGCCAGCTCCAAGGCCAAGCCCATCAGTGACAGCGGTAGTGGCTCTGAGATAATGTATTTAAGAAAGGGGGAGGCAGTGGGGTTGGGGGAAACCCCTGCACAACTGCAGTTGGAGAGAGGAGTCAGACTATGTGAGAGCAACCGCTCTGCAGCCCCCCAGGTCGGTGCAGGACGGGGGGCAGGAGGGGCTCCAGGCACCGGCGCAGAGATGCCCCGGCAGCCCGCGGTGGAGCCCACGGTGGGGCAGGCTGTGCCCTCAGCCCATGGAGGTCAGCGGGAGCAGATCCCCACCTGCAGCCGGGGAGGACCCCACGCCAGGGCAGGGGGTGCCCAAAGGAGGCTGCGACCCCGTGGGAAGCCCACGCTGGAGCAGGCTCCTGGCAGGACCCGTGGCCCCATGGAGAGAGGAGCCCAGGCTGGAGCAGGGTTGCTGGCAGGGCTTGTGACCCTGCAGGGACCCACGCTGGAGCGGTCTGCTCCTGAAGGACGGCACCCCGCGGGAGGGACCCACGTGGGGCAGTTTGTGAAGAACCGTGGCCCCTGGGAAGGACCCATGTAGGAGAAGTTCATGGAGGACTGTCTCCTGGGGGAGGGACCCCAGGCTGGAGCAGGGGCAGAGTGTGAGGACCCTCCCCCTGAGGAGGAAGGTGCAGCAGAGACAGCGTGTGATGAACTGACTGCAGCCCCTGCTCTCCATCCCTCTGCACCGCCGGAGGGGAGGATGTAGAGAATTCAGGAGTAAATCTGAGCCTGGGAAGGAGGAAGAGGTGGAGGAAGGTGGTTTTAAGTTTAGTTTTATTTCTCATTATCCTATTCTGATTTGATTGGTAATAAATTAAATTAATTTTCCCCCAAGTCAAGTTTGTCTTGCCTGTGCCAGTAATTGCTGTGTGATCTCCCTGTCCTTATCTCAACCCACAAGCCTTTCAATACATTTTTCTCTCCCCTGTCCAACTGAGATTTGCGGCACCTGGTGTCCAGCCAGGGTCAACCCACCACAGCGTACAGCTTATTTTCTTCCCTAGAACCCTGTCTGTGCAACACACCCCAGGAATACACACCAACACTGATCAATACCCATCAATGAGACGGGCCATTTCTTTAGCAGCAGAGCTCTGGAGGTACCCTCTCTCACCATGAGCTGGCTGCATGTTAGCAGAAGCTGCTCTCCATTTCATCCCCTGTAACTTGATACATCTTGGCAGACGACACATGAAAGGGGCAAGTAGACTGTGTTCATACCATCACCAAATTTACTACTAAAAAAAGGCAACTTGGAAAATGAAACATTTCCTCAATTTCTCCTTTTAATATGTGAAATTCAAGTCAAAAGCTAGAAGGTTTTCTAGCATCGAAGCCATATAACTCAAAATGAAGATGGCAAGCACTGTTGATGATAGGACTCTGGCACCTTTCAATATCACTGTATGGGCAGTGACTTAGCCCATACCACAGCTGAAGCTACAGCCAGTAAAACCAGGAGCTGAACACACTATGCTTCTCTGCTTCCACCTTTCTAAGTACCAGGTTCAGGAGCCAAAGCCATAACTCATTTAAGCTCTACCACTGGCCTGTCATTTAGATGACTGTGCCAAGCAAAGAGTATCAGATAATGAAAATTTGTGGAGGTGAAGCAGTGATCTATAGAACTAAGTCAATGTGCAGAAATCAAGTGGAAAAACTAAACTTTAAAAAGGCTGCCATTGATCAGAGTCAATCAGTGGCAGTCAGAAGAGCAAATACACACCTTTTTCTGGCTAATCGGAGGTGACAAAGAAGAGAAACCTGCCTTGGAAAGGACTCCTGGAACAGGTCACCCTTGACAGCCACAAGAGAAAGCATACAGTCATCAGCACAGCACTTTTCTGCATACAAGGGCATGCTCAGGAAAGCTCAGCAACACAAACCTCACAGGTAATTCCTTGCTCCAAAGACCCCTCGATCTCTGCAGACCACCAGGACCTGCACCCAGTTACACACTTATCGCTATTTCAGTACTATTCTGGAGTTGGGAGGCCTGAGGTCTGTGTGATGATTACTGTTAGCAAACAGCCATTTCAGTGGACTGCTGGGGATTTAACTTCTCTGCAGAAGCAACATCATATCCTTGCATTCTTGAAAATGGAATAAAGAAGAGAATACACAATTGTACAACAATAACTAAGGGTACAAATGGAACTGGGGTGGTGCACAGGTAAGGCTGATGATTGTTAAAAAAACTGGCAGAAGAGGTATCAGGAAAAAGGTAGCAAAAAAGAAATAAAAAAGGGAAAGGAGGAAAGACCCACAGGATAAGCAGATAAGGACACAACAAAACAGAAGTTCTGGGGACATGGCATGAGATAATAGTATGTGCAAAGGGAAAAGGAAAATGGGAATCAAAATAGAAAAGGATACAAAAAAAAAAAAAAAAAGCAGATATTTGGGCCAGAATAAAAAGAAACATTGACCTGTGTGTCAGCATCCTTACATTGCACCCATCTTTGAGATATCTTAAACAATAAGTTTCAGCCTGGATGCCTCTGCATCTCGTTTGCACTGTTGTGTTGCATTTTTAAAGACAAAGCTAAACCTCTCTGTATTGTTCCCATTTGAAATTAGAGCAAGTTTTTAAAACGTTGAACAATACAGTAGGAGAGAGATAAGTGTTTTACCTGCCATAGTCAGCTGCAAGCCTCACCAAAGAACACAGCTGAAGCAAATCTAAAAGCTAAACTGAAATCTCCGAAACCAAAAATATATAACAGTACCAGGGAGCATGAAAATGTATGCGTATGGGAAGCAAGCTGGAGTTTTTCCAATCTGCTGCAGACTGCTGACTCTTCCAGACTGTTACACAGAGTGGTTCTGCAACAACAGTTTTTCACCTGTGATTCATTTTAAACAATAGAACTGATCCTAAGTAAGTGTTACTTACCTAGTTCATGCTAGATGTTCCTGACACAGTGCATTAGGGAGAGTTTAAAAAACCATAATAGTAAAAAAATAACTTTAAAAAGGAAAAGATGGACTTTGGAAGTGAATCCTCTGATTACCCCTGCTTGCAGTACTTTGATCTGCATCACAGAGCTACATGATCTGCCTGAACCAGATTCGTCTCTGCTGAAATTAAAACCTTAAAATGCTACCCAACTAACCCAGTCTGAAGTAACCTCTTCTCTTCGTGAAGCACACCGTGTACGGATGTGTGGATGTAGGCTAGGACTATAGATTAATTTAAATCAGAAGGGACCTCTAGAGGTCATCTGCTTCAGATGCCAGCAGCACCGGCTTAGGTTGCTCACGGCTTTGTTCATCTAAGCTCCACAACGTCTCTGGCCAATCTGTTACAGTGTTTAAATATCCTAATTCTGAAACATTTTTCCATAATATTTAATTGGTTATTCCTTTGTTGCAACTTATGACTGCTGCCTCTCGTCCTGTTACCATGCAACTCTAAGATGACTCGGTTCCTGTCTTCTCCATACCCTCCCCTTAGAATAGCTGAAAAGAGCAGAAAGATCTCACTCCTTCAGCCTTCACTCCTTAAGCCTGAGATTTTTAACATGCACCTAAGTTACAGTATCCACTCCAAGACTGTTACACCATGTTAACATTTTCATTTTTCTTGTCAAAAGCATTTTGTAATCAGGAGACCCTCAGCATCTACTGCTGCTTGTACAGATCGGCTCCTGCCACACAAAGCTACGTGCTGGCACAGATACAACCATACCTTGCCGGTCTGCATACAGTGAGTGCAAGGACAGCATGCCCAGGAGCACTGCAGTGTACTTAAACAGGTATCTTTTGGCTTGGCTATAAGCCATAAGAAGCTTAATTACATTAGCCCAAATAAGTCATTCAGCAAAACCTTTCCAGCAGATGGCCAGTAAACACACCCTTGAATACAAACTCATCCCTCCAGTATTGGTTCTGGATAGGAATTAAGGCGAATTAAAAATATTTCAGCTCATACAAATGTCAGTCTGAAAAAGCTGAAAAGTCTAGATGGCTGGTGGGATTTTGCCACCGTCAATTTAATGGTCATTCTCAACCGCAACACTATTATAAAGCTAATACGACACAGTTCTGAGTCATCACTACTTTTTTATACGTTTAAAATCTCAGTTGCTTCCAGCAGCGACTAATTGTTTATTAATTCCACCACAGAAGATGCTGTAAGGGATTTACAGTAATTAATAGAAGCTAATCTGCTTTCTGCCCTGAACTGTCAGTCCTGCACATGAACTAATGAAGCAGTGACTAACCCTCAAGCTCCAGAGTTGCAAATACAAAGCTGAGGTCGTGCTATCTTTTCCCTGGTACTCAGGAAAGGTATTGGCTTTGTGCAAGACGGTAATATAAAACAATTCTTTTCCTCTTTTTTAAAAAAAAACCGAGAGATGACAATTACATCCATCCACTCTCCATGCATCACCTTCCTGTCATCTTTGAATTTATTTCTGTCACTCTTTGCGGGAGGAAAGGTGTGTAAATGCAGCTTGCAATCACGAACCCTGGCGACTATTCATAACCACAACCCACTGCATTGCTAATTCTTTACAATGCCTGTTCTGGACTTACTTACCTCAGCGATAAAGCTAAGAGATTCACAGAATTGGCTGCATTTGCAAGGCATTCTTTACTCTGTACTGATAAATCTCATGAGCAGAGTGATATATGGGGAAAACCTCTTGTAAATCAGAAAGTCTGAAATAGCTCAACTTTACATTTTAGGTATGCAGACAACATACATCCCACCATTCATCAGATACTGCATCACTGAGATGCACTCATGGTTAGTAAGACAGGAAACAGTAAAAAGAAGCCCTCCTTTCTCTGCTTGACCCAGCCTGTCATCCAACAGGCATACCTTTGTTAGCATACCCAAATGCTTCTCCATCGACACTAGCTCAGAGTTTCCAAAGACCTGGATGATACACTTGCTAGGGTGCCAAGTGAGTTGATCCCCCTTCCAAGTTACAAACCAATTTTTCTTAAATGATGAAAAGGTAGTTGCAGAGCAGTTAGGCTCATTTTAACGGAAAGCAGCTGTAAATGCCGACATGTATAATTAGTAAAAGAATGCTGCAAATATTTAGATAACAAAAACTAAAAACAACCTCTGTGATGACAAAGTAAGAGTGATAAGCAGCCATGATTTAAAACAAACTAATTACATCCAATAAATCTATTCTCTTTCTGGATAAAGAACATAGGAAATTTACTAAATCTGGTCATGAGCAAAACATAGTGGGATGGAGTGCAGCTGCAAAAATGTCAAACTATCCTCACAAGGTTATACTTGACATTCTGGGAGAAATGCAAACAACACAAACTTGGAAGATGAATTCCTAAGTGTCCTTAAAGAACTGTAATTAGTTATTGCAGGTCAAAACTATACCAAACAACAGGATGCTGACCAAATTTGCAGGATAGAGAACAAAAGGAAAGCGGATCTTGCCTCTTAAAACTTTACCATTAAGTAAAGGCAATAAGTAACAGACACCCCAAAATTCAGATGCTAATACAGTATTCTAGAGCAATCCTAACGTGGTAATGATCATATTGGTATGCAAAGCCATACAACTGATTTTTGCTTCTTCTTTTAAGTAACGGAATGAAATCTTGTTCTTAAATGCAAATTCTACTTCAGCTTCAATTCAATGCCATGTACGCATTTTAATTTGAATTGCCAGGAAAAAAACACAGATTTTTTACATAGTAACATTTTAATAGTCTAACAGTAATTGTTGCCTGCTTTAAAAGTAAAAAAAATACCAAACAAAAAACCAAACAAAAAAACACCCAATCCCAAAAAACTCGCAGCAAAACCCCCAACAAAACAACCAAAAAAGTATTATTTTTGCTATGAGCTTCCTGCTTTTTTTTTTTTTTTTTGCAGCAACACAGACTGGATTTCAAATACAAAGACACCATGAAAGTACAGCCTCAGAACGACTTCCACATACCACACTTGTGTACAGTCATTTGTTTAACATACATTTAGAATAATGACAAAAATGCATTTTCCCATCCCTTACCAAGTTTTTCTTTCTGCACTACAAGGAAAGACAGTATGTGAAGTTCAAACCACAGCTAGTGGGGAGCAGTTCCAATGCCTTAAAGCTCCGCTGTCAACTGTCTACATGCCTGACAGATGTACGACAGGTAAACAGAAACTGTTTTAAAAAAAACAAACCGTTTGTAATTATTTTGATGTTAAACTCCTATTTCAAAAATAATTACTGTATACTTGCAAATCTAGGAGGGAAAAAAACCCAAACCAAACCAACCTGCTTCATTACCACAGACACCTATTTGTGATGTAGCTATAGGGTTGCTTCAATATTACTCCAAAAGTCAGAATAGAACTTTGTTTTACAAGAAAAATGTACTTGTCCTCTATCTGAAGTGACAAAGAGGACAATATTTCTAATGAAATATATTTTAAAATGTTTTTTAGCAGAAAGAACTCACTCCAGAGTCCCCACAAGTTTCCAATCACCTGCCCCTCGCTCACATCTAACACTGTCAAGCTATTTTTTCGCTTGCCATAATCCAAGTTGTCTAAGACATCAGTTCTATATGTCCTTCCGAACTCTTTACTGGGATAAAAAGCTCCATGCTGTGTCGCCACCAAGCTGTTTTTCCCTCCTTTTTCAAGGGAGGAATGCCACGCTATTAGAACTAGATTGAAAAAAGCCAGAGCTGAATTGCCAGACAAGTACTTCATATTTAAGATGTGGAAGCCAAACAGTGTCTGTGCTTCACTTGAAATATAATAAAGAATACAGAGGCTGTCTGCTCAGTAGCATTGACCAGGAATATGCTATTCTGTAGTAACTCTGGCACTTCAAATTGAGAACTCCTTAGTTTGGAATTTTGTCACTACTTTTTTACACAGACAAGCTGTAAGAACCACTGACATTAAAAACATTGCAACAGAATTATTATTTTAAGAAACAGAAACTGGTAGCGTGAAAAATTAAGAGATAAACACAGAAAACTAATTACTCTCATAAAGGAAAAAGATGAAATCCTGGAGTATGCCTGTAACACTTCAAATAGGTAGAAACAGCAAGAAGAAGAGTGAATTCACCATTGGCCACTACTCCCTGTGAGATCTGGAGACTAGTAATAAGAGGTTACAGCTACCAAAAGAAACCAAACACAAAAACTACAACGTAGAAAGTGCAATGCCAACACATCAAATCCAAACAAAGTTACGTATAAGAAAGTTTCCTCAGGGCATCTCATAAAGTACATTTAGCATTTTAACACTCCTTTTCTCTGTTTGAAAATGTGAACATTAAGAAATTTGTCAGACAATAGTCAATGCAAACTTCTACCCAACCTAAGCACAGAGGTAATCTCAGACACACCATCAGCCCCTAAAAGCTGCTGTGTCTAAATTAGCGTGTGATAGTTATCTCATGAGTTTTCCCTCAGTTTATGCAGAGCCATTTTAGTTTAATGTTTTGTGTTTTTATAAACATATGTATCTATTTGCATCATAGTTACATCAGTGCTAAAATTGAATGCCTATTTAATGTTCTGCTTTTACCTAAACAAAACTGTAGCTTAATATTACTCTAATGAAAATGTGTATTTTCAGCTCATTTTAATCAAGCAAATGCAGTAATGACTATGTGAGCACTCCTACTCTAGCCCAGTAAAACTGATGCTAACAACAGCATTAGCAAACCTGTTTCTGATCTGTTCAGGGCAAACTGAAATAGCCTCTCTTTACAACAGCTCTGGGACAGTGATTAAAGCTTCTTCAAAACCAAGCACCTGACTGCACTCATAAAATAAATCTCGTTTATCTTCACTACCTAAAATCAGCTTATGGTAAAATGATGCCACCTAAGCATTTTAACTTTCTCCTTTAGTCAACAGGAAGACAGCTGCATACAAACCAGTTCTGTGTGGATAGATATTTCAATGAATTTGAAATTGAAACTCTGAACTTGAAATTACTCCATTGTAACTGGAGCCAGAGCGTATCACTGAGATTTTAAGGAAATATAAATACTGCCTTTCTGCAGCATCACTAGGTTTGCCTAACCTGAGCACAATGGAAAGCATCCAGTAAGAATTATAAGAGACCTAGAGACAACAAAAAAGAAAGAGTGATGGAAAAAATGGAGGGGTGCAGCTGAATCTGTACAAAGCCACTTAAAAACAGAAGGAAAAAATGTGTCCCATCAGCTTGTAGTGGTCAGGGAAGGAGAAGAATTCTTCATGTCAGCAAAGCTCGGGTTGCCTGACAGGACTGCCAAGGAAGGGCAGGCTCTGGCAGCTTGAAGAGCAGCCTGGAAGCACAGCGCTGGAGGGCTGTGGGAGTACCTTGTACGAGTACCAGTGCCAAGTTACCTAGGTATAGGATGCGTATGCTGCCCGGGGGCAGCAGGTACCAAGAACATCTGCTTGAAGGTCTTGCCTGGGCCTGTTTAGCCAACTCCACCTGTGACACAGAGAGTACACACAGTTACAACCATCTACTCAATGTATATTTTCAATTACACTTTCCGGTGTATGATGGAGTGTCTGCAGTCAGTTCAGTTCTACCTCTCCTTGCCCAGCACATTCATGTATAACAAGGAGGAAAATAACACATGTACAATCTGCAGAGTCACAAAAATCAACCCTATGTTTGTACCCAGCGAACGAGTGAAATGATCCTATTGGTTCACTGTTTTCCAGATATTTTCAATTAGTAGGGCAGCGTAGTTTCATATAGGAAAATTGTTGTAATTATTACAACACCAAGACAGTAAATGAAGGAAATGCAATTACCATACTTCATGTGTATAGGCTTCCAGAAGTCTTTTAATAAGGTAATTCACAAGAAGGTACTGCAGAACACCAAGTAGTCCAGTAGAAAACCAAAATATTTTGAAAACAGAAAGAACTGTCCAGAGACAGAATGCAAAGAGGGAAGATCTACCCCTTTCTGTGAAAACTAGCAAGTTGTGGGGCTTGAACATTTCACATTGGTGGTGTTTGCTTCAATAAAACAATCTGGAAATTTGGTGAGGAGTGAGACAGATTATTTCAGGTGCCATGAAGTTATCAGCTTCTTCCTGGAGCCAGCAAAGCACTAGTGAAGATCTCTTACTTCTTACAGTGTGGGAAAACCTGTTCAGTTCCCTAAAGGAGTAGGGTGAATGATGAAAATAATGCAAAGTACCAATGCCATCTTCAACAGATACTGTACCAATACAATGCTCAACAGTTAAAAGTCTGAGTACGCTGTTTGCAGTTCACACAAAAATCCACCCTGCTGCTGTAGTATCTATAGACATTTGGTAACAACTTTGTGAATGTAATTGATTATGCTGAGATCTCCTTCTGTGCTTCTTAAATCCCATTATGGATTTACTTCCTCCTGAATACATTGTCCAAAAAATAACGCTAGTAGTGCCAAATGCATCATTTCATTTGTCATTTGTATGCTACTCAGTCTCCTCAGGCAGTTGTCTGCTCTTTGATGTCCTCAAACCATTCTTACTCTCCTATATCAAACATGTTTATGCTGGTACTGGCACCGGGAGGGGCACAACCCACAAAATCCATGATATCCTAAATGGTCACTGATCTGTGACAGTTATTGCAGAGCTACTGTCAGTCTGCTAGTCAGCCAAGAGTGACAGGCCACCCTCAACATGTACTCTAGCCCAGAGTGAATTCTGATGTCTTTCAGTGACCGCCAGGAAAAATCTGAAACTGTCAAAAGAACAATCTGACAAAGAATCAACAGCTAAAAGCAATCACTAAAATAGTCAAGTATTTAATTCTTCTCTGGAAAAGACTAAAAAAAGGATTTAAAAGGATTAAAATATGAACAAAAGAACAAAATAAGGGCAACGTGCCTCCTTTCATGCCTTGCAAGTACACTATCTGCTAAACACAAAGCCTTACTAAGTCTTGTGGTATTTCAGTAAAACGTGAGTGTTGATGAAGTCAGACTGGTGAATGTTTTCCTGGAGCCAGATCTGCTACTAATAATGATAATAAAGGCTCATCCCACTGGTTGGTTGGTTTGTTGAGGGAATTAGGGAAAAAACATACAGAAAGGGATATTGCCAGGGACAGTACGTATCTGTAAAAATTTGAGATGACAATACAGTTTGGGTTTTATTCCAGATTACATATTTTGTAGGAATTTACATACTTTTTGATCCTTTCTAAGGGTTTTGTATCTTTTTAAGGTAAATGAAGGAGAAATACAGCCAAACGGTGTTCTACTTTATGATGTTTCACTTCGAAATGGTGAACACATTCTCAACACAGCAGAGAAACAAGTCACCCTATATGTAATAAGTAGGTATTTTTTGGTTTAGAAATGAAGTAAAAGAGTAAAAGAAAAAATGGTCAGGGTAGCACAGCTAGAGCCTGCAGGCTTTACATCTTTGCTAGATCTTAGCTGGACTTCATTAAACTACAGTAGTCTACTGCATTCTGCAGTCTACAGCCTGATGACCGCTGTTGTAGGTTACCAGTTTCAGCAGAAACTGGGAAAGCTTTACAGGTGCTCTAACCTCTACTAGCAATGAAAAAGTTGTCTTCATTACTGGAGAGCCCAAAGAGCTGTTTCTCTCCTGTCCACCAAACTTCTTTTCAGCAAATCAACACTGACAAGAAAAAACCCGATCTGTTTCCAGCTGTAACAGACATGAGAGTTTTGATAGCTGAAGCAACTTTCACAGGCTATGTTTCTCTATGTGACATTAACAATGATCACAAAAGATTTAGTTTACACCTCAAATCAGCATGTGTGTAATTCACAAGCTGCATCAATGCACCCTGTGCTGTGGCCTCTCTGTACAAACCAACAAAGGTGTTGCCTCTACAACACCAACAAAGGCTGTGGTCCAACACAAAACCCAGTATTAACCCAAATCAAAGTTTTTACCACAAAAAAGTGATCTTAAAAACAAAGTGTTCTTGGATATCTACTGGATTTGTTAACTGGCATTCATGGTTATGTGCTGTTATACATATTGAAAAGGATTAAATCATGAACTGCCTTGATGCACTTCCTCAATACTGGCTCCACAATCCTGCAGCCTTGGGAGACGGCCTTTGCAGCTGACTCAACTATGGAGAGCTGCCAGCAAAGCCAGTCAGAACAGCAATGATTGAAAGTGTTGAAGAAGAAAAAGAAAAAAGAATAATTTTAAAACTTGAAGGAAAGGGGATGAACAAGAATTTGGTCAAAGTCAGAATAGCACTTCCTTGGATGTATTAGTATCTCAGATAGCAGATGCCAGTAATTTCACAGATTTAGATCTTCACCAGAAGCTCTGAACCACCCCTGGTGCTACAGAAGGCGATCTGCACCTACCCTTTTACAAAGCATTAAGAAAACCCCAACAAAACAAAACAAAAAAGCAGAAAGAAAGAAAAATGCCCCTAACTACAATTTGTACTAGCTGCATTACAGTGCCAAGGCCAGTTACCTTGCTGAGGTTATCCCTGGCAGCTGTGTCAGTGCCAGCCATGCAAGCTGAAGCAGCTACCCGTGAGATGTGAATCTGCACTCTGCTTTTATAGATTTAAAGTGTTGGTCCATATTACATTTTTAAGTAGTTATAACTTATTCATTCAATGGAATGTGCTCTTGCAGCAAGCTGCTGATCCCTCTGGTATCTTGTGCTGCACAATACAGCATCCATGTTCCTTGTGCTACTTTGCAGTGTGACTGTCTGCTCCACAAACCAGTGAAATAAAAGGAAATGGGCAACAGCTTTTCTCCACGCAAAGAAAGAGTGAAAAGCTTATGCAAAAGCCATGGAGGAAATATGTGAAGACAATGCACGTCTCTCTTCAAGGTTTATTCTGCATGAATTTGCAGTGTGGAGAAATGCTTAGGCCAGACCTTTTGGCTGGATCTGTGTTTCCATTTATTTTTTTCTGTCCTCCTTCATAGGCATCATCATCTTTTAATCTCCACTGGAGCTTTAGGAGGAACTGAGAATACAGCTCCATTCCTTCAGAGCAGCAGTCAAAACAATACTAATTAGCTTATGTCTTTTGTTGTTCTCATGCTTTAGTTGTTAAGTCAAAATATCTGACTCCTCTGTCAATAGTAGAGTGCAGAAACTAAACCCATATTTGTAAGATAAAGAAATAATGACTGCTTCCTCAGTTCCATTACATCCATCACAGGAATTAAATCCTGCTGTTCCAGAGAGGTGTAACATTATGTACTACCCTATGCAATTATGCAGTACTGCCCAGAAATTATGTCTTGCCCTATGCATGAGGGTATTCACCATAGTCAAAGTCAGCAACAAATTAACTGATCAGATTTGTATCTGAATGAGGCCCAGGAAGCTTTCATTCCTGCCAAGAACTTCCCCAGTCCTGCTAAAAGAGAAGCAAAAGGACCGTATTTACACAACCTTGCCCCTTCTAGCTTGCACTGCTCAGACTGAGGTGTACTGGTTCTCACTGTAACAAAAGCTTTTGCATTCCTGCACAATCCAGACCTGCCCTGCTCCTTACACATTTTTTCCCCAAGCATCTGGTACTGAGTGCTAGCATGATACATGATACCACATAAGACAGCCCTTTGAGTGTGCCAGAGCTGGCCAACGTGCTAAAACTCGGTCCACATGACAGTCTGCCACAATGCTGAAAGAATATTTGCACTTTTTTAAAAGACCTTTGAGGGTCTTCAGCCACAGCTTACTTGTAAGAACTGAATTAGTCCCAGCTAACTAACCAATACTGTTTCCTCTGTTTCTCCTGCATGCCCATCCAAGTAAAATGCAGACAGACCCTCAATGTCTGGCGTGAAACCCCTCCTCTCCACTGGTAAGGTTAGCCATTATCAGTGTATCGTACGGCTGCCTGCAACAAGAAATTAATTCGGGAGCTCAAGTTATAACCATTATGTTTTCATGGAAGGAGGATTTAGTGAATAGGACTCACGATTCCTGATTTTGCCATCTAATTGTGCCCCTGACTTAATATGCAACACTGGCCAAATCACATTATGAGGGTTGTATTAAACTGGGCACAATACCATTTACACACCTCAGTGTGGTTTCTGGCATGTGGACAAAACCCAGCTGCTAAATACAGTAATCTGCTCTCATAGAATTATGAGTCAATTAATGTTAAAAGGCTCTTTGGGGAATACTGATGGTTTTCCATCAGGGCTCTAGTGATGGTTTTCCCCTGAGGGTCTCAATTGATCCTTCTTTGGGCTCTACATGCCAACTCACAGGGGCACTTCCCGTATTAGTCATGCAGATGTCATGTTATTTCTGATGAAGCTGTAACCAGTCTCTGTAAGAAAATACTGGAACAGAGAATCTCATTCTGTTAGGATATCTTTAGTAAGGGATCAGAATAGGGATAAGGAATAAGATCAGCTAGAGTGAGACTGCTTTGGCTACTGGAAATAATATCCAAACCACCATGTGAATGCTGCTTCAGGCACATCTGGCACATGACAAAAACTGAATCCCTAACTTTTTTCATAGCTTTTATGCAAGAGCTCTGGTTTCAAATGACCAAACTATTGACAAGAGCGAGAGTTCAGTCTCCAAGCTTATTCCACTGCTAAAGCAGCCTGCAGACCTACCTGAATACTGCTGAATTCCTGCTAAACAACAGCAATTCTATGTGAACACTTCTTCCCAGTTTGTATACCAGAGGCACAGAAAAAACTATCGGGTGGTACAAACCCTCAGTTGCTCCTGACCTGGAAAAAAATTGAACTTAAGCTAAAGTGGAAGAGTGTACATGCCATTAGTAATTCTCTAGTTTTTCAGCCATTTAATTTTCCATGTACAGGCAGAATGTTCTTAAACATTTAAATATGCTATTTAGGCAAGAATGAGCAAGTTTTCTCCTGTCTCGATACTGGAGTAAAAAGTAAGATATCCACACACTGGACTTCATCTGTAACTAATGGTGCCCATGTCTTGAAGACTATATTGTTCCACATGTATGTTTTAATTTCTGATTTGCTACACTAAAAACATAACTGAAGCAGTTTTTATACACAGAAATGAAGGAATATAAAAACTTTCTCAGCTCCGTGCAACAGACATGCTAGAATAAGGATCACCATTTTAAGCATTTAAAATTAAAGGTAATAGCAACTGGGATAGCATCAAGAATATCTGATAAGATGGTTTTCAACTATTTATGTACAAATCATGAAACAGAAGATGCCTTCACTATAAATATTACTAACAGACAGAAGGGCTGGCAAAGCATCACAATCACAAGGTACAAGTTTGAAATATTTTCAGTTATTTGCAAACTATTCCTCACTGCAGGATGCATATTAACCTGCAGGTAATAAACCAACACGCTTACACTTTTCTTTCAATGTTAAGAAATACTAAAGATGATGGCTTTCCTTCTGAACGATGCAACTACTTCAATAACACTTTACTACTATTTCTAAAGAGACAAACAACCCTCTCCCACAACACACCAAGGTTTGAAGGTTTCTCCAATCTAGATGCAAGATAAATCTTTATGCAGACATAGAAGTCCCATCATCAGAAGAATTTTTATTGATACTTTGTATTACAATACAGAAGTCACTCTTCTCCCAGGACTGCTTCAAAGCCTAAGTTAGCATTTACAGAAGGATTATTATATTTGATAGAAGGCTTACCTGTGGGTCTAACAAAAACCACATGAAAGAGGACAGAAGTAATAAAAGCCAATAGTCCAATGTTATTATATGATTAGGAGCGTGAATTTTAACAATACAATAAACCTATGATGTTTTTTTATCGGGTTTTGCATGCAAGCTGCAAAAATAAAGAAGCAGCTTGAAAAAAAGGTATCAAAACAAATCAGTTGTTAGAGCATGTTTTCTACTTAAGACACTTAAATACTGGTGTGTTACTCCTTAACTACAAATGACTCACACCATTTATTGCTAACTAGTAGAATGGGCAAGAATACATGGGTCTGGCAGCTTGACAGTGATTTGTGGAAAATAAACTCGGGTATCTATCTCAACAACTCTCAGAAATAAAACGGATCTTGTTAAAGCATGGAGGACTCAGATATTTGTATCAGGCTTTTAAGCTAACCTACTAACAATGAAAATTCAACACCTAGGCAGATATCCCCAACCTAATGAGTCACAACTGGGTTTCAGTGCATGCTGTCCTTGTATTAGGAAATTTAGAAATGAGAAAAGGGAAAGATAAAATGGAAGACACTTTATTAAATAAAAACTACCCTAATATTAGAAGTCCATTACTTTCTTGGAAGAAACATTCTTGAAGGAATTTCCCTGCTCTGAAGTTTATAACTATTTCACTACAGAGTGAACAGCAAGCATCAGATGTCATCTGTAACAATAACTGGAAATACTTACAATGACCTCCAACTTTACAACTGCATTTAAGACATCACTATGTTTTGCTTTTATTTAGCCTAGTATCTCAGCTGCATTCTGTTACTTACACACACACATACACGCACTAAACAGAAAAATGTAATCTTTCTGGAATTATTGAACTTGACTCTGGGAACTGGGCCATTTAGTACTCCAAATCCAACTGGCCTCACAGAGCTTAGGCAGTCCTGGCCCGTGCATTTCAAAACCGTGTATTCAAATGGTCACTGGAAGTCACACACATGATAGCACTGGAGAGCACCGTATACCAGGGATGCAGGCAGCCTCTGCAGCCCACAGAACTGAGGTTTTAGGTTAAGAGACAGATATTTCTCCATTTTCTCAGAGGAAGACAGTGCCCAAAGAGATCAAAAAAAGTAGTAGAGACTCATGTTTCCCTGCTTATCCATCCTTTACAGGTGCCACACTGAACAGCAAGATCAAAAAATCTCAGCTGTTTAGGGGGAAGACACACTTCTGCCCTCCTGGTGCTTCCTTTAGGACATCAGAGCTCAGTTTGCTCCACTGTATGGTGCCGTTTGCCAAAGGGTTTGATCAAGTCCACATAAAGTTTGATATATTCCATGTTGGGCATGAACTTAAATCCCAACTCTGCACAGTTTCAGAGCCTTGTAGACCTGGACCAAGTGCACTAAAAAACCATGCCACAGCATGCCATTTAGTAAGAAACCTAATGATGTGAGCTAGTTTCACAGAATTGCCAGCATTTATGCAGGGGTAAGTATATAAATCTTATCAGATATGGGTACAATGTTTTGCTCTCTCCCTCTCAAAAAAACACCAACACCCAACCCAAAACTCTACACAAAAAATGAACAGCCAAGACAGTGAGACACAACCTAATCAAATCAGTCCGTTTTTGCAGGATTCTTGTACTTTTAGTTCTTCTATTCTTTAAAGCAGTGGCTATTTAAGGATAGTTGAAATGAATTCATACAGAGATGAAAAGAAAGATGCTAAAATAGTATGAAACAACTATCTTTGCTTGTGAACCCAGAACAGAATCATAGACAAAACAGCATTAGTGTAAAAAAGTTGCCTATTTATGCAGCAGAACTCCACTATAGCGTAGCAAAAACTCCTGTCAAGCTTCCTTGCTGAGAAAGATAAGCTCTTAACTGCTTTTCATTCCTGTTGCACAGGCAATGCAACTTTTAGAAGAGGATCAGCCTTCTCTGTGGCCCATGCACCTTCACAACAGAATTGTTAAGAGCATCTCAGACTTTGCTGCTAGACATGCAAGAGCCACAATGAACACAGCTTGAATTTCCAACCTCAAGCTGATATGCAGGGCTGGCATTTGGAAAAAAAAGTGTCTTTTTTTCCTGTAAGCTGAGAAAATTTGATCTAGCAGGCTCCAAGTGGCAGTAATTGTGGAACCCCACAATGCTGTGTTAACACCACTTTTCAGGAAATAAACAATTTAGAAAGTTGTCATGAAAGTCTCAATGACTGTAAAGTTAAATACAGCTGAAGTTCCAGTTCCTGCTGTTAGATAGTTACTTTCTGTATTTGGGAACTGTTCTCTCAATAAGCATTTGAAAAAAGTGAAAGAGTCAGGACTAGTTCACATTTGAAGACAGATGAAAGAAGCTGACAGAAGAAAGAAATAGGATTCAACAATGGGATAGAAGTAGCAGCTACAAGACTGCTCAAAATTTCTGAACAAGGGAAAAGAAAAAGATTGCATCATTCTTCAGAGAACTTCTCTCAATGGTTGCAAGTCTTAGCTGAAATTATAGCTCTTATTAATCAGTTACATACGTGCCACCACATCCATGAGTTAATTTACGTTCAAATTTCCCAATAAGCATAGTGATAGAGTAAGTACAAAACAGCAATTCAAGTATTTTATACCAGGCTATGTTAGTGAGACTTTTTCTGTGTATGGCAAAAATACAGGGGAATGAGAAGGCAAAACTGTGAGCATCCTCTGCCCTCCTAAGGCTGTTGGCTGGGCTATTTTTCATGGCTCTTAAGTGCAATGGCAGGGAAGACAAACAGCCATCACTACTTCCTCTGCAATATATGGCCAAAATTGTATCTCTCCCCTTAACAATGAGGACGAGCAGGACCTGGAGTGGAAAATAAAGCTAACTATCCTCAAAAATTACTCTTGATGGTAATTGTAGCAAAAAAGAGATGACATATCCACAGCCACATTCCCATCTTCCACTGCTGCTTCTGGAAGCAACAACACTGCTCCCTCTGGCAGCCCTCAGCCCCAGTCCCTCCTGTGTAATCTACAACTCACAGGGGGAATGAGGAGTCCTATTGCTGTCTTGTTAGCAATTCCCAAAGAACAGTTGCAAGAAAACGTGGTTCCAAGGGTATTCTTACATGGCCCTTTGACACATCTGTCATTGTATATTATACGCATAAGGACCCCAAAGAGAAAGACATTTTAGAGGTGTTACAAGGTATTTTTTAAAAACACCCCAAACCCCATTCTCCCATGAATTTTAAAACCATTCCCATCCTCTCACTTCTTTGCTGAGATCTGCTATAGGAATTACAAGCTGAATTACATGTTGACAAGCAGTCATGAAGTCATGGCAATTTTAAGCTTTTTAAGACAAAAACTAGTTTTATATTTTATGTTCATGCTGTGTTTAAAGACATGAAGAGTCTACACATTCAAGCAGCTAAAGAGTATGCTAAAACAGCGCATACTGATCTACTACACCAGCAGAACAGGCATGTTTGGCAGTATCATTCATTCCAGCTTCCACACAAAACATTGCTACCAGCAAGGTTACAGCTGTATGATGGACTTGGCCAACCCACTACACCAGCTCATCATACCATCCTACACTTCACTGGCATCATTACAATGATAAGAAAAAGGTTGTACAAACCTTGCCCAAGTCATTGAAGATCTGGGGATGTTTGGACTGTGAACAGGAAAGCTCATTAAGTAGCAAACTTATCTTTTATAAAAAGAGCTGCAGATTGCCAAAGAGGCATTGCAATGTAGGAACAACTCCTTATTTTCTGTGTGCGTTGTAGTTTACTTAGTTCTCCAAGTCACACACAACATAATGCACAACGCTGAACATGCAGTCACAGTGTAGACTCCCCTGCATTTTTGTACTTGGAAATGCCATAATTAAAATAAAAGCTTTTAACATGGTATATGGGAAGTTTATTCTTTGTGACTGATTCTGACCCTGCAATCATATTGATCCTAGCAGACGTGTCTGCACATGTTCTGGGACTTTCTAGATAGATGGATCTTTCTGCATCGGTACGATTGCACAATCAGGTCCTAAGACTGTAAAGATAAATGGTAAACTACAGAGATTGAACAGCAACAGCTGAATTTAAACATAGCAATGCTCCAACAGTTTTCACATAGAATAGAGGCTCAAATTGACATGATTCAACAGAAAATGGCAGAACATGCTTTATTGTTTCAACTCTAATGAAAATCCCCCCAAAATCATGTGAATATTTGCTTTTATACAGCTCCCATCCTTTGGGAGGTGAAAGAGAAAAAAAAATAAAAATCACTGCCTCCTTATTACTGCAGACCAAAATTCATTTTTCTTGGTATTTTGCCAGTTCAGTTCACAATGAACTGCACCCACCAAGCAAGGTCATATAAATGATTGTAAAAACAAGTTTCCTTTGTGCATGAAAAGGAATGAATCATTTGGAAAAATGTGACAACTTCAGTACTATTCCTGCCACTATGTATTATTTTTCTAAATTATGCAATCCATCAATATAGCATTCATAAATGTATTTTTGGGAAATATGACCTTAAGTAAGTTTCTGCATAACAGCACTGAGTGGGATTTTTCAGTGAAAGAGAAAGTCTGGAGGAACAGGAATGCTGGAAGTCCATATGCCTGCTACTCTACAGCAGAAGCTTCCAAACCAAAACAAGGGCCACATGAAAAACAAATGATGACAACTCTGCACAACCATTAAGTAGCCCTCTTTTTTCTTTCAGCTGCAAAGAAATCTGAATGAAGGCTTTGCAAGAGATGCACAGAATGGACAGCAAAGTATCACACAGTCACAGGGATGTCTCAGCTGACAGGTCTTGTGGCCTCCTTTGAGGTTCTTCAATACATGATTTCATTCTTCCTGCACGTTTAAGCCCCTTCATAGCTAGATGTTTACAGATATTGCTGCTACCAACCTCAGAAGTTGTTGAAGTGCAATATTGCTCCTAATACATCATTATACATAACCTGGAAACACCTCAGAGTCAAAAAGTCCAACAAATCCCTGTTTAGTAACAAGTTCTAACTACTTTGCTCCAACTCCTTTTGTTAGCTTCCTTCAGCTCTTAAAATGTGTCAAACCTGTTAACTAAGTCAACTAGCAATATTCAGATATTCTGAAGGGAGAAACGGTGTTGTATGAACTGCTGATCATTCTGAGCTGTTTTTCCTACACTCATTATTGCAACAAATGAGGCATATGATCAGCAACATACCTAATGTGTAGACATGACCTTACATGAGCCAGACAAGAGCATATAGCAACTGATACAGGAGTCTCATCTTTTTTTGTTATTGGCATCTCATACAGCGCTGGAACTACACAATAAGTAACTCATGGTTTCTAAATAATTTAGTTGTTGAGCATAGAAAGGCATCTCAACCACTAGTATACAAGTGACTTCTTGTAAAAAAAGGACTTAATTTCAGAGTCTTCAAAATCAAGGGCAATACTTCTAAATGTAACAGCAGCCCAGGATGATGCCTTGAAGGATCCTGAGATAACCTTTCCACTCTCAATTCCATTCACTAAATTATTTACATAAAATAAATATAAATCCTGAGAATAATCTTCAGCAGTGTGATATACTGTCATTAGCAAACAGCATCATTTTAATTTGATGTCGTAAGATAATGGTCTAGTGGTTCTGCCAAAGCAAGCCAAAAATTACACATTTATGCATGTTACACCAAATGTGTTACACCAAACTCTTTGGTTCACTCAAAACTCTGAATCTTGTATGCCATTATAATGGAAATTTCCACATGTAAATCCATGTCTTAAGATGTTCTGTGAAATAGAGTTTGAGATAGTGCTGCCCAGCTGTGAAGAAGTCCAAAGGCTTTCTGCCTCCATAAAGTAGGTCAGGTAATCACGCAGTAGTATATGAGAAAGTCTTTTCTTTTCCCTGTGAATTAACCAAATAACTGAATTCTGATCAGCATAAAACCTGATTTTGCTTCAAAGCAAGCCAAAAGGGAAAACTGGAGGCAAAATAAAGGCTTTACCATCCTCAATTAGTGCACAAATATTGGACACTGAGAAATAAGCTTTAGTTTTGCATAGTACAGTTGGCTTTAAATGCTCTCAGAAATTTATCTAATGAAATATTCATATACAACACGATGCATTTAATCCTAAATGCTAGAAGAAAAGAGCAAGAAACTGCAAATAATTTCAGACATCTCCATGACAGTATTTGTTGGTAGTTTAAAACTGCACCGTGATTTCCACTAAGCTGCACCTCAGCCGCAGCACTATGGGCTTTTTTTTCCTCATTCAATCATCGAACTTCAAAAAGAAACTGTTACAAAATGTTACTGAAACTGCATTTTTGCACATTACCATGGTCCTTAACTTACTGAAGAAATACATAAATCTAAAGAAAAATCCTGCTGTGCTGTATGCAGATTTCTCTTCTACATAAACAGCTGTATCTGTTGACAAACCACCTAAAGAAAACAGATCTTGGAACAGGTCTAGAGGCCCATCAGAGGTTCCTCCTACACCACGATGAAATCAGTATTTTCTACATTGCTTGACAGATTTTGTCTACCTGGAGACTGTCCTCCGAAGATGACAATCCAACAGCTTACCTAGGTAACGTTTATCAATACTTTCCACGCCTTATGGTTTGAAAGTTTCTCCCACCTCAACTAAAGCTTTCTTGCTACAATTTACAGGGATTTTCTTCTCCTGACCTCCCCAGCAATACAGAACAGCTTGTTAACATTTTCTTTGTAGAAGCTTCTGTGTACCTATTTCTCCCCTCAATACTTTCAAAACAAAACAAAACAATGCCAGGGTCATGGCTCCTATGCTTCCAATCACTTTGGCTGTACATCCTTCTCCCTGTCAGATGATCATTATTTTTTTAATATGCAATAACCAAAACCAGGCATATTTTAACTTTAACCTTCAGGACATCACGTAGGAGAAGAGGTTATTTTATGCATTTTACACTGCTGTCAATGCATCTTAGCGTATGGTCTATTTTTGTTTTAAGTGGTATGACACTGTTGATGCACAAAGACTGCAGTCTGGTAGGACAGTCAGATACCCTTCATTGCAAGACTTCTGCCCAGCCAGCCATTCTGTACTCCTGCGGTAAATAATTTCTAACCAAGGGTGAAATTCACTCTTAGCTGGATAGCTACTAAAGGACACTCAATCTAATCTAAACTACCTGGTACAAAATGCCTCTGAGTTCAGGGAGGAGTGACAATGCATCTCATCCCGTGCTAAGACAGATGTATGTGGGATGCACTGTCCTCAAGAGAGGCATTCCTCACAATTTAGCAAGGTAAATCAGAAAGCTAAAAGTACTGGTTTATAATTAACTTAAATGATGGCTGTCCAACTTCCAGACAGCTTTACGAAGTACAACACACCTGACATGCACTGTGTGCTTTCCTCGTTGATCTGGGCTCTGTTCCTTGCAAACCAGAGAAAGGGCAGGAAGCATTTTATACTTTTATCACCCAATATACTTGTATCCCCGGCCCAGCTTAATGCCTTTGGCCATGCTTGCTAGGATAATTCAGCCTCTTAACTAAAAGCACTGCACAGTGCTGGTCCCAGGAGAAAGCCCAGCCAAAGAGAACCTCCCTCATTGGAGTCTCTCATTTTGAAGTGAAGTATCACTTGGAATACAGGATTAAAACCAGTTTGTTACACAGAAGATATTTCTCCCGCTTTCTTATTAGAATGACACTGTCTCATATGAGAAAAGCCTTAATAAAAAAGTCAAAGCAAATGCTTGCTGTGGGAACTTTTCTCTTTGTAAATGGCTTATGGGGCCAAGTTAAGTTTTAGAAACAAACACTAAGGCTGGTCTGAACAGTTTGAGAGCAAATTTAAAAAACAAATACTCGTGCATGTAAGACACACATACCCTGCTCTCATTTTAAAGGCAAATAGATTTAATTTCTTTTTCACAAGAGTAGAGCAAATGCTAAAAATTCTACCTGGCATATTCAAATATAAACTCTCATTGTCAGTGGGAGTCGGAAGCTGTGGAAAGCACTGCCAAGGCACTGCAGAAGAGTTCAAGTACCAGTCAAGCAAGAACTCTGGGAAAAAAGAAGGGATAACTATGGCATAGCAAGTGGCATTGCAGCATCCAAAGCTTACCACATATGAGAAACCACCTTATCTAAATCCTGTTCCTAGAAAGCAATCCACAAAGCTTTGATAACAAAGGTAGCTCACTTGCACGGTCCTCCTTGCACTTACTGTGCTGTCCTGGGATTTAACCGCTGTCATACCCACGTCCTCTACTCCCCACCCTCGGACACCTGTATAGGTTTTTGGTAACACTCAGTCTTTGCAAAAGAACACAGCAGAACCTCTTCAGTAACCAAAGAGCAAAACTAGAAGTGCATCGTGTACATCTTCAGCTTCAGCAAAAAAAAAATCCCTTGCCAGATTTCTTGACTACTCTTGACAAGACACTGATGGGAGGTTGTCATGGGTTTGCATGGCAACGGTTTGGTAGCAAGGGGGCTACAGGTGTGGCTTCTGTGAGAAGATGCCAGAAGCTTCCCCCATGTCCAATGGAGCCCATGCCAGCTGGCTCAAAGATGGACCCACTGCTGGCCAAGGCCAAGACCATCAGCAATGGTGGTAGCACCTCTGGGATAACATATTAGGAAGGAAAATAAATAAATAAATCTGTGCCAGCAGAAGAGAGGAGTGAGACTATGCGAGAGCAACCGCTCTGCAGCCCCCCAGGTCGGTGCAGGACGGGGGGCAGGAGGGGCTCCAGGCACCGGCGCAGAGATGCCCCGGCAGCCCGCGGTGGAGCCCACGGTGGGGCAGGCTGTGCCCTCAGCCCATGGAGGTCAGCGGGAGCAGATCCCCACCTGCAGCCGGGGAGGACCCCACGCCAGGGCAGGGGGTGCCCAAAGGAGGCTGTGACCCCATGGGAAGCCCACGCTGGAGCAGGCTCCTGGCAGGACCCGTGGCCCCATGGAGAGAGGAGCCCAGGCTGGAGCAGGGTTGCTGGCAGGGCTTGTGACCCTGCAGGGACCCACGCTGGAGCGGTCTGCTCCTGAAGGACGGCACCCCGCGGGAGGGACCCACGTGGGGCAGTTTGTGAAGAACCGTGGCCCCTGGGAAGGACCCATGTAGGAGAAGTTCATGGAGGACTGTCTCCTGGGGGAGGGACCCCAGGCTGGAGCAGGGGAAGAGTATAAGGAGGAAGGAGCGGCAGTAACAACATGTGAACTGACCACAACTCCCATTCCCTGTTCCCCTGTGCTGCTCAGGGGGAGGACGTAGAGAAATCAGGAATTATGTTAAGCCCGGGAAGGAGGGAGGAGTAGAGGGAAGGTGGTTTTTTGTTCTGATTTGAATGGTAATAATTAACTAATTTCCCCAAGTCGAGTCTGTTTTGCCTGCGATGGTAATTGCTGAGTGATCTCCCTGTCCTTTTCTTCTCTCCCTGGTCCAGTTGAGGAGGGGAGTGATAGAGTATTAAGTCAGGGTCAAACCACCACAGAGGTCAACATCTGTGCTTATCAAAGTTCTTCAATATCATAGTGCACAAGAGAAAATCTTCATGCATGGGAACTTTGTATTGCTTGCATCACACCAGAAAGTGTAAAAATAAAAACTCAAATGAAACATCCCCTGCCCCACAGAACTTACCCAGTACCACCACCCTTACTTCTTCAAACAAGTCAAGCAAATCCACATTTATTTTTTAATGAGGGTAATGATAAAAACTTGAGTTAAAAGCAAGCAACTAGATCATTTCATCTGTCCTTGGGCTGACAAAAGAATGACCAAGGAGTATATATTGTAGTATTTAGTTTGGTCTGAATATATTGCTGAATTGGATTCACCAAAACAGTGCAGACTATACACAAATTTATCTTTATCTTCTAGCACTGCACTCTCCAAATATATGTGTAGATTTTTGTTGCATTTCCTACAGACCAGCACTTAAATTTACTTTAAATTTAAGGCCATAGTTCTGGATAGTCCTTCTGGATTTGACTAGCCCTCAAATCTCAGCATTTGTTCCACAGCAGAAAAAACACGATGGAGCAGGCGTGCTGATGCAATAAGATCTTAAAGGATATTTAAGTTTGTACACTTGCGTTGTCAGAACCATAATGCAGTAATAGAATATGCTCACAGTCATTTGTGTGATCTAAGGATACAGGCATATAAAGCTTAACACTGAGATTTCTACTAGTAGAGTATAAGCTGCACTAAGCAAAAGCTTTTACATTCTTAAAATAATTTGATTAACATCTCATGGAAACAAAGTTGCAAATAACTAAACTAATTTGCTATTCCCATCATTGACAACCTGTTACCTAATACCGAAGTAACTATAAGTACTCAAGCCATATGCAGAGCAATAGACCAAAGAACTATTAAAAAACCTCCACCAAACCAAATCTAGAAAAACAATCAATAATTGATCTGGTTTAATTAAATACTGTTCTACTTGATGAAACATTGTCCTTCATCAGACACAAACCCCAGCATTCTGTCAACTGCTAATCCTTCCAAAAAGGAAGGCGTGCTTTCTCCATTTATAATACACAAATTGCATTAAGAAAATAATATGCATGAAGCTATAAACCTGAAATGGACAATTTCACTAGTGCTTTTTTTTTAATAGATAAGAAGTGATGTCTAACTTTACTTCTAAAGTTAATCCTGCTGCAATTTTTTTCTACTGAAACTATTAGCCAACTAATTGGGAGGAAACAATTTAAGAGAAAATGAAGACTTTTTAAGAGAACAGAAAATAAATCTCACACTTTTTAAAACCCAAACATTAGCAAGTATTTTACCCCATCTCTGTTTAGTATTAACAAAAAGCTTCACTATATTTTATGCTGAAAATGTATCTTTCTTAGGGCTGTTTGTATGGGGTTTTTTGCTTGAACTCAGAAGATAAATCATTCAATTTATGTACATAACTTCCTCTTAAAGAGTTTAATTATTTTAGGTTGCTTAAGTAGGACCTTGGAACTCCAGAGCTAATCTCCAAACCCTTGCAAGAAAGAAGAGGAAAAAACACTGCATGAAGGAGCAATAGACGAACGGTGGTCTTTGTAGGACAGTACTTCTGTGCACAGAAACCTATTAGTACCTCCCTCATGAGCAAGAAACACACCTTTACAAGATCTTTATTTGACAAGGTGGGGCTCTGGCAGCAACAAGAACCTAAGAAGAAAACTGGTCCTGCTTACACTGAGCTCTGACAAAAATACCAAAGCTGGATTTGTCTCCTGAGTCAGCTCACAGCACAATGCTGCATACTGCTTATTCAGAAACACCACAGACTGATATTGGCAGCAAAGTTCCCCTGTCCTCAAATCTCATCCTCAAGTTAGGAGGTCCCTACACCCTTACAAAAAATCCACTACAAAAAAACCCCTTAATTGCTCACCTATGCCGTAGTATGCAGAACTCATTCACTAACCTTCCACAGAATCTATGGGGTTGGCTTTAACACACCTGTTCTTACAGTTGTACATGAAATGCAGAGCAGGAAGAAAAATAAGAAATTCAAGCTGACTAACTTGTCACACACTTATTTGATCTTTGGTGATTTCACTGACAGAGAAGCCTGATAACTCTCTTTATAGACTCGATGGGAGAAAGGCAATGTTTCTTTGTAGTCACGCAGCCTGCACAGTTATTTAGATTTTGTCCAACATATTTTTGATGGTTTTGAACAGGAACAGAAAAAAGGTTACTCCCGGTTAGTGCACTGGGAGAAGAACCTGGCTCAGCCCACTCAAGGTAACATTTTCAAAGTTCTGTTACCTAAAAAGCACATAAAAATAAACTTGCCTTCCATAAAGATCCTGTTCCAGTAGATTTTTCCAACATGATTTCCTCCAAGAAATATTAGATTTGATAAAATCAACATTGAAGTGCTAACAGATGCTAGGACAGCATGAAGTCGACGACGAATTCTTGGCGAGAAGAAACGCTCCTGAGGGGCAAAACAAAAGCTGCAGATGAAGTTAACAACCCCTACAATTTTTCAAGCAATGTTAGAAAAAGACATTGTAGTTACAACAAACAACATTTACACAGAAGTGCAAAACCTTATAGAAGAGACCCCAAAGATTTTAGAATATCTACCAGAACTCCTAACAATGCCACTGAAGTTTTGGTAAGACTACATGATAAAAAGTGATGTTGAATCATAGCTGAGGTTGGAAGGGACCTCTGGAGGTTACCTAGGAAGGTCATCAGAACAGGGCCAGCTAGAGCAGGCTGCTCAGGACTGTGTCCAGTCAGGTTTTGAATATCTCCAATGATGGAGGCTGCACAACCTTGCTGGGCAACCTGTGCCAGTGTTTAACTACCCTCATAACAAAAGATTCTCTTACATTTAAACAGAATTTCTTGTCTTTCAGTTTGTGCCCATTGCCTTTTGTCCTGTCAGTAACTACCACTGAGAAGAGTCTGGCTTTACCTTCTTCACCCCTACAATTAGGTAATTATGCACATGGATAAGATCCCTGCCTGAGCCTTCTCTTCTCTGGGCTGAACAGTTCCAGCTCTCTCAGCCTCTCCTCTTATGGCAGATGCTTCAGTGCCTTCACCATTTTTGTGGCCCTTTGCTGCACTCACTCCAGCAAGACCATGTGTATCCAGTTCTGGACTCCCCACTACGAGACACAGTTCTATATATTCTATGTCTTAACTCTTTTCTTATTAAATGTACTCCTTGATGAATATTTGCTGATGGACATAAACAGTAACAACATGCTTCTGGGGTGAATAATACCATCCAATAGGTTTCAAGATGGAGCAAAGCACTTCAGTACAAAACAAACAGCATCAAACAACTTAATGCTTTGGTTGATTAATAAGACGTTACTGAAAGATTCTAGAATCAGATCAGAACTGGTTATAGCAATAAATCTTAATAAATAGATACCTCCATATACAAAAAGATTTAAATAAACATGCAATCCCAAATTTATTTCGGTGCAAATATTACTGTTCATGTTCAAGAAGCGTCAATACCTGTTGTAAAGTTTTTGGTATGGTTATTCTAATGATACAAATAAAGTAGGTCTCTCTCCACTATTTACTAGTTTACATTTTTCTGAATCTATATTTTGCATTATCACCTGAGGCAGGACTGCAGCACGGAGACTGCAAAAAGATGGTGAAAGAAGGATGAGAAAATTTTAGCTTCCTCTAGTATTCAGTTGTTAGAACAAATTTTAAAGAACGTTATAGCACATCACAAGGAAATACTGTCTCATTACTGCATAAGGACAAATAACTTGTTCATCATGTCCCCAGGCTGAAAGCCTCTTTACATAGTGCCTGAATCTGCAAAAGACCGAAAGCTTTGTGTGAAGTGATAAGCATTTGCCAGGGCACAGGAACTAAGGAAAACACCAGGAGCTGCTCAGCCTTCATGTCATAAACAGTGATGTTGCAGAAAACAATGTCTTGTGATGGCAGCATCAAAAAAAAAAAAAAAAAAAGAAAAAAGAAAAAAAAGCAGCAATTAATCCTTAATAGCTGCAGCCAGAACCAGAATTCATGTTCACATACCTGAAACAACATAAACACATGCTCAAAACAGACCTACAAAGGCATTCCTAGACAATTAAATTGCTAGCTTTGTAAGCATCAAAACAAATGTTTCCACTGCTAGGTTGTAAAGTGACAAATCTTCAAATACATGACAGCTACAAGCATAAAAATGTAATTTTAACATATTACAGCAAAGTAGATATCTGGTAAATTTAATGTTAGCCCCAGTCAGAACTATATCTATTGTATGATTCAGTCTGAGTCAGCACAAAAATGGGGATAGATAAGCTTCAAGGAAAAGTACTCTGTATCAGGCTGTATGCACAATACAGCAACAGCCAATCTTCCATACATTATGGAAAACATTCATGTATGAAAAGAGAGAGATTTTTCTCTGAAAATTCTGGATGAAAACTAGGGCATCATAGGAGAAGGGTAGATAATATAATTACAAAAATATTCACAGACACTGACAGTTACTTAGTGAAACAACTTTTTCCCTTTCTAATACTTTGCATCTCCAAAGCTGCCCAAGGACTTCCAAAACATTCTTCTTCAGTTCACACACAGGTAGAGGATATCTTGTCTCCTCCAGAAATGCACATGCAGGAATGTGTGGTCCAATATATGAAAAACATAAGCCTTTTCAGAATGTTTAAGTGTATGTGCACAGAGAAAACGTTCAAAATCTTGCTGCTGCATCCATGTTAACAGCCAAGTTTAATAAGGAGCAGTTATGATCATGCTAGCTTGAACTTCTGTGTTAAGTCACCAAACTTACCCTCTTCTTACACCATGTTCATTAATTCTAATTGAGCTGTAGCTTATCTACAGGGAAGTCTCATCAGATCTACCTTTCACTCTTCCTCTGTCTACCAAACTTATTTGTCAACTCTATAGAGGACCAGTTTTAATTAGGAAGGGGTGGAATAATCTTCTGGTAAAGCTGTAGAAAGTGTTAGAGATGGACAACCCATCAGACCGGGTGAGTTTGTGAGGTCTGCCTGGTTTACAACCCAAAGCAGTATGACTAAGACAAACAATATGAAGAGCTGAAAGAGCTCTGCCACTTTTTTTTTAAAAAATGAATACAGTTACTAACTAAATAAATAAAACTGTCACATAGAATACATCATCCTCTACAAAAGTTCTGTATGTTAAACAATACAAGTTAACTGTAGTACAGACCATAAAAGCCTTTAGTCATTTATAAGGTATAAGGGAGCAGTTTAAGACAGAAACAGCTTAGACAAACACTGAACCCTTTCTGGATTTTGCTGTAGCTAATTTCCATTAACTTTGCTAGGCACGGATCCAAAAAACTGTACACATTTTCCTGAGGGTCTTTGATATCTACACAGCTTTTACCCAGATGCAACTGAGGTAAAAAAACCCAACCATTCTTCAAATATCTTGTCATCCAAAAAAAGCTAACTATGAAAATACCTGAGCAGCTATTGTGCTCAAATTAATACACTGGAAGCATTAATTTACCCATGAAAAAGGAATGAGGCTGGTCTAGATAATCCATAATAACATTTGTGATTTAAATATCTACCAGCATGTGGATTTTTCTGAATATACAGCAAGTTGTTTTCATCAAAGCAGACAAAATTAAAAAAAAACCTCCACGCCCACAACTCTTCATTATGCTATTTAATGCTTTTAACAGTATGTTCCATTGCAACAATACAAGCAGCTGCTATGGATTTGTGGTGTTTCTCTGGATTTTACTGCTGCCTCTTTCTCGTCTTTTCCTGTTGGAAATACAGCCAGAAGATAGAGTGACAAAAGAGCACCTAGTGTTAAAATTACAACGAAGCTGTGGCTGCCTGGCCGAAACCCTTACATTTGCATCCTTCCTCAATGCTCCATCTTACTTGTAATCTGGCATCAATTCTTCGTCGTGGTTTACTTTTAGTAATCACCGCCACCTCCATCTCCCCACACACTGTGAAATAAATGGACTGTAGCATTTAAACTACAAAGAAAAAAATAGACATATTGTCAGGATACTCAGTCCAAAGGCATGCGGCATGACGTAGGAGGTGACTTATCAAAGGTTGGCTCAGGCTACCTTTCCTGAAACTGAATGAAGTTTGGGTTATTATTCCAATCCAATTCCTGCTGTAAATGAAGATTAGCCTCAGACATTTTTGCTAGACATTGGGAAAAACCTCTCTCTGCACACTATTGGGTCTAGCAAACCTTGGTGCCATCAGATCTCTCTCAACTGGGCCTTCTCAGTCATCTTACAAAAGTAAGTGATACTACCATGTAGCGGGCTACCTTGAAAAATAAATCTGTGTATGTGTTTGAGAGGGGTAGATGATGACAGGTGTGAAGAGGATTTGCATGGTCCAAACATTCCCATTCCTAAATCCATTTCCAGTTACACATGCATGCCACATTTAGCCTCTGAGTGAAAACCAAGCCAGAAATAGGAAGCTTGTATAATGGCTGTTTCTTGAGAAAGATAGCTTGTGAGAACAACATGCACCAGAAGAGATCATTCAGGTTAGAATTAAGAGTCAAATTAAAGGACATGATGGAATTTTGAGTTCAGAAAGGTTGAGAGAAAATACTTATTTCGTTTACTTTGCAAGGTAATTACAATACTACTAAGTGCAAAACCAACAAACGTGACAGAAGAAGTGGCTTCAGATAGCAAGCATCATTTAAAAGAACTTCCCTCTAAGGTGAGTTGGAGCTAATCAAAATAAATTTGCCTTTTCTCTTATTTACAGGACCATGTACAATGTTATTACTGAATGGCATAGAAAGATGAAATAGAGGGTCCAGAAGTGTTTTTCCTAAATGCCTTTACATCTCCTAGCTAGACAGAAATACTACAGTGCTACAGAAAATACATTGGGGAATACTAACGAGAATAAGTCATCCACCCCACTACATGGAAGTTGAGGTGGCACCCAAGACCGAATTCTGTACAGCAGTCAAAACTAGGCAGTCTTATACAAAATACCGCACTGAAGTCTTTTTTTTACAGAAATATATTCCCTAGTATTTTATCAGGGACCCAATCCCACATCTTCCCACAGCTACCATTCTTAAACTTCTTCTAGCAACAGTGGCAGCATGGCGATTTGGCATGTCCCAAATGCTTGTTGTTGAGAGGGCTGATTAATACATTTGCAGTAGCTTGTTCTGGGAGCAGGTCACATGTGTCACACTGTTTTAGAGAGGGCTCAGGAACTGGGGTGCATATTTTCCACATACTGCAAACCCAGCATAATGGCAGAATGACATGTGTCAAGAAGCCTCCCCTGACAAACAGTAGCTGCTACATTCCTGGCAAGTGCTCAGAAGATGGGAAATATCTGTGTGTGCTGCATTTGCAACACATCTCACTTACATAGCTGCTCTGGGACAGATTAAAGAAAACTTCTACATAAAGTCATTGACATTATCAAGCTTGCTCATACTAAAAATACTTTAACAAGTCCCATGCAAGGGAATTAAATTTGCTGCAACTTCAACAAGCGTCCATTATCGTGGAATAAAATAGAGATTCACAAGATTTATTCCTTTTTGAACTACCTTTCCAGACTTGACAACCCAAGCACATGGCAAAATAAAAACGTATGGTGAAATTGGAGAAGCAGCTAAATATTTCTTATGGGAACATATGCATCGTAGAATAAGACTGTCAGATACTATGGCCAGTGACATGAAACATGTGCTTGATACTACAAACTGCAACACTACAGGTTACATTATTTATTTCCATCTGCCTTTGGCTTTTGAAGGGTCAAAATAATCCAGTAAAATTTTTAGAAGCATTGTCTTTTTTTAAACATATAATATTTAATTACTACCTGTTCTGCAGATTTCAACCTCCCCCCACCCTTAAACATATCAGCCAACTTATCCAGACTATATACAAACTGCACTACTTCCTGTGTTGAAGAAATCAAGAAAGTTAATGAATATAACACCTAGCCCTACATTATCTTTCACTGTCTCTCCTAGTGTATGAGAGGACATTAAGCATGCTTTCTACCCTTACTAAAGCTCCATCTTTTCAATTTCCTGAAGGTTTTTACTAAGGAAGCAATACTTAAAAGCTAATGTAATGTTGACACCCATTTACACCACAAAATCTAAATGAACTATTTTTTGCAACGGTCTGTTACATAGAATTTGCAAGAATTGGGGGGGGGGGGGAGGGGACAAGTGTGTAAAATATTTGTGGGTAAAGTTGCTACACTACAGAACGGACATAGGTGGTGCCATTATGCGAATCAGGAAGATGCGTGGAAAAAAACTCAAGTTGTTTGCTGGGGTTTCTTTTACCAGAGCAATTTAAGGATCTGAACTTTGATTTTCACCCCGTTACATCACTACTGGAGAGTAAGGGCTGAATTAGTTTACTTCTCTACAGAAGCCACAGACACCACCTAATCTTGTGCTTCTAAGTGCTTTCTTTTAGAAAAATGTTCTTAGGTAAATGACAGGCCAACTCTTCAATGTCTATCCCTGAAACCTGGTAATCATCCCATTACTGCAAGGGTGAACACCTCAATGCATGCCTTGAATCTGGGTCATCCGCAATGCAGCCATTTGCCAAAAATAACGGGACAGCATAAAAACAAGAGCACGGGTGAAATGCTGAAAGACAGCGAGGAGCAGATGGGACGGTGGGAAGGGAAGCAACACATCCTGACTAACAGTTACTGGCTATTTTATCTATCTGCAGTTAGGCACACTGAAAATGGAGGGCAGGGTGTGACTGAGCAGCTGGGGGAGCAGATGGGATGGAGGAAAGGCTGAAAATTGTGACAAAGCTCTGCCAAACAGAATGTCAATTCATTTCATTTTTAAAGTGAGCAGTAGAAATTAAGATGGGTTGGGTCCAAGCAGTGGGGCAACTTCTAAAAATGTTTGTTAATAAACATGGTCAATGGGTAATAGTGACAAAAACGTGTTTGAGAGTGCAGAAATGAAGGGAGGGACTACATGTGCTAACTAATGTTGGTAGAAGTTAGGGTCAAAGAGCAGCAGGAGCAAGGGAAAGGCAGCTGAGAGGCTGACATGTCAATATAATACCTACACCTGCACTCTGAAGCTCAGGGGCAGATGATGAATAGAGTACAAACTGTACCACAGAACAAAAAAAAAATCAACAGAAATAAAGAATTCTGGTTGAATGCACATGCAAAATATCCATTTATTAAATAATCCAAAAGAAATTGTGGAATCCCCAGAGCTGTAACAGTAACAAAATAAGGAACACGCTGGCAAGCAGAAAGTGAACAAGATGTGCTACCAGATCTTATCCATCAACAACTGTCACACCAAATGGAAGAATAAATTTAACTTCCTATCAACACATACTATACTCTTCAGTAATCACGGCTATCATTCCCGTTTGCTCCGTTCTTCAACTAGCTCTAATAGCTCTAACCCAGAATCAGTCCCCTTTACTTTGCTCTATTTTTCTGGCGTTTTATTTTGCTTGCAGTTGCTCCTTCCCTTCTCCCCAAGTTAACCTATGGCCTGAGATCATCTTCTGTTTCTTTTCAAAGTATATACTTCTCTTCCAAAGCAAAGGTAAAAATTAGCTCCTGGAAGGTTCACACAAGAAGGTGGGAACTGACATTTTTCCAAGAAACAGGATGATGCAAATGACCTGTAATTCCCTAAATCCCTCCTATAAAAAGAGGACCACACTAGTAAAATCAAGCAGCTGTCAGTTAAGAAGTATTTTCACAAGTAGAATTTGTGTCTGAATTTAGGAATAAATGCTATATATAGTGTTTGAGAAGATACTCATCTTCTCTATTGATGTCTTACTAAACATTCACTCAACAGAACACTGTCTTGCACTAGCACCAGTTCATTTTTAGATTTTCTAAAAGTTCTACATTTAGAGCATCTCTCAGCAAACAGCCAACCCCGCCCTTCTGTTTGAAGAAAGCCTCCTACCAGCTCGTATGTATGCACTACACTTACAGATGCATGTGTCAAAGTTTGACATACACAGAAGTAAATTTCTGTACTTGCTCCTACACTTACTCTTCACCCTCAAAGAACCTGCACAAACATTTTTTTTTTAAAGTGGCAGCTTGTGCAAAGTGCAAAATGAACAGCATTGGAATGCACCATCCTCTCTTCCGTTTTATGTTTATAGCTGAGAATTTAACCAAGTAATGGTAGTGTATGTACTCCCTTCAACGCATCTCAGCTCTCACCAAGGAGGATATGCTGAGAGTGCCATGCGCTGTGTCCAGGTCCTTGACATCCTTATTTTTGTTCTTCTGATTCCTATTCTCCCCATTCTGGTTGTCTCAGTTCCCTCATTCACATTTTAACATTTTTACCTTTTAAAAGGACCTAACTTCACCAGTCATTAGTGCTGCATTTTGGTCCTGCCCTTACGGGCCTCCCACACTGTCACTGCGAAACTGTTGACAAGTAAATAATACACAGTTATAATCCTCATGGAGACATCTGATAAACACTCTCAGCAAATAGAGACCTCGCTTTCCCTGTGGCGAGCTTCTGTAGCTCAAGGCATGGCAGAAAGACAAGAGTACACCACTCCTCAGTACTTATAACTTGTATTTCCATAACTGCTGACATCTATTGTCTGAGCTAATTCTTGGGGTGAACAGAGGGAGACTGTATTCATGTACCAGCAACAAAGTGCATAATCAGCACCACTGTGCCTTGTTTTCATTGTGTAGTGTGACTTACTTTCTTTTCAAACTGTATTATGGCCTGAGCACCAGAATACTGCCTGATGTCTCCAGAACAGAAGAGGAAGTAAATAATGCTGGTAGGTGGGAGAAACTTTTTTTGTTATGACAAATGAGCAGCTATGCAAGGGGGTTCCCAGCTGACACTGTGGTCTGAAGCAGAGCAGCAATCATCTGGTTAAAAACAGATGGGAAAATCACAACAGTTTCTTCACTGCTGTCATCAAAAATAATACTTCTTGCACAGATTTGACAAAAAAGAGATGCCTGTACTCAAGAGGTATGAAACAATAGAACATTATCTCTGAAATCTTACTGCAGCCACTTTTGTCATTCACTGTATAATAAACCTGGATCATGTTTGTCCATCACACAAAACACCACCTACTAGATTTTTCAGTCTTTGTTACTGAGCCTGAGGAAAGAAGATCCCCCAGTTAAGAAAACCAGAGCCTGAGTGCAAGTCTGTGTCCGTGTGTGTACATGTGTGTGCATTTTTAGCACAGCTCTCAAAACGTTTAGGGATATACTTCCATGAAGACAAATGAACCCTGAAAAGAGGGTGAAGAAGAGAAAAAAATAAAATCAAACAAAAGCTGAAACATGTAAAAAATTATGTGAGTCAGAATTATTGCTGGAAAAGCTAAAAGTCAGAGGAAAAAAACCTAAGATGCATCAGCCAGCCCATATTCACCCTTGATGGTCATTCAGCAGCTCCGTACAAACAGCACCTCAATACTCAGCTTGCTGCTCCTAGGTACCATGCACCCAGACCAGTTGTCACAAGTCTGCCCTGGCTAACATCCACATCTAGGGAAAGGGGTATTCATTGATTTTGGGTCAGAGTACACCTACTTTCGATAGTAGAGATTTCTGGTGAGAGCAATAATATGGCTGAGCTCACGGCTGGGGATGGAGTCAAGCTCCCATCCACTGGTCTGGGTTTTGACATTATGGGTGATAACCTATATCTCAAAAACCAATTCTGCACTCTGGAAGAGTCTGATTAAAGGACTTTGTTCAACTACCCCAGCTTACATTCTTACAGATTCTCAGTGGAGTGACAAACCCAACAGAAGTCTACAGCAAGCACATAAAGAGGTTATGAAGAAAGCATCATTGGCAATTCTTGACACTTAATTGAATCAGCATGTTGAAATAAAAATACATATGAATTACACAAAACTAAGGGTAAAAAAGAAAAGGCCAGACAGGCTTGACATTAGTAGATCAGTGATACAAATATTCTTTCCACTAAATAAAGAAAAATTAAGATCAAAGACAAGTGTGTGCTGAAGAACAGCTGAGAAGGGTCTTTATTTATAAATACAAGGATCTTATGAAAGATCTAATCTTGCAAGGGAAGTATGTTTGTTGACCACCTTGCACAAGTTCCTAATGTTTGGTCAGATATTGCCTCAGTCAGCTGCAGAAGGAAGCTTTACAGTTATCTCATGACAGTTTAAGTTATACTTGCAAAAATAAATTCTGCCATTAAAGGAGATAATTATATATTTGTTCAACATACATAAGATGTGGCTGTGAAATTCACAGGAATCTTTATCTGGCTAGGCTGAATTTGGGCCCTAACATAGGGCTGAGGAATTACTGCAGCAGAACACAGCTGGTTTCTTTTTCCCACTGAGTTTAAATATGGAGGGTCTGCCTCCATTTTATATATATATTTAATATAATTTTATATAAAGATTATAATATGAATATAAAATTATATAATAAAAATGCTGTATTGCTTATGTACATTTGCAAGGGGGAGGAGGTTCTAAATAGTCAAGCTCCTCCTCTTCCACTTCCTTTCCTTGGCTTTTTTCTCTTACATGGTACTGCTTTGGGTGCTTTTCAGATTCCTCTCCATGAGACAAATCATCTAGCAATAAAATAACCAGAGGAAGTAATGCTTTCTGCTGGGGTGAAGAGCTAGGTCAGCTCAGCAAAGATTCCAGCAGCAAGGCACGCAGAGGAGGAAGTGGTGAGACTCAAGGAAGGGAGGAAAGAGAAATGAAACTTTGACCCTTTCAATAGCAGTGAGCTCTTAGCTCTTAATTCTCTGTCAAACCACAGCCCAGAGGTCAGGCTCACCATTCAATACCTTTCCATGCTCCACACCAGCTGTCTGCAGGATCACTGCATAATACACAACCTATTATGAGTAACTAGTAACTTTAATGCACACAGCAGACGAAACAGAGCAGACAAACGAGGGAAGAAAACAGACCAAAAGCCCCTTACCACACCTAGCTTTTTGAAAATTCTGTTCTCTGTGAAGCTATGCCAGTTGTCACTGAACACATCTCTGGTACCTAAAACAATGGTGAGTTTTAACTACAGACATAAATGTATGGAGTTCATTCTTTTGGGGAAAACAAAAATAACCTAACACACTAACCTAAAACATGGTCATCATACAAAACAGTTCCGCTTTCGCAAAGGGGGCTCGAAAAAGCAATTATAGTGTACTGAAATGGACTTAATTAGTGCACCTCATTTCAGTCATAAATGAAAATGTAGAAATCAAAGTATTTCATACTTCAAAAAAAATCAAAACACTTACAAGGATAGGACAAATCACTTTAAAAAAAGCCGTGCTTAAAATTAGCCGGTTTGTCAAATTGAATTGTTTATGGTATACTTAGTTTCTTACTAAATAAAGCTAGAAATAACATCTTAAACTAGAAATCCATCATAACATGACTTTTAGAAGAGAGATCTTTGTCTCAATTTAGAAGATTCATACTAGACTGAATAAGATCTTTTCACTTTACGAAAGAACGAAGATGATAAATGTTGCTGTTTCAATTTATATTAGAATATTAATTTTAACAGTCTTCCAACTTCACCCCCTTTGCTACATCTTCTTTTGGATGATTTCCAAATACTTATATTTTTAAAAATCCATTAATTTAAAGATGTTGTCAGGTATTCTAAGGTTTAAATCATTCTAAATCTATTTTTATACCAAGATCTAATTTCTTATATAGATCTGTATCTCATTTTCAAGAAGGAAAAAAAAAAAAAAATCACTGGAAGAATGATAGCCATTAGCATTTTCTTTCAAAAATCTTACACATTATTTATTAAAAGTCAATACAAATTCTGTCATTGATTTTGACCAAGTTACTACTGGAGTCTCTGTTCATGTGTAAGAAATTGATACAGAATCAGTGGTACAAAGCACCACTATGGGTCTAATGTCTCTGAAAAAGTTTTTAAAAAAACGCCACCAAAACTGATAAAAACACAAAGAACCTTCTCCACTTTAATATAAAGTTCCCAGATATACCCTAGCTTATGTTGGTTTATATACAATGTTTTAATGAAAAGACAATGTTACTTAATTCAGATTTAACCTACTGATATCTACAAGTAATCTCTAGGGGAACAAAGATATGCAGGTAACTTCTCACAACATGACTCACTGAAACATTCCAGTTCAGAGCAGCATGAGCTGAGAAGAATGTAGGAAGGAGCATCAGCTCTTTTAGATCTGAAATCAGGAAGCCAGACATGGATTTGCAACCAGTACAAATGAGGTTTCAGATCCATTTTTTTTTTTTGGTCAGGAAATACACTATTTTCAGTAAATATTTGTTTACATGCTGATTTTACGTTTCACAAAAAATGCCCAGGCTTCATTGTGCATTCTAGTTCAATATGCCTGAGATGACATTTAAAACCTGTCAGACTGCTACAAAAGTGTTATTTACCCATACTGAGCTATGTTTCAAATGCTGAGGTTTAAACTACTATCAAATAGGCATAAATACAGGGTCCAATTCTTTTTATATATATTCTTAGTCAGTACAAGGATTCAGTGAAAGACTCAAGCATACTTTATTTAGATTTCTAAATCTTTCTTTTGCAAGAGAATTGAGGCAATACAGTGAGGGGGGAAGGGATGCAGTTTTGAAGTTGATATAATCCTTGTTTTTCTTTGTGAGCCATTTTAAAAACAGAGCAGAATTAGAACTCAATTTATTCTTTGAGATTCTTTTTATACTCTACTAATTAAATGCCTCCTGCTCAACTGAATTATGTAACTCAACTTTAACAACAATATATGAGGAAGTTTGGTAAATAGAATGGGTTAAAAAAAAAGGATGAACCTGTGCTTTGTATTTTTTCAGAAACTCATCTGCTATTCTGGAGACAAAAATAAACTTTCCTTTTCAAAAATAGCCTTCAAGAGCCAACACAGCAAGTGAGTGAAGCACAAGAATGCAAAGGATTTCAGCTTGTCAACAGATGACAGTTAAGTGAAAAACCTATCTCCCCAGAATGGGGTTCTCAACCCCACAGTGACTAGGCTTGCAGCACACCTCTCACTGGGATAAGATTGTGGGAATGCTTCCAAAAGCCAGATTACAAGGGAAAAAAAATGAAATTTATAAAGGGCATTAGGGAATTTGCAGTTCATTTTAAAGGTAACTGATAGTTCTCATAGAATGTCACATCACTCCACCCCTTGATAAGAAGGGTCAAAGTCCAACTACTCATCTGCTCCCCAGTCTCAACATTCAAGAAGAAAATTAGTATTTGTTAGAAGAGTGAAGAGCAAGCAATGAGGGGCAGTTTGCAAAGACTGTAGCTCATGTTGTAGAGAAACCTTCAAGGCACAAGGCAAAGCATGACTCAGACATAACCAAATGTAGCAAGATCTGCATAATGCACTAATTCTGATGCCAAAACTATTCATATTAAAAATGCTGGCTTCAGAAAAATTTCAGGGAAAGATGTGAAAGTGTCTTCTAAGGAAGGTCTGCAGTCATGTTTCCAAACAGAAATGGAGAAGAGGGCAGACATGGAAGACATTGGATAGGCCTTTAAAAACACTGCATGAAAACAAAGAGGAAG
Source organism: Falco rusticolus (assembly GCF_015220075.1). Taxonomy (NCBI): domain Eukaryota; kingdom Metazoa; phylum Chordata; class Aves; order Falconiformes; family Falconidae; genus Falco; species Falco rusticolus. The sequence goes on along the minus strand of NC_051198.1, from coordinate 21,461,710 downwards.
GAAAGGGGTAAAATGCACGTGGTTCATTGTTAGCAAGTTAATTTATAAAAAGAACACCACTACTGCCAGCATCAGTTAACTCTACTTATAACTACTTGTTAGAAATTGATCCACATATAACCCCATATTCATAATGCCACAACCTTGTCATTTCTATGTTATTTAACCACTTAATTCCTTAAGAGTTGCTTTAAAATTTTTGATACAGCCCCTACATTTGTATTTCCTCATACAGCTCTATGCCTAAAAAACTGTCGTCTTCCAGCCCAGAGACAAACATATGCAGCCGGTCAGATGGCAAAGCTCAGTTTCACCCTAGAGGGAGGATTAATGGATCTGATAAACTCATTCTCTAGGAAGGAAAAAAGCTGCAGCCAGACTGTTACTGAGTTTGCAGTGATGGACAGTTGGATGATACAAGGTAGCACTGACTGTTATTGGCTGCTAAATTACTTAGCTGTATCATTTGCCACACATGGGATGCCACAACAGTGAAAACTGAGATGGGTGGGATGGAGAACAAGCATAATTACTTGAGCATCAGGACTTCATCAGGCTGCAGAGTGAGTCACCACCACCACATTATATAGGAGTACAAATTTTGTGTACTTATCACTACTAAGGAAGCAAAACTTAGGCATTGTTCATTCTTACAAACAGTGATTAAAAGATTTGGGATTTAATATTGAGCAAACCTGCAGAGTAAAATGACCATCAAAATTAAAACAGTACTTTTTGCATATGATTGCATGTCAAAGAATTTTTTCCTTTGGAAATGACAGTATAAAGAACAAAAGAATAAGTAAAGTGAAAATATCAGAGGTCTTCAAAGCAAAATAATATTTTCTTTACTTGGCTCTTCAGTGGCATAAGATTTCCCAGTGCAAGCTTGTTTCCAGATGCAAGCAACTGCTATACAAGCATTTGTCTAGGAAACAAATGGCTAGAAATGTACACTCCTAATTTTAGTGAAGATTAATATTTTAAGGCCATCCTGAGTGAAATCAGAACACAAACGTTAAAACTGGCTTCTGTTCAGCCATATAGACGACAAGCAGTTGCTTACGCTAGGACTGCAGAGGAAGACCATGCATATTGCAGAGTTTGCTTTGCTGGTATTTTGCAATATTCTATTTATATGGCTTACCTCAAATACTGGAGTGTAAGCAAGGGAATGCTAACTCTTTTAACTGTTATCCACAACTTTTAATCTAGATTAAAACAAACTAGTAACCAGGAACTTCAGAAGGGCATGCTGCCAGGAAACAAGAAAGTCAAATGAAGAGAGATTCAACTTACAATTAGATCTTGAATAAATGAAATAGAAAGTATCCTCTTGACGCCATTTTCCACAATTACTCCAAGCCAATTAAGTGCACCCCAGTACCATAGGTAACTCTGTCCTCCATGCCAATAGCTTACAAAGGCAAACGTGAGCGCTGTGGAAAAGAGTGTTCCCAGCAGACTGGACTGAGATCCTCCCATCGGAACATAAATGTACCTGTAGGTGAAACAACAGATAACAATGCTATTAAATAGTTCACAGAATTCTCAGAAGAACATCCACTACAGAACTAATCTGTTATTTTGTGGCATCGAAAAAAATAATTTGAATAATTGCCTGACATTCTCTATTTACAGAGCTTGCCCTAGTTTCGGGAAAGCTGTAGACAACTTCACGAAATATGTGCATGCCACCATTCTGCAAAAAGACTATTTTGTGGTCACAGGAATTCTGCATTAGCCAAATGTATAGCACAAACTATATTCTCAGAATTGCAAAAGACAAGTGGTTCAGGCTTTTTAAACTCCAGCAGTTCTAAGCCAACTTACATACATAGAAATTACATGAATCTTCATGTGAATTTAATTTTAGGAATCTTAAAAAAATTTAAAACATTATATAAAGTCATACATATAGTCATTGCCCATAGAATGTTTTCCGTTTGTCAGAAACGTAGACATATATAAGCTTATTTTTAAAACCTTGTAATTTCTTTCTTTTTAAATCTTCCATTAAAAATTATATGAGCTGAAAATATTTTCTATCTGGTTCTCGTATTATACTCTCAGGATCATGCCTGCCTAATAAACTTCAGAGCGCATGTACCAAAAAAAACCCTCAAAACCTATATGAAGCATCCTGCATGCAATTATATTCTGTATTTAAACTGAATCCAGGAGTCAGAACCTTAGTCTTTAACTGATGCTTACAGATGTCCAGAAAGCAGCGCTTGTTCAGTAAAAATACCAGAAGCAATGGGATTCTGAAAGCTGGCACTGTTTTGTGGGTCACTTCCTGCCTGCCTGGAGAGCTACTTCCACTCCTCGTATTTTCCAAGTAGGTTTGGCCACTGGCTAGCCTTTATCTGAAAAAGTCAAATGTTTCTGTCAACACTTAGAAGAAGCTCATCAGAGAATGTAGTCACCATCCAGCTCATTGGTACCAGCAAGTAGATGCAATATACAAGAACTGCCAGTGACAGCTCTCCTCAGCTGTCATTCCTTTGGCACAATGCACTGTACTTATATTTGAGACTATTCCTACTTGCTAAGATAATTAAAGGTAATCTTTTTGCAGTGAAATTTTTATCTCTGGTTGTCAGTTTTTGCAGAAATAAATACTACCTTAAAAAATTAAAAGGGAAATTAACATAGTGCTTTATTTCTGATCTTAGGAAGTAAGAAAATACAGTAACAAGGTAAAATAAAGTAATGAGAGTATTTAAAAGGTAAACAGAAAAGTAATTAAAAAAACAACAGTCAAATGCTCCAAATTCTCTCTAGAGCATGACATCAATGCACCTTTTTAATTCAAACTGCTACAGGGAACATCTGATTACATTTATAGTGATTTTCAGTATAAGTGTGCTTTTTACTAAGCATATGAAAGTAAATAGAAATTAAGATCAATAGTTTTTATTTATGTTGTGCTTTTCTTCTCTTTCCCCTTCCTGTGTTTTTCTTGAGTCTAGTCTTTTCTCATTACATATATAAAGAAACAGTGTGGCAATAATAGACACTTGGATTTGCAATCAATTTGTCTTACAGCAGAGAAGTATGTCTTAGCAGTCTGTAACTCTGGCATGGAAGGTAACGTGAGCAGAGCCATAGATTTTGCTGCTTTAGCCAAATTCCTCCTATGCAAAGGACTATAGAAATTAAAGACCAAAACAGCTCATCCCCTCTTAGGACATACTTTCCCAATATCTTCCCTCTCTCTTTTAAAAGCCTGATAGTTTTATCCTTTAGGCAGGGCCCATTGCCATTACCAGTTCCTCTTGCAGGCTGGCCAGAGGAGGGCTGGCAGCCCCGCTCTGCAGCCAAGAAGCCACCATCCCAAGCACCGCAGCTCTGTGCCCTTGCGGCCCTGCAAGCACGGCAGTACCTTGTTTCACAGAGCTTCACCCCAGAGGAGCCTGAAACGGGAGACTGCTGGCCCTGCCACTCTCAGATAAGCTCACTCTCCGTTGTGCATTTACTGAAACACAGCATTTCAGAGTAGCCCAGACACCATCAAAGAGACACAACCCTCTGAGACAGAGACCTTACTCTAAGCCCTAAGGAAACCCTTCTGATGACCTCATAGGGTTCTGGGTTAAATCCATGGCACAAGGTAGCTTTTTTACTGCAGAAGCAGCTCTGGGTTTCTGTACAGTCCCTTTCTCCGCACTGAGACAGAGGTATTGTGTAGGCACCAGCCACCCTGTCAGCACTGGCAGCCCCTGCTGGCACTGGCACTGCCAGGAACAGCCCCGCAGCACCAGCTCCATCTGCAATCGCAGCTTAGTTTAGGTTGGCCTAAATGGCTTTCATATTACTGTGCAGATAAAAAGTTATTTTCTGATTTTTAGTATTTAACAACAGCAGCTAGATAATTGAGCTCCAATAACTCTTAATTCTGATGAATGTTCAAGGTCAATGAAGTTTTAACTCCTAGTGAGGCCCATGGAAAATGTGCAACTGAAAATTCATTTGTGCTATCTTTTTGAAGACCCCTATGAAGAGGAAGCCGAAAGGAGTCACATAACTCTTTCATTAAGACTTCAACCTTCCCCTCCAGAACTGCGGAGGATCTGCTTCCTTGCCCAGAGAAGAAATGCAAAGCAGAAAGCAACGCCTCTCTCCTTCCCTGCTAGCTACCATAATGCAGCTGGCTGCCATTTCTTGTCACAGGGTCACTAGCTGCTCTCAGACTGCATAGTCTTACTTCCCTTGCCAGGGTATTCCCGCTAGCAATTCTAAAGAAGATATACAGGACTGATGGATGCTGAGTCATTTCTAACAGCTGTGAAGACAAATCTGTATGCTCCCATGTTTTTTACGAATTAAAAACCATGAAAAATCCATTATTACATTACAGAACACATCAAGAAAAAAAGTATTTGCTACCTCATCATCCATGCACATGACGCATCCACATCATCTACTTGCACATACACGCTTACATTGGCAGGGATGCATACAAGTAATGGGCAACTCGGACAGCACACAGCCGGGGCAGATCCTGGCTCCATGCCAGGCACTTTGTGCTCTCTGATAACACCAAAACTGTCTTGCAAAAGTACCACTGCAAGAGCCTTCATCATTACAAAAATGCACTTTGTTTGTTTTACAGCATCATGGTAGTTCAAAATCTAATTTCTCAGTCTGTATGAGGGGATCGAGTGCACCCTCAGTAAATCTGCAGATGACGCCAAGTTCAGGGGAGTGCTGATCTGCCTGAGGGCAGGCAGGCTCTGTCAGGGGGTCTGGGCAGGCTGGACCGATGGGACGAGGCCAGTTGTAGGAGGCTCAACAAGAAGTGCTGGGTCCTGCCCGTGGGTCACAACAACGCCACGCAGTGCTGAAGGCCTGGGGAAGAGTGGCTGGAAAGTGCCTGGTGGGGAAGGGCCTGGGGTGCTGGTTGAAGGCTGGCTGGACATGAGCCAGCAGTGTGCCCAGGTGGCCAAGGCGGCCAACAGCATCCTGGTTTGTATCAGAAATACTGTGGCCAGCAGGACCAGGGCGGTGACCGTCCCCCTGTACTCAGCACTGGTGAGGCTGCACCTCGAATCCTGTGTTCAGTTTTGGGCCACTCACTTCAAGAGGGACGTTGAGGTGCTGGAGTGTGTCTAGAGATGGGCAGCGATGCTGGTGAAGGGTCTAGGGAACAAGTCTTATGAGGAGCGGATGAGGGAACTGGGGAGAAGATTCAGGGTGGACCTTATTATGCTTTACAGCTATCTGAAAGGAAGTTGTAGCAAGGTGGCTGTCAATCTCTTCTCCCAGATAACAAGCGACAGGAGAAGAGGAAACAGCCTTGAGTTGCACCAGGGGCGGTTTAGATTGGGTATTAGGAAAAACTGCTTCATCGAAATGGTTGTCAAGCATTGGAACAGGCTGCCCAGGGAGGTGTTTAAAAAATGCATAGATGTGGTGCTTGGAGACATGGTTTAGTGGTGGACTTGGCAGTCCTGGGTTAATGGTTGGACTTGATGATCTTAAAAGTTTTTTTCCAACCCAAATGATTCTAGAACTCTCAATACTTTCCCTGTGTGTTTACACAGAAGAGTACTCATTTGATTACAGAAAATTATGTTTACACTAAAGTGTGAGGGAGAATAAACCAAAGAATAGTATTATTGAACCAGATGACTGAAGAAATACATTACTTCTGTATTATCATTTACAACACACATGTACTTTGTAATGTAACAGTTTGTTGCAGTTTAACCTCAGCCAGCAGCTAAGCCCCTCTCAGCCCCTCACTCACTCCCCGCAGCAGGATGGGGAAGAAAAGGAGCTTCTTGCAGTACATGAGGAAAGTTTTTCTGGCCTCCAGTTCATTAACAAAATCCCTCAGGAGGGAAGAAGGGAGGCAGGGCAAGAGATATTACAGGGCAATGGCTACTACACTTTGATGTCTTACATATCTGCATGCTTTCCAACTTTTTTCCTTCTTACCAATACTGTCTACCTACAATCTATCCTGCAGTTCCTCTGTACTGAGATTAGAAACTCGGGGGGTTACACAGAGAGCTTGCTGTAGAGTATGCTGATCTGCTGTGCCATATGCAGAATAGCATTACATAAATATCTCATTTTAAGCATCCACACAGCTTTTAAGACTATTCCCATCTCTAATCACTGAAAATCCATGGAGAAGCTCAAAATCCCCAGTTCAGGGACTGTTAGCACATAAAAGTAATCATGGGTCCTCATGGCAGACTAACAAAACTCAAAGAAACACCCTCTTAGCAGAATGTCTTAACAGCTCATAAGTAGATTACACATTTACTGTTGATGTGCAAGGAAGGCAGACTAAGCAGAAAAATGTGGTGTCCAACAACTTATCTTAATGTGCATACAGAAAAAGAAAACTCAACAGTTATTTGGTGGTCAGTGAGCCAAAGACAGATACATGAAGGAAAGCAACACAGCATTCTGCAAGGAGAAAAGGATGTTAAGGCAAGTAGATTTGAGGATAGTAATTGGTCATGTACCTCCAGGTTATTTTAGAGGAATAGGTAACACTGGTGCCCCTTAAGATCCATGAAATTACAGACAGGAAGATTAGACCTGTGGAAGACGCTTAGTATCAAAAAATGCAGGCCAGTATTTAAAAATAAAACATCAATTTCAGAGATCAAAAGTCAATCCCTGACAAAACTTCAGAGGTAAAATTTGAAGGTAAAAGAACAAAAGAATTCTAGGCAGGCCGTCAGAGAGGAACTTGTGAATGCCACAGGCCAGGCTCTGCCAACCATTCCTAGGCTGGGTAGACCTCCCTTAAGGACAACAAGTAACAACACTTCATGTTGTTAAGAAGAAAAAGTTGTGCATAGTAGGTTAAGAGAAGGGGGAAGAGAATTCCATATAGATTAAATATCTCAAAACATCTGGGGGGCATCTAAGGCACATAAATACAAACCAATATCGAGAGAACATTATACAGTAAAAATTATTTGGACACACACACCTGCCATGACCAAAACATACATTCTTAGCCTTCCCTTCCCAAGGCAAAGATGCTCTCAGTTTTAAACACGTTTCTATAGACTCTGCTTTGATTTCAAACTAAAACTTACATGCTATTAAACGTGTTACTTTCACAAGCAAAGCATAACTGTGTATGTCTTCTGAATAACCAAGTGCCTTACTTATAGTCATACTTATGGTAACTTAAATCAGTTTATCCACAGCCAGCAAGCTGTTCCATATACACAACTTAATCTTAATTTTAACTCACTTAGTGAACATTAGAGAATTAGATAAAATATGTAAATGGTAGCATTTAAATCCCTAAAGTAACATAAAGACAAACACAGTAGCTGAGGTATTCAAAAGTGACATTTACTTACAGAGAAAAACTTTTAAATCCAATAACTTACATTTTGTTAGTTTTCTTGAAGTGGTAATCTACACAACAATCATAAGAGATCTGACAATCGTTCCACTGGAAAATGCATAGCTTCTTTTCTTTCAGTGGCATATACATTATAAAGTTTTTATTCTGATAGCTTCATAAAACCACTAAGAGGAGCATTTTATAACCAGTTAAGAATCGCTCTGAAGGGCTTTTATTCCTTAAGGCCTCTCAATACGCTGCTCTTACATCCACATGGATGTAATTTTAAACATATTTAAATCTTGAAGAAAGTGCACCCTTTTAAATGCTGTTCTGGGGCTTTCTTCACCAAATGTTTAAATTTCTTCCTGAAGTAAGGACATACAGCAAGAAGCATGTTATCCATTATTCTTCTTCCCCTTTCCTTAGCTATTGTCTTGGAATGTCTTATCCAGAATGAGGTGAAATGTAAATTAAAAAAAAAAAAATATGTTGATTTGCTTGTAATGGCAAACTTCTTGTAAATAAATTTATGAGCTTTTTGTGGTTTATTTCAGGGAACATTTGATTCTCAAAATTCCAATGCCTCTCTAAATTTCAAAGCACTCAAGGGTTAACTAGTCATACTGTTTTGAGTTGGACAGTTAAACAGCCAACACAATAACAGTTAAAAAAGTAGTAATAAATCTTGCATCTTACATTCTGACAACACAAATCACTTGAGGTTCTGTACAGTGATGGTGTCCATTTGTGGACATGTACACAAAGTTTCGTTGAGGCATCATTATGCCTGGAGAATTTGACCCTTTAAGTCAATAAAAAGTCCATCATTAGTTACGAAAACGGTGCTCAACATCAGCCTAAATAATTTTGAGGATAAACTTAATATCCAAGTCACCATTCATTGTGCTTCTAAATTATCCCAAGAATTGTCACCACAAAAGAGATTTGAGAGGGGAATTCCACGTAGAACTGGAGTTGGGCTTCCTTTATTTATTTCAAACTCTTTCTTTACTGCATAATAAAAAGATTTAAGGCCCAGTTCTGCAAATTCTTACTTCTGGGTGAGCTGTTACAATTCCTGTTTTGCCGGTTCAAGCTGTCACTGACTTGACGGAGCTATGCAGAGTACGTAATTAAAGCACATCAGTAAATCTTTGCAAGACTGGGTCCTAGGTGAATATATCTGTTTTAAATCACAGAAATATATGCTGTAAACATGACTTTGAAGACTGAGCCCCACATATTTGCACCTGAAATAATAATAATAATAAAGAAAACCCCACAGTGTCATTTGGAATACCATTTGACAAAATTTCCATTAGGAGGGCTAAGCCTTGCTCTTGCTGTGAAACCCAAGTTTCTTAGGCCGTCCGAATAATTTTGCTGGGCTGTTAGCATAGTTGTTTAAGCTCTGTAAGATTCTCTCACCTCACCAGCTTAATGTAATGTTTAGAGAGACCTTGACAAATGCAGGTCCTTTAAAATGTTTAAGCTAATGTTGGATCCAGGCAAGCCTTGTTAAATTACCACAAAAATGTTTAATGAGATATTAAGTCCATTTGGGTTACAAAGCATTAATGAGAACATTCATATGCAAGAACATTTGTTTATACAAATATGACCTGAATTTTGGCTCACTTTCCACTTGTTAGCATGTTGCCCAGCAAAGACTGAGTGTGCAGTTTCCTACTAAAAAACTGAGAAGTGTTTGATGTATTTTTCTTCCCTTGCATTCAACACAAAAAAGATCTGACTTAAATCCATATGTCAATATGCAGGTACTGGAGAATATTGAACAAATCATATAGAATTCACTTTTCCAAGGAAGCTCATGTTTTTTAAAAAAATCATTTATTTCAAATGAAATTTTCCTCTAAATCATAGTATTTCCTTTTAACAGAGAAACTTTCATTACCGATGGACTGCTGTGTTTAGTTTTCTCCTAGCTGCATCTAGGAAAGAAAGAAATCCTGAGTACCAACACCTGTTTGCAGTCAAATGCAAAACTAGCAGTCAACTACATTTGATCGCAATGGAAATGGAAGAGGTTCCAGATGACCAAAGCGCCAAAAGACTGGTTAAATCACTAAGCCCAAACCAGAGCCCCAAACATTTTGCTGACAGTAGGAAACTCTATTTTATTGCCAAATCTGCCCTAGAGTTAAGTGCCTATAGCTCGGCTACTGGGCAGGAGGGGGCTGTGTCTGCAGCTGGCTGACAGAGCCAGGAAGCAGGTACCTCCTGCCTGCTGCCTTGTAGAGCCTGCAGAGCTCCCTGAAGCTGTTCCGAACTGAACTCGCCTCAGGGGCCCAATTCATTCCTGATACTCACAATACACCTACCATGTGCTGATAATATCTACGCTCAGCAGCACAGCAATCAGGCTATACTCCTTTGAAAAGCCGGCTGGAGGAGGGATCTATTAATAGCACTGTCACTCTTCGCTTATAAAATGGTAGAGGTCAGGCTCTTTGCCAAGGAGACTGACATATCTTGTCTCCCAGAGGAGTGCTCCAGCTGTCTGTTACCAAACTGCCACCAGGCAGAAAAGAAAACTAGATTCAATGAGTGAATATGCAAGAAAAAACAAGTCTGTGGCTAGGGCATTACCCTGAGACACACAAGAGAGCCCAGTCCTGCTCTCTGCACCAGGAATTCCTCAGAGTGCCCTAAAGAATCATCAGATAAAATGCATAAGCAACACCATGAATAAAAGAACTAATTCTTCATCCTCATTTTCTTTACTTCTGACTCATATTGGAGGGCACAGCTCAAAATTCAGAGATCTGCATATCTGCATCAGAGCCTGCATAGGCATCGTTTTCCCACACAAATAAACCCTTTGCAGCAAACCTCTTCCCTTGCCATCTCCCCTCTCAGATGCAGCATGCATTCACAACAGCACATTTTACAATAGTTTTCAACTACAGCTAAAGCAGCAGAGATCAATTCTTCCTGTGTGTGTAAGCACACATATTGAACTATTTGTGGTTCAGTTCGTGAAAAACTGTTAAGTATGTGTCATTTGTTGCTTTGACTGTGCCAAGAAGAAAGCGCTACATTTTCTCCCTGCTCTTAGAAAGCCACTTCAAATTCCATAGGTGCAAGCACAAGTTATTTAGCCATCCTGCTAATCTTAGTATGTCAGGTACATCAGACAAAATGCAGATCCATCTGCATCTGTGAATTCAGATGTTTAAAATACACTCATCACCATGTACTTAACAGCTACCTTTACAGCATATCTCTGCCAAAGGAGCGCATTAAATGTACTTACTACAATAGAACCTATATTATTTTCCTAATTAAAATATTTTTGCTTAGAGACAAGGTGATAAAGCTAAACAGTCCTCTGCAATTTGCTAGGTAACAGAAAAGATTGCTTAATCTTAACAGATTACTTTGCAGAGAGCTTGATAATTCTTTTGCACTTATGTATCACTTCGTACACATGCATGTCAAGGGGCTTTGTTAGTATCCACAGACCACACAGCAGTTTCACCAAACCATGCAATACCTTTGCCTCACTGGGCTGTATATTCTATAGACAAGCAGAAACCAAAGCGTCAGAAGACTTTCACCTGGGTACATCAGAAATACAAATTTTTGTGAGACCAGAATAACGTTCAAGATACAAAGTTCCAAAGTCAGTGAAGACTCAGTCAACATTACAACCTTCAGATTATAAACCAATGTCAACAAAATGTAATTCAAATGCATCTCTTAAACAAAGTGAAGGCATGTAATTAAGGAAAAGCAGAAATATGGAACAAAGTGAAGGCATGTAATTAAGGAAAAGCAGAAATATGGAAGAGACATTGCTTAAATACTGCAGGGAACTTGATGAATATCAATGTATCTGCTTAAGTACTGAATAGCATATTTCTCCAAATTACATGTGCATTAAATTTGAAGAGTTAACTTCTGACGCTACTCCAAGCTGTGTAATTCACTCACCTCTCCTAAATTCACACTTCTTAGAAAATACTGTCTGCAGTTCTGGGAAAAGACTTTATAAAATGCAGCCAAGGCATAGACATGCCTAGGCAAAGCTGGAATGACTTAAGATCATACAGCACTTTCCACACTAAAAAACTTCTATGCACTCTCCAGCCTGCGTCAAAAACCCTTCACACACCAGCAGAGTTAAATCCCCTCTGATACAGAGTACAATCCCTATTTATCAGACAAAATCTACGTTGTCTAATTGTTATAAAAATGAGAAAGGATATCAAATTAAGCAGAGTGAAGCAAAATATTTACTTTTCTTGAAGCGACAGCCTTAAATAACAATGGTCTCATTTTTTCCCTCATTTATAGAGAAAGCATAGACACACTCTCCTAACACCAGTTGGGAACAAATTTTTATCTGGATTGAACCAGAAGTAGGAAATGTCAGTTCCTGTAAAGTCAGCATCACCAGGGGACCAGAGCTACAATAAACCAATCAGCTTTAAACATACAGCAACAAATTATCCCAATATAAAGGTAATACTTGAGAAAGAAATGCTGTGGCTACAGCTAGAAATTTAAATGTAAATGTAAGAAGGGCAAAGAAATGGGGGACAAAAAAGGGTGCATGCTTAAGGAAAAAGGAACTGTAACAGCCTGTCAGGGGAAAAAAAATCATTTAGAATATCACAGAAAGGCAAGTAGAAAATGTACTATAAATCATCCTATCCTCCTACAACACTTAGCCATATATCTGTCCAGTTGTCTAAGGGTAGTTTGTTAGAAAGAAAACAAATAATGATTGATAAAAGAACAACTTCACATTGATTTTCACAAAAAGCCCCAAGACAATTAATCAACAAAAATAGTTTTAACTGGTAAGTACAAATATAGGCCAGAAAAGGTAGAAAATAAGTTAAAGACCATCAAGACTGTCAGCGGCATTCCAGTCTGTGTCCCTTCATGAAACTCTCTGAAAGGTATTCAAGGAAGCATCTGGTTTACACACTGGGTCACCAGTGACCGTTTTTTCCTGTTTTCTGCTTCTTGATATTTCAACAGACTGTAAAAACCAAACAGACACCTCTTCTTTCTTCAAAAGTGGGGGGAACCAAGCAGGAGGAAGAAAACTCCACCCAGCTAGGGAACTAGGAACTGCCTAACAAATTCCTGGTAGTGCTTGGGAACAGACTATGAAACAGCAGCTTGCATTCACATCACCCTTAGTACTCAGGGTTAATCAGCCAAGAAATAGCCATGTAGCTTCAAGGAGTTAAATAGAAACAGCAACACCAAACTGGCATGTTTTCCCTGAAAAACCTCAACTAAAACCAATTCTGTCAGTTAAAGTATAAACAGTAATCTAAAGAAAATCATGGTAGGATAGCTACATTTTAGCTTTGAAACTGCTTGAATTATTCACCAAATACTGAATGAAACATTTAAACTGCTTCAGTTTAAATAACTCATATCCCTCAGCAACAGGGTGTGAGTACCTTCCCAGGGCTGTAAGCTCCACAGATGGAAGAGTATCAGACAGGTCAAAAATACCTCCACCCTACTGTAGTTTTGCCATGAAGGCAGTGGAGACAAAAAAAAAAAGGAAGCACATGCGCAGACAACATCCCACCACACTGAATGCAACCATGAGACTCTGCACCCACAAACCACCACTTGCGCAGGTATCACTCGACTTGGAGAGCTGCAAGAGAACACCAATGTCCAATGCTTTCTGTCTCCAAGCTGAGACAGACCCCTGCCTCCAGGAGCACTCTTTCTTTCCATAGATGGGTTACTTCAAAAAGAAGGACGAGGGGGGTACAGCATTTACACAGCTCCTCAGCATCCATTAACTCCTGGCTGTGATCAAAAGCTGAGAGGCAATGAAAAGGAACGCGAATGTCAGGTGCACCCTTACCAGTGATTTGACTGTTTGCCCTGAAGTAGACTAGAAATGCTCAGCCAGATTAAGGAGTCGTCTCCCGTTTTCCCCCAGCTTTTACCTAAAACTCGATCCTCAATTATGAGCTCATACAGTGGCAGAGCATAGCCATAGGGACAGAATTCACATATACCAAAAAGTCCAATATAATTATCTGCAGTCAAGTGTGTTGATGACATCCTGGAACATCCGTTTAGATTTTAAATTTTTTGTTTAACAGCATCACTGCAGAGATTGATAATGATGATCCATCTCTACAGTACTGTTAAGTAATATTCAATGAGAACCGATGTGAAGTTGAGTGTGCATAAAGTTATACTTTCTCACTTTTACTTGCTCACCTATTTGATTAGTAGTGATGCTAGCCTTCTTCGTTTGTATTTCTCACCTTTTTCTATAAACTAGAGAGCCCCAAGCCCCACAACAGCAGCCCTGTCTTCACGACCATCTGACAATTCTATGATTGCCTCAGGCTCCATTCTATCCTGTACACTTTAACACCATTGAAAAGAAATTAAATACAGTAATGTGACAGTTTAGGGCAGATCCACTAGCATAGAGACAGTAACAGGCTGAAACTGCTGGCCAAAAAACCATGAATGATGATTGATGGCTACGAACACTTCACCAGACACCCAAATCATTAGTTCAGTTTTCTAGGTTATTCCCAAGACAAAGGGAAAACACAAGTGCTCTGTTGATGCACATGCACCAAATTATTGCCAAGGTGAGCACTCAATTTCTTAGGCAGTGATAACTAAGATCAGTTTATTTGCTCCTGAGAGAAGAGGCCAAACCATATTTTCTTTTATTGACAGAAAGATTTTTTCATCAGTTTCAGATGGATAAGGATCCGAGTTCTGTGCTCGTTTTCATTGCCAAGGACCTCTTGCACCAAGCCTCCTCTGCTCTACCCCTGAAATTAGCAGAAACAAACCTTTTCAAAATTTGAGAACCGAAGAATCAGAAAGATTTCTTGACCCTTCCATAGCTACAGAGATGATGCTACAACTCATTGCTATTTTAAGAGGAAAAAAAAAGAACTGAATAATTGTGTGTTTATATTTTTTTCCTGTGTGTATTCACACAAATGCTTTGGCTGGATGCTTGCATGTTCTGTGGGTTTTGTGGATGCAGGGGTAGGGTTCATTAAGCAGAGCATGCATTTAGCAGAGCAGCAAGACAAAAATTCTTTCACCACTAGCAGTCTTAGATCAGATTTAGCAGAGTGAACTTGACAGATACTTCTTCCAATTTTAATGTTATTTCAGTTTCTTCAGTTTCTGGAGTATACACATTAAAGGATTTCCATTTTAATGTTAAAAACAATGTTTCCTACATTAAAAGTTCTTTATTATAAAAACCTGATACCACATGCAAAATGCAATGATTTTCTTGTCTTACATGCTAGGCAGAATAGCTGTACATTTACAGTTATGACCTGGCTGTCCAGTTTTAATTATCTAAGCTTTCTTGTATGAAATCTTACTATGCTTCCACGATCTATTGATACTTTTACTTGTATATTGATTGAGAAGTAAGTATCTCAATAAGATAGAGAAATCATCAAGAAAATATAGCGCAAACTAAACCGCAGTCCTTAACATCAAGCTTGCCAGTTAATTCTTTTTCTGAGCACATGCACAGTACTAACTTTCAGCTAAGCTGTGAGGTGTCAGCATTAAGCTCAAATTTTATTTGAGGAACAAACATACACACACTGTTCTCTGTACCTCTGACTCTCTTCTGTGCCTTTATGGGATAAGCTGAGTGTATGAAACAGCCTCTTGAGGTAATCCCTCTTGGGCAGCTGTTGTTCCCTCACTCCCTCATCACCTCTCCTCTGAGCTGGAAAGCACATGCTGCTGGTGCTCCTCCTGAGATACCAATAAGTAATGGCTTTTCTGCTCCTGCCTGGCATTGATGAGAAAGCAGTAAGGTTGGAAGTCAAAGGATCTGATCAGAGACTCATTTAAGAAAGCTCCACCATCCGCTTAAAGCTACAGGGAACAGCATAAAGCTGACTGTAACAGTTGGTGTTAAAATCTTTAAAGCATCTACTGCTGGCAGAAATTGGAGGATTTTAGGTGGGGCTGCTGCCATTCAGAACAGAAGGTGTTTTAGCTCCTAATGTAGTAAGAACAAGGAGTGGACAAAAATGAATACAAGCAAAATTCAAATTGTAAATTAAGGTTTAGACCTAATTCTAGTTCAGTAATACACATTTCTTAACAATCGCAACCCCTGTGATCAACAGGATAAATATTTTTCTTTGCTTACTGTATCTGAGCAAGAAAATCTGGTCTTAGTTATCATACAGCATTTTTTAACCTCATTAATATGAGTTCAATATTAAATATGAGTACATTCTGCAAAGGAAGCCAAGCTGTGATTCTTGTGACACTTGTTTTGCTGAGTAATAGAGTTTAAATTAATAGCAAGGGCATTCTTCTCCATCTTCAGCCACCTTTGATGCCCTTTTTCACTTTGTAAAGGAGAGCAACAATACAAAAAACCACCATGCTGCTCCATTTTAACTCAGAATTTTTGAAGGGTAAGATTATCAATAAAATGTCTTTATGACCAATCTTTGGTTTTGTGAACAAAACATGTATCAAATACTTTTTGCATGCTTCAAAGACAAAGAAAGTAGGGGCTGAGTCCACTGTTCAAGAAAGAGAGAGAGAAGAAAAACAGAAGTAGCAACCACTGGTGCTTGACAAACTAACACCACTTAGACCATTGCAGGGAAGAGTCAGGTTGGCAGTAAGACAAAATATTTTGCTTATTTTATGCTGTCTGCTGGAAAAGAGGCAGAGAAGACTTATACCATGCAGGTTTGATTCCTGCAACTTGGTGCGTTTTGCACTGGGTTCAAACAAGATAAAGCAGCAGACTGCATCACCTGTTTACTGTAATCTATTAACAGCAACTGATCCACTCCAGTACTGTTTTAGTTAAAATTCAAGTGCAATACAAAGAAAATTAACATTCCATGCACTATTTCAGTACCACATCTAGTCATTGAGATTCAGTAATTAAGAAACTGTTCTCTTTCCATGTTCCTTATAGCAAGAAATAAAGCAGCAAAGAACCATTTTCTGAATCCAAGTATTTTATCTTTTCTGGCCATACCCATGCAAGGATCAATGACACCACACAGCCATGTCAGACAGAGGAAGGCTGGCTGCAGATAGCATCCAAAGTCAGGCAGCAGCCTGTACAGCGTGCTTGACACGTAAGACAAGCCTGTCCTGTCCAGGTTTCACAATTTTGCAGCTGATAATGCTACTTAGATTTAACATTTTGTCAGTTCAGACAACATCATTAGAGTACAAACACTGTTCTGCTGTTACTGGCTCTGAAAGCCATTAGGTGAATGAACAAGACAAATTACATAATTACACAGCAATGGCATATTTAAACTCTACTGATCCCATGTTAGGCATAGACCTACTGTCTTACTTAATTGGGACAGTATGCACATGCTAACATGTACTTAAATAGCATGTAGAACCCAAACCTTTTGAAGTGATCCAAAAAGCCTTCCATTACATATTCATCTTCTTTTCAAATGAGTAGTAACTAACACTCACCATTTTTTTCCTGTTCATCACAGGCTCCTGGATTACACATAGTATTTTTTCCAACATTTTCCATGCCACAAATGTGTCTCTTAGTTACAGTACCTACAGGATTCTCTCAAAAACCAACGCTGCTCTCAGATTACTGGTCACCAAATCTAAAGCATGCAGACTGATCCAGCTCTTAGTGCAAAGTATTCAAACATCACATCTTTGCCTCTCGAAAAGGTCACAAACTAGGACAATATTGTGACTTGCACAAGTGCAGCTATACCATCCTCAACACAATATCCAGCGTCCCTGCCTCAACACTCACCGTATCTCATGCTTTGGCAGGAAATCAGTAAGCCCTGGGCAGGATTTTACAACAGCATCCTGGTTTCATTTCTGAGGAAGGCTTAATAACTTACTGCCAGGTAATGCTGTACTGGGCTTATTAGAACACCTAGGAGCACAGCAAGGCCTGCATCCACGCAGCTAACTCCATGTGACTTTCTGACGTGCAAGAGGAAGAAAGGGCCAAGAGAAAAGATTAGAATGCTTTACTGACAGCACTTGACCAGTCCAAAGGAAGGCATGAATCAGTATCTCTCATTTTTGTTTGCTGTTCACAAGATATGAAAATATTCAAGTTGTCAAAAATGACCAAATGATCACCATAAGAAAATAACATGTTCACCTTCAAAGCCTAGGCTTTCTTAAATTGTTGTGATTCCAACATTAACAACAGACAAAACATGATTAAAAAAACTCCGAACACCATATTACATACACTCAAAGTTTTAACCCCTACTACACTGCATTGGGATCAACTTTATCTAATAACTGATTGAATACATATGCTTCAAAGCAAACACAGATAAGGATCTAGCTAACTGTGCTGGCATCATTTGCAAGCACCCTACTACTTGTTTTGATCAGTAGGTTTGCAGAAGTGGAGTAAAGATCATGAAAAGAATTCTATGTGGAAATGAACTGCATAATGAACATCATGCTTTTTGTTCCTATTCAGCATCTTTTTATTCCTATGCAACTAAAATACAAGACTCAATTTATGAAAATCAAAGCAGAAAATAAGAAGAAATGAGACACAGAAGTTAAGTGTATCTTAGAACTTTGCCATTTGACCAGTAATGATGGAAATGGTTTAATGCCCAGATGGCAATTACATTTTCAAATTATATTATAATTATTCAAATGCAAGTGACCTTGCCATGTGTAAGTCTTAAAAACTGCTTGTACACTAGAAAGAACAGATTTTAGACTGTTTGCAAGCCGAGTGTTGATTATGCTGAAACATTGCATACTGAGGAATAATGTTTTCTGACTTGGTGAGAATGAGCTGACTGAAAAATCTGTGCAGTACCCGGAAATTAGAAAGGGATTTAAGTATAAAGTGTCATTACTATCAATGTACGAATATGTGTCTCTTCAAGGGTGAAAGAACACAGCTAGTAGTCCTTTAGTCTCTAGATCCTTCAGCTTACATATACTCTATACTGATGTGTCTGATGCTAAAGATTATTTTAAATAAGTTTCTCATGACTTTTCTAAAAAGATACTATTTCCTCCTGCATACTTGGGAAGGGAGAGTTGCTTTCAAGGTAGATAAATTTACCATGTCGCAATCACTCTTAAAATGCATAGAAAAATACCTTTAAAATATGCAATCTAATAGGGTTCAGCTGGTCCACATTCTCTCAACAAGGTTCAGTAAAGCTTCTCATACATCGTCTGCATGAAATAGATACATGGAAAGCCATATTAAGTCAGATAAAAGGTAAACAAAAAAAGATTTGTAACAATTGTAATGGTTAAAAATGCAGATTCCATTCTTCCTACTTCCCTTGCTGAAAGTTTCACTGAACGTCTCCTCAACATACTATTTATTCTCTGCATGTCATGTGTGATCCAGGATAGTATATCTATTCAAAACAATATTCAAAAGATTTCTGTTTGTTCCAAAGTTATTTTCAGGCACTGGTAAGTGTTCTGTATTTTATTTGAAACCGTCTGCTTGTCAAACCACATTCTTGCTTGTTCTATAAAAACTCATCTAATCTCCATCACTACAGTATCTAAATGCATTCTGGTACTGTGTTAAAAAAGAAACTAAACACAAACAAACCCACCATACTCTGTGGTTTATTCACTCACCAGAGAGGGAAGAATGTGTGTGCAATAAAGCATAGCAGTATGGCACAGAGGGAGACCATGAATACATTTTTCAAAGTGCATATGGAAATGAAGTAAGGTTTGAGAACCCTGCTCTGTCTATGGACTACGAGGTGATACCATGGCCTTTAGTCTGGGTGCTCACGACAAAACTGTGGGCTATATTACCAGGTAAACTCCCAAAAAAATCATCTTTAACCTGCATGTAGAAAGATGTGTTACATTTGAGAATTAGGGTTACTGACCCTGGTCTGCCTTCTAGATCTTTACAATGAAATCTTTTGGGTCTCTGTGCCCCGAAAACCTTTAACTTGATTAATACCTAGCAGGGGGAGAATTCTAAAGAATGCAGATTAGCTTTCATGTGTTTCCACATTTCAGTAGTAGCCCATGGCAATGAAAAAAAAAAAAAAATGCACCAGAGTATTCAGTGCCAAGTGGACCGTTTGATGTACATCGTCACACTGTGGCACTATCTAGGAACAACAGAAGTTTCTCAGCAACAAAAGTTACAAAAGACAGCACTCTCTGAACACAATACTGTTTCAAGGGCACACTACATTGTGTTGCTGAAGATAGCTAAGCTAGAAACTATCTGCACAATCCAGAAAGCAATCGGGGGTGGGGGGGGTGGATGGACGGGGTGGACCAAACTATATAAAATCAGGCAACGTTGCCCTAGAATGCAGTTCCAAATCCTGTCCTGTCCTCCAGTGACACTTGAGTTGTATGAGCTGTACTTAACTGCACCAAAGAAGGAAACTGCTTATTATATTACCCATTATACTTCTGTAACTGTGTATGAAAATAGGGATGCCATCTATAGATATGAAACATTGCACAATGACAGCCTACAAACATACTATGTCACCAAAGGAAAAAAAACCAAAGATGACAAGAAGGTTGTAAACAACCTAAATCAATCCATTGCAGGGATAACAAGAATCATCTTCAAAGTCACCCTTCAGGGGTAAAGCCAATGGTTCGTAATTTGTAACTTAATCTAAAACACTTACCCTGGAGGCAGGGAAACAAGTGAAACACCTTCTGCTCACAAAACAATCAGAGCTTGCCCCTATTATCCCACCCAAACAAGCCCCTGCAATGAGTAACAGTGAACAACATGCACAAACTATATGGAGCCTAGTTTACGTTTTCAATGTTTGTGTGTGCACTGGATGTATTTGTATGTATGTTGGTCAACACAGATACTTTTAAAGAAACCTTGAACTGTTTATCATAATACAGGAACTCTTCCCATAGGACATCACGGAAATGCAGGGATATGACAAATACTTCCAGGACAGCCACAATATGCTGTCCATCAGTGCTATGGCTGTTCCAGCTACCCACATGGAAATTAATGAGACAGACTTTTGGAAGGTAAGAAAACAGACTAGGGAGAATGCAGGGTAGGGTGATTGACAGGGAGCAGACACTGTAATTAGCTGGAATTACTGGTCATTGTTGCTACTTTTTTTTTATCATCATCTATTTTGAACTATTTTGAGACGGCAGCTTGGTAAGGGCACCACAGCACTAAGCAGGCTAGCTGAAGGGGCAAAACCAAAAGTTAAGAGTGGCAGAAATTATAAAGGCTAGCAAAAAAATCAGCTGAGAAAAAAAGAAAGGCAGTGATAACATGAATAGACATTTTAAGAAGAATCATAGCAAAATTTACGCATCACCCCAAAATTCCAAACCCTTAAATGCACTGGGTGGCAAAGGTTATGCTAAAGAATTGAAATTGATTTAGAGGTAGAGAGAGACAGCAGCTAGCAGAAGAACACAAGCTACAGAGATAACTTAGGCATAGCCCTGCAAGATGCAATGTGCATCAGGTGCAATGATACAAAAGCTAATTTTCAGTAATTTTCCTGAGCATTTTTCATTTTTTAGGCAAAAAGCCTCAAAACCTGTCAAAAATCTCAGGTGTATTTTGGGATTGACAACAAAAAGGCATAAGATGATAATGCTTTGCTATCTACATTTCTCTATCACATATCATGTAAATGCGGTATATTTTTTTTTTCCACAATCAAAACCTACTGCATTTTCTACAATTCCATTCATTAGATATATATGCTGCAGATAAGATGTTAGAAAATGTTGGTGCTGTACCAGAAAAATGTGATTGAGACAAAATTTTATGTAACTAGTAATAAGTGAAAACAGCCTACCTATTTTAATGTTAAGTATTTCAGATATTTACTTATTTATATTATAAAAACATCAAGATGCAGGCTATTGAACCTACAGTTCCTAAACCCAGGTTAAGGTATTTAATACGTATCTCCACCATTTACAGTATGTATATGGTTTTTGGAGAAGTCTAAGAAAGGAAAGGATAATTACAAAAACCCATATACCAAATCTACATACACACTTCACAACACAGTCACATTTAAAACATCCTTCACCTTAAAGATAAGTGTCTTTCATCACAGTCTTTGATATATACCATAAAAACTTCAAAGGCTAAGCCACAGCAATCTGAGCTTGAATTCAGTGTAATTATGTAGGGAGCTGGCAAAGATCATGTTACCGATTTCTTCACCTTTTCTCACAGTGGTTGCTGCACTGTGGTGACTGGACTTCCCTTTTTGTGCAAGTTGCTGGGCCAACAAGGAGAGGGTGCACAGATGACCAAAGGAAAATTGGTCATTGGAGGTCTTCCCAGATAATTTAAGGCAAATGGCTGTAAAGGAACTGAAAGACAACAAAAGTTTCACTGTCAGCTTCAGCTAGCTTATAGCAAAAGTGACTGGTATGAACACTGAGTTAATGTGGGCTAATGCAGTAATCTGCTTAGAAGCTACCTTCTTTAGGATACAGTGAGAGGTTTTAAATGAGTAATGTTACAAGTAATTAATGGATTGAGATCCTAACACTAAAAATAACGAAGTAATACAAGACCTGTACAAAAAATCCTAAATCAACTTATGAATCCTATATGATTCGTGGTGCATCCACAGTAGCTGTAGTAGGAAATGCAGTAACAAAGAGACTCCATCGGCTTTTCATGTTTCTTTGTCCAGAAGATAGTTACATGGACCAGTGCACTGGCCTCATCATATAGGAATTCTGGCTCAAAATAAGGGTTTAGGGAGGAGACACCCAAGATGGCCTAAAGAGCAATCATAATGTATAGGATAAATTAAGCACCAGGAAGGAAGGATGAACAGAATTTTAACAGCCAGACTGGTGAAAAATGGACACCAGAGCCAAATATTCCTGACACAAAACTGTCTCATGACACTTATTTGAGACAAGGATTCACAGCCAAAAACTTGTTTTAGATTCAGATGCAAAGTCATGGCCTTCAATGTGTTGTGTTATAAAAAAGAACACCTATAAGAAACTAAGTAAAGCAGATATTCATCTACAGGCACATATTACAGAGCATTTTTACCTTCACACAGAGACATCTATTACTGCAATACTCCGGAGGCCCATCAGTTTGGGTAATATGTAGATAATGCACCCAGGAACACAGACAGCTAGGACTCAGCACACAGTGCTTAACCCACTGGTTTTGTAAGATAAAAGCAACACATGTCTCTTTATATAGTGCTTTATTGGCCAGCCTGTACGATTTACCAGGACTGCAGAATCCAGACATGAGCAAAATAATGACAACAAAATACGTGAACATCATTCTTAGGAAGTGGAGTTTTTTTTTCTTTAAGGACCAGGAAAATAGATGGCCCTGCTAGAACAGCAAACGGTGCAAAGATGCTGGACATCACTTTGAGGAAGAATATTCTCATGTAAAAAGATCAATGGGAACCTATCTCAGAACAGCTCGAGTAACTTGGAAAGAGACTTTCTGGAGACCTTTTCCATGCAAAGAAGGTTTTTATTTCCCAGTTCAGAAAGGCAGGATTGGAAAATTCATTCATTTCTGTCATTAAGTAATTGAGAGTCTGTTAACTAAAGTGGTTGTAGCAGTCTCCTGCCAGGGCTGAAAGACAGGGCGATAAGCCTAACACAGCTAATTACAGCAGCAACCGTCCTAAATCCTCTCAGAATCTGTTTCATAGAAATATCACTTTTCTGTGGAATAATTACCTCTTACATGCCCAATCCTATTCCTGACATGCATATTTTAATGCTCTGACATTTTAATGCCATCTGCCACTAAGAAGCCCAGCCTGCTGTGCTGTCAGAACCCAATCCACGCACGATCTTCCTACTCCCCATCATTTCAGTCTTCCCCTGAATACAAGAGAATTGCTTCTCCAATGCCTGGTGTTATGATTTACTCTTTGGCAGCATGGGTAGGAGACACTACCAAAACCAAACCACAGCAATTTTCAGCCTATTTGTACATGTTCTGGCTATGGTTTGTGTAAAGCAAAGAGCTTTACATTGCTCTTGGAAGCACCAACTGCCTTTAGATCATGTCTTCTGAGGCATTTGTGTATGCAATAGAAATAACAAACAGTTCCAGTTCCTCCTCCTCAACCCATGGCAATAGAGGAAAACACCTCCTCTAGTATCATTTACCTCAAATCAGTGAAGGGGCAGGTACAATGAAATTATAAAGTGCCTTCAATCAGACGGGATTAGTTGAGGCTCTTATCTTTACTTTCCAGTATCTTAAACACTGGCAACATTACCTTACAGCAAAGCAAAGAGAAACAAATACATACACCACAGAGACACAAAGTTTTGTCTCTGACAACTTGCATAGTAGGAACAGATTTTATTTTCTTTTTCCCCTCTGATTTGATAAGTCTAAACAGCATGGCTTTACATTTCAGATTAAACCAATAATGCACTAATAGTATTTAGGAATGAGTTACAGCCACTAAATATTTTCCCCTATATTTGTGCATCTCAGTAGAGCCGAGACTGTGCGCATACAGGTAAATATGCGGAATACAAGGAGGAACAATGTTTATGTCCCTGTGCGTGGTAAACTAGTTATAAAACCAATAGACTTAATTCTAATTCTAGTTACATCAGTTGTGAGATAAGAGCGCTTCTACAAAGCGCTTCTACAAAGGAGGAAGACTGTAAGTAATCCTTAATCACTAAGTGATTGAAAATACAGAAGCATTTTCCAACACAACTATATCGCAAATACTACATATGAGACAAGTAAAATTGAACTACTGTCCTCTGTTCGTTCTACCTTTGTGCTCCCCCATTATGTATTCCATACTTCCTTTTCTAGGTCTAGTGATTGACATGTATTATCCATTCCTATCAGGACTGAAAGATCATTGGCACTGCCATGTCAGAGCTCCCCTCCTTGCACACTGCCACTAACAACTCTTCTGACCTGAGATTTCCCACAAAGTCAGCAAAACTGCACAACTGGTTGCCAGGTGCTCATGTATAAATATTTCATTGATACCTTTTTGTTTAGCAGCAACAACTCTAAGAAGTGCAGATGGAATCATATTAAACCCAGAATAAACTAATACAGATCGCAAACTGGTTTATTACATATAAAAGAATGCAAATAAACCATCTCTCTTTAGAGCTCCCTTTTGTTTCTTTGTATTAAATAAAAATGTTGATTAGACATCTTTTTAAAAAAATCTGCTCTCTGGAAATTACAGCCAAGATAAACCAACAAAAGAGAGGAAGCCATGTTCATTGTCCAATGTATATGTAAATGAAGCAATCTGGGAGCTTCCTTCATTAACATAATTTCCTCATGGTGAGTACTAAATTGATTACATAGAGAAAGAACCCCACACCCCCTTAATGCTGACCATAAATTAAAACCAAATCAAAATGTAGGAAAACCAGACATGCCCAACAGAGTATATTGGCTTTAAACACTTTTGTAATTTGTTTCAGCACTATTAAAGTACATCTCTGTATACCTTACAGTACATTTTGTCCACAAGACAACAATAAAAACATGGAATGTTCTTATGGGGAAAGCTCTCAAGCCTGCTCTGGGGATCCAGCATGCTTGGACGGCTCTCCAAAACACCTCTGCACTAATGCAGGCAGCATGGGGAACGAAGTCCCTGTGCAGCTACATGACTGGAGCGCTGTCTTCACATACAGATACAGGCTCTTCAGGAAGGACAGGATAGGAAGGCCAGAAGAGGGACTTGCCCACTATGTGCGAGAGCAGCTGGAATGCCTGGAGCTCTGCCTAAGGATGGGTGCCACTATACTGGGTATCTGCTAGAGACCTGATCCTGAAGAAGATAAACCAGAATAAGCCTCATGTTCACAGACCATGGTCCTCATGGGGGACTTCAACCACCCCAGTATCTGCTAGAAGGACAATACAGCAGCCCTCAAAGAATCTAGCAGACTTCTGGAGTGCACTGATGACAAGTTCCCAACACAGACTATCAAAGAACCAACAAGGACAGGCGCTCTGCTGGACCTCATACTCACCAACAACAAAGAACTGGCTAGGGATGGGAAAGTCAGAGGCAGCTTTGGCTGCAGTAACCATGAGATGATGGGCTTCAGGATCCTCAAAGGAGGGAGCAGGGCAGAAAGTAGGTCCACAGCCTTGGATTTCAAGAGAGTAGACACCACCCTGTTCAGAGATTTGTTTAAAAGAACCCCAAGGAATATGGATCTGGAGAGAAAAGAGGTCCAGGAAAGCTGGTTGATATTCAGGGATCACCTCCTCAAAGCTCAAGAAAGGTCCATCCTGACAAATCAGAAATCAAGAAAAGGTAGCAAGAAGCCTGCATGGATGAGCAAGCAGCTCCTAAACCTACAAGAGATGGAATTACTAATTTCACTGTTAGTCTTCGGAGGCCTTATGAGTCTGAATTATGGGATGTTTTGATTGTGGATTTATTTTCAAGTGATCCTTCTGAGAAGACTAGGATCTACTGCATGCACCTCAGGGCAGACTTTTGCATCAGCAGTTCTTGGGGACAGCATCAGGAGCTAAAGTCACATAATCCTTCAGAGAAAAACAAAATCTTTATTTCTATATAACACAGAAACAGAAAAAAAAAAAGAAGTCTGTTGATCTCAACAGAAACACAAGGATCTTCTTGAAGAAAATTGTATGTATTTTCAAAGTCTGAAACTGTATGTCACGTAGACACAAACAACAAACCACAAAATGCTGACACAACATCATGTCATTAAAAACTTTGTTTAATAATGAGGAGGAGAAAAATCACTTTACTCCTGTGGAAAGTGGCCTAACACTTATTCATACATATGCAGTTATTCACATACTACTACACTTTAAAAAAAGTTCTCTTCTTACTATAAGCTGGCATAAAATATCAAGTCAGCAATTCTGTGGACCGATATAAATATTTAACATCTACAAAATAAGTCACAACAATATGCTTCCATTGTACTGCCCTCAAGAGATTCCATAGGATACATGAGACAGTCAGCATGCTGTGACCACTCTGGCACAGGTTCTGGAGAGTCTATGCTACTTCAGTAAAGTGATAATCATCACCCAGTCAAGATGTATGCTGCCTCTGAGACACTGATTATAATCAGCACAAAGAAATGTCAGCTTTCTGTGATGAAGCGATTTGTCAGTCTGATCCTAAATACAATTAGTGTATCTACAGCTCTAGCAAAAGCATGTAACTCCAACACATTTGCTTCCACAGCTGAAACATCTTAATGAAAGCAGTCATAATTTTTGTAATTTACTTCTGAACTCTTCAGAGACACTGTTAGCTGAAGCGAGACACTTCTGCCTGAGTATTGCTTTCTGAGCCTTTTGTTTTAAGCCATGCTTAAAGTCAAATATATTTGAGAAAAATAATTTCAGGTCTTCCCCATTTATTTGGTCAGTGCACTTGACAGCACTTCATAAAACATTGTGTCATTGCTGCTTGTTTGAGATGGATCAAGTTTTCATTTTCATCCGTTCAACATGAGGAAGAAAAAAACATCTAAAACAGCAATGTAAAGCACAAAAGAAAATTTGGAGAGGAACTAATGTCACGCATGGTACTAGACACTCACTTTTTGAAACTCACTTTTGAGCACTATGCCTCTGACCTGCACACTCTTCTCTAAGCACTGTCCAAAAAGCAACAAAGGTTAGTGTTCTGTAATAGATACTTGCCTCCTAGCACCAAAATATCTTTTAACTTGGCAACATCATAAGCAAATAAGACCATGCCTACTTAGAGCAATCTATGTATCACTGTATCACATTTGCAGTTTTTTTACAGAACTTGCCATAACTCTTCTTTACAGATTGTGCCCAGAAATTCAACCATGGACAATTCAATCACAACTTTTCACTTAGTTATAGCTATGCTAACTTGCCAATATTAATTTTTGAGAATCAAAAATCAGAAGAGCGAGCTTGACATCACATCTAGAGGAGAGTACAAATAACAGAAGACTGGCCTGAAGAAGCCATTTCTGCCTGGTGTATTCAGCACTTAGTCCCTATTAAGGCTATTCTTTTTTATACAGAATTGAAATACTGATGGCTTCTATACAATTTCTTTACTTTAAGTCTGGGCTTAATTCCTACCTTGTTACAACAACTCCTGTAGGCAACTGGAAACGTGCACAAGACAGAATGCCCTGCAGTACCACAAACCAAAACCGAGGCAAAATGATTAGAAAATGGCAAAACTATTCATTATAACTTTTGCTCCTTAATCACTACTAGAATCATGCAAAGCTCTGATCAGTCTGTTCAAAACGCCAACAAATCTTCACTTCTGGAGTCAGGAATCAGAATTCAGGGAAAATCTTGCAAAGGTAGGTAGCTCAATGAACTAGAACTGTTGCCCATAAAAGTTGGGATAAAAAGTGATGGAAATCCTGGCAACAGAAATTCTTAAAACCAGATTGAATGCAGCATGACCAGTACTGTAATAAACAGCAGAGTAATGCTCCAGACCACCGGAGGACCACTAAGAAGTTATTCTCCAACTCCAAATTACAGAAACCAAGGGACAATAAAAGCATTTATTTCTCATTGTATGTAATCACTGCAACTAAGTTAATCCAAGAGACAAAATGTGGTTTTATATTACCGAAATCAATTGTTCATCTGACAAAAATTAAAGACCACTAACCCTTCCTGCTAAGCCTAAGCTTAATTACTTAACGTCATGCCAACATACAGAGAATCATCTTGAAATAACAGTCCAGATTTAAAATATTAATCTGAAGCACTATCATCAAATTCTAGCATGCTTAGGTGTTTCTTAAAATTGTCTCAGACTATGCAAAGTATGTATTTTGTATTTGCAATTGTTACTTTGTGAGGAATTAATTGGAAAAGTACATTATACTTAATATTGGTGGTCTGTCTTCCAGCACTTCTAATGCTAAATAAAGCCTAATGATCTCTAAATGTAAGTATTATCTCCTTTCACATTCCTTTTTGTCAGTTCCATAGATTCAGGGATGATTAGCTCTATGAAACCTGTCTGTATTTTAACAATAGGCTATATGATCTAAAAAGCAAGCAACACTCCCCCATTTTAAAAACTGCTATGTGACTGCAAGTGCCATGAGTGAGAGTCTGGCTCCTACTCATCGTTCAAAAAGAGCAAAGTGCTGCAGGTAGCCCCTTCCTCAGAGGGCATTTCACCTACACAGTAGTAATTCCAACCCAAACCCACAGAGTCCAAAAGCTAGTGCACACTGCAAACCATCACACATGAAGATGTCACTCCTGACCCCAAAAGTTCATGAACTATAAATTGCTCAAGACAGTTTGCCAACAAGGCTTGACCCAGCTGTACACACCTCCTCACTAGCTACTCTCTGCTGACCACCAGCAAAGACAGAGAGTGCTTGGCCAGGGTGACCTCTGCTCTAATCACTCACAGCTACTCTTATCTTAAATTTAAGTCTTGCCCTAAACTACCAGGTCCCCAAAGAAAGGTCTCCCAAAATCTGAGGAACTAAACATGACTTCAGGTGAGCTTCATTTCTTCGAAGCGGACACGCTGTCTCCAATTTAAGAATCTCACCCCTGAAAGCTATAATTCTGTCTAACAATGCTTTGATCTTGTGCAAGTTAGCACTCATATACTTGAAATATTAATTAAAAAGTCAAGTGATTACCTATTTTCCTCATCCAGTACTTAGAATGAAAAAAAGCCATTGCAAATTTGAAGATCCCATTCTTCAGAAACATATTTTGTCCAGTCATGGCTTGCAACTAGTATTACATACAGTTCTTTGGTACCACTTACTGTATTCTTGCAGCACTACCCCAAATAAAGAGTATAAATGCAAATTCTCTCTTTACACTGATCATACAAATATCAGTCTGTTGGTTGTGACTAGATAACAAACAACTTAAAATACAATTTTTGGGGGTTATTTTGTTGGTTCGGTTCAAATTACAGCGAGGGAAAGAAATCATAAATGTAATAAAAAAAAACATTTCCACAGAGAGGGAGAGAAAGAGGATAAAGCATGTTTCCATGGTTACTTTGTTAACCATCTCCATTTTGGTGTTTACATAGTTTTAAAACTAAAAGACACTATAAACAAGAAATGAAATATTTATTAATATCTATGTTACAGAAAGCTCCCACCATATATCATGTCTGTTTCAACAGCTGACTGTCCGATTAAGCTCTAAGAGATGCACTGACATCTACTAGTTGCTGGTGCTATCAAGTACGTTATAAGGGACAAACCCTTACTCAACATGCACAGAGGAAGCCCTTGACTCAAGCTCATTTACTAATATTTCATCTGTAATTTATTTGCAATAAAATATGATGCCCTGCTTTGAGACCAATGATAAAATTGCAGGTGTCTCACTCATAAGTGAAAGCTCTTGCTTGGCTGTCAGGAAAAACTGACTGACCACCAAATGCTGCTCTCAAGCTCTATTTGCTTGAACAGCTGCAGTTTTAATCACTTCTGAGGCAAAAGAAGTTCCTCTTATCTTGTGTCATCACCCTAAATGAAAGGTTAATTCTATGTAACAGCACTTTCCAGCAGAATTGTCATATAAATCAAGTAGTTTGGGGTGGGGTTTTTTTCATTTCCTGGAAACTTTTATTTTAGCTATGCTTCTTATTGCTTGGGTGAGGAATGACAAGCAACTCTGTGACACCACTAGTACTAGGAAGACTCCATACTTGCACTTTAAAGCCCAGAAGTTCTATAAGGAGTCCCCAGCACAGGGAATTCTGGAGGTATTTTGGAGTCCTTGGTATTTGGAGATCAACTTCATTCAGTTAAGAGGCAAAACAGCCTCAAGTTCTGTATGCATAGTCATCACACAATGAAGCTAATTCCAATATTGAAAGCAGTCCTGCAGTACTGACTTCAGTAAAAGGTGCTAAGTAGAATCATAGAATCATTTAGGTTGGAAAAGACCCTTAAGATCATCAAGTCAAACCGTTAACCTAGCACTGCCAAGCCCACCACTAAACCATGTCCCCAAGCACCACATCTACATGTCTTTTAAATACCTCCAGGGATGGTGACTCAAGTAGTACAGTACAGTCTATTTAAGTACCACACAGTGACTGAGAGAGACATATTTTTCTAAGCAGCAAAATTTTTCCTGCTGCGTACTACCCAAAGTGTCCTGGAAACTGTTGTGCAGCTTGAACACTGTCAGCCTGTCTACCATCCTACAGGCATACTTCTGCGTTTCAGTGGTGCTTTTGAAAACATTTCTATCGGTGAACACATTTGTTATTCTTTTGGACAACCTGTGAATCTTGTAGAGGGTCAGCTAATCTCTCCTCCACAGCAGGATCAACTCTACTTAGGTCACTCTTGAACAGCATTTGCTCCTGAGTTGTTGCTATGCCCTGAAAGCATTCAAATGAGAAAATTTACCTGAGCACCTCATGGCCTATATTTTGGCTTCCTTTTCCCATCCATCCATCCATCCAAGATATTTTATATATATAAATAATATAATTATTATATTTTTTTAAGTCTGGCAGAACTCAAAAAACTACTGGAATTTACATTCTAATGCTAGCTCCCTATTGCTGGTCAAAAAATTAAGTTCAGTATTTAAAACCACTCTGTCTCACTACCAAGTTGTAAATGTCTAATATTTAATATTTTCAGAGCAATAGTCTAATCCAGATTTGAAAAGTAATTCATTCTACCAAAATACTAGATATATTTTGAAATAATCTCTAAATCTACTAGAACTGTCTCTGAAAAGCACTAGCACGTGGAATGCCATTATCCTTATAGCTAGAGAAGATAACATTCATTATATAACATCAATATTGACAAAAGATAGCAGAGCAATACTTTTTACTTACACATCCTGATTCTCTTTACATTAGTCAAGTGGAATTCTGCTTTATTTAATGCTTTTTAAGTTTGGGGTAACATCACATAACTCAGGCAAGCAAACTGCATTTTGCTATTCACATAGAACAGAACAGCAGAGTCTGGCTGGAAAGTGGAGTTACTTTTCAATCAAGTGTCCAGCTATGTTGCTTGCAAGAAAATGCTAAATCTTCTCCAGGAGAAAACAAACAAGAATTGTATGACAGCTGATAAAAAAATATTATCCTTTGATTGCCATGACCTTAGCTTGTTCTTCAGCACTGCATGGAGGTACTGCAATTACATTTTTGGGCTATACTAGGAAGCCTACAGCATGTTACTTTACTTTCTTACTTCAGACAGTAAGGTAAATAGAAGTCTGAAGGTTCTGACCCCTTCAAAAATATGAGTACTGCCCAATTATTTTTTTTTGGGGGGGGGTGACCTTTAAGACAGAAGTCTGCATGAGATTTTGACTCACACAGCCAAATTTCTTTAGGAGTGTTTCCCCTTAAACAGCATATCATAAACAACATATATTTGCAAAGATGTTAACTGACAAGAGTGTACACATGCTGTATTGATTTTACCTTAACTGCTTAAAAGATCACATTTTACTACAGTTCCCTATTTACATTTATAACCTGACCAAGTAAATGCAATTAAGAGCACATACAGACCACAATTATTTTTTTTACCCTAAATTTGTATCTGTAATAGAACGATTCCAAATCCAATAGTTACTCCCTGTCCTGTTTTATCATCTGTTCTTGGTGTTACGTAAAGAGCTTACACTAAATATCAACATTGAGCTCTTATATAGCATTCTTAATCCATAGATCTCAAAGTATTTTACAAAGGATGATCATCATCCTGCTTCATCTATGAAAAGAAAAAACACGGAGATCTTCAGGTTGAAATTCGGATCTCGTTGAATTCCCACAGTCCACGGTGAAGCTACAATTGCACTTTACATCACAGTACCACCAGTCAGCCAGAACAGCATTCGTATCCACAGACAGACCCCAGAGCCTTCAGTAACACTGGTGGCCTGTGATTTGCAATAAGGAAATCCACACACCACTTAGGCATCAATCCAGAGAGAATATGGCTTTCAATATGGTATCTTATTCAGCTTGACATTCACTAAAACGCCTCCCACCCCACATAGGCAGCACTTTCAAAAAGTGTACTCTACCTTCTCCCGCGTATCCTGCTTACAGCTATAAACAACTAACATTGCCATCAGTGCTGTAAATAACTACAGTCAAGTCCTCTACTCCGGCTTTGCTACTGAAATCAATACTGCTGCACACACACAGATACCAAAGTCTAATGTCACCATTCGGGTGTCTCAAAGTATTTTCACCTGCACACTGTAACCCCCAAATCACCTGATCTGTGGGTAACTAGATATGAGTTAGGAAGCCTCCTGCCTTCATCCTTTCCTCTCCTCTTCGAGATTTGTTTCTCATGTCCACCCTTTGCACCTTGCTCTAAGGTAGATGTTTAAACTCAGACTTCCTTAACTCTATAAACTCCCTTAGACCATTCAGAAAACCTGGAACCAAGTATTGGAGCTTGGAGGGACAAGGACTGGAAATAGACTGCCTACTAACAACCACACAGGTTACTGGGGTGCCAATCTGATTGAACCTTCTCCATGCTACCGCATGGCCATAAAATAAGCAGTAATGCTATCTACTTCTGTAACGCATCTGATAATGTACTACCTAGATGTGATGATCTGAGAAAACTTTGTCATTTATGACTTTAGATTGAAGTTATGGGGTTATTGTTTTGACATGTTATATCACAGCCACCTCAAAAACACTTTGGACCCAGACAAAGTCAAGCAAGACCCTCAGCACAAAGATGAGCTGAAGAGCTGTGACCTTCAGGAGAGGATATGGCACACCTCAGTCCCCAGAACACTCCACACCACAAAGTAACCAAGGAAGAGAAGTGCATGCCAGCTTTCCTGCCTACGGGGACAAAGGCAGTCATTCTGTATTCCACCGTGCTAACCCCGATGGGTCATTCTGAGGAGCTGTTCCTGGAATCCCATATGTTACATGAACTACTACTCTCTGAACTGGTGTTTTGAGGAAGACAGGGCACAACAGCAGAGAAGGTCTTAGAATAGATTGCTTCCTCTGGGACGCACGTTTCCTAGAACGGGACTGTCTTCCAAAAAACATAAAGGCAGCCTTATGGACTCCCATGCCATTCCCTGGAACATTTGCCACGCAGAGCAAGACGTTCTAGAGAAAGCACAGCTTAAACACGCAGTTTCCCTCATCGCTAGGTGCGGAAAGCCCACCTGCAGCTCCGCGGCTGGCGCCAGGCGGCTCCCGGTGCCCGCCTTTCGGCTGTCAGGCCAGGGGCCTGGCTGTGAGGGCCCGGCCGTGAGGGGCCGGCGCGGCGCTGAGGCAGCGCAAGCCCCCGCAGCCGGGCAGCGGCCCCGCCGGCGGGCAGCACCGGGGCAAGGCCGCCCCCTAGCGGCAGCGAGCGGCCGCCAGCCCGGCTCGCCGGGGGCCGGGACACTTGGGTGCCCTTCTGGAAGCACGGCTGCTGCCAGGGCTCGCCCTCGGACTGAGGCACCCAGAAATAAAGCCATTGTCATTTAAAGGCTTTATTTTCTCCTGCACGAAAAACAGGGCGGGAGGTTGATGACACGTTTCTTTTTAAGGGGAAGGATGACAGGTAACCTCAGAGCAGCAGCAATTCAGATTACAAAGGTTTAGCCTGAATCACATGCTGGCTAAAATGTAATTTACGGCAGCTGTGCCGCATACAACTAATTTACCAGAAGATGGGAGTAGAAAAGAATGCTCCTTTCATCCTATTTATTTTTCCCACATTTTTTCACAGCACTGGCCTGCATCTTAACAGTTTCAACAGACTAAAATAGCATGTGGCTTTCCAAAACACATCTAAAACATAAAACATAAAACAATTTTGAGACTGAAGTTTATGCCAACCACATCCTACTATTTGGAAGCTATAATTGTGTCTCAGCATGACAAAGTAAAAATAAGAACCACAACACGTGGAATAAAAACAAAAAGAGACAACATGAAAAGTGAGAAAGAAGAATTAATAAAAAAAGAACAATGTTAAGCAAAAACCTGTAAATGCATACTCTAGGTCATATGAAACCTTTATACGTTTAGCTTCAACTACAATTTCTTGGTGGAACTAGAAATATTACATAAATAATATTTTCACATAAATGTTTCTTGTGTGTTCAGTTCTGTGACTGAAATACAAGTTGCTTCAGTTCTAAAAGATGCAGTTACCCAGACTAAAATCACATGTGAACTCCAGCCAAATTCTGGACCTTATATCAGAGTCAGGGACAAAAATGTTCCCATGATACAGTTTCCTGGACTTCACAAAGAATAAATTCAGAATCCTTCCAAGCTCAGGTGGTTCAAGACTGCTGAGCACATACTTTCTTCTATTATACTGAAATACAACCTTTGATCCAGCTCCATTAAACTACTCAGTAAAATTATTTAATAGCAGCCTGCACTGAATCTCAAAATACTTTACGTTCCACACAGTGTATTTCTTGCTTATAGATAGTAACTCAAACATCCTACAACAAAACCAGCTGTTTTAATTCACAGCTGCAACACATAAACATGGTAAGATCTGTACCTTGTTAATCTTGACTTCCCCACTCCAACAGTTTAAGTGAAATGTCACATTTACATAACATTTACATAAAGATTCAGTTTTGTTTATACAAACCCCAGCCTTATTTTTGCAACATGCTCTATGCTAATTCATTATGTAACAACAGATTGTTTGCTCTATTAAAAAAAAAAGGGTTTAATTCTGAGAAGGTGTTTGAGAGACTGTAGTTGCTCTGAAGTAATTTAGCATGATTCTTCACTACTCCTTGATCAAGTTTTTGCAGGTTGTTTTTTGGGTTGTTTTGGTTTTTTTTTTAAACAAACGAGTTTATTGGACACTCTAAGTGAGACACTTAGAGTTTTTATGGTTTTATACATCATGATCACTTGGTATAGTTCATATTTACACCCAGTACACACACAGCAGAACATTCACAGCACCTCCCACTGCAATCCACAGGAGTTTAGCTATGGACTTCACAGTGGTTAACAGTGGTAAGGCTGGATCTTGTAGTTGGGAACATTTCAGAAGCTTCCAAGCACTATCCAGTTTGATTATTTTTTTTAAATATCACTTCAACATTATCACTGCTTTCCAGAGGAACACAATTAGACTGATGCTAACCCATTCAGAAATTCCCAACACCAGCAAACATTGCAAAACTTCCAGCATGTCTGAAAGCAGAGCTCACAGGAGTCTGCAACGTGGCCAGACATAACTGCAATATTTTCTAGAAAGAGCTATAACTTTCAGCTCCTCTGTGCTGGGGTCTCTACGGATAGATTGATTGTTGTTATCTTCTGTATTTGAGAACTTTAAAACAATTTTTGCAGAATCCTTGAGGCCATGTATTGAAAGTACATCTAAACAAGAAATAATTACTAAGCTAATACTACTACCTCTTCACAGTAATAAACGCTTTAACCTTAAAACTACTTAAGTTACACACAAAGCCATTCAATCACATCTAGTAATTACTACAATTGCTTTTATTAGCAACAAGACTACATGCTTGGGTTTTCAATGTGCTAACTTAACCACAAAATTTTAAAAGTCTCTACAACGGCTGTCTCCAGCACCATCACACCTGCATCACAAGACGTACAAAAGATGGCAAGAAATCACCTTTTGTTCTTCTTAGGTCCCTGGCTAAGGAGGTATTGTTAGTGGGGCTTTTTGGTCCAAAAAGATGGTTTTGTAATGTAACTTGGAAACTGCCTGTTTCTGTGTTAGCCTGCTCTAGAAGCTTGTTTCACAGCTGGACAATCTTTGACTGAAAATAACTGCTTCTGCTACTTCCACTGGCTTTATCTGCACTGCTCCAGAAGAGCACAGGGATCCAAGGGAGTCAAGACTAGTGAACACTTGCTACAGTCATGTGCCCTACTAGTCCTCACAGTTTAAAGGCTAGATTAGAGGCAGAAAGAACCCAAAAGAGAATGTAAGTACAGTAGCTACAGGTATCCTACACACAAGTGGTCTCACCTGTATATGACAGACTAAGTACCAGCATCACTGGATCTTTCCCCAGGAAGCCTACTGGCAGATTGAAGTGGATAGATGGAGTGCACCACTTGCATCTTTGGCAGTTTTTACCCTGTATGTTACTTTGATGATTACAGATCGATATAAATTGCTTACCATCATCCCCATGCGTTGCTGCTTCATCAATACAGCACCTTTGGGCCAGCACTGATGCAAGTGAGAAGAATGAGATGGGGATAAAATTGTCAGAGATGCCACAGGTAACACTAAAAAAAGGGAGTATTGCTTATTCAGTGGGTGTCCCATAGACACACAGGCTACATATAAAAGTTAAACACATATGCTCCAACTAGCCACCCAGGACTCCCGGGCAAAGCAGTACAAAGATTTGGCAAAATTGGTTAGGATTAAACCTCATTTAGAATAGATCTGCCAAATCCACACAATGCAGAAATTGCCCCTTAGGTGATGTGCTCTTCTCAAGGTGCCTGAAGGAATGTGAGGGCAGTGCTGTAGCTGTTTTTTATGGCAAAAGACTAAGGTTACATGCTGACTAAAAGCACAGCCTGAAAAGAGGAGGGAAGTCCCGAGGTTAAAAGCTACTGGTGAAATACTAGGGGACAGCATAGGGCACAGGAAGGCAAGGCTGATGTACCTGTCACCCACATCACCTATCAGAAAGGGCCCCAGAACCCCACTCAAAATTTTGTTCTTGAGGAAATTATTTGGTTAGCTCCAGGAGACAGCTTGAGCATACATTGTTCTAATAATTGGGGTTGTTTAGCTTGGAGAATAGAAGGCTGTGGGGAGACCCTGTTACAGTTTATGTACTTAAAGGGGGCTTATAAGAAAGATGGGGACAAAATTTTAGTAGGGCCTGTAGCAATAGGACATGGGGTAATGGTTTTAAACTAAAAGAGGGTAGATTAGACCAGATTAAGGAAGAAATTTTTTACAATGAGGGTGGTGAAACACTGAAACAGGTTGCCCAGAGAGGTGGCAGATGCTCCATCCCTGGAAACATTCAAGGACAGGCTGGATGGGGCTCTGAGCAACCTGCTCTGGTTGAAGATGCCCCTGCGCATTCCAGAGCCAGCTGGACTAGGTGATCTTTAAAGGTCCCTCCCAACCCAAACTATTCTGTAATTCTTGCACATGTAGTAAAGATTAGGCGCCTAAGACACAGTGTGAACCAAAAAGTCAAACTTCTTGGCAGAGGAAAAAGGATTCATCCTTGTAGGACTTTACATCTCACAATTTGAAAGGCAGAGGTAGTTATCCAAATACCTCTATCAATCCTGTTCCAAGAAAAGTGGAATCTCTTTAATACTGTGCTGCCTAGCCCAGCTACATTATATTAGATCATCAATAGCATTTTATGGGCAGCCACATTCAAAGCAGCAGCAGAGACTGTATAGCATTAGCGCTAGTATTTGGCTCCCAAAAGAGAGCCATGCTTTACACTGCATCCCATGTGGCACCCCATCAGGGAATCTGTCTGCAGCTGTTGGACCCCAGAATCACCTCTGATCTCACCTAGCAATGGAGTTAGAAGAGGGATACAATACAGAGGGAAAGGAACAGTTGCATCAGATGACTTTCCAAGACTTGGGTGCATTAGAGAGAAGGGGAAAGTTCAGAAGTGTTGGTTTCTGTTGTTGGGAATTTTTTGGTTTGTGGTGGGGTTTTTGTTTGGCTCTTTTTTTTTTTTGACAGAAACAGTGATAAGTGCATGTTTTTTTTAAGCAGGGGCATAGATCTCTTCAGCTTGGAACAACTTGAATATTGTTGAGCTTTTCAGCAAGTCTACGCTTCTCACAGAGGTTGTTACTCTTAGTGACTTCTCACCATCTCAGTGAAGAGTTGTGACGTCTTTTGGGAGGAGATATCTGCACTTTAGAAGAAGTGTGACCTCACAGGAACTTACCTCAGTGGTACCTTTCTGATCAGAGTAGAATCAGAAGGGAAAACCCTGACTTTTTTAAACATTTACTTAAACCAGTTATCAGATAGTTCATTAACATAATTATTCTGTTATTCTTTTGGATAATATGAAAATATGTGGAGTTCTACAGGATTCCAGAAATGAAAACAGGAGTTGAGCAAGCTGATGAACAGGTTTTTCCTTATCTCCTTTCAGAAATACATCTTGTTTAGAAGCATAATCTCTCTTTCACCATGGGACCATTCTGCCCTTACACAGAGACGCCTTGTTTTTAACTAAAAAACCCCAAATAATAATGAAAAGAGGTGGCAACACATAGTAAATTTTGATCCCAGAGCTAAACTATACCTTGCCTTACCTGAGAAAAGTAGAAAAGGGGATAATTTTCAAGTTTTCTATTTGGAGAACCTTTGTACTAGATAATAAGCTAAACCTAAATAGCCTACAACTCTAAACAAGCTAAAGTAATTGCAAACCATGGGGTGAGCTGTGAGCACTACTAACAAACACCTTTGGGAGAAACTGGGGGGATGTGGTCCTGCAGCTCTTTTCAGAGCCATACAAATGAGTAAGTTTCACACTTTTTCAAAGGCAGTACTGAAAGTGTGGAGATCTTTCAAAAGGATCATGCCTCCAGGAACTCTCATTCTTCTCCACTGCCCTCACCAGCGTTGCCCTAAAGGAAGCACTGTTTGGCATTAGGACAGTATATGTTCTTATGCGTTCACTATTCTATTTCATTCAATGCCCTGTTCCCGACACTGGATGAAATGCCTGGATAAAACAGCTTCAGTGAGCAAACGGCACGAGGCAGCCTTCTCTCTTGCTCCTTCCCATCTAAACTGCTACCACAAAAGCTATTTTTATGCATTTTGAAATCTGAAAATACACTCATTGCTCCATTCTGATAATGCTTAGATTTAAAAGAAACAGGGTTGTTTTTTTCAGTAGTTACAGTGAAAAAAAAAATTACTATGTTTGTATAGTACTTGTGTGTTTTAAATAACTGATTAATTTTGCTGATCCTAAAAGTATCAACAAATACTTTCTTTTATACTATTGTGTCAAAAGACTCAGCAAATGACCTTCCAAGTACAGTAGTATATTTGTAATGGGTAGTATCAAAACCAGTTTCCATCATGAAATTGCTGACCTTTCCCCCACAAATTTATGGGGTCCCTGCTTCAAACACTGCAGTGTAGTTAACAAATGTTCAAGGCCAAGACCCTGATGTACTTAATTGCACTCTAATTTCACAAATAGTAATTCCATGATGCCACCATATTTCAGCAAGTGATTAGAAATCTAGTCCTACAATCCAATTCAGCCCAAGCCAGTAAACACCACATAAATAGCCATTTCATTGAAAAGTGTATATTACACTAACAAATCCATTTTTAAAAGACTTTTAAACCTTTTCTGAGCTATCTTAAAAGTCGTATTAGAAGCATAGTTCAAAACACACCTAGAGAGATGGACAGAAATTATTTTTTTGCGAAGAATACAGAAGAAGCTGTGTAGCTGTAATTCTGTCATACTTTGTATCGTGCATCACTTGAGCAAGCCATTGACTCTGTATGCCAGGCTACATACAGCCCTAGTCCCTTCAAATCAGCATTTTAATAAGTAATTAGGCACAGACTGTTCTTTTAGCAGAGACTGGTTTTAATGTTGTTGGCCCCACATTTTATATTTGAAAGCATCATACTGGGTTCTCTGTTCCACTGTGGCATCCGTATATTTAAAACAACATAGTATCTCTTGAACATTTCAAATCTTAATTTATAGATTTTCAACACTTCCTGCAACTCTGGTTTGTTTGGGTGTGATTTTTTTCCTCCCCACTGTTTGTATTTCACACTAGAAACCCAAACTGTGAAGAGGACCGTTTATGAGATACTATATGAACACAGAACATCTGCAAGTTCTCAGGAGCAGAGATCGTCTAAATAGGCAAAACCAAAGGCAGTAACTTTCTAAAGGTCACATGGCAGACCAACAGCAGAGATGTAACACCAAGTCCTCTGTTTCCTAGTCCAAAATTCATCTACTAAACAAATGATTGTTGTTTTTTTCTAGTTAAGGAAACCCAAGCAAAACTCATGCTGCTACAACAGAAGGGAACAGTATCTCCTCCTTAGCAGTACAGTTACAGAGAAAGTACCCGATGGCTCCCCAAGTTGTTAAGCATGGGTAGATTGACAGACTGAGAATGAAGTATTAAAGCTGTCTAAGGTTAGAAATAGAACCCACAGTTGGCTTTGAAGATATGACACATTAGTTAAAATTGACCCTCAAATCATTCACATTCAATGGCTATTTGCAGTCCAGGGATTGCATGAGCATACAACTCCAGTACCACATCTCCACAGGATGTAAAGCAATGCAGTATAAGAGAATAATATCTGATTACATCCTTTATATGAAACAAGTGAAAGCATATTTTATGGCAGAAGCAATACCAGGGGCTCAAACTTAGAACACCAATGCTGACCCATGATTCTATCCTTGGTTAAGTAGCTGTCAGCATTCCCAGGAGACCTTCTTGTGCACTGTATTCCCTTTACAACAGCAGCATATTTTTAAACCATTTATAAGCATGATGATTTCCATTTCTTATATTATTTGAGAAAAACAATCTACTGGTCAAAATACAGATGTGACTAATTTTGTAGAACTAATACCAGAACTTAAATACATTCAGCAGTCTAAAACCTGTATCTACACACTGAAATACATATATCTTCAGCAATACTGACACTGTGGCTTTAGTGAAGACAGCTATCCATTAAAAGCTGTCGTGTTACATGCAAAGAAATACATAAAATAACCCTAATGTTACAAAGCCTACTACTCAAATGTTACAAGATGGCAGGACAGGGGTTTGCCTGGGCAACCTTAAACCAAACCTGATTTCCCCTGTGATATAGGCTTTGTGTGATGTCTTGTCTTTCATGGTTTTTGTATTTAGTTTAAATCACAAAAGCATGGCATTCAATATGATATTACCCAGTATTCTTTCCTTTAAGATATACCTTTTGTATTGTTGTCCAACTGGCACCCAAGACCTTGGACAAAGAATTACCATTTTTTCTTGGATTTAGCCACAGTACTGATAACTAGAGAACCTGAATCTGGAAGGGGTATCTTGGATACTTCAGAGGACAAAGTGAAAAGAACGCTTACAAGTGATGCTGTGCCTAAGGCAGGGAAATGCTTCCAAGCATTTATCATGCTGTCTGTAGCTATATGCTTCTTTTAGTAGCTAAAGAGCAATTAGCAGGCTTCTGTAATGAGTTCAGTAGCAAGGCCAAATCAAGGGAAGCCTAACATCACCTGATCCTTATGGTGGGACCCAACCAGTATGCTCTGGCTCACATACTGGGTTCATTCTTCCAAGATAAAGTTCTTCACAGATGAATACTGCAACATTTCAGGGGATGAAACAACTGAGAAATTGAAATCTCTAAGGGTCTGAAGATCATAGCAAACTTCATGGTATGCATCACACTTCTTTGTAAAGATCAGTAAATAGTGATAGGTATGTTATTAAAAATGAATGCAAACACATTCTTAGTGAACGCTTGTGACTTTGCTCACACAAAAGAACTCCAAACAACAAAACCAGTTCCTCAGTGTAGCATTCAAATACATTAACCTCCCTTTTCTTGTTGGAAGTGCCCTGCTTTAATCACTGCATTCCTCTAAATGTCAGCAAAATGCACAGCAATTATCCCACTTTATTCATCTTCAGAACATAGTCCATCCCATGCATTGAACCAATCAAGTTCTCTATCAAGAAAATACAACTGTCCTCTACAGTCACAGTTTTCTATAAAATTCAAGCCCTTATTAGAAGATATGAAGGTACTTGAGTTGCTTGTGTTACCAGTGAAAAAACTTCCTTCAGTTTTTTCTGAAGAAGAAAAAAAAAATAAGAAAACGTTTTTGTCAGTACAAGAAAAAATTTCCTCAGCAGCAAGTGGGACGCTGCCACTGAAATTTCCCAAGTCAAAGTTTTACTTAAGGACACCTGAAGAGGTTCCTTAGAGTGACATTGGGTAGATATTCAAGCCAAAAAATTAAAAGTTTCTCAAACTAATATACAAATGGAAGACAAGAGGATCTTGCTATAGAAAAATATCTATTGATTAGTAGTGAGTTCACATAGCCATCTCTACTTAAAACAAAAATGCTTTTTAATATGAAATTGCAATCCAAAATAAGTATTGGCTTACCTGACCAGAAAGCGATGTAGTCCAACATCAAAACTTCTGTAAGAAAAAAGATTCACCATATTTTAATAATTAAAAAAAAATAAAATACTACTCTGTTAGGTATTGTACAAACACTGCATTTCAAAACAATCAATAATACCAAAAATAAATATAAAACTGCTGGAATTGATAAAAGAGAAGCAAAAGTGTAATATTCAAATTCCCAGCCGTAATGACATGTGAAATTTAAGATTATCATCATATGGAAAGATTTAGATGCATGTTAAAAAGCTCACAAATCCCTTGTTTGGTTATTTCTTCAGTAAAGCAGTAACATTCAGAGTGGTATAACCCACACAAAGCATAAATTGTTTATATTCTGTATAATTTTGGAAGCATCCTGATAACCAGCGAGTCTGCATGTTTCCTGTCACATACACAATGATCCTCTACGCAAAACT
This sequence comes from Falco rusticolus, assembly GCF_015220075.1. Classification (NCBI taxonomy): domain Eukaryota; kingdom Metazoa; phylum Chordata; class Aves; order Falconiformes; family Falconidae; genus Falco; species Falco rusticolus. The sequence goes on along the minus strand of NC_051198.1, from coordinate 21,418,756 downwards.
ACTGTGCCATCCCTCCTTTCCCCTTTTGTGCTCTGTACTGCACTAACGGATCACTGTGAATTCTCTCCATGATAAAGAATAGTCAAAGAACCCCCTTAAGTCTCCTTCAGATACACAGAATATACTGAGAAGTGGGCCTTACAAGCGTGTTCCACTCAGCTCTGGTGAGGAAAATAACTTTGAAGATTTATGACAATAAGTACAAGTTAGATCACACTAAATTACAAGAACCACGCCTAAAAACTTCAGCATTAACAACATACATTAGCCATAAGCATCAGTGTTTGTTTTCCTTTTCTCAGCTGTCCCTCAGCTAGCTCAGCAGAATCAAGTTCACGAACAATATACTAGCAAATCCTTGATACTACAGGAAGGTATCCACTGATTTCAGACATTTACTCAGTATCTGAAGTACGTGCCAGTTTTATGATACTATCAGTGTAATCCCAGATTAACTGTGTGCATAACAGCACAATTGGAAAAACCAAATGTCTTGTTTGTAGTGCTGGACTTGCTCTGAAATGGGCTTCATTCTGTGCACAGAAAACGTTTTTGCATATACTAAACTCAAGAACCCTGTTAAAAAAAAACCAACTGATTGGTCATTTGGGTACAACATGGTTTTATTTTAACAGTATTGCTTGCAGTGTGCTGCCTCCTACCTGGAACAAGAGAAGTCATCAGATAGTTAATGGCATCCTGGTAACAACAGATAATGAGCAGTAGAAATTCTAGGAGTTAAAAAGGGAGGGAAACACTGGTTCAGCAGGGTGATGATGAGGGGAACAAATTTCCCACTTAAAAGCTGCCTTGCAAACAGAAAAAAATATTCTGCCAGGAACATGCACATGGCCACCATTAAACCTATATTTTCACATTCCTAAAATCATTCCCCATTTTACATTATTGTTTTATTACTGTGTAATTATACTGCATGAAGTGTATCCAGTTATCTTTCCGCGTTCCTCTTGCCTGAACACATACTGTAATTTGGCTCCCCCTCTTCACCAAAATATTCTGTGTTGTACAGCCAGTTGTTTGTATCAGAGCTGCCCACAGTCTGCATTTATACCTCTGAAAACCTTTTCTTCCTAGGACCAAGCACTTCAGTATGCTTGTGCTGGGATGGGGAAAAGAAACTCATAGAATTCCAGGGAACAGATATATGCTAAATAGTCGTCTTGTGTATCTTCAGCCAAGCTCATCTTTTCAGGTTCTCCTAGCTATCCTGCAATGGCAATGACCACATCTGCTATCGTCTCTGAAGGGACACAACAACTGAGCTTCTTGTGGACAGCAATGTGGCGCACAACAGTACCACCACTCTTGACAACGAACGAAAAGCCAAAGGGCTTTGGCCTACAACGAACATGGAAACTGAATGATCCTGCTAAGCTGAGATGATCAGAGCTGAAGGAAGTTGAGTGGACAAAGTTGAGGCAGAGTGGGCTCAGACAGGGAGGGAAAATTAGACCTTTGCTGTGGACTTCAATGCCATCTTTTCTCTCATTTTTCACCGTTACCAAAACATAATGCACTTGTTATTAAAAAAAAGCTTTATACTTTATTTCATGCAGGCTTTACTGATGGAAATATTTCCACAAAGTATTCAATAAGTATTAAAAATGAACATGCATAGAACCAATTTATTAGAATAAATGAAAAGAAGGAAAAAAGATGAAAGCCTCACTAGGTCCATTATTCCTAAGATGGATGCTGTACTGATACTACCTAAGATCCTGAATTCTCAGTGTAAGCAGCCAGTTAAAAAAATTAACTACACTATGACCAACAGAATTTTGAGAATATACAGTAGAATCAAAGTGTGCACCTAGATCTTAAAATCACCTTAGGATAGTGTAATTGATTAGTTCTAAAAGCAAGAACAAGGCAAAACAAATTCAAACTGTAAATGAAAAAAAATAGTTGGGATTGCTTAAGGCTATGGATATTGGGTACATACATTTTTAAGCACCTAGGATAACGAATAGAGAGTGTGCAAGGCAAAAATACTGAAAAGCTAGAGGCTGGTTTTGACAAAACACTATCACAGACTCTTTCAGCTGTTCTACTTGTTCATATTTAAATACGTACTGTATTTAAGTCTACAAGTGAAGTTAAAGTACAGTGAAGTAGCAATGGAAACAGATCTGGTAGTTGTAATTAATCCTTCTGTTCTCAGATGGAAATATAAAGGGGTAAAAAGGGTTTGTATAGCAATGTTCAGACTGCAACTCAGGGTGGAGTAAGCAACTTCATTAAATGAAAAAAGAACAAGTTATCACATTGCATTTCTACTAAACATTTCATAACGATCCCCTTCAACATCACAGGAATCCACCTATCAGGCACAACAGGGTGTCGCCACAATTAACTCAATTACACCTGCCACAATTATACACCACACAGACATGATTATCTAAGTACACCCATATTTACTTGACATAGCAATATGGTTTATAATCAACTTCAAACAGTGTATTTGATCCTGAGCTTCTCTGCAAAATACAGGATTTATCTGGTAGCCCCTGCAATTTAGGATGCCTCAGTTACATAAAAGTTTCACAAATGCTTTTTGAAATCCTATAACGAGCACAATTTTCTGAAATAAAGGTTTTAATTAAAATCTAAAATAACAAGGGAAAGGATATCCATAGCAATACAAGTAAAAAATGCTCTGCCAGTTAAATTCCTTACACTGCTAAAATGTCAGTAGCAAAATAATACTTAAATTTTTGGAGAAATAATGGGTAAAATCTAGTTTTTCAAAATAGTAATGCAGTCTTTGAAGAGAGCAAAATCTTGACTAGTCAGTGGAACAATAAAGGGGAGATATATTTAACCTCCATTTCATAATCATGTTGCTCATTACAGACAATTCAATAGCTATTTACTTTATAAAAACAACTCTAATTGCATTCCTCTGAAGGGCAGTTTTCAATCAGTTCTGTACACAACTAATGCTTTTGTTAAGCATGAAGTTCTACTTTCTGATACATTTCAACAAAAGATTATACATATAATCTTTCCTAATCAAATTCGTCTTTTCCCAGTACATCAACTAGAAATGGGTGACCAACAATATACATACACTAAACTAACAAGGACCTTTTCCAAAATATAATCTTTGAAATATCTGCCTGCAAGCACACATATCTCTCCTCAAGGTACATTTTCAGAATTATTTTAGACATGTGGTTTCTGCTTTGAAAGCTAAATGCATAATGCAACGAGGTGCCTCCAAATTTGCATTCAGCACAAAGCTGATGGGAGAGAAGTAAAGAGTCCTTTTATATAGAAAAGATATGAAAAGGCAGAAACATGCTGGTATGAACCATAGTCAGTAGCAATAGCACATGCACTGAAATTGTCAATCTGATGATTTCCAGGGAAAAAAAGGTACAAAAACCTTTTTGTCCCCAGGATACAAAAAGGCATATATACGTATCTGAAAGACAAATGAGTAAAACTGTGGTAAGTTGCTGTTCATGCTGCAATTAGGGTATCAGTGAAGCCAATCATCTGTTTCCCTCTTGTGTCATAGGTACTTTAGACTCACTCTGAGATTTCCATCTGTTCAATTTCTTTATAGTTGGACCTTATTTTGAAGTCCTGTGCTCACCACTTGCCACTTAAAGAGTGCATGGTTCTTCAAGTGTATCTGCCTATTGCAAGCTGGTGCATGCTGATATATATCAGGATCAAAAACTGGTCAGGACCTTCTAGGACCTTGTTCACACTTTCCTGGACAGATGCCCTGAGCTCAGCACAGGTCAGCAGACACGGTGGCTCCTAGTGGAGCTACAGATTGACACACAGCAACAGACTTGCTCCCGAGCATTTTCATCCAAATGCCCACCCCGGTCAGCACTCTTTACAAGCATGTTATCCGATGGATTGCGTATGGGTCCCACTTTCCACAAGGCTGTGTGTTCCTTTAGCTGAGTTCTAAACTCCAATTCCTCAGCAGAGGAGTTGTTTGAACCTTCAGTATACAACTTTTAAATTCAATGATGTTTTGCCAACCAATGTGATTCAAGGACCTGATGCCACACCTACCTAGATGAAAACTGCTACTCATTAGCAGCATTAGGGACTACAATTCGTAATTCCAGTATGATGGCTAAAGGACCCCCAAATCACAAGGTTTGACTGTGAGACCTCATTCCCAATAACTTACAGCCAAAAAAACTTAAGTGCCAAGCACCTGTCAGGATCATATGAATCAATTTAAACTCATTACTAGAACCATTTTTTATGAAACTAATTGCAGTAATTGGAGTTGCCAAACCCTGATTTTCCATATCCATATTTTGAAACCATGTGCTGAAGAGAAAGCAGCACAGCTTTGTTTTCTGTCAGTTCCTCCTGAAGGACTGCTGGGCTGCACACTATTCCTGGAAACAAAACACAACAAATCATGCAACATTTAGCATAATCTGGGAAGTATTTGGCTAACCATGCACTTCAGCAAAGATACCCACTGCAAGCAGATGGCATACCACCACTCTGAAAAAGCAGATAGCGGCACGACTCTAACTTTGGGCCCTTCCTTATGGGGAATAGATCTAGGTAGATAGCTTGCCATTTTAAAGAGTTCGAAATCAGTAACATATACGGAGACAGGTAAATGTGATACTGTGTGCCCACAGACCGTACTGCATTGCAGACAGAAACATCCTAGATGCGTTAAAAACAGTCATGTTGCTGCTGGAACATGAACACTTTTGAATGCAGGAAGGAATGGTGTAGTTTCTGTAAGCAGAGGAGGAGTTCAAGCAGCAGCACTACCCTACATTTCACTGAGGCAAACAATAATTGCACTTAAATCTCTTAAAATCAGCTAGACTAGTTGCCATCTATGGTGATGATCCAGCAAGTGGATTATTTGTTATAGCTTCAGCACTCTACCCTGTGGGTATTTAACATCTCTCAAAAGAAGTATTGTAGTCGCTGCAACATTTCAAGAATGGCCCTCCACACTTCCTTTTACAAATATGGCTAAACTTGACATTAGAAAGTGTAACTCATTCACATATCCTCAGGGTAGCCCGTCCTATTTAACCACAGAACAGTGTTTGCAAGACCAGCACTTCCATTAGCAGCCTTTGCAAATGTATCTGGCATTTTGCCGGTGAGCTGCTGACTAAGAGTCTCTCACATCAGGACATTTTGCACTGGAGACAGAGAGGTCACTGAATGACAGTTGCCTTCACTGGCACAATGCTTTTAAGTTGCTTCATTGTTCCTCCTTGTCAAGCAATATCTTGGAGGCAGAATGCCCAAGAGACTGTGTAAATGACAGAATTCCCCTGACAGATGCCCCACCATTTATTTCTGGATCCTCCTACTTCTGCTCATCTGTCTTCCAATGCTGCCCGTGGCAACCTCCCCAACTGGCAAGCCCTCAAAGATGAAAGCTTCCAAGTTACAAGTAATTACAAGTGTGCAACATAAGTCTCAAACATGTTTTAGAGTCTTGCTGAAGATAAGATTACTACAGGGAAAGCAGATAGCAAAGTCTATATGCAGGTTTTGTAACTGCTATTATTTAATGTCTCAGTGAACTATAAAATTTACTGAAGCAAATTCCCTAGAGGGGGTACGCCTAGTAGACTAAGTATTTTTCAGGTAGTGACTGCTACCAATTGCTTCATCATCATCTTCATTATTAAAGATCTGGGAAAGCCATCCATATTTTTAAGACACTTTTGCCTGTCTACAACTTGCATGGATTCAGACATACTGTTTTCTGCAAGTTTACTTGAAACCTACACCTTCACAGCAAAGCTTGTCTCTTCAGTGACAATCAGCACACTTCCTCTTAACTGCCACCACACTAGGATACACTATTTAGAAAACCTAAAACAGAAAAACAAAAATCAAGTTGCCACAAGATATTTTACAGTAGAAATAAAATATAGCAAGCAAACTGAAAATATTCATCTAAAAAGCCCAGACTGTTTAGTCTTGTTTGTTTTTAAAATGAAGATGGGAAGATGCATGATAAAAAAAAAAAAAAAAAAAAAAAAAAAAAAGAGATCCACTACAATACAACCACTCATTTGGATCTGCTACCTAAACTATAGAATATACTTTTGGACACTGAACCTTGAAAGTCACATCACATTTTCTGGGGACTCTTGCCACATACAAGCATGTTCTTGGAGTTCTCATTTTTACTTTGGTCTTTTAATTAGTGCAAGACACTTGGTGAATTTCACCCACATAGATTTTCCAGTATTCCCACTGATATGGCATTGGAATCAGAAACAAACACATAATATGGAGCTCTTTTGGCTTTCCTATCATTTCCTATGTAAAACCAAAACATCACCATTCTTACCACGCAACATACAATGAAGCAAATCCTGGCTCAATCCAATGAGAAAACTCCTGTTTAATGAAACGCAACATTCTTTTAAACATCAAGATTTTAAGAACTACTTAAGCCTAGACCTCAAGCTTCAATAGACTGTCTTTTCTTTGCAAGCTTTGATTTTAAGTTTTAACCACCTGCAATGCAGCAAACTAGTAGTAGCTCTCTTTTGTCTCAATGTAAAAATGCAGTTAAAAGTAAAAAAGATAAATCTGTTATTTTAAAGAAAAAATATGAAGACTGTCAAATGCTTTTATATCATGTCTTTGACAAGCAATTTCTTGTTACATTATAATAATATAATGTATATATATGTATATATGTATATAATATAAAAATATAATACATTATAATAATAAGCAGGACTTGTATATACATGAAGATATCTATCAAATTCTCTGACACTTACTTAAGTATATGCTAGAATTCTAACACTACATACTTAGATAAAACACTTTGAACTTCTGTTCTGTTTCTTCCTGGAATGATTCAGCAGTACCAGGTTGCCTTTTGGTTTCCCCCATTATTAGAAAAACCAAAGCTGCCACTGCATTCAGCTTGTGCTACGTGCCTCCATCCAGAGTTCCCACTCACTGCTGTGGAGCTCTTCAGGACCAATACAGCCAATGTGTAAATATTCACCTTACCTCACAAAAACAGTACTTTGTAAATATGTGATTAATTTAAGGGTAAACAGAACAAACCCTAGACATTTTACTTGTGAAGGATTTCCTGCATAGCATTGCAGGGAGAAGCTAGGGCTTCCTGTACCTATGAGAAGTGGAAATCCACAGTGAAATACTGACCCAGTCAAAATCAGCAGCAAAACCCTCACCGATTTCAACAGAGGCAGAAATACCTGGACTGACTCTGGCAGCCTGTATAACACAGGATACAGTCAAACTTTGGTATACACTTTGTTAAAGGCACCTTCACCTCCGAGTAGAAAATATCAGTAAGTCCCAAATCTGTAGTTTCAGTTATTAGTTGGAACCCCAGGCTGCAGACCTGCACAGCAAAAATTATCTACAGTAAGATAGCTGCAAGAAGAAAGTTCTTTTGTGGACCACATAAGGAGACTACACAAACTGCTCGTGGTCTCAAGCCTAAAAATTGTATCCATAATCTAAGATGTTTTGTTGTTTCATTTTAATTTAAACACACAATCTGTATTATACCAGAAAGTCTGAGGAAAGTTTTAATGATCTAACACAGCAACTTCCCCCCACCCCTGCAATCTCCTGACCAGAGAGACAAGCAGAATTTTAAGCAGACATCAGTCATTGCCGATGTTCATGTAAGATTACGCACAGGTTTGCCCACTTAGGAGGCTTTAAGACAAATTAGTTCTGTTTCTCACAGATCCATCACATTGGATCTTGGTGATACAGTTCAGCAGATACTTTTCTTAAAAAGAGCAAATCTTCTTTGTATTCCGTTACTTCTGTATTCTCTCCTAGAACCTTTCAAAAGAAATATTACTTTAATTTTATACCTTCCCTGATTCTTCAAAAGCCTGTGGTAGCTCACGGAGAGTGATGAAACCTAATGCCCTTTATTAGCGGCAAACTCCCATAGGGTAAGTTCTTCAGTCTTCCTCAAGACTCTTGCAATGCAGTGCGATTGTCCAATTATTATGAGTTCCCTATCTTTACTGCAAATGGAACAATGAAGTTTATTAATAGTCATTACTCATTTTCTACAGTGGTAGTGAGCAGCAGTAATAGTTCGCATCTATGCAGAGCTCATGTCAAATACTGTGAAGAATGGGCTTCTTGGGTGATCAGCAGTAGGTGGGCTTAGCTTGTTTGTTAAAAAAATTCAAGTTACAGTAACAAACCAGTCACTATGCAAATAAGTTTCCAATAATTATGCAATTTAGACCCAAGAAGGATTAGTATGCTTCATTATTGTCTCTTTTTACACTCCAAAGAGACAATTTTTTTTTTCTCTACAGAAGAGATTTAAGGAGCCTTTTAAAGCTTTAATATAACCAGCAAAATGAGCTGTACAGTAGGTAAGAACTGTAGCATGCACTAATTTGGCTGACATCAGAAGCAGTTAATTTTTTTGTCTCTATCGGCAAAAGAATGACTAACCAGTCCAGGACTAAAGTGTCTATCATCTATTTAGGTGACATTAGCTAAAAATAATGAGTCACAGATCAATGTTCGGTTTTAAGCATCCCAACAGTTACTGAAAAATATAACAAGTCAGTAAGTCAGGAAAAGGGTTAATTTTCAACTTGGAAACAAGTTATTCCACTACCAAAACTGTGCACTAATTCTGCAATTAAATACCCAACTTTGGGGCAAACAGCTTAAGTATTCTGATATTGGTAAGCAGATGTAACATTTAAGTTACACATAACTCCACAGACTTTCTAAGGAGGGTTCTCTTCAAAAGACCCCCCTGACTCCAGCTGTTACTCTGCATAGCAGCTGTGTATTTCACACAAGAGCATACTGCTTACAAGTACCACAGGGGTTGTAGGTGGCCAGAACATACAGAGAGATGTGCCTTACATTAAACCCTGGTCCTTACACACCAGCAGAAGGAAAAAAGAACCCTTTTCTGTCTGAGACTCTCACCCAGCATCTTCAAAGACCCTGTAAAAACTTCTCAAGAATGAAATATAGTATTCTTTAAGCTTTTTAAGGCACATCATCCACAAATCTATGCAAACACAAGCTTTCCATGAAAAACTGTTCTTATACATGTTATTTTTACTACCGATTTGGGATCCAATTTGGTGTACTTGTCCACACAGGACACACAAACCAGATCTTATGACTTCAGGGTGTTACAGTTTGCCAAAGGAGGCTTAACATGGCTCATGGGCATTGATGTATTTGGACTTCTGCACACTTTGGAAATACTGATTTCTTCTTAAGGTTTCAGTACAATTTCCTCTTAGTCACGAGCACCAGGCCACTTCAAAACTGTGGGTGTAATTTATTTAATCAAACTATGCTTTTAAATATTTTTTTTCATAATTCAAGATCACTTTTAAAAATATTGGGTGGGGAAAAGGTGCCTTTTGATTTTTAAATAGAAATGCTGCAGCACTAACATTTTTAAGATTAAAATCAGTGAGAAACTAGATCATCAAAAGCCATTTTTGTTTTACCTGATACACAGTCTAAAACACACTGAACAACTTTCTCTTTGAAAAAATCTAAGGTTGCAAATATACCAGAAGTGACACTCCCAATCTCCAAGAGAAAGGGAAATACGCATAAACCTGTCCTTCCTTTTCTTGTCTCAGTTTCAGCTGCTGGGTAAGTCCCATCAGAGGCATGGTAGTAGAAAGCTTTCAGAAACAGCTGTCTAGAATACAGGATAGATAAAAAACAAACCACCTCAAAATAACTGATCCTCTTGAAGCTGCCTGCTAGGGCTTTCTTTTATAGCACTTAAAACATCATTCTCTGTTCATAGCACAAGTAGGCTTGGCCCAGCATCCCTGCTCTGATCCCCAGACAGCATCCCCTCCCAAGGTGCAGAACCCCAGTGAAGGTCCTCTGGCAGTTTTGGGAAGCAGCTGCTGCTGCTGCTGCAACTCCTGCTACAGCAAGGTGGGCAAGAGGTCTGAGCCACAGGTCTGGGTGTGCCATTCAAGCTTCTACCATGCTCTGGGTGATTCCTGCTGAGTCCCTTCTCCATGCTACCGTGGAGATGTGGAGTTCTTATTCACTGCCTACCTCTCCTTCCCTCATGAAAACTGTTAGGGATTTGCAACTTAAATGACTCTTACCTGCCATGGGAAGGAGTCTGACCCATCATTTAGCTCCTTCCTTTTTACCTGTAATTACCTCTGAATGACAGGTTGCATGACAGCTATTTGCTGTCATTACTAGCATATAATCACAGAACAACACTCATAGGAAGGAGAATCTTAGGGAGAAAACCTGCTATCTCAAATTTCAGACAATCTATCAATTTATCCAGAAACACCACAGCAAAGGAGCCCTACGATACTCAAACAGAAAGCAAGAGCTTCCCACAGGAATTTGGTAGAATACAAGCCCCTTGTAAAGGCACCTTTTTCTGAGCCCAGAGGCAGGGATGTCATCCAGACTGCACATGGCTGTAGCAAAGTGACAGCTGGACAGCTATGTTTGTGTTAACTTGTGCCAGACATCGGCTATTTGGGAATTTCAGGAGGCAAGCCTCCCAAATCAAGCACTGACAGAAACACCATTTCTGATCTTATTTAAATTTCTTTAATGATATCTTATAACATAAAGCCTTTCAGTCACTTGTCTTGATATATTTAAGAATTAACTCCCAAAATAATTTATTCTAATACAAAAGTCAGAAGCCCAAAGAAGGGAAGTACATGATAAACTGGGCTGAGACCATGAGAAGCACAGGTGAAAAGAGACTAAAAATCACTTCTTCCCTGCCCCCTCCAGGTCAGAAAATCAATTTTCCATGTTTAAAAGTCTATTCCGATCCTCACCACAAACTAAGAATAGGCAAATAGATGTAAATATTATCAAGTGTTTAAGCCAGAAGTAAGAGATGGTAAATTTTTGCTTGCGTTCAGCATTCCAAAATTACTGCATATGGTCACAGTGATCTCTTGTGCTCACACTCACACATAACACCAGTAGCAGACTTACCCAGAAACGAACCTGAAAAGAAGGGAAAATACCCTGTATGGCCCTTTCTGATAGACATACAGAAGGAACTGTTTCCAGAGCAGGGAAGGTTTCAAGAACAACAGTGAAGATAGACAAAAGGTATCAGGATGAGAAAGAAAAAGGCAGATGAGGTATTTTCATTTGTAGATCCATTTTCTATGGCATGGTTATAGCAGAGAATATGATGAGCCTACAGCAAAATTCTAATCCATAATTTGGAGCAATTCACTGAAACCTTGCATATAGACCACTTTTCTCATATAAGGCAAGCAATGCTTTTGCAATAATGATGCACGTAAACCAGACTGAATTCCTGACAGTTTCTTTCAAATCATAACCCAGATGCCATTTTTGGATGTCACCAAAACATCTGTGTGAACATAAACATATGTTCATATAAAAGTGTGTATGTGTCTGTACATGCAAAATACAGCCCTCCTAGTCCACCCATTAGCACACAAGAAAATGGAGGGGCTGACTTATGTCAGACTCCGGTCTGGTCAAGAATCGGGGTATTAAATACAAGGTGGAGTCTAGAACTTTCAGTATAGTAGTTGAAAATGGCCAGATCTTTCTCCATCATTGCATTATTTTATTTTTTATCTGGAAGCATTTCTTCAACTCCATTCTCTTTATACTGGGTGAAATTCTGCTTCCTGTGAAATCTACCTTTCAAATTCTACTTCTTAATGTCTTCTTGAAGAACCTCTACCCTTGCTGAGGCTAACCTATATTAAACATGCAAAAAGTCTTAGCACAATTTGTCCCCAACAAATTTGCCTCTATTATTTTGGGATAAGATACTTGGTAATGTGCAAATTTTAAGGTGGAAAGGCAGAAGAGTTGTGCTTCTGCGCGTTTTGTGTCAGTCTATGACCAGAAATAACTGGTTTCTTATGCCATGCTGTTCCCATAGCATGTCAAAATACATCTGATCAATGTGTCCAACATCTTTGCAAAAAAGCACTTGCCACACTCAGTAACACAAGTATGGAAACATAAAAATGGAAGCATGGTTTTTCCACACACAGCATCTGTGCTAAATCTTGTCCTGATTTACAAACTAAGTTTCTTTGTGGAATATATTGCCAGTCATTTACCAGTGTGTCAAAAGCGATACAGGATTTAGTTACGTGCTACCTATTGTTTCTGTAGTTTCCACACCTTTACTCTTTCACTAGGATATTTTTCCAGATTGGTCTGATTTGCAAGTGTCAGCAGTAGCACAGCTTTTTCTAGCTACCCTACACAATTCAACCCCACACCACTCCTCCACGCCCCCACCTAAGAGGTTGTATGGCAGGCATCAGCCTTGACCAATTCTTTAAAAGCAGTCACGTTTCCAACACCACTGGTTGCTCTCACATGATTAATGACCTTGCTTTTAACCTTGGTAAAAAACAAAAGTTTTAATTCCTCATGGCTTAAGATAAAGCAGACATTAAAAACTTTTAAGTTGGTATGTCACTGAACTGCTGCCCTATCTGGAAATCAGGAGCTCAGAAACTCCTTTTCACAGCTATAATCAAGCTTTTGAATAGTAATAAATTTATCATGCATTTATTAGCTATATAGCTGCATATTTAGCAAGATAATGATAATACTGGTAAAATGAAACCACAATAACACATTGAACACCTGTATTTGTCTTGAGATGATAAACAGGATTGCTGATTTTTTGATGCTGGGATTGTCTTGATGAAATACAATGCAAATTAGGCAGATTCTACTATAAAGTTGATAACTCCTTTTTAATTAAATTCTTTTGGTTTTAAGTTTGAATGGACACAATGTGTTTTGTTGTTTAGTACCATAAATAGGGAGGCAAAGTACCCAATTTGGTTTACTAATACCTGCTTTGCTTTTCAGCTCCAGAAATTTTAGACATACTATGGTATCTTTCTTACCTTCCTGACTGAAAGCTCTTCCACCTGCTGTATTGCAGAGCAAATTATGTCAGCATGTACTGATTATAAGTGACCCTGGTCTTGATGTGTAAGATCAAAAGCTTTGTTGTTATGCTCAAAGGACACCAGGTGGTGGTGGAAGACTCCTTATTAGTGTATTTGCATTCCTTAACATTGTTATGCTCCTTTTGTGTTTCTCCTCAGGCTACCTTCTCTCCTTCAAAATCTGCACTGCTAATAGCTTTGAGAGATAAAAATAGCAATACGGGATCTTCCAAAAGCCTAGCTAGCATAATACCCTGTTTCTGACAGTACCCTAAAGTGGACACCAGCAAGAAGTGCAAGAGCAAGCCAAGCATACACACACACTTTTCTCTGAGCAGCCTCCCAGATGCCAGCCAGCAGGTAACAGTGGTGCACTCCATGTCATCTGGCTCATTCCACCCCACTCCATTTCCCAGCCTGGTCCTGGGAGTCTTTAATGAGTTTTACCAGGCTACTATTTTATGAAAATGGTCTGGTACAAACCTCCTAACTCTACCAGCTTAAAACTAGGCACTATGTTATTAACATTTAAGTACATTTAAGTTTGACCCACTCTGATAAAGTTGTTAGGAACATTCACATAAAAGCCCACATAGTCACAAACTACAAAAAAGTATTTAGCACTTTAAGGAAACACAGTGTCACTGTTCATAAAGCTTTACAACACAAGGTATTTGCTTTCATCAGTTTTTGCTAGCTTTTATGCTAAGCCCATCATTTCCACAATTCCTGTCCAGTTCAGACAGTCATTTTAAAAACAAAGGCTATTCCCACTTCTAACACTGACATTCCTTTATAACATACCAAAACACATAAGAAGACTGCAAAGCCTCTAGGTACTAGTGATTGAAAAGTTTAACTGTAAAGGCATGAGGGCATCGTAATTCACAGATTCAGAGGGTAAGCTACATGAGATTTCTTAGATAATTGAAAATGACCCATAAATCACTAGCAGCCATAGGAAATTCTACTATCCACCCTGCTGGTGGGACTGATTTTTTCAGCCTTCAAAGCCAACAAAAAAATAAAATTATCTCATAGACGGGATTATTTCTGGCAGTGAATGTTGATACACATATGAATGCAATACTTGGGCAAATGGTAAATACCAGCAGTTGGCACTTTTTCCTTTAAAAAAAATAATTAAACTTTCTACTTAGAAACTAGTTTCAATTTTCTTCTGAGTGTTATGAATATTTTTCAAAGAATACACAATGCTTTTACTGTGATACATCACACATCTTCACAGGCAGAAAGTACCTTTTCACGGTCTGTTACAACTACCTGACACAGCAGTGTCATTAGTATTTGTGCTGAAGTTCAGTTTCATTTGGCACCTCCAGAGCAATACACAGATTCCCTGGAATAATAACTGGGAGACAGGGGAAAAAAAACCACTGCTGTTTGCAACTCAGCTTGCGAGGGCCGTCAGGCCAAGTGATGCTGCTCTCAGGAGAGTGCCTGGTAAGAACCACAGATTTCTGTATTAACTCTGTAGGTCATAAATTCAGTTCAAACCCTGAAAGAGAATTTAAACTAAGGCATTTGCTAGTATATCAAATAATTTTTAACAGTTCATCTGTTTTCTGCACTCTATTTCTGCTGCATTTCTTTGAATACCACATACCTACAGTTGCCAACTATTATAAACTACAAAACCTTCTCATTACATCTAGCTTCAAGCCTGAAACAAAATTAAAATCTCATCCAATAAAGCTCTGATAATAGCAGGCCCGCTGTTTTTATGACTAAAATGAAAAAGCTTTATTCGTATTACAAAGCAGTCAGAGACCAAACAGGGTAAGCACCGTTGTACTAGGCTCTGCACTAACACAAAACAAGAGAAATCTCTGCACTAAAAAGCTGACAAGTCTAAGTCATTTCAGGAAATGTTTCTAGAATTCTGGGGCACAGCATCCCACTGACTGAAGGAACTACAGACACAGTGCAGAGGAAAACAAGGGAAAGAAGTGAATCCACTGATATACACAGGCCAAGCAGCAAGCAGAATCCACCTGGGAGAGTTTTCAGCAGAAGTACTTCAGTGAACACTGATTTAAAGCAACAGTAAGATTCAAAACTGGTAAATTTTTTTGTGAAATATTGTGCTGAAACTCTTTAAAAGCAAAGGGGATCCAGAAATTCATCCTACATTATAAATAATTCCCATTTTTCATAGTACTTACTTTCAATGTGTTGAAGACTTTCTCTGCTGCATGAGTCTAGCATGACTACACGCTAGAGTGTTATAACTACAGCTTTCCTCATAGGGTGATTAATCAAGCATTTCTTTCCTTCTCCATACAAATATCTAGCTGAAATGTGGGGTTTAGACCAAGACTGAAAAATGAACCATTTAATAGATATCTGGAAAGAATAATTGCTATGTTAGTGAAGCTAAGTAGGCTGAGCAATTCTAATAATTAAGAGGATGAAAAAGCTGAAAGGGATGCTTGCCCCTGCCCTCTGCAGTGTGAAAAAAGTAACCATCAAATTGAAGTTCATTTACAAAGCACTAAAAATGAATCATGGGGGTGAGGGAAAAAACCACAAGGACACGAAAGCAAACGTGTATGTGACCACAAACACACAT
This sequence comes from Falco rusticolus, assembly GCF_015220075.1. Lineage (NCBI taxonomy): Eukaryota > Metazoa > Chordata > Aves > Falconiformes > Falconidae > Falco > Falco rusticolus. The sequence goes on along the minus strand of NC_051198.1, from coordinate 21,403,183 downwards.
ATGCATGTTCTTACACACTGACTGCCATATATCAATAATAAACCATCTGAAAAGCAATAATGACTAACCTCCACATTTTAGTGAAACTGTGCATCAGGCTCACACAGCAAGGCAGAGCTGGAGGTTTGAGTCCATCCATTTGAAGAATGAGGGCAGGAACACCATACAGAACGAGGTATTTCACATAAAAAAATAGTACTTGAGCTAAAGCCAGGCCACCTAAAAGAAAAAAAATATTACAAAAATCATACCTTAAATGACTCCTGAAATATTTTAAAAACCTGGTAACGTTGCTTACTTCCAAACAGCCATTATTCAAAAGACTAAAGCAAGCATCATCAGTTGATGGGATGTACAATACCTGCTTTTGCAACAGCTATAGGACACAAGCACATGCAATTATGACTTTAGGCACGCACACACAGACTAGTACCACCATTCCAATATGAAGGCATAAGTAAGCATCTGTAGTTTCACTTTCAAAAATCATTGGATTGTGGGTACTGACTGCTATGAAAGACAAATACTGACTTACCCTGAGCTAAAAATCAGAACACACTGATATAAGGACTGAACATGTACCACAGGGACAATAAATGTTATCTTTGACAAAAATCCCAAACAAACACTCTTCACTTGTTCCTCCAGAACAGGTATAATAAATGGTTATCTTTGCAGCTTATCCTGACAGCTCCACAAACATCCCATGTACTGTCAGATTATTTGTGTTCCCCAAACCACCACCTACAAGATCCCTCCTGCTGCAGCTGAGGCATAGAAGACTGAACTCCACTTGGTATAACTCTCAAGGCATATTTCAGTTTTGAAACACAAAGGAAAAAGGCCTCCTTAAGGTGCTTTAGCTGCCTGATTTCCAAAGGAAAAATTCCAGCAGTGTGTTGGCTCACAGCTTAACCCTAGGGTATGGCACAAAACACAGCATCTTTCACAGATGTGAGATGGAAATCATACTGGCTATTTTTAGAGTTATTACTCATGCAAGTAACAATCTAAGAATGCATTATAGATAAAGCAAGATTATTCTATTAATATTCTGAATGCTTTCTGCTGAATAAAATGGTATTTGACCAATAATCATAAGAAGAAAAAAATCAGTAAAAAGCAGAGGCCAAACTTTGCAGAAACTGGTGAGAGTTAACCCTGAAGTTCCACGAACTTTGGTGAATTTTCCCACTTGACTGACACCTGACATAAGTAAAATCTAATCCCAAATGAGGGAAAGTAAATTTATTAGAATTTGGAAGAGTAAAACAAATTATAAAATGTAGTTGTTGCATCTCCTTCCTTTCCAGATATTCAATGTAATTTTAAAACCTTACAGCAGACTTCCCTTGGAGACAAACTTTTCAGCAGTACAAGTCCATGAACATTTAAATAATCTGCTTTTTTTCTTTTTAGCAAAACATTCCTTTTGCATTCTGCTAACAAGTATACCGTGCATGACAACCAAAAGTTCAACATTAAAAATTAAACCCAAATATATAACAAGCTAGGCTGAAATTCTAGCATTAACAATGTAAATTGCAAAACTCCTACTGGCCTACACGTGGCCAGCTTTTTGCTTCTACAATCCAACATTTTTAGTTTTAATATCATAATCCACGTGCATAATATAAGTAACAGTTGTGCCATACAAGATAAAAATCGATGTTAGAACCAAACACCTAGACATGAATCTTTTCCTTCAGGGAAGCAGTCATCTAGTATTCAATAACATTCTTCTCCAGAGGAAAAACAAACAATCAGAAGCCCAATTTGGATACTAGCCAATTAGCTACACACTAGATTACTGCTAAATCATCTATACAGCCAACTTTCTGCTTTAATTCCCATCTCATTCAGTTTCTCATTTCTTTTCTGAAAAATTTCATTGGAGAGCTGAATGCTGACACCCACACAAACCAATTAGGAAGATCACAGCTGTCTGCACACTGGTAAAATTCAAAATCCTTTGGCTGCACATGATGGAAAGAGATTGAGAGACACAGACTACCACTCTCGAGACCCAAAACCAACACATTTGATTTTAAATACAGCGATGAAAGATTCCAAGTTCTTGGATACAAAGTTATGATATGCAAGTGTCAGGGGGGGAAAAAAGCATTTTCACCATCTCCAATAACATACCTCTAAGCTGTACTTACTGTTAACTAGTAGACAGCTCAATAGCACTGGTATCTCAAAGAAACATAGACATCACATAACATCACCAATCATTACCTGGCATGCACTAGCTACTCTACATACGGCAACTCTCAGACTCACAATACCAGCAATGTGAAGGTCCCTAGCAAAACACGTAGATCAAGTTCTCATTAGTCTTCAACTCATGCCAGCTGTGTCAGAGTTCTGGCCACACATGGAAAATTAAGGGCAAGATTCACAGCCACACAACAGCTGGGCTGCATTAGCAACAGCACAAGCTTTAAACCTTCTTGCATACCTGAGACATTCCAGCTGCTTTGCATTTGCTCCATTTAGCACAAAGCAGCCAGAAGCACACTGCTTCACCTGATTTAAAACATGAAATAAAAAAGAAATTTAAGATCAAAGATAATTTTTTAAAATTCATTAGCAATATCACATAATTTGTTCTGTAATTTTCAACTTATAGCTTAAAAAGAACTCACACACAAGCACTATTTTAAATTGGAAACAAGCTGTATCAAGTGTATATTAAAAATGCACCTAAGCAAAAAAGTATTGCATAAATGCTATCTTTCCCCCAAAATAAATTAATTCAAAGGATTCTGTTAAAGTTACAGTTTTTAAAACTGAAACGTGTTAAGGGATAAAAAAATGCAAAGTTGAAGTAAAAACACAATCTTAAACCCAAGCACTTCAACAGTCAAGCTGTTTGAAGTCCCAGATTAAATTAACTTACATAGAAATTGGTATTTTCAATTTATTAAACACTCCAAGTTTCCCTATGCTTTAAAAATGCATTTATAGACCTTCAAATATTTTCCTTCCTTAAATTTACTGCAAAACTGCATTTCTGAAGTTTCATAAAGCTTTGTTTCAAGGATAATTAGAAATTAGAATATTCAGATTTTCTTGTATTTTTCATAGTCTCAAAAATCTGCCTGATATTTTTTGATAGAAGTTAAATAGAACATTTTCATAAGTAAATGACAAAAGATTTGGATCCAGGTATTAGAAACCACACTTAGCATTTTTCTGTCCATAAACCATCACCAAAACTCATAGTCAAGAATTGTAACTTTGCAGGCAATTTTATTAGGAGCACAACAGCACAAATTTACCCTTTCTGCAGCTACACTGACCCTATGGCATTAATTGTAGATGCTTGTTTCTGTGAAGTTACCAGGGCAGGTTCAATTAGAAAACACATATCAGAGATAAATATGCAGTCATATTTCAAAAGGGTTACTGACACATGGCACAAGCCTAATAGGAAACAGACATTTAAAATAGCTCAGAATTTGGGGCCAAGTCACAAACATCAGGCTTTAGGAGTTCATGTACCCTTTCTCTTTATTTTTTGTGTGCCTCTTCTACAGAAAAAAAAAAATATGCAGGGATTCCCTCAAATTAAGATCTCCATGAAAGAATATGGCTCCACACTGGAGCAGACAGGCTACAGATGTATCTCAGCAATAACGCCAGCAATCGTAAGAGGCATCAAGAGTTTCCAGCTCCATTAATCAGTAAAAGTAAGATTATTGACAAGCTTTACACACAGCTACAGTATTTTCTTCACAGCAGGACACTCCTCCCTGACAAGAGCCCCAGTACTCGATCTACTATGACCTCCTTAGTTCAGAACTGACTGAAGCTTCGCTGCCCTTCTCTAGACACACTCCAGCACCTCAACGTCCCTCTTGAAGTGAGTGGCCCAAAACTGAACACAGGATTCGAGGTGCAGCCTCACCAGTGCTGAGTACAGGGGGACGGTCACCGCCCTGGTCCTGCTGGCCACAGTATTTCTGATACAAACCAGGATGCTGTTGGCCGCCTTGGCCACCTGGGCACACTGCTGGCTCATGTCCAGCCAGCCTTCAACCAGCACCCCAGGCCCTTCCCCACCAGGCACTTTCCAGCCACTCTTCCCCAGGCCTTCAGCACTGCGTGGGGTTGTTGTGACCCACGGGCAGGACCCAGTACTGAGCCTTGTTGAGCCTCCTACAACTGGCCTTGTCCCATCAGTCCAGCCTGCCCAGACCCCCCCCTGCAGAGCCCTTCCACACTCAAGCAGATCAACACTCCCCCCCAGCCTGGCGTCACCTGCACACTTACTAAGGGTGCACTCAATCCCCTTGTTCAGATCCTCGATAAAGACATTAAACAGGACTGACCCCAGTACTGAGCCCTAGGGAACACCACTTGTGACCAGACACCAGCCAGACGTAACTCCATTCACCACCACTCTTTGGGCACGGGTGTCTAGCCAGCTTGTAACCCAAGTGAAGAGTTCACCCATTCAAGCCATGAGCAGCCAGTTTCTCCAGCAGATGCCGTGGGAGAGTGTCAAAGGCTTTACTAAGGTCCAGGTAAGACAATATCCACAGCCTTTCCCCCATCCACTAGGCGGGCTGTAGAGGAATGGAGGCAGTGGGTTGATTAGCATTGATAACATGCAGCTGTGACCTTGCCTCGAAGGCAGTGGGTTGATTGACAAGGACGATGTGCAGCTGTAGCTCGTTCCCACCAAGTAGTTAAATAGCACTGAGGATGGAGGAGGAGCAGTGTGGCCTGACCTCTGGAGGAAGGAGAAACAGCACAGACAGTAGACAGTAAAAGCCTTGTTGCAGCCTACTAGTTTTTGTGTGCTACAACAGCAGGCCATCTTATCGGATGTTTATCAGAGACAGGTTTGTCAAGCAGGACCTGCCTTTCACAAGCCCAGGCTGGCTGGGCCTAATCTCCTGACTGTGCTGCACGTGCCCTGTGATGGCACTTGGGTGATCTGCTCCATAACCTTCCCCAGCACCAAGATCAGGCTGACAGGCCTGTAGTTCCCTGGATCCTCCGTCCTGCCCTTTTTGTAGATGTGCATCACACTGGGTACCCCCAGTCTTCTGAGACCTCCCCAGTGAGCGAGGGCTGCTGATAAAACAATGGAGTGGCTTGGTGAGCTCCTCCAGTAGCTCCCTCAGTACTCTTGGGCACAGAGATCAACATTTCTTCTTGGAGGTTATACTTGCACAAAACACAGGCCAGTGAGGAAACTGAATACAACTGCATACTCAGCATGAAATTACACTTTTTCAGAGGCATACGATGCAGCTTTTTGTTAATACATATGGGATTTGGTCTCCAGTGACACTGCTTGCAGCAATTTAAGCATGCAAGTTTAATAAAGTACATGCAGAATGCCAAAGGAAACTAGTGAGGAGAAATACATGTGAGAAGAAACTGACATTTATGTGGCATGTGGAGACTGTAGTAGTGAGGAGGGGATACAAAAGAAAAATATTATGGATCTGTATTTAGTCCATGGAAGACATGGATACAATCAGCTCTTTCTCATATCACAGACAGAAAACAAACTAAAAATCTTCAACATGGAAAAAACCTAAATTAAACAACAAGATTTTTATGCCATCTAGCTGAAGAGCTTAAATAATGAATGTCCATTTTCTTTTTTACTAGAGAAGTTCTTCTAAATAATATGAAGAAGAGTTTTAAGAAGCTACACTTCTTCAGAAGCCCTTCAGCTTGGGCTCCAACCATTTTTCATTTAAACCCCAAAAAAATTCAGGAGCCATAGTGCAACAAGACACTCCTGCTCATTAAGGGGTTGGGTGCACAGAGGATGGGACCTGTTCGCCCTGAGGAGGTTGACTATGTACTTCCATAGCTCACTGTAGGCATGTAAGCTGCCTCCACTGGCAGCCGCCAGGCACAAGTTAAGAAATGCAGGGAGAGTAGTAACAGGAAAATAGGAGTGACCAGGAGAGAACTGAAGGTTTTACTTTTATATGAATTATACACACAATGTCTTTGGTCTTCTGCTCACAATGCCCAGTACTCTTATCACCCAGTTAACAACCCTGAAAGCTGCCCTGCCAGTTACATAAAACCTGCATATAACAGCAATTAAAGAGATAGCTTAAATACTTCAGTTACAGCAGTTCTTCCATCCATAGTATAACAACACAGGAAAGCACGTGCCACATCATAGTTTATTCAACACACAGGCTTTATCTACACAGATTACACAGCCAATGCAAACTGCAGGCTATTCAACAAGCAAAGGGTGAAACAAGGCTACAACGCCCTCTGAGCCTTTAAGGCACTACAGTAACACAGCACAAGAAACACACAGCCCAGCTGGGTTATCACAGAATAGTCAGGGCTGGAAGGAACCTCTGGAGATCACCTACTCCAACCCACTGTAACACATTGCAGAGGATCATGTGCAGGCAGGATTTGAATACCTCCAGAGAAGGCAACTCCACAGCCTCTCTGGGCAGCCTGTGCACTCAAAAAAACCCAGCTGTTCTTCCCCACATTCAAATGGAACTTCCTGTGTTGCAGCTTGCGCCCACTGCCCCTTGACCTGTTGCTGGGCACCACTGAAAAAAGCCTGGCCCCGTCCTCTTGACACTCACCCCTAAGGTATCTCTATGAATTGGTAAGATCCCTTCCCAGTCTTCTCTTCTCCAGGCTAAACAGGTCCAGCTCTCTCAGCCTTTCCTCACCAGCGAGATGCTCCAGCCCATTCATCACCTTCGTAGCCTTCCACTGCACCCTCTCCAGTAGCTCCCTGTCTCTCTTGAACTGGGGAGCCCGGCACTGCACACAGCACTCCACATGCTGCCTCATCAGAGCAGAGCAGAGGGCAGGATCACCTCCCTCGACCTGCTGCCCACGCTCCTCCCAAAGCACCCCAGGATCCCATTGGCCTTCTTGGCCACAGGGCACACTGCCGGCCCGCGGGCAACTTGCTGCCCACCAGAACCCCCAGGTCCTTCTCTGCAGAGCTGCCTTCCAGCAGGTCAAGCCCTCGCCTGTACCGGTGCAGGGGCTGTTCCTCGCCAGGTGCAGGACCTTACAGTGCCTTTATTGAACTCCATCAGGTTCCTCTCTGCCCACCTCTCCAGCCTGCCCAGGTCCCTCTGAATGGCAGCGCAGCCTCTGGTGTATCAGCCGCTCCTCCCAGCTCCGTATCGCCAGCAAACCCGCTGAGGGTACGCTCTGTCCCTCCATCCAGGGCACTGATGAGCGAGTTGAACAGGACCGGACCCAGCACTCACCCCTGGGGAACAGCACGAGCTACAGGCCCCCAGGCAGCCTCTGTGCCGCTGGTCACAGTCCTCTGAGCTCTGCCATTCAGCCACTTCTCAATCCACCTCACCGTCCACTCACCTGACCCACACTGCCTGAGCGCACCCATGAGGCTATTACAGGAGACAGTGGCAAAAGCCCTGCTGAGGTCAGGGTAGACAACATTCACTGCTCTCTCCGGTCTACCCAGCCAGCTGTTCCATCATAGAAGGCTGTCAGATTGGTCAGGCATGATTTCCCCTTGGTGAATCCATGTTGACTACTCCTGACAACCTTCTTTTCCTCCATGTGCTTCGAGATGACCTCCAGGATGAGCTGTTCCACCACCTTTCCGGGGATGGAGATGAGGCTGAATGGCCTGTAGCTTTCTGGGTCCTTCTCACCCTTTTTGAAGGCTGGGGTGACACTGGCTTTCCTCCAGTCCTCAGGCACCACTCCTGTCCTCCGTGGCCCTTCAAAGATGATGGACAGAGGCCTAGGAATAACATCTGCCAGCTCCCTCATCACTCACGGGTGCAGCCCATCAGGGCCCATGGATTTGTGGGTGTTAAGTCTGCTAAAGTGATCTCTAACATGGTCCTCCTTGACCAGGGGAAAGTCTTCCTTTCTCCAGACTTCCTCTCTTGCCTCCAGGATTTGGGAAGCCAGAGGGCTGGCCTTGGTGGTGACGACTGAAGCAAAGGCAGCATTTAGGAACTCCTCCCTCTCGGTGTCCTTTGCCACCAGGGCACTCACCTCATCCAGCAGTGGGCCCACGTTTTCCCTAGTCGCCCTTTTCCTGCTATGTACTTGAAGAAGCCCTTCTTGTTCTCCTTGACCTCCCTTGCCAGATTTAATTCCAAATAGACCTTGGCCTTCCTCATTGCATCCCTGCATGTTCCAACCATGCCCCTAATACTCCTCCCAAGTTGCCTGTCACTGGTACCTGGGACAGAAAATGGCTTCCTCTAGAAAGGGAAAAACTGTGCTGATTTTGACATGTTCACATTGAGAAGAGCAGAACACACACAACTAGGCATTTGGAAGTGAAATGGGAGGAATGAGATAACGTAAGTTGAGTGCTGTTACAGTAATGCAGGTACTAGCTTGTAAAGGGCATGGAGAAGATAAGGTGACATTTGACATAAAAAGACCTTTCACTGAGTTGCAAAACGACAGAAGTTTAAAAATTTTAAAAGTTTGAAAAACCATACAATTCACAGAAAGTACTAATAGTAGCTAATGCACAAACAGGAATACTGAAGGCACCTTGCAACTTTGTTAGTTAAACACACAGGCACCAAAACAATACATGCACCATTTTGTATATTGCTGGTTCTAGAACCGTATTTGCCTAACTGCTTCCAGACAAGGGAAAATACTTCTCTTACTGCTGAGTAACACATTCTCCCAGGTACTATCTTTTCTTTATTTTATACCTGTGTGTACTCAGTAGTGTTACTTTAGATAGCTTTGTCATTTATGGCCATGGAAGTAGAAATACTAATGCTGTACACTGGCATTTTTAAACAAGCACTGCAACTCAAAGTCAGGGTTTGTTTTGGGGTTAGTGGTTTTTTTATTATTTCTTTGCTGTCTCACCTCACAGGAACACCACGTGAAGTGATGCAGAACACAGCATAGCTTCACACTTCTGAGGTGTAGACTGACCATTATCATTGCCCTTAAGGTCCCAAGAGCAAAATCTCAACACTGTTGTCCTTACCTGCTGCACTGCTGGCATTTATTACCCACCATTCAAAGATATCCCAGAAGAAAAACAGAGCAGTACTTATAATCTCCCTAGTTAGAGCTGATTGCAAGATAGCCTCACAGCCTTTCCCCTAAATTCACCAGGCTATTGAGGCAGCCAGGCACCACAGTGTAAGTAGATGCTTCATGCTGCTCTAAAGCTGCTGCAGTTAAATAGGAAACAAAACTAACAAAAAAATCCAGCAGTGCAGAACAGCTAATATACCACGTGGTTAATCCTCCCAAGTCAACAACAAGCTGCTTCCTTGGTCCCAAGACTCAGTTATCTGATGTAACTGGTTTTAATGGCACAGAATATGCAATGAGGGGAGTGTTTGGCTGTGTACAGTAACTGGTGTAGAAGCACAGTAAGACCCATAAGGATCAACAGAAAAATATTACCAGTACCCTTACTCATCTATCAATGGCTGCCTAAAGTAAGTCACAACAGTGGCCTGCCACTGGTCTGAGTCTAAGGAGACCTACATAACCATGGTGATAAAGCCTGCAGAGAAAACATTGTAGTGAAAGACTTCTGCCTCAGTCTCATTTGCAGTATATTTTATAAACCTGCTTTCATTACTGCAAAGACAAAGCTCAATAGAGTAGGTTTACACTTTGAACACACTTCTCAAAAGCAGGATCTCCACAGGGGACTTAATTCAAATGATCATATTTTAATCAGGCAGCTTTACAGTCCAAACTTGCTTTAACACTGGCTTTCATCACCTGTTGCTTTAAGGCATTTTAGCCTTTTCTAATCCTCTGTTCAAAATGTATTTTAATTCTTAAGATAGAACTCTTTATTTCATCAAGCACATAGTCTACTCAGCTTTCTGTGGAAGCAACTTGTTTTCCCCTCTTTTTTAAAATCAGCATCAGTAGTATTGAAGGGAGGGAGGAATCTGCCACTAACACCAAAGCCCAAATATTTCATCCCTACTTCTGTAGCCTTGCCTGCCTTATCCACTGGCCAGCTTTTTGTCAAACACACACATATCAGGAGCTAACAGATTTAATTCATCAATGAACTAGCATTTAGAACAGGAGATAAAAACTAAAAATCCTCTTTTTAAGCCATGACTGAGTGAGAAGTGGTAGAATGAACCATGGAGGCAAACCTCTTGCTCTTTATTTATATATAAAATTATAAATTGAAATACATATTAAGTGTGTATATATGTATATGCATATATATACATACAGAGACAGAGTGCACACATTGCCCTCTGCTGACCAGAGTCCTATATAGGAGCGTCCTGCAACACACACACACTGGTCATTGCTTGACAGGACCACATTCCTGTTACTTGATGGTACAGTAAAAGACACCACTTTCAATTCAGCACTCACGGTTTTTTAAGAACCCAGTTTTATGGCCTGGGGTTTCTCTGCTTTCATTCTTCCTACTGGGTGATTCACATAGCAGGACAGCGCTGAGGGGCAAATCAAACCAACCACACTGGCCAGTTGCTTACAGGTTAGCCTTTATCTACCTATATACCAGCACCCAAAGCTCTTGCTGTTTTATGCTACATGCATCAGTGCTCATTTTCCACCCCCGACCCCCTCCTCCCAAATGGTCATTTTAATGCAATAGCAGGGGGCTGGGAGGGGGCAGAAGAAGAAGTCAAGCAAGAAAACAGGGCTAAGACATTGACTGCTACTTTCAGGCCACCTTGTTTGCAAGTCCTTCCCTCTGGTCTTTTCATAAGTATTGTTAATTTACTTTTCAACATGAATACAAACTAGAAACATCAAATGCAGGAGATGAATAAACACTATTTCTTAACATCTCCCCTCCTCCATCCCTACACTAAACAATTTTTGTTTTAAGTCTCCACTTCTGTGGCTTGGGTGGGGGGACAATTTTAGATGAAAGTTTAGACACACTTTAGATTGGAAAAAATACAGAATATTTTTTAATTTAGGAAGCAGCTCAGTAAGTTCAACTGTAACCTGCTTGGAGGATCTATGTGTCATATTAAGAGTCTGTAGACCACCGTTCTGACAGTGACTGGCCGTAACTTATGCCTCAGAAGTGTCTACAGATGGACATAAAAGTAGTAGACTGGGGTTCTTGAAGTGGGGGGGAGAAGGCTGCTGTTCCTATACTCACCCAAGGCCCAGTAGGATGCAGCTTCTAAAGGTGGAGCACTGCTGTAGAGAGCATGGATATACATGAGATGAATCATCAATTCAGCCAGGCACCACCAAAATAAAATACGAATTATGCCCACGATTAAGATGATGAGATTGGTCTTCAAACTGAAGGCTTCTTGTCTCTTCATCTAAAGAAGAAATTTAAAAAGGTTACATTCCACATAAATGACTGGTTTACTCAAAAAATTCATCCTGAGAACTTTTTTTAGGTTGCATTTACTATTCATTACTATTATTAAGGGGACCATTTGACCACATCTTTTGGAAATTCCTGACAGACTCTTGAGGGAGACTGGTTTCTCCATTCTTAATCTCAGTAAGCTGCAGAAATCAACGAGAGACCAGATGTGACCATACACTGGACCAAACCACTGTAGAAAAGGCCAAGTGTTAACCTGAACAGAATCCAGGCATGAGACACTTAATTGCTGTAACTTGATCAAGCTCTAGATATAAAGAAATTTAAAGAACTATGAAGGTTTTCCAGTCAGCAACTCTACCAAACACAGAAACAACTGCTTGCTCTTAAAATTTCTTCAACTTCTACCAGCTGCATGTGATTGATTATTTGAGGACAGTTCTTAATTTTTCTCCTGTAGCTTTGCCAAGGTCAGCAAGACCTACCTGACATGCTGAGCAAATGGCAGTTAAGTGCAAGTAAAATACCAGATAAAACAAGGTTTTCAGCTGACAGGCTTCTCAAGATGCCCCAAACTTTTACGCTGGTAACTATAGTAAACACACTGGTATGCTGTAATTTTACCTTCTTTCTGTAGTAAAAGAGAATATGATCAAGTAACAGAAACACAGGATTGCCTAAAAATTTAGTCGTGTTTTGTACATCTGTGTATGTGCAGCATTCCCTTCTTCAGTATCCAAATGGCCACTGAAAAACGCATATACAAGGTAAAGAACCAACCCATCTGCATGGACAAAACCCCCTCATAATTGCAAGCACACAGTACAGCTAACATGCAGTTATCTCCACCTACTCACAAATGAAGAAGGACACCCATTTTGGAGATTAATTTGTACCAGCTATATGAAAGCTCAGAGACTACCATTTAATCACAGGAATTTGCACAACAGACCTTCAAACTCATGACTAGAACCCGCTATGCCCCGCTTCAATTCAGAAATTCAACAAGACCATTGATGAAGTGTCAGTCTCATTTTCGCCTGGAAAGGATGCCAACTACCAGCACAGGTATTATGCTCTTTAGGCCATACAACAGTTTGTCTCCATCTCCAGAATTTCTGCTTTCCAGTGTGCTCAGCAGGAGCCATTGTCTCAGTCTCAGCTTCAGTGAAGGGGTTCTGGAGGTGGTCTTTTATAGCAGCAATAAACATGCTCTCTGTATTGTGCACATTGAATCAACTGATAGGTACTGCAGATTTTTAAACCCTTCTCCAACCTCGCTTGTCAAGGCGGTAGCCTCTGCTCAGGTAAGAGCTCTGACAATGGCCTTCAGCAACACCAACAAGAAACATGTTAAGGTTGTTGAGTTCATTCCATCTTCCTTATGGCTTTAAACAAACAGGTCCGTGCGTTTGAGAAACTACTGCAGATACAGGTATACCATTCTCGGTCTTCCTTTTTCTCCTCACACCAAGAACACAGGTGGTCTTGCCACATGTCTTTGCTGAGCCACATTAGATGACCTTAGTTTCAATGCAAGATCCCCCCACCACCAATTTTTCCTACCAGCTATTCCCAAGCTTCTCTCAGCTTGGAGTCTTACAGGCCTTCTGAAACATTCCATGAAAGAAAAACTCTCCCCCTGCCAGGGATACAAGAACATAGGTGGAACTTAACACACTTCAGAAGCTACAAAGAAATAAACAGTGAAAAACATAAGTTACCTCAGTTTCTATGCACATCTATGGAGATTTTTCCTACAACACCCAGCCCAGGATAACATTCAGCTTTGCATCTTCCAAAGTTACTGAAGACAAACGATCATAGGACTTGTCACTCAGGTGTCCACCAGAATCTCAGTTTTCCCTTTCATAAAGCCCAGTTTATTAGCTGTGGTTTCAACAGAAATTTCCAAATATAAAGAGAAGCAAGCAATGCCAAGCATTTTCATGGTTTGAAATGTCCACTCATCCACTGAGATAAAGCAATGTTAACTACAGACATCATGGGTGTAATTTCACCTCTTGCTCAAGTGTGCAAGAAAATAAGGAAAATTAAGCATGGAAACATGGGGGTTTTCCCTGACATGTAGAAGCAGGCTTGAAAAGCAGCCTGCAAGGCACCACGAAAAACATTCAGTAAGGTAGGCAGGTCTTCCACATCAAAGAAGCTGCTCAGCTTGCTGAAGTCTGAATGAAAGTGTTCCAAGTAAACCATCAGCTGTTTTCACACCAATGTGAGGGGAAACTAGAGCCTTCAGGAATTCCCAATACAACCCAGCAGCTTTCTGTGACTCTGAAATCTGTTTAATAGCCAGCTGCAGCTGAAAATGTTACTTTGTTCTGCCTGATGGAGGAAAGAAAAACAAACAAAAACCCAGTTCACCAGCTGCACACTAACATTATAAACATTCTTCAAATGTAATGTGTCATTGGTTCCTTGGTTGAAGGGATGAATCTGATACCAGACAAAAAAAACCCCATCCTGTGAAGCAGAAGAATTTGGGAAGGAAGATTTGTCTTAAAGTTGATACTCAGGACATTGTCAAGTTCCCAATGCTACGCTCAAAATTGTCCAGTCTTCACATCCCTGTATCATTTGATATTTTCCAAATTATGCAGAAGATAGCTTTAGAAACCCAAATAATTCTTAATCTCCAAGGAGAATAAGTAAAAATTGAAGTCCTTCAAATCACTAGCAAGGAAGAAAAATATTATAGAATCAGCTACAGATGCTTTTACTAAAGTCAAAACATGCATGAATGAAAACTCCTTTTCTGTAGGTTTTTCCCCCTAATGTACTTCATCAAGGGAAAAATATTTATTCAAGGAGGAAACAGATCAGAGTCTGATAAAGGAGACTAATCATTCAGCCTTCAAGAACTATTTTGCTTTCTTTCCACCCTCTCTGACACTGGAGTCTAATCAACCCATCTCCACCCAAGCACTAAAAACTGACTTTGACTAAATATATTCTCAATGTTAGCTACCAACCTTACGCGAGTTCAGTATTATGCCATGGCTGGCATACAAGCACAAATACCAGAGACTGATTTCTAACTACAGCCTTCCTGCTCACACACAGTGTACGTCAACACTCAGAGAGAAGGACAATTGATAGAGACTCACATTAGGAGGCTTTCAAACAGAAGGTGTTCATCAGTACCAGTTTTTGTCAAGTAGGTAACTAGAAAATAAGCAGAAACTCAGGCTTATCTGTAAGCTACACTATGAAACACCATTAAAAGAGCATCTCAAGGAAAACTGGATGAAATCATGTACCTGACATGTTCTCATGATTGGTATTAAAATACCTCAAGATGAAGAAAAAAAAATCAACTTATCATACTTAAATCTATTGCTCAAAGTACAGGGCCTGTGCCTAGATTTGACAGCTGAAAGATCCCCACCCTTCAATAGTTCTTCACCCAAATCACCTGAGGCACAGATGCACTGAAAAATCTGTAACTGCACAACCTTAAAAAAGTTACCTGCTTACTGAATTCATCAAAATTCATAAGGGGTCCATTGTGGAACATGGGATAATAAAACACGTATGCCAGCATCCACAGGAACGAGTGGGATGACTTCTGGGCAGGTCCATGCCAGCAGTACTCCAGGCTGAAGCTAGTGCAGAAGAGGCAGCGGACAGACACAGTGAAAAGCAGCAGATAATACTCATTTTCTGTGTCATACCACTTTCTCTGCAAGACAAAACAAAGCCAGATCACCATGGTGCAATGCTGTTTTCCATATGACTGGACAGTAATGCCCACTCAGATCCTAACTTTCAGGGTCACCAGCAGCAGGAAACAACTAAAAAGCAGCTGGAATGAGCATCTGAAATGAACAGCACTACTTAACACACGAACAACAAGCACTGGCTGTTGATGGAGAAAGGACCTCCAGAGCTCCTGCAACCAGCATAAAGAGACAACAGCTTGATTTCAGAAACATATTAGGTAAAGAACTATGACAGCAGGAGAGCTTTTCTTACAGCAATGCCATTATCTCCCTCAGATTTGGTATAATACTACAATATCTAAACCAGCTAGCAACACTACTGACAGCTGAGGGACTGCTAGGGCTGAAGCCAAGGCTACAGTTCAGATCTGAAAAGAATCACCACTCCTGAGAAAGCTCAAGGGTGGAAAGATGTTACTAAGCCTTTATCAAGTTTGACACTCACTGTCATACCCATTTCCAACAAAAAACACATCACAAAAAATTTGCAAGCATCAGCAAAGAGTTCGGCTGGTTACATTTGTATTGCAGCGGGCCCTTTCCTCCACTCAGGAAGGCACAAACCTGTCTATATCCCATGCAGACCCTACCTGTTCATCTCCCCTCCCCCTGAACATCAGGACAACAAGCCTTAAAACATATGCCCAGTTTTCCCCTTTAGTCCTAGTAAATTCAGCAAGGACATTTCCTAACAGCTGAGCAGCAGTTTCTCTAAAATCTGTATTGCCCAGCAAAAGCCATTAGAAAACCTGAGCTTGCACCAATCAGTTGTGAGCAACTTGTTTGGCACAAATCAAAGCATTGGAGAAACAGTCCCCCCCTTTCCATGCAGGCATCCGCAGACACTAGTAAGGTACTGTCAGGCTTGACTAAGCAACTCCTGGATATGAACCCAGGAATCAGCACCTTAAGTTGGTACAATTACAGCTCCAAAAAACAAGATATGTTTTCTAGAATAATACTCCAGCTTTACTGCATATCACTTATACATTAAGGCACATTTCAACTCAATGCACTGGCCAGCATGATTGATAAATATGACTTTTTCTAACTGGAGAAGCTGCAGCATGAGTCACTGCAGAATTACTGTCTAAGGTTTTCCAAGCCAGCCCCTGCTTACATCAACTGAAAGGATAGTAGTCTGACAAAGAGAGCTGTCATAATGGACAACCACCACCCTGATTAATTTGATGCTTAATTAGTTCTGCTCACATTACCTTGGCTTCTTCCACAGCTGGTATGCGTAAAGTGGATAGCAGGATAAGGGAGCACAGCCATGTCAAGAGTGACAGCTGAAACTGAGCCACAGCAAATGAAATAGTTGCATGTAACAAGATGACGATAAAGCCCTTTATTCCCAGTAACAACCAGCAGGCAGCCATTCCATAAACCATCAAGCACCATGGTTTATACTGTTAGAAAGAGAAAAACAATTTTTAGTTTGATAATTTCTAAAGAAAAAAAAGCACTTAACAGCTGTGCTGTCCCACTTAGGGTCTACAGTTGCAGTCAACAAGGTTAAGAACACATATGAAGCAATCCAGGGAAACCCAACTGTATCCATAAAGACAGAAGGGAAGGTGTTTCTGTAGCAGCACGTGTGAAATCCAGAGCCTCCCTGATTTGGGGGAGAACAAAACTTCCTCCTTCCCTTCCCCAAACTAGCAGGTGTGATGGCACATACCAGTCATTTCCCACAATCATGCAGTTGTGGCAAAACCCAAGCAGTCATCACTTCAATCTTGGAAAGGAACAACTACACCATCTTTTGTGTACAGGTCAAATGACACTGGTTAATGGTTCAAAACAAAGCACAGGATTTCATGGATTAGACAGAGGCTGAAGTCTCCAAACACTAAGGCAGCTGACCTACTTGCTCTCACATGTGCACAGTTACAGACCCACTCACACAACTCACCCCACAGAATCAGCTCCATGCCAAGTTTCCCATACCCAGAGTAAAGAGAAACCCACAGAAACTCCCATCTGTGAAGAAAATCCATCCATACCTTCTCCACCAAGAGCCTGGACACTTGTGATACCAGCAGGTGACCAGCCAGAAGCCACAGTATACGTTCCCTTCCCCATTCAATCCAGTAGCTCCACTCAAAGTCCATGGGGTCCTGAGGCATCAAGAGAATTGGTCACTATGTGTATCTGGCCATAAAAGCATGTTCTTATGGAACAAGAAAACATCTCTAACACACTAGGTCTGTTACCCAACACCACAGAACTCTGCATATGAGGAATATAATTTCAGCAATCCAGTCAGATCACTTACAGCTGTGAACTCAGACAGCACCATTTTGATTTCCAATGGTGTGAAATTCAGAAGAGCTTTAGATCACATCATGACTCCTAAACCCCACACTGGTGCTAAACGTGACTGAGCAGCAATAACTGCCTTCCCTCACAAACACTAGGGAGGGTTTTCTAGTCACAAAGCAGGTAGGGAGGCACACACACACCCCCTCCTCCCTGGGACACGGGGAACAGCTGGTCACTACACAGAGATGCAGCCTGGAACAAGGGTCCCACTTCTCAGGGTTCCCCAGACAAACACATCCTTGCTTTGGTTCCCTGTCAGGAAGCTCCTCAGTGAAACAAATTAATCTGCTACTACTGTTCCTGACCATGTCTTCAGACCCAACAGATTCATACCTCTGTTTACCCTGTTCCTTTTGATTTTAGGATTTTTTTTTCCTTTAGAAAGGAAAAAATAAAAAACAAAAAACCAAATTTAGGACAGAACTTAACCCATGCAAGGTTTAGCCAGGAATTTCTTTTTTCAACTTATGTCAGCATTTCAAGAAAAAGCTTTTAAGAAAGGTAACAGAGGCAGAGCACTGCCTTCCTTGTGCATGTCCCTCACCTCTCATGAGGGATACGAACAGCAACTCCACTTTGCCTTGGAATACAAAGGGCCTGGATGAAAAGGAAGAGAAGTTTCACTCCCTGTTTCAACAAAGCCTAGATGAGATCAGATGAAGTCAGGTGTGCTGGAAATACTTGTGACATGGCTTTTAATTTAAATTATTTGAGATCAGCTGGTAGCCTTGTGTCCCATACAGAGCCCCACTAAAAGTTCATGTCCACAAGCGCTTTATGGCTTTCTTGAAAACATGTCAAGAGTCCCTTAGCTGTGATGGTGGGCCTAACCACCAAAATACTTCCACAGACACACATTCCTGGCCTTGTGTAAATCATCCTCAGTATTAGATGCATTAGTTGCACTTCAAAGGATGTGACATCAAAAGCAAGCAAGGTGGGGGCGTTGGTTGGTTTTTTTGGTTTAAGATAGAGGAGTACTAGTTTTCTTGTTAGTTTTTTAATACCAGCCATGTTTCTTTAAGTCCTTATGCCTCAAAAAATCTGTTCTGCTCCATGCTGGACTACAGGCCAACCAAGAGAAAAACATGTGTTGTCTGATGTTAAGCACTAACCAAACCACCTCAGGACAGGCAAGAGTGGAAAAAGGCTGCAGGAAATGTCAAGGGTGATCACAGCTTTTAAGGCCAAACAGTAAAACAAAAGATTAATAAATGATGTAATGAAGGAGGTAAAGGATATAACACTTAAGCTAGGGATCAAGAAAAACAAAACTTTGGTTATGATTATTAGATATAGACACACTCATCAAGTCCTCCTTCCTCATCAGACTAAAATTAACTACGAATATCCAAATCTGTAAAGTTACTACAAACCTCTGAAGCTAGATCAGAAGTTTGGGTGAGCAAAAGGCATAAAGACATAATGTTCACATTAGTGCCACAAAATAAAAGATGCTGGTACCAGTCACCCAACCTACCTTTTTCAGGCCCCAAAAGAGAGTCCCTGGTTCCAGCCCAAACCTTCTGTCCATCGCAGCTTCATACTCTGTAAAGAAGAGCAAAACTTTGCTAAGGACATGACAGCCAGAGCAGGGAGAGTCAGGGATGCGACCTCTGCTGCTCAAGAGCAACATGTTCCTGCACTGCCTCTGCCAACAGGGACACTGGGAGCCAGGAAAGGGCGCATCATCATGTCACTGCTCACCAGGCAAGCTACCCAACCAGACCACAGCTCTGCCCCACAGCAAAGACAAAGACACTGAACTGCCCAGAACCTATGCTTTGATTTCCCCCTTGCAACAGGGGCAGTAGCAGACAGCAATCAACCTTTTACCACACAAAACCTGCACTAATCCTCATTTCCCCTCTTTCAGGGCTGCCTGGTTTCTACCACTTGAGCAGAAGGGTCACAGACGTGACAATGACCACCAGTACAGCCTGAGCAGGACAACACCACTCAGAGAAGCCGCCTCCAGAACCTGCTCCCATACCACCGTCTCTGTAGAAGACATGCTGTACGCATGGGTACACAACTCTGTACCCATTCAGCCAGCACTTCCTTCACTGCCCTGCAAGTGCCTTTCCATTACTCTTGTTCTTCCCTTAAGCTCTCTGAGAGTCAGCTAGGGTCATTAATGTAGAACATTGCTGATTAAAGCTTAATAACATGCAATATTTATCTCCCTAACAAGCCTCTCTAGCTATACTTTTATTAGATAATAGCACCTTCATTTCCCTTAAAGTATCAGTGTGCTAGAACACAGCTTTTTTTTCATCTACAAGTTGTATTTTGGTTTAAAAGCCCACCCCTCAGCGCTACACAGTCCCATTGAACCGAAACCAAGCCGTAGTGGCTACCAAAAGGTTACACAAGGCACAAGCAGGTGTTTTGAAACTGACATCAAAGCCGTACAGACTAGCCAACCACTGCTCCAAGCCCGCAGCCCAGCACAGGAGCTTGAGAACTCCAGAGAGCACAGCGCTCATCTGCCCTGGGACCTCCCCAGGTCCAGTCCCCGGCACGTACCATCAGGAGACATAGATGCTTCCAAATCACCCACTTCCAAGCTGCTGCACGGGACTAGCCAGGAAAAAAAAAAAACAATTCAAAGCCAACTTTCTTAACTTCCCTCATCTGAGCTTCAGAGGTCTCTTCCCTGACAGCAGAGTGCCAGGACACCATTGCCGAGGGACTTCCCAGCACTCAAGGCAGAAAAGTCTTGGGGCAAATCTTTCTGCTCAGCTGGCACCTGGCTACTGCTTCCTTGCACAGGGCTGGTTTGCAGCCAGGAAGAGCACAGGCGCTTTTTGCAGAGGAGAAAAGCAGAAAACAACCCAGAGAAAAAAGTGGAAACCAACTGAACCCGAGCAGCCTCGCCAGTCACGGACGGGAAGCACTGCGGGCACAAGCACACCCGTGTCACAGACTTACTTCGAGACACTCGGTGCGCTTCGTAGAAAGCGTAGAGGTGAGATCCCACGGCGAGAAGCCCGTAGAGACGCATTTCCCAAGCCGGCAGCAGCATTGGTCTGGGAGCTGCTCCCCCGCAGACCCCGCCGGCTCCCTCCCTGCGCGGAAAGACAACGGGAGAGGTTGCCCCGCGGCAGACGGACGGGCACCCCTCACCGGGCACTGCAGCTGCCGCAGCCGGGCCCTCGCACGGATCCCCGGCGGGCCGGGCACGGCCACCCAGCGCGCTTCAGGCCCCGCGCTGCCGGGGCCCTGCGGCGGGGCGGGCTCGGGGCAGGGAGGCGGCCGTGCTCCGCCCGCAGCTGCCGGGAGGGCAGGCGAGTCCTGCCCGGCCGCAACGGCTGCGGAGGCGGCGGGGCCGACGGCCCGACGGGGCCCTCAGTACCGAGCCAGGGCCAGAGCCGGACCCCGGCCGCTCTCACCGGCCGGGGACTGAGGGGAGCGGAGGGGGACCCCGCTCCCCGCCTTACCTGAGGAGGGCTCCGCCGCCGGCAGCGGGAGGCGCAGCATCCGCGGCCCCAGGCGAGCCGAGCCGAGGCTCCAGCCCCACAGACAGGCAGGCGGGGCGGCCGGCGAGGGGCAGCTCCGCGCCAAGGCACCCCCGCCGCTCCACACAACGCCCGGCCCTGGCGCCGCCCGCCCCGTTACGAGCCGCCACCACCTCCGCGGACGGAGGGCGGGAGCGGGGCGGTGCTCCCCGCCTCTGCGCGCCCTCTCCTGGCCGCCGGGCGGCGCCGCAGCCCTCCCGCCGCGGCGGAGCGGGCCCCGCGGCTTGCGCGGCCCCGCCGTGGCTGCGGCTGCGGCTCCGGCTGCGAGGCTGTGGCGCCGCGCGGCCCCGCTGGGTTCCCCGTGGAGCGGGGCTTGGGCCGGCCCTGCTCCCGTGTCCTCGCTCGCCGCGGCCCGGCCGACGCGTGCCCGAGAGCAGCAGCAGGGCTCGTTTACAGAGCAGCACCCTTGTCTTTGGGCATGAAACGCGCTATGCAGGTCGGCTTAGACCTGCTGAGATCTGTCAGCTGGCTTGTATCAAACACACGAGCTGGTATCAGACTTGTATCAAACACACGAGCTGGTATCAGACTTGTATCAAACACACAAGCTGTCTGGGTTAAGAAGTTGCCGTTCTGGTCTATGTTGCTGTAGCAGTTTTTCATGCGACTGTGGATGCGGGCATCCTCACAGCTGAGGGATCACAGGAGAGTATCACTTGTATAAAGGTGTCCCGGGAAGAGAGTGCCAGCTTGCGTGTTCCACAGAGCCTGGAATGAGCCAGGGGGGTGGCACTGGGAGACAGGTGCTGCAAGTCAGCGTGAAAACACAGGCATCTTCTTCATCATATCGGCTCTGAAAAGTTGTTCCAAGAGTTGTCATGTAAATTAACGCTGAACTGAAAATGAAGGATTGAATTCAGATCAAAAGGGTGGCCGTAACAGCCTCTCAGAGACTTTTCCCCCCCTGCTGAGGTGCAAGGTACACAGGGACACAGCTGTTACAGCCATCACAACACAACGTGAAAAATGAGGCAGTGTGAAGAGCACCACCAAAGCAGGAACGTAGGGCTGGAAGTGCTGGTGCTGACAACCAGCATGGATCAACCTGCATTTTAGCAAGGGTTCCCTCCTCCTGGCACTATGGACACAGCTACGGAACCACAGTGGTTCTAGTGTTAAAAACACACTGACTTCCCAGTTCAAAAGATTTGGGCAATTTATGCCCATCTGAGCTTGCACCATGTGACTTTTATCCCTCTCCGTTGTTGACATCAGCGATGACATTTTTTAATGGGGGAAACATTTCATACCCTTTTGGCTATTGTCTTGCTGGATCTTTAAGTTCCTCTTATAAAACAGCATTTCAGTTCCCCTAATCACCTTGAGGCTTTCTTTGTGTATTCAAATTCCTGTTTCCTGATCTTTGAAAGCCAGGCTTGTGTCTGATACTCCAGGTGAAGTCCTCAGTACAAGGGGTTGTTTTCCCTAACTAAATGAGGCATGCATCTCCTGGTGTCTCCAAGAATCACATCTGTCTGCCTGAGCCACGTTGTAATCTTAATAATTTTGCTTTTTGCCTTCAGTTTTTCTTTCTGTCTCTCTTTGCCAGAGAATGACTCACCTTCAGTTTATGGTGTCAATTTTAATAGCCCCTAGATGTAAGATACTGTATTTGCTCTGTGCAATTGCCGTAAATTCTCAAGGTCGGGTATATTCCTGTCTATGATTCAAGATCCTCTTCTCTGCTGACATTGCTTTCCCAGTTTTTGCCCTCAACAGGTTAGTCGGTACCTTCTGCCCGCCCCCCGGAAAAAAAAATAAAAAAAAGGGAAAAAAAAAAGAACGCCTGCATTACAGCACCAGATCAGCAGTCCTGAATTTGTAAAACATACCCACAGCACTGAAACCAAGTTATGGCCGCTAAGGGTCAGCAGAGCTTGTATTTTCCTGCAGTTTCTTGGTTCCTGGTCAACACAGAGTGAAGTCGGTACAGGCAGCAGGCCCTCTAGGTGGCTGCAGAACACAAACAGTATGCATGCAGAGCACTACTGCAGCTTCAAGAAGAGAAGAGATATATAACACGTTACAGCTTTTACATCTGCTTACACTGAAAAGGACTCTTTGTCATTAGTTATATGGTGACATCCAGGAGCCCATGTACACCGGGTGCGCAGCTACCCTTCCACAAAGGTCACTGCCAAGCTCATGGAGCAGGAACACTGACAAACTGGCAACAGTACCAGCTGGAAGATCTCCCTGCCTGGACTTCTACATTAGATGCCCCCCTTTATTCAAAGGATTTTATATGGTAAAACATGACAATAATCTCAATTAATGACTTTGCAAGACTAGCTATAAACTATGCTGCTGAACATTGCTGGCACAAACACCTACACATCAACACAGCCCTCACCATTTTAGGTGGCACAAGCAAAAAGCAAGTTCTGCTGCTGCTACAGTCACTGACAGGCAGCGGAGGAACCTAAGAGCAAAAAACCTAGAAAAGCAGCAGCAGAAAGCCCCACTTCTCATTTGATCAGCAAGGAGGTAAAGTTTTTGAAACACCTCTTGCCCTGCGTCCCAGCAGCTGCACAGGCCTGACAGCCTTTTCAAGACACCTGTCCTTTAGGAAGAAAGTGGTATGATTCTGTGTACATGCGGCAGGTTTCTCCAAGGCCACAAAAAGGCAATCCAGCTTGAACAGAAAGATGATTTGTCATGGTAGAGGTGTTTCTCTGGGACAAATTTGGAGCATTGCTTCTGCATGAAGGTTTGCACCACTCTCACCACCAGAATATCTACAGAGTGCAGAGGCAACAACCTGCCAAGGAAGCCCATGTCCATCTTCACTACTGGGAGCCAGCAGGAAGGCATCCAGTCCCCACCACAGCCTTGATGAACAGTGGAGGGTGCAGTGTCTCTTGCAGATTGGTTCAAGCATCACTAGAAGGGAGTCTGTCGCTAGCAGATATTCATGTCCCTTTTTATTTATTTCTATCTCTCAGCTGGTGTAGCACCTGAATTGGAAGTGTTGGGTTTTGACTATACAGTGCAAACACTGTTTGGTGAGAGTCTCCCTTTTGTGTGTGATCAGCTATAGATGTGATCATCAGAAACTTAAGCAAATAATTCCAGAATCAAGGAGAACAAAGGTAGCAGAGGCCTTATTAAAAGGGCCCTTACTATTGGCTTTCTGTGCAAGTTCTTCTGAGGTGAGCTTGTTACAGAGCTCTTCATTTCTAGGGCCTCATCATGGCCACAGGGACAAGGCAGGGTGGGGGCATAAAAGGCAATGAGGTGGGCACCTCAGGCATTTTGCAGCTGGGGAAGTAAACTGAAGATTCCATTTTAGAGGAAACCCTTTTTTTCAACTTGTCATTGGCTTCCCATGTGGTTAAGAAGTCAAAATCAGTATGAATTTATGAATCCAGCAGTAGAGTCCTCAGGCAGGCTAAAGCATAACACCTCCCACTGCTTTTCTGAATATCAAGTCCCCCTGGGAGTTACAAGCAGTGCCCTAGAGCTTTCTCTCACAGGTTGGTATCTCACAGCATTGAACCAAGTCTCTTGTTCTCATTCACCCTCTGGAAATCACACAGTAATGCCCGCTGTGTGCAACATCTGAATGATGGGATATGATCAGCACCCACTGAGAGTCTGCAGATTAGAAGTCCAGCAGCACACAGGGGGATGAGCCGTGTATATTTAGGAGAAGTCACAAGTATGACAAGAAATCTCCACATAGTAAAATAGCAGTATTAAAATGGGGAGAGTCAGAAATATAAAAGGTGTGGTATTTATGAAGAGAGCCAAGTGAGTCTTACAATAGCCAAGTTAAATATGACACAACCACAGTTAATGCGAACCCTCCCTCTGGAGATCTCAGGCACAGAGTTATGGACTCTAGGGAAACAACATGCAAGTTTGCCCTTCTAGTCTTGTTTGGCTTGGCTTAATGAAAAGTGAAAATTACACCAAGCTGGTCAGCATTGCAGATAACCCCATCTTCACAGGTTCCTCTCTCCTCGGCCCCCTAAGCCCTGAAACTGGTTCTTTGTGAAGTGCCAAGCATTTTTTTCCCCAGCACCTTTAGCTGTATGTATATAGACATTGTTTATAAAGAGATCCTTGCAATCACAAAGTCAGTATTTCTGTGCATGCAGATATAAAAATTTTCCTGGCTTCCTTTTAATGAATCCCTTGCATCTTTGAGAACTTGTTTCATGCTCTGAGGCTGGAAAACTACCATCCTGCTTCAGACTGGGGATTCATAAAATTACTTTGGGAAAAAATACAGTAAGTTAATACAGTATCGTAACTGAACAGCTCACTGTTGGAGTCATGCTGAACATCTCAGAGGCTTCCTCATCAATACACTACCTGCTTTACTTAACTAAAGGCCTGAAAACCATGCCTCCTGGTCAGAGCCTTTTAATGGGTTTCTTTACTGATTACCCATTCTTCCTTCCAATGAAAGCAGTATCGCAAGCGAAGTCATACAGCTTTGCTCTCAGCATGGGTGTAGAGTCCACTTGTGTACAGTTACCATAGCTGGGGTGAGGCTTAACTGTGCTACCTTGATCGTACCTGAGTCTTAGTTAATCATGCTTGAGTCTTAGTTTCTAAGTAGCCAGCTATTAAACACAAAGTTTTTTTATTTTTATTTTTCCCACAACACTTCTTAGAAGTTTTCTAGCTTTAAGTGTGAAGTGATGGGAGTTAAGGGGATGGTGAGTCAAGTCCTACACACCTTAGTCATCATATTGAAACCTCCGTGATTCCTAGCAAGGAAGTGGATAATCTGCTACTGGAGTATTTAAACACCTCAGAATTTCAGTATCTCAGTCATCCCAGAACAGAATAGATGGTCTAGTCCAAACCTGGGAGAAGCAATTCTTAAAAAAAATTCCCTACTTCAGGTATTACTTTTCTTATCATTTTTAAGTAATAGTAGAATGAAATTCAGAAAAAATGCCAGATCATAATCAGTTTACTCAATTATAATTTACATTATTAAAAATGATAGCAAGACTCCCACCTGACCTCCAATAGGGCAAGTAGCTGACAAAATGTAAGTAATCCAAAAAGTGTTTTAAATTTAGTTATACTGAGGCTGTAAATCAGATGCAAATCTCATTCTATTACACCACATTATACACATCTTTTTCAGTGGCATAAGAAATTACTCCTATCTGTGCACACCTAGATTTAATCCATAGCTATATTCCTGAAAACGTTGACTTTTTAATCAGTTCAGTGAATGGAATAAATGTAGCAAAAAAATACATCTTAGATTACTATATGATAATTGACAAAAAATATTCAGACAGAATAGCCTCTCTCACTGCCTAGTGAGCAAATTTCTAAACTCTCCATCTCCTCACATCGCTTCGCTATATGAACAACTAGTAAAGGATCATTTCATTTACCACAACCACCTGTACTTTACTGATTTATCCCTTAATTCCTATTGTTTGCCATATCCTTGTGAAAGAGGGAGAATACATTACAGGTTGATTATTTTTATTTGGCAGAATGTTTTTCTTTTGTCTTTTTAAGGTCTGTGAAACTAAGAGGACTCAGTGGACCTGGCTGTTCACAACATGACAAATAGTTAAATCACAACTCCTCTTTTCAGAAACTGTCTTTTTGTTCCATGAGTGCGTGAGACCTAGTCAATGATGCTTTAATTGCCAGTCTTTCCTTCTATACACAACACGTATATTAAAATGTATTACAAATCCACTGAATACTCAAGTCAATGGGATTGTATTCGTGGCCACAGTCATGTATGCTCCCTGGCTACCTGGTGCATTTGTGCCATTATGGCTGCAGGGTCCCATTCCCTTCACACGTATGCGCACTTAGATCAGTCTGCACCTGCCTCTAAATTGTGTTGTAAATAAAAACCTTATAGCTGGTTTCCCACCTGAGTACACGGATGACATCTTAGGAACTAAGGTAACATGGTCAGGGGGAGCCTTCCTCTAAGGATATTTCAAAAACCAAAAGTTTTTGTATGTTTTATCTGAGAAGCTTTCTTGCTTTGTGCATTGACTTCCTTCTAATTTGTCTCTATTTTATGTTTCACCTTTCCATGAAGAGAGGGTAGTACGCCAGCATGGGCTTCTAAGTGATAAAAACCCTGACTTTAGAATGTAGACACCTATTTTGCCTCTGTGCTTATGTAACAGATAATAAATGTATGTAAATGAGAAGAAGTGCTCTGTCATACTTGAAGCATTTTTTAGATTGTTCTTGAGATTATGGTTTTCAATAGGAAAAAGAATTCAAAAGCTCTTTTGGTGCCTGTGCAAAATGCCAGCAACATCTCACCCTTTGAGGATAATCTCTTCATATAACGGTGCTAAAATATTAGCAAAAATTGCATTTAACTCATAAATATTTACAGCTATTTGAAATGCCAAAATTTTGCTCTGCCACTAGCATAAATCAACTGAGTAACATTGTATACAATAAAAAAGTGGGTCATTTCCAACTGTGGCTTATAACTGCAACATGATTTGCAAATACATCGAATTGCTGCCTCAGGACAAGGTGCTGCTTGCAGTGCACAACGTCTTCCTTGACTACTGTAGATTTGGAATAGGTTTCAAACCTCACATCCACCATGAACTGCCATAATCTTCCTGCCTTATTTAGTCCGAGTTGATAGCTTTTTACTGGAAGAGAAGAAGAGGATTCACCTCTTTAAAACAGCACCTTGACATGGAAAATGAACTGAGTAAGGACCAGCTCATCCAAATAATGGAAGCCCTACAAGACAGATCATCCTCTAGGCTGCCTGGAGGAGACAACTGAGAGTCGTCCTCTCTGGGCAGTGGTTTACACAGTTGAGTCGATGGAGGTTTAGTGCAAAATGCAAAGGCAATTCCATGGAAGACTGAAAACCAGAAAAATCTTTTTCCTCTTGAGTGTCCCAGATGCTAGGTACAGCACCACACCTGCATTTTTTTCACTTTTTAGCCCCAGATATCCTACATTCTTTTTTGTCAGGTGATAACCTTCCATGGAAAAGTGGAGAGCTCTCTTTCCCAATCACACTGTTTTTCATGAGCTCACTTCTGTTACGGAGACAAGTGGAAATTCTGAGGCTGAAGAGAATACAAGATCTGTCACTCACACCCTGAGGCTTGCTTTAAGCTTTAGGTTATGCCAAAGGGGCCTAACCATTTGTATTTTAAATAGAAAGTGGTGATGGCTGTTTCAAGGGTGTGGAGAGCAGGACCTGCTCTGGCTGCTGGGGCAAGTATACTTCTAGCAGACCTTGGGGAGCACAGAGGGACTGCCACCAAACTCAGAGACATGCTACAAGTTTTCACAGCACTCCCTGGGACACAGAGAGTCTGCACAAGAAATACAGCAGAGCTCCAGGTCCCTAAACAGGGAAATGCTAGAGCATCACCAGCATTAAGTGTTTTTAAGTGGCAGTGTTCAGTTAGGTACCTCCAGTTTACCCAAGTTCTGCTTCAGATGCCTGTTCTTCTTTGGAATTAGTCCATCTTTCACCTGGCTGTTCACAGCCTTTTCTCCAGAAGAGAGTTTCTAGAGGAAGGGTCAGAAAATAGACCTGTCTCAACTACCCTCATCATTCAGAGTTGCAGCCCATACATACAGAACAAGGCTAAAAAATAAAGATCTTCCATTCTACTCATGGTTGAAATTGGTTTTTGTTTTCAAGTGTGGTCTTTGAGAAAGCTTTGCCTTCTAATGCCATTTTTTGCTGCTCACATGGTCTCCCATGTTCTGCTCCAGGCTGGCTGGCACCTCATCTATGGCTACTTTGCAACAGAAAAGAAAGAAACGAGCAGCAGAACTGCTGCTGACCTACACTCAGAGGAACTGCATGCCCAGTACATTCTCCACAGAATTGTTAGTTTGTTTTCACCTGAAACACTCTGTGGACATTTTGAGTAACACATTCTGAACAATATCTCTCTTCACCATTTCTATTGCAGCATTCTTACAACAAGGAAACAGTGGGGAGCATTTTTTGGTTTCCACTTCCTATAGCTTTTTCTAAGGAAATGCTATTGTGAATTGCTCTAAAAACACAGTTGTAGGTACTGCAGTATGACTTAAGCATTTAATCTGTCCCAATTACTTTATAACAGAGTGCAGAAAACAATTCTTATGAGCTGTTTGTATTAAATCTCACATTTAAAATGCACTTTCTATCATCAAAGTGTTTTCCAAGCATCAATTTTCCAACATATTGTAAAATTATTCAGCAAAAGGTTGAGGGCAGCCTTGGCTACAGTGACCATGAGATGGTGGAGTTCAGGATCCTGCATGGAGGAAGCAAGGCAATAAGTAGGACTGCAACCCTGGTCTCCAGGAAAGCTAACTTTGGCCTCTTCAAGGACCTACTTGGAGAAATCCCATGGGTTAGGGCTCTAGAAGGGAGAGGGGTCCAAAAGAGCTGCCTGATATTCAAACACCACTTTCTCTGAGCTTAAGATGGGTGCATCCCTATGAGTAAGAAATCAAGCAAAGGGGGCAGAAGACCTGCCAGGATGAGCAAGGAGCTTCAGGCAAAACTCAAAGACAAGAAGGAAGTTTACAGGATGTGAAAAAAGGTACAGACCATTTGGGAGGAATACAGGAACATTGTCAGAACATGCAGGGATGCAATGAGGAAGGCCAAGGTCCATTTGGAATTAAATCTAGTGAGGGAGGTCAAGGACAACAAGAAGGGCTTCTTCAAGTACATCAGCAGGAAAAGGGTGACTAGGGAAAACGTGGGCCCACTGCTGGATGAGGTGAGTGCCCTGGTGGCAAAGGACACCGAGAGGGAGGAGTTCCTAAATGCTGCCTTTGCTTCAGTCGTCACCACCAAGGCCAGCCCTCTGGCTTCCCAAATCCTGGAGGCAAGAGAGGAAGTCTGGAGAAAGGAAGACTTTCCCCTGGTCAAGGAGGACCATGTTAGAGATCACTTTAGCAGACTTAACACCCACAAATCCATGGGCCCCGATGGGCTGCACCCGTGAGTGACGAGGGAGCTGGCAGATGTTATTCCTAGGCCTCTGTCCATCATCTTTGAAGGGCCACGGAGGACAGGAGTGGTGCCTGAGGACTGGAGGAAAGCCAGTGTCACCCCAGCCTTCAAAAAGGGTGAGGAGGACCCAGAAAGCTACAGGCCATTCAGCCTCATCTCCATCCCCGGAAAGGTGGTGGAACAGCTCATCCTGGAGGTCATCTCGAAGCACATGGAGGAAAAGAAGGTTGTCAGGAGTAGTCAACATGGATTCACCAACGGGAAATCATGCCTGACCAATCTGACAGCCTTCTATGATGGAACAGCTGGCTGGGTAGACCAGGGGAGAGCAGTGAATGTTGTCTACCCTGACCTCAGCAGGGCTTTTGCCACTGTCTCCTGTAATAGCCTCATGGGTGCGCTCAGGCAGTGTGGGTCAGGTGAGTGGACGGTGAGGTGGATTGAGAAGTGGCTGAATGGCAGAGCTCAGAGGACTGTGACCAGCGGCACAGAGGCTGCCTGGGGGCCTGTAGCTCGTGCTGTTCCCCAGGGGTGAGTGCTGGGTCCGGTCCTGTTCAACTCGCTCATCAGTGCCCTGGATGGAGGGACAGAGCGTACCCTCAGCGGGTTTGCTGGCGATACGGAGCTGGGAGGAGCGGCTGATACACCAGAGGCTGCGCTGCCATTCAGAGGGACCTGGGCAGGCTGGAGAGGTGGGCAGAGAGGAACCTGATGGAGTTCAATAAAGGCACTGTAAGGTCCTGCACCTGGCGAGGAACAGCCCCTGCACCGGTACAGGCGAGGGCTTGACCTGCTGGAAGGCAGCTCTGCAGAGAAGGACCTGGGGGTTCTGGTGGGCAGCAAGTTGCCCGCGGGCCGGCAGTGTGCCCTGTGGCCAAGAAGGCCAATGGGATCCTGGGGTGCTTTGGGAGGAGCGTGGGCAGCAGGTCGAGGGAGGTGATCCTGCCCTCTGCTCTGCTCTGATGAGGCAGCATGTGGAGTGCTGTGTGCAGTGCCGGGCTCCCCAGTTCAAGAGAGACAGGGAGCTACTGGAGAGGGTGCAGTGGAAGGCTACGAAGGTGATGAATGGGCTGGAGCATCTCGCTGGTGAGGAAAGGCTGAGAGAGCTGGACCTGTTTAGCCTGGAGAAGAGAAGACTGGGAAGGGATCTTACCAATTCATAGAGATATCTTAGGGGTGAGTGTCAAGAGGACGGGGCCAGGCTTTTTTCAGTGGTGCCCAGCAACAGGACAAGGGGCACAAACTGCAACACAGGTAGTTCCATTCGAATACGAGGAAGAACTACTTTTTTTTGAGGATGACAGAGCACTGGAATAGGCTGCCCAGAAAGGCTGTGGTCTCCTTTGGAGTTATTCAAAGCCTTTCTGGATGTGATACTGTGCAACCTGTATTAATAAGGTGTTGGACTATATGATCTCCAGAGGTCTCTTCCAACCCTGACCATTCTGTGGTTTTGTGAAAACAAAGTTATATTATCACCATTTTACAGATAAAGAAACTGAGGTGAAGAGAGCAAGTGATTTACCCAGAGCCTTGGAGAGAATCATAGTCAGAGCCAGGACCAAGAGTTTCAGGTTTTGTCTTTTGCTCAGAACAATACTTCATGCTTCCCCTCTAAAGACTAACTATTGCCAACAATAGTCTGACTTTATCATCCTTTAGGGCATGCTGCAAGGCACATTTACTTTCCTGAACTGAGAGAATTTGGAGAATGGCTCTGATAAGAAAGAACAAGCCTTCAGCTACAGGGTTATTAATGCCCAGGCAATGCCAGCTTTTGGAGTAGTCTGTTTGGATAATTGTGTTTTAAGAATGTGCTGGGAATTGCTTTGAGAAAAGCATTCCTTTTTAACTAATGAATGTTTACAGGGAATAAATATGTTAAAATAATGCATCAATATTCTTCACATCAGTAGGTGCTCTCATTTATGTCCATTTTCTGAAGCAGGGGGAATCAATAGAAAAGAAGCAGATGAAACTGTGAGTGTGATATATACCTTGAAGGGCATAAATGAAGAAAATGCTAAGTTATTATAGCTTGAAAGCAAGTAAATTTTGGGGTGTTTTCTGAAGAGGAAGAAAATAGGTAGAGAAGTATGATATGATGGTAAAAACTGCTTTGGGAGGGTACTTATGTTCCCCTTCTGAGATGCCTGCTATCTGTGATTCCTCAAACATTATTGTAGAGATTAAAAACATTCACTACAGCCTCAGAAGAACTTAAAATTTTGCACAATGTTTCAAGAGAATAAATGTGACCTATTAGCTAAGAATACTTTTCAACAGTAATTTTCGATAAATTGGTTTGTTTTCCACTACTGTATAACATCAGCATCTTTTCTTTTTCATTAGAACTAGCTGCTTTTTGAGGCTTTGAGTGGAGAGGGAAAAAAACCACCAAAAACAAAGAACAACATAATTGTTAAAAGCAGCTTAAGTGCACACAGCACAAATTTTGTTTCTTTTCTACTCTGTTACCATTTTTTTCCTGGTATTGCCATTTCTGTGGAAGAAACCAGCAAAATCTTGTTTACTACTAATACTTTCTTCTAGTGTCCTCTGTGAGTCCCAGATGTTTAGTCACAAACTGTGCAGGAGCAAATGTTGTCCGTTTCCAAATGACCTTTTTTGATTCTGATTCAAAAATCTGCAGTCACTTAAACCTCGCCTGCTTGACAGTGCACACACCCACACAAACAGGACATTGTTCTCTATTCATCATGCTTGAAAACCATGTCTGAACTTGTGTGTTAAAAAAAATATCATGTGGACTTAGCTGTGGGATACATATTTCTTTGGCATGGCTCGCAGCATATTTTTTGTTAACAGCACACAGAATAGTTGCAGTGTAGTTTTAATTATTAGGACAGGATAATGCCACTTTCTCAGGGCAATGTAGTTCTTTCCTAATATTGTTTTAGGAGTTGGCTGGCAGCATGTATTGGCCACATAGTGATTCCAGTGTCTGAATTGGAGAATCTCAAAGTGCCAGAGTCTCCAATACCTTACTTACGCTAGACAGTAGCTGTATTAGAAAATTAGATAGAAATTCAGCCTGGAAAAAGAATGTATATCAAAAGGAAAAGCAATTATTCCAGTTTTGATGGATACACTAGCTGTAACAGAACAACTCACAGAGGACACAGCGGCAACCCATGAATCCAGATCAGGTGCCCACAGAAACAAACTCCAGGGCCAGGAGTAGAATGATTTACTGAGAAGTCCTGCAGCTGCGGGAGAGCAGATAGCAGGAGCTAGCAGCAGCAGGGTAGGGAAGCACATTTAAAACACTGACATGCTGTTCAGGTGGCTTCAGTCAAACTGGTACAAGCACCATTTAGTCTTACAGCTTCCCTCATTTAACTGGCATAAGCCTACAAGTACAGTACCATCAAATTTGTCTGTGATCTTCACTGGGACATTTCTGCCCCTCAGTAACACTCTGGGAGGCAAACAGGCCTGAAGTACATAACCATTCCCTAATTCAGACTACACTTCTCCAAATTAATTACTTGGCAGTTAAGACAAGTTTTTCCTAGGTATGAGAGGGAAGTGTGTTTTTTTCATGTGTTCAGGTAGGAGCATCATACAGGTCCAAATTACAGTTTCATGTATATAAATAGATCTGCTAAGTGTGGAGCTGCTTTCCTTCATTTGGACAGACACTCCTTAACTAGGGAAAAGTATTTCTTCACCTGGCAGCCAAGAGATGTGTTTCATCAGGCATGCTTATATGATGAGCTTCCAGGAATAATGAAATTACTTTGAGAGAAAAAGTCTAGGTTCATAACTGTCCACAGGAGCCTCATTTGACCATGTCTACCTTCTTAAGGGAGTTCACTTTTGAATTGGCTTAGTACCAGAACAATTTGATTTTGAAGGTGTTAAGCTGCTCTCTGTCCTCTGTAAGAGGTAACTCTCGTTCACCTGACAATCCATTCTCCCATGGATATCAACACACACTGCTCTCACAGGGAAATTGGAACTGTGTGTACATAGCTACCAAACAGAGCATTCCCATCCAGTTTCACCCCAACACACACACTGAACCTAAAATATCTCATCCTACTGCAAAGAATGAGAGCAAAAGCCTTGTGGGGCTACCAGGGACCCTTTAGTCTCCAGGTCAGAAAATCATTTGAATTAATGGAACTTGAGAGCATGCTCAAGGAGTTTGCTGAATAGGACTGATTTGCTCAGCTCAGACTTCTGTCTTTGAGGAAAGAGTCAATGCTACCAGCCCAGCTCTCCCAGGCAGCCTTACAATAACAAAACACAGAGGGTGTTCATTAAGTACGAACATGAAAATACCACCAGGTGAGTAAGCAGATTGCAGTTTCAATAGTGTTTTCATCACAAACATTGTGATTTTTTTTAATTATTATGAAAAGCTCTTTGACAGTGTAATTTTAAGTAAATCATTCTCTACAAAGCTTTTTTATTTATTCTTTACGATTTCCATCATCAGATATTAGCCTCTTCAAAGCAAGAGCAACTTGTCAGAAAAAAAATGCCCGCTTCAGAATTTAATGAGAACACTTATTCTTTCTTTTCTCTGAAGAGGATTATAATGTGATGGGTGAAATATAGAGAATAATTAGTCCCATTGGAGAGTAAAATCCAAACAATGTTTTCTCTTTTCACAATCTGAACTGGGTGAGCAGGATTTGGTTTTGGTTCACCAGCCAAGGAAATTATTAATTAACTCTAATTGCAAAATCTTTATCCTGGTAGACGTGCAAACCTTAAAACATCCAGCTTGACTTTCAGATCCTCCAATCTGCTTCTAAGAAATGGGTTATAAAATTTCTCCTTTCACTGTTGGGTTCTGGATATTGCTGTTATTTTACAGCCAAAATATTCAGGGCTGAGACCAGCTGTACAGCTGGACAGGCAAGTTACTCCCTCCGTATGTGAAATGTCACTTGATTAGTCTGCAGAAGGGTTTTTAGCGCACACAGATTCAGATGTTCAGCTGGTATAAAGCTGCACAGAACTACAGACATGAACTAGCTAACACTTTTGTCCTTTAATCTCAGAATCCCTAAATTAGACATAATATGGCAAGGGTATCACAACAGACCAAGGATGAAAAAAGATGCAGTTAGACAAAGAAGAAAAAAGCAGAAGAGAGGCTCCTCACACTGTTTGTTTCAGTATGTTTCCATTTTTCATTAAGAGCAAATCATTTAAAGTACTGAGGGGTTTTTTTTCAAGGCACAATCTATGGAAATGGGTGGAGCTGCTCAGGAGAAGGAACAGAGTGAAAGACTGATGCTAACGTGGTCAAGCATCACTGGCACCATGGGCAAGAGAGGAAGAAGACATGGCTGACAGCATAAAACGAATTGGTGGGGGCTGGAAAACCACCTGATCAGCTCTGCAAGGGAACTGATCTCCATATCAGGGCTGTCACATTATCTCTACTTACAGCTACATTTGGCCTTCGAGGCCTCTGGTAAAGCATCTAGTGTAATCAAGTGGGATTGCAGATATGCTCTCCCACTGTTCAGCATACCGATGAGGCTAACATGACACAAGCAGCACACAGACATAGATAACCTGTGACACTACCCAGAGTCCTTCCATGCAGGCCTTTAGGAAAGGGCTGGAGAAACTACACAGGAATTTCTGAGTCTCATTGTCCTGATTCACAGTCCAGGACTCAGCGCCAGACTTCCAGGCTTGTCTGGCTCCCAGAGAAGCTTCTGACATCCTTGGTATATGTTGAAGTAATCTACAAGGAAATGCAGTGATAGATTTTTTTCCAGAGTGGGTATTAATGTGGAAAAATATCTGGGTAGGGCATTAATCCACTAGGAAATTATATTCCAGACATTGTATTCCTGACATGATCCCATTTCATTATCAGATTCTGGGCCCTTTGCCTTAAGCCTGTGGAGGCTGGTTACAACATAAGAAAAGATGACTTGGGATGGTGGTGAGACATAAAAATCAGAAAACAAACTTTCTACTCCCAGTTGTAAAGGACAGGGGGCTGGGAAAGTGAGTGAGTTTCAAGATAGCTGCTTATTTCCCTCTGTGACTGGAAACTAATTGCTGCAACCACAGAATACAAAATGAAAGGGAAGCAAGACATAAAAACGCAGGCAGTAACAGTCCTGGCTGCTAAATCAACAGAATTACATTAGCTGCCTCTGAGACCATGCTGAAAACTTGCTGTATTCCAAATCATATTCTTTTTTATGATGAGTTGAGGCAGCATCTTGCTTTAGTTTTTCACCACAAATGTCAAAAAATAAATGATTTAAACCAGACGTATGATATTTGTGCACATTTTAGGGCAGCTCCAATTCAGCAGATGCTTTGTATTAATAATATACAGTTGTGACAGGAAATGTGGTTTAGGTTCCTGGAAAAACATAAAAGCTAATTCCATTACTCCATTTCATGGTGCTTTTCCTCAAATGCTAAACTGGTTTTGATTATACTGAAACCTTATAGTGAGAAAACTTTGTCAAGAGTATTAACTTATCGGTGCTTATCCTCCTTCTAACACATCTCCTCCTGCTGACCTACATTCTGAGCTACCTGTGAACAAGCCTAAAACACAGACAAAATTGTCCTACAAGACCTTGTAATGTTGCAGAGCCCTTTTACTAAGAGTATTTCAATAATTATTTTTCCTTAGAGATACTGTGTTCTGCTTCCCATTCTCTTTTTATTCTGCCTGAATAAAAGCATTCAAGATTCTTTCAGTTTAACAAAACATTTCAACAACAGCCACCCCCCAAAACCTCTTATCCATAGTAACTAGACAAATCATGGTAATTGATCTCTAGAGGGAGTTTATTAAAAGCCTAAGCACAAACATTTTCCAGACACTGCTGTAATAAGCATGAACTCAAACAAATGCTTAGTTTGCTATCTGCAGTTCATCACTTGATACATTTTGAGAAACTGACTTGAAAAGGGCTTTTTCCAGAAAAAGGGAAGCACATTCTAGTGGATTAAGAAATAATACCAAAGTGAATTCCCTTCAGCTAGTTTGTCTCCAATGCCAGAAAACTTACACAGCTTATGGATCATTGTACATAAACAAGTTATAATAAGAACGTTACTTCCAATGGATATAGATACATATATTTTTCACCA
The DNA here is from genome assembly GCF_015220075.1 of Falco rusticolus. Lineage (NCBI taxonomy): Eukaryota > Metazoa > Chordata > Aves > Falconiformes > Falconidae > Falco > Falco rusticolus. The sequence goes on along the minus strand of NC_051198.1, from coordinate 21,366,208 downwards.
GTAAACCTCAATTAAGTTCTGAATTTAAGAGCACTAGTCTGATTAATTAGAAAGCTATTTTATAGCCAAAGAAGGATCAAATATTTAATTGATACCTAACATTAGAAAAGGATAATCCAGACAACAACAAGCAATGAAACAACCCACACGGCAAACACAGACAAACATCTACAGCTAATATTGTGTTTGGAGCAAAAGCAAATGTCTGGAGGTGAATTATAAAATTAGAAAAAGCTGCGTTTAATAAGAATTTAACTGAGCTGCCCACAATGGAAAGAAAGTGCTTTGAGGTTTCACAGGGCTCAACCCCTCCCCTCCAAAAATCTCTCCACCAGGGTATCAGATGACAGCACATTTAACCAATGAAAAGACTAATCAGAAGCATTACATCAAGCTTTCATTATTTCATCATGGTACAGCGACACAACACTGGGGTCTTCTGAAAACTAGTGTGTAATTCCCACCCCCCACTGAGGTATCACATCCATGTGTGGGTTTATCTTACCCTCTCAGCATTACAGTATTTGTCATGGCACAGCTGATTCCTGTCAGTCGAAGTGTTTGTTGTGGCTTGTGGAATCTTAAAAGGTTCCAGTATTGTAGCCTTGGGTTTGACTTACACCTTAGCTTAGGTGTGAGGTGAACAAATGTATGAGATGATACCCTCAATGAGCCTATGGTTATCTTTAGAAATCTGGAGATGAATCTCCTGTGCAGCTGACCAGTTTTCATCTATGGCCATGGCAGTCCTCACAACAGTAATATTTGGGAATATCATTTGAATTGCACCAGGAATTATGTTTCCATATATTTTGGTTCAGGTAGATTAAGAAATGCCACAAAAAAGATCCCCTCTCTGAAGTGGTTGAAAAATATCTATTTATCATTCTTAAATGTTTACCATTACTTTTATTGCATACTTTTACGGATCTATAATAATCAATAATAGTTTTCCGAATTGCTCTGAAGATTTTCCTCTGCAAACTGCACTTAATATCTGTCTTGCAGCACCTGAAAGGGCAGTAAGTGATTTCCTAAGCAAACAAGAATCATGTTGTCTGCCGTGAAGATTTTCCAGCCTAAAAGGAAATGTCAATAGCTGCAGAGTACAGTTCAATTTTGCTCAGTTTGGGTGGTAGAAAATGAACTAAACTGGTGATTTGTTCTGAAGAATGTATCCTGAAGTCCCTGCTGAGGCCACAGCTGTTTAAAAAAAATAAATAAAAATATATATATAAATGCTTTTTCAGAATATTGCTTTACTGCTTCATTACCAGAGCAGTAGACATAAACAATGTACCTTAACTATCCTTCTGCAGGCCTGCATCAATACAGACCATAACAGATCCCTGGATCCTGTACCCAACTTAAAACCGTATGGTAAAAAAGGAGAAGATTCTTATAATAAGAAATTAATGGGATTAAATGTACTAAACAATGTCTTAATTCTCAGTGTAAACATTACAGAGGAAGATTATATCAGATACTGGAGAAACAAATGCACAAAATTTGAAACTGGAAAAATTCAGGTTACAAACTGCAAATTAGCAGCTGTAAGAGTAGTTATCTCTTGGGTCAACCCTCTGCATTACTGGGGCATGCACTAGCACCCAAAAAACTTAAAGCAAGACTGAGTCTCTTCCTTAAAGTGCACACTGTCAGTTGGCTACCAGACAGCTTTCACCAGGAAATGCTGGTAAAGTTCCGATACCTGTGCAATTCAGATGATTAGACTAAATTATTGCACTAATCAAGTCTGGTCTTAAACTACATAAAATATGAAAAATGATGGTACATAAACATAAGGGGAAGAGCGAAGTATTTTGCATAAGAAAAGAGAAAACACCAGTGGAAGGGAAAGCAGTATTTCAGCAGAGCCATGGCTTTGTCTAATCAAGTCTTGAAGAGTTTCAAGTAAGCAGATTTCAGCACCTCTCTGGGTAACCTGTTCCAGAGATACAATACATTGCTAACGGAGTTTTCCTAATGTCCTGTCTGAAAAATGATATTCCAAATACCAACAAATTTAATTAATTCACTAATCAAAACCTCCAAGAAAGAAGCTAGGAAAATCTATATGAGTGTTTCATAGTGTGTAAAGACCATCTAGGGAGGCTGAATGGCTCACAGGGATCTACAATGTATGCACACATTCCCATGGTTGACTTGTGACAAATTGCAGTGAGAAATTTCTGAGGATTTTTGAACTTACATTCCATCCCAGTACTTTTCAGAGTATGGTCTTCTGGGGAAAGAGATGTCAAATGGACTTCTACATTATCATTCTGATCACTATATACATTAATGAATACTTTCATACACTTATATACAACCTCTCCAACATACAGACATAAATATTTTCAGTAGCAAGAAAATGTCTATCTAAGCAGTGTAGTTCTCTGATGATAATATAAATAATTTAACTGAAACATTTTATTTTGAGTACTTTGTACATTTTGATAGCCCTTAATACACTATATTTTGCATAACAAGAATTAAACAAACCATTATGGAAATACCGATTTGTATGTATTTGAGTGCATGGTCATGTGGCTATAGCCAGTTTTTTAATATATGCAAAGGTATTCTTACAACTTCAGACAGTGTTACTAAGGGAAATAATATCCTGAAAAGGAACCATAAGCAATTTGATAGGTAAGTGTTCATAATAAACATGTCAATGCAACTAAAGGTTTGAATAGTTGTGTTTGATGTGACATCAGATATTTTTCTTGGATTCCCACTCCATACTCCCCTTTATGTGGAAAGATACATGTCCACCATAAGACTGCAACTGGATAAAGACTTCCTAAATGTTGTAGTCATGTTTCCATAGCTGCATTGCTCTAGTAATATAGCTGGAGAAAACCAGATACCCTCCTGGGCCTGACTACAGCTGCTTTTGGTATGACATTGAAAGCACGGAAGCAAGCAGAAAAGTATATAATGAAGACCTCACTCATATTTCCTTTGATGCAAGAAACTCCCATAGCAGGCTTACTGCAATAAGCATATGAGCACCACTAAATCTCTGAGGTGAGCATCCATCTGCACTACAACCATAGCACAGTACAGAGATGGCTAAGCTGGCTTTAAATGAGCTTGCTCAAATGTTTGACATAGTCAAACTGCAGAACAGCCCGCCAATAACTTGGGTAAGCCCTCTGCTCATCTCCAAGCCACTGCAATTAAACCAATCCCAGTATCTGAGTCAGCTCAGGTATTTCCACAACTCACTGCAGACTGAAGTGCGAACATGTCCTTTGAAGTGAAGAACCAATCAAGGCTAAAAGAAGCTGAGAACCTCATCAGGGCAAACAGGGAAAAGAGCTGACTTGGCTAATTTATGTACAGTTGTACTAATGAAAGTCTAATTAAATCTAACACTTTGGAAAGGTCAATAAACACTGTTGCAGTTGGTGGATTTCCATCCATGACTACTGAGATTTATTAAGAAGCTTAGTTTTTCCGAGAAAGGCTTACCAGAGAGAGAATACTGCCAATTTTTTATGTTTTACAAAAATAGTGAGTCTAAATCATTAGATCATAGAATTAAATTTCTTCTGAAAATTCTGTTTTTCTATAAAGGCCCAAATTATATTTCAAACCTGAACAGAGTTTATGCTAATACAGAGGCTGAGGATTTTCAATGGGATCTGATCACACAATCTGATTTGAAAGGAAATCTCTGGGAATCTGGCAAGAGTACAAGCACAGCGAGCTCCTGTACCATAATAATGACAGCATACAAGCAGTCCCCTAAGAGTCACCTGAAGAGTTTATGAAATGGAAAAGACCCGGGGGGGGGGGGTGGTGGGGGTGGGAGGGCGGGTGGCGCTTGGGGCATGTGTAGGATTATCTGAATATTTTTGCTGGACATGTACAGAACTATGTATAACATGCAGCCAAAAGGAAAGTTTGCACAATTGAAGTATATAAAATGTTGCTTCTCATTGTATTTGGCTTGATGGAATTATTTGACTATTCCATCAAAATTGGTTAGAGTCCCTCCCTTTAGAAAGGGTAAATGAACTAAGAGCTATACTTCTCGTAAGTCTTGTACGTGCATATCCAGTACCTTGGATACTCCTATGAAGTGTTGTTTCCTTTGCAGGTTTTTGCTTCCATTGAATCCTTGGTCAGAAGAAGTACCAGAAGCTGCCATTTAGAAAGTGATGCAAAGTGCACTTCATCCTCATTTCATGCCAATTACAGACTTCATATGCAGTTTTCAGGAGCTTTTAATTTTAATTTAGTTTCCAAAAAAAGTTATGGTTAACAGCTTCTGATGAAAAAACAGCATATGCTAAATCTAAAGGTCTTGCTGTGTGCACAGGCATTACCTGTTAATCAATATGCAATATTCTGAAAACTCCCAATTCCCTTCTTGCATCTGTAGGAGTCATGAGTAACACTGGAGGAGAGTCATGAGTAACACCAAAGAAGTGAAACTCATTTCCACAACAGAGAGCTGGTAAGTACCAGCTCTTGGTGGACTGGTCATTCTTATTTCTACAGCTTTTTCACATCCCACCCTCAAAAGCAAAGACAGCTCTGTGAAAGAGGCAAGTTTGAGCCTCACAAAACCCCATGAAAAACTATTCATGCATGGAGATGTGGATACAATCTCTAGTTGAAGAAACCCCTAGCTGCAGATTTCCAGAAACTGGAAGGGTGCACTGAGAGAAAAAAGACTGTGTATTTGTCTAGTATTTAAACATTTTACCCAGGGCTCTGCTATTAGCACATAACATGCACAAGACATTGGAACAGGCAAATCTCTGATCTGACTCACTACAGCTGTTCTTAGGTTAAAAGGGAGAGAACATGGCCTGTCTTTTTCTCAACTGGATTTGCAGCAAACATGAGAAAATGTGCAACAGCCTTTCATCTGGTTTCATCAACCATTTCAATCCTTCATTCTTCTGCCTGTACAAAGCTTAATTAATTCTGTTATAGAAGCAAAGTGAATGTTACATTAATGCCACTGACCTTGCTCCCCTGGACACACATTCACTATTTAGGTTCCTAAATCTAAGGTTTTGGACAAAAGAACAGTCACAGTCTGCCACAGCACGCAGCTCTGAAATTAAAGGCGCAACTTAGCAATAATGTAATTTTGTATGTTAGTTTTGCACTGTTCATTTAGTTTAACTTCCTGGAGTTAAGCAATGAGACATGAAGGAGTATTATGTCCTGGGAAACAAGAGAACGGAAAAGTGCAGGGAGCTCCTTGTATAAAGTCGATGGTGAAGATCTCACCATAAATCCTAGGCAGACTGGGTGCTCTCTAGCCACATCTCCCTTCTGGATATTGGTGGATGAGTACCTCAGAGCATTATGCCACACAGATATAAACAGTCTGTGCTTTAATATGAGGCCTCATGGCATAGGTACATCCCCAAACACAGCAGTACGAAGCTAGGAGCAAGATCCTGCATACACATGCTGTGCCTCCCAGGTCTCTGCTCTCCCCACAAAGTCCCAGTACAAAAGGAGTGTGCACATAGTCCACTTTATTTAGCCCCATGCCTTGCAGTCACTGTCACTTCATAAGATTTTGTCCTACACCAACTTCCAACCTCTCATCTGAAATGGAGCAGGCACTCAACCAGCTGACAATGGGAAGAAAAAGCTTTGATATACTGACTTTGTAAAACCCGATGTCCTGGATGCAAATCCACTGTAATCCCATGTTATCAGAAGGAATTCCCACTTGTTTGAGAATCAGGAAGCTTTCTGCTATGCTATTATCCTCCCTAACATGCACACTTCCCCTGCTGCTTTGCTATCCTTGCACAGTACTGCAGCGCATGGAAAACCATGAAACTGAATTGCCGATAACATCACACCTTTAACAAATATGCCAACTGACGGATTCCTACCAGAGTCTGTGTTCACTGAGCAAGCTTTAAATTTAGAAAGGCAAGCATGTAGCTTGACTGAAAGGAATGTCATCCAAGAACTGATGATATTGTTAGATAAATGCCTGAAAGGACCAACTGTAATAAAGAATAAGCTCTCAACATCTTTGCTAATGGAGTGTGGTTCTTTCTAAGAAAGAAAAAAAAAAAAAAAGTGGTTTTATTATTCCAGTCTATTACCAGAATGTGCTATCATAGAATATCATCAGGATATGCATGAAGAAACAGGAAAAGCATATGCATGGCAGGATACACATACGCAAGGCAATGTCACTTTTAGATATAGGGGGGAAATACTTCTAGGATTTTAAACATGTCCATTAAGTTAAAGTATCATCTGATATTTGAATAAAACTCTGCTGGAGTGAAACTGTACAATTGCCATAGATTACAAACCCTTAAATGCAGCACATAGCAATGGAAACTGTAACCCCACTGGGAAAAACAAATGAAGAAACACATGGCACCATAAATGTTTTTAGAGGTCTCTCTCCCTGCAAATTTTGTACAGTCTCCTGATCTCCAGAAAAATGGAAATGGCGTTTTCTTTACACAAGGCTCTTCAGTGCTCGGGTCTGCAGAGAAAAAAGACCGGATCTCTGAGGAGAATCAAAGTTTGCCAGCCAGACTTCTGGTTTGGATTTACTCTCTTTCATCGCACCCTTGTCCCAGCTGCTTGTTCAGTAAAAGTGACTCCCTCCTCTCTCATTACACTACCCATTTTCACAGGAGACATTCTCTCAGCCTAGATTCCCTCAATTTTGCACCAAACATCTCTTTTTTCCTTCCTCTCTTATTTCTCCATTCTAGTCTTCAAAGTAGACTTCCCCACCCCCTGGCATGGCATGCCCCCTCAGGCAGCCTCTCTCAGTAGTGCTGCCATGGGGGGGCCCTCACTACACTGTTCCCTCTGGGTGCTGCCAAATACAACCCTGCTGTTTCATTCCTGCCACAGCCACTGGCAGCAATGCAAGAGGAAACAGTGCCCAAAAGGATGCCAGGTTCCCTCCCTCTCTCTCCCCTGCTAGCAACCGTCCTGGCCAGAGGCTAGGAGGGGGTGGGAGTAACGTCAAGCAGCCCAGTATGCCCCCACTACCTCTGCCATAGCCTGCAAGCACCAGTGGTGGGCAGGTCTCCATGCTATGGGAGGTGCCATCCAGGCTCTACATAGACATTTCTGTGAGCCACACCTTGCATCGCATGGAGCTGCAACTGTTGTCATCTGAAAGTGCCATCTTTGTGGCTATGGGGGTGACTCTGCTGGGGGCCACTGGGCACCCTCACCCTGGGCTGCCCCTCTCGCGTGGGTGTGCAGGGCAAGGCAAGACATCTGTTGCCCGGATCATCACCACCAACTGCACTATTCTCTTTCTCCCATGACTTTCAATTTCTCTGGGAGACGTCTGGAAGTATATTTGTACTTAGGGAAATTCCTGCTCTGCTAAGTGGCCCACAGTTTTATCATGCTTATTCTAAAGAGGAATTAACACAAAATTCCCAAGCCCATTGTATTTCACGTTGCCTGTGGAGAGAACCCCCAAGCAAGCTTATTTGAAGCACTTGTTTTGTCTATTACTTATTTAGCTGCCAGTGACACAGAGAAGTCTCCAGGGAAATTGGTATTTTGCAGGAGCTTGCATTTTACTTTAGCCAGTTGTGACAAAATGTCTGAGTGAATTTTAGCCTATTGAGAGTTTTGGGTCTCCCTTCCATATAAAAAGAAGTAAGCTTATTAAAAGAAAATGGTTTGGAAGTATGGTCACATAAAAATTCATATATAAAGACTGTATAAAAAAAAATCCAGACATCCTTTAGTTGTAGTGGTTTAATTTCTGGAAATTTTTTGTTGTTGTTTCTAGTTACAAGCCAAAAATCCACATTTCCACACTCAGGATATAACAAAGGCCCCTGAAATTGAAACAAAGGGACAAAAGTGACTTTCTTTTTAAGGATCTGTTAGTTGACAGGGAACTACTGTGGGAAACAGATGAGAAACACAGGCTCCAACTGAGCTGTGTGAAACAGCCAGTCCCTGTTTGTTACTAGACAAAATGGCAGGCACGTAGAGCTTCTCTTTATTTTTGCTAGGTTTTCTGCTATGCTCTATTTTATGTTTCTGTTATGAATTGCAAGGAATTTTGTTGTCTGGGAGGGCTATCCTGTCCATACCTACCCAAGGTCCACACACCCCTAGGAGAAGCATGACAGGCCTCCCAGCTGGGCAGAGCTAATGGCCACACAGCCCCATGTCCAGCCCAAATGCATGGGAGGGAGGAAGCAGGCAGCTTAGTGGCAACCTGTGTGCAAGACAGCACAAGCACACAAGGGAGGTTGGTTGCATGATATGAAAAATAAGCTGGCCCATGGAAAAGTTAAAAGAGTCATTGACAACCAGCCGGTCACTGCAAGCTGGGTGAGACCTGTTCCCACAGAGTTCCTGAACAGTTTTTTTAACAGGAAAGCAAAGTTAAATACCTATTTTTGCCAAACAGTTTAATTGAAAAAGTAAGAAACATCAGTTTTACAGATTGTTCATCCAAATATGTTCTTCCCTGAAAAGCACGTATTATCTGCATGCTTTAAGATGAATCACCAGTGTCCTGCTATGTCTGGAGAGCGAACAAATTGAAGAGCCAAACCTGTTTCAGAGCAGTGAGGAGCAGGCACTTGCTGAAGAGATAGCTTAGTACTGGCACAGGTCACAAAGCATTGTGTGCAATTCTCAGCCTTGTAGATTTTTAGGAACAAATTAGACAAACAGCTGCCAGAAATGATGGGTGGGTGTAAATCAGGGGGGAAGGACCATATATCACTATCTCTTGCGGTTCTACGTAGCTATGAAGAGACCCTTCAAAGACACTTCGCATTTCGTTATCAGCCAAAAGTGAAAGGAAAAAAACCCAACACTATTATTTCACTATCAGTCAGAGCACACAGCAATAACTCTGACTTTGTGTAATTATTTCTGCTGTCACCCAGAAATTACATTCATGGAACAAGTTTACATTCAGGATTTGCTTACATTAGAGTATGCTGCTACCTGCCTGTGTAGTAACTCACTCTGATGGAGGAACATAACATATCTTAGTAGACCTGGCCTCCATCTAGTCTAGAGTTTAGCATTTGAGGGCTCTGGGTAATTACAGCAATTCAAATAGAAAAGAGAAAAGAAAAAAAAAAAAGGATCCTTGAGAGCCTAATTGATAAGGATTATTACCTGGTATGAACAGGTATGAAGATTTACCTTCTGTACAGAAAAAGGTCCTTGGTTTTGTTAATTGGGTAATGATGCAGCAAAGCCTTTGGACCTTGGCCTATTTATGTAGTAGCTGGAGAGTTACAACATCAAGGATTTTGATTAAATATTTGCAGAATCACATGACCTACAGATGTTGTTAATATTCAAGTGCTGTAATTATAAACTAGCTGATGTTTAAGCAATGGAATAAAATGCCCCAGTGCATGTGGGATGTATGACCATATATGACTTACAGTAACTAAAGTAGCTTGAGTTATAAACAGCTTGTTTAAGGAATTGTTCTTTGGAACTTAGCCCCAATTTTTTTTTTTTTTTTCATTTCTTGGTTGCCTGTTTCTGCCAGGATAAGGAAATTATGCAAAAATAATGTGATGAGCTGCTAGAAAGGTGTTGCTTTGCATAAAGATTTTAGCAATAAAAGATTATTGATGTTCCACCCTGGCTTCTGCACAAGTAAACCAGTGGAGTTTTTCATCATAACTTCTGTAATAACTTAAATGTGAGTAGCAAGAGATGAAACTAGCAAAAAGTCACAATTATTATTTGGGTTTTATGTAGTCTTAGTCTAATCTGAGAGTCCACATGGTGGGTCAATGGCTTCTAACAGAGACCAACACTGCATTTTTCCTGAAGGAGTTGTAAGAACAACTGATACTCTGTTGTAGTTCAGAACTGGGTGGCGGCGGATATGCCTAGAAAGCATAGTTGGAGAAGTCTTCATATGGACTGGGCTTGTTCTGTTGACCTACTTACCAGCTTGCTGTGGAAATGCTGTGACCTGCTTCAGAATTTGTACTATGCTTACTGAATAAATTCGCACTTTGCAATACAGGAAAAGCCCGCGCAGCATGATATAGTGTATAATAGGTAACTGATGAAATTTAACAGGAAGTCTACAGGAGGACCTGCAAGCCAGATGGGAAGGAACAGAGACATCCAAGAAGACAGCTAGATTGCTGAGATAGCTTAGTGGCACAAAAGAATAACCTTAGTTCACTTCTTTCCTCATCGCCATGAGTCTTCACATTGCTTGGCTTTGAGAAACCCTCATTCCCAGTCTTTGAACCTCTTCACAGTATGTGGCATATGTTTTTTTAAGCAGAGGTATATGATTTCTGTTACGGGATACTGTAAGTTTTTTGTCACTGGAGGAGTGGCAAGTTGGAGGTGCAGGGGACCATACTATCGCCAGGGTAAAGAAAAAAGCTAAAAGATCTCATCCATCCTATGGCTCCTGCCCTAGAAAATATCCTCTCAAGGGAGAAGCCAGGAGACTGAAATGGTCCAACTAAACAAAGAGTAGTGTCGTGAGTAAAAGCTGAAAGAGTTGGTGTGTTTGCCAAGCATTGCTGACCTAAAGATAGAAGGCTTTGCTTATGCATTGACCCAGAAGATCTGAATACATGAAAAGAAGGCATTTTCCACTGTCTACAAATGGAGACATTCTGGAAGAAGGGCTTGATGCCGAATATTTTTCTAAGCTTGGTGTGTCAGAAGGGCTCTGGCAAGTGCCTTTAGAAAAACAGCTCATGTTTGCACATACTCACCAACCTTTTTGGGAGACAGTTTCTTCACACTGCCAGTTGGGTTGTGCTTGGCACCTGAGATGTTTTACTGGAAAATACAACATGTTTTTGTTGCTGTAGAAGTAGTAAGTTTACAAAGCTTATGTTTTGGACTTCAAGTAGAAAGAGCTGACGTTTCTGGCTAAAGCTAAACAAGCAAAAGTATATACTCTCTCTAATGAAAATAACATAGCTGGGAGAAAAATTAACACAGTGAGGAATACAAGCAGACCACAGTACAGCTGAGGGCATCACAAACTTGCCTGGTCCAACTAACAAGGAAATGGAATAAAGATTTAATGGAATAATGAACCATGTAAGAATATTTGTGTGTAATTTAGCTAAAACCCCCCACGTTTCTGATTCTCTCAGGAATACACCTCTTGCAGCTTTGGTATCAGGACTTCAGGTAGCTACACAAGACTGGCCCACAGCAATTTTTGAAAAGGTAGGGTTGTTTGCCTGTGACTATGTGAATATTGCTCTACCAGGCTGCAACTTTGCACTAGGAAAGGGTGGGGTTTTTTTTAGAAATTAGAAGTTGTAAAGCAGTACAAACATCAGTCTGCTTTGACTGTAAGCAATAATCTCAAGTATGCCTTTCAGCAGCACAATGGCTTTAAGGTCATCACACGATGTCCTTCCTAGTCCTTGCGGCGTGCACAGTTACTTCACATATCTCCGGGGTGGATCATGCCCTTGAGCTGTGACTTTGTGTCAGCAGGTTCTACCTGTTGCTGTAATTTTTTTGGTGGGCTGCTTAGATTTAAGGAATACGCTAGCTGACAAAGCCTTGTTATGCATGATGAGGCCTTGTTATGAGAGCTGCTTGGATTTGGACAGTAAGAAAGCTCATGGCTATTGCATTAGAACAGGAGAAGCAGGAAAAGTCAACAGAAGGGAAAGTTCTCCTCTATTGACATCACTATAAGGATCTATTGTCACGTGAAACTCAGTCTAACCAAGTTGCAGATTTTTATACATAATGCAGCATCTGTCTTCACTGATCTCCTCATTTCCAATTTTACTTAAAAACACATGTCTAATCAGTTTGAATTCTCAGTTGCACAATCCCTGTGATCTGTCTGGTAGACTGCTCCTAAGAAAGCCAACAGCCCAAGTATTGCCTATACGGCGCCTGCCTGTTCCTCACGTGGTGCCCAAGGACAGTGCCATGGACATCACCAAAGCAAATAGCTATGGAAAGGCTTTGACATTCTTTTATAGATCAGCAACAGATCTTTTGGTATAATTTGCTGTGGTCAAAACTGCAACATTCTTTTTTTATGCAACTGTAACACAATCAATCTTTTGAATTTCAGGCTGCTGAGGAGGGATCCCCTCACAAGCAATGGGGGAGATAACTGTGCAGACACTGAATTGCAGAGGAATGAGTCAGTGGCAATTTTTCATGTAAACTAAGTTATAGTGAAAACTTGAATTGGATGTCTGATATCTATGTTTTCTAAAATGGGTTCCTTTCCCTAAGGAGGGAAAAACCCTAAATGGGAGGAGCAAATCTTTCACAATCATATGTTTAACAGCAGGAATCAAATCTACATACATGAGTATATACATTGTGCGTCAGTGATACTTATTGCCTATCTCTCCAAGTTCAGCACACAAAACAATACCCAGTCATCAGATATTTCAAGACCTGGGCTCTCATCCCCAAGACTAGATTAGAAATATGCACTGTTAAATAAAAGACATTTACATGTCCCGTAGACAAAAAAGGCTTACCATTAAAAGCAGACCATGTATAGGACCAAGGCTATCGAACAGTATGGAAACAAGCATAAACTGAGAATCATGGTCCAAGAGCAGAAGGCTGCAGCTGTCTGCTGTAAGACTTAGTCTCCAGCAGTTCTTAGCCGTCTGTAATGACTGGGAAGCTCCAGAGCTTTTCAGAGTTTCTCCAGTACGTGATTTTTCCTACATCATCATCATCATCATAAGCTGATCGTCACAGGTACTGCATTAACATCAAGTTCTTAATGGAGAAATCAGATGGTTGAAATGAGCCAAACCCTAGGGACTTTGCCCACTGCCCAACCCTCCACCTTGGCTGTGAAAAGCCTTGGTTTTGCTTCCCAGCCTGCCCAACCACTGCCACCCCAGGTACATGGGAGCAATTTGTACAACAGGTACACAAACAGGTCCTCACCACGCAACTGACTTCAAAGACCTTGTCATAATATTGATCTGATAGTAAAATCTCACCAACAAAGGTAGGATTTCTGGCCTTCAGATCACAGCTGAGAATAGAACTGTACTAACAGGATTCTCTTGAGGTTTTCCTTGCTAAAGCTGAGGTCAGCCTACAAGACCTGCCTTGACACCTGCTCTAACAAGTGCACCTGTGAGGCTAGCTAGCACCTCTAAAATAGGCTCTTCAGTGGGAGGCATGCTTCTTTGCCTGACAGCAAATACTTGCAGAGCTTTCCTCCCAACCTTCAAAATGTAACACACCACTCACACTGAAGTGCCACATTTTCCATTTCTTTACATTTGGAGATCCTCCTATGTTTTTTTTAAACATGGCCTTTGTTTGCTGTACCTCAGTGTTAACAATTTTGTAAGTGTTGCTATAACACAACAACATCCCCAAAATTAATATGTCTTCTTGTTCTCAGATTCTTCCTGTGCCCTGTAATCCTACTCATAATCACTTTTTTTTTTCCTATATAAGGATCTTTAGGCTTTAATAGATATTGCATGCTTTGCCCATGAGTAATTTTGTAAGGCAATTTGAAAATCTGGGGACAAACTGTTCTCCATTAGTGGATGTTACTATGATGCATTCTTTATCAAAGGTACATTTCCAGTGTCATCTTAGTAAATTATCAGATTCTGTTCAAGGAATTCTTCTGAAAAAAGGTGTATGTAGTTCAGTCCTGCAGCTTTCTGCTCAAAGTGGTAGGTAAAATACATCAATGGAGATAGTAAATGCATAGTTTACTTTTTCATAGTCTTTTCCCTTATAACATAAGAGCAAAAATTTCACACCATTTCGGTCAGCATTTCTCACAGGGCCAAAACACAATTCTGAAAATTATGTGAATTGCTGAGGATATTAAACACTGAAGATAAGATTACAGAGAAACAATGCAGCCATTTTGAATTGAGCTTTCCCACAGCGAAAGGTTCAGCGAGGCCCAGCTGGTTGTTTTGACTTCAGACACTGACTCAGGGATTGGAAAGTTGGACACCAAGGGTGGAGTAGAGAAATGATTTGGCAGGCAAAAGGGGAAAATTAACCTTTTTCAGTCCACATGCTGCGTACTGCACCTAACAGCCACTGCAGGGTCTAAAACCAGCCTAGCTTCTGTATGTGTCTGGGTTTAATAGCATACCAGTGATTAAAATTCTTCATTTTTCTCCTCCTTCGTTTGTATTCTGTCTTAAACTGGAGGTCCAGAAGCAGCTTATGTACACTGTGTATCTTAGAGGGGCCCAATCCTGTCTAAATGTCTCCATAGCGCCATGACACAAACAACTGCAAGTTATGACTACAGAATAAAATTGCAGAAAGCCATCAGAGGTTCTAAAAATTCATCTTCCATTTTCAAAAGCCTTTTCCTTATTTCCTTGCATTTGAAGTTTATTTGAAATGTATTTATTTTTATTTAAGAAAAGTGAACATGCTTTCTGCTGGTACCTTAACAGAAGAACAGCTATTTTCATTGTTTTCTTCTTTACACAGCGTTAACATTTGCTCACTTCTGCTGCTTTCCCGAACAATGCATGTTTGATAACGTATACAGAGATGCATTCAGAAATGCAGGCACACTCCTTGCAGATAATGTGAATATTGCTTCTGACTTGCTCTGGAGTGAGAGAGACGGGGGTGTGAGGGGAAGTGCCCCCGCCGGGGAGGGCTGCGATGGCAGGGCTGGTGTGCAGCAGGGAGCCCTGGCAGCCGTCAAGAGAGTGGGGCGGCTGCTCCAGCTCGGCTGGGTCTGTCGGGTCAGGCTGCTGCGAAGGCGAGCCGGCAAACTCCTCCATGCCCTCTCGCTGGCTAGAGAGCAGCTGGGTTTTACAGCTGCGTGCAGGGCTGCTGTTATATCCACAGCACATACCAGTAAGCAGGAGCCGAGCAGACACCTTGTCACTGATTTATAGGCATCACATTCCTGCTGCCTGTAGGACTCTGCTGACTTTACACTTGCTTAACTCCCAGTAAGATCAGCAGCAACTTTGGCTTCATTGAGATCATAATTCCGGAGCCTCCAAGAGGCAATATCGACAGACAGTGCCAAACCACTTGGTATTCTGCGTTTAGAAGGCTGTGCAGGCTGTGGATACAGCAGAGTAATTCAGGGTGTATTTATTGCTGTAGGGTGACTCTGACAGGACCATGTAACCTCTCAGTACATCAGCTTGCCCAGCTGGGGAACACAGGCTATGATGGGTGTGAATTCTCATTTGGAAAGTGTGTTGAGATGCTTCAGAGAGGCAAACAATTGTTTCTACAGAGTTACTGCTCTCTGAAGAGAACTATTACGACTGAGAACTATCAGCTTTAAACAGAGACTTCTGTCTTAGCCTCTCTCTTCTTGCAAGTGAAGTATTTTTTTATACTGAGGGAGCCTCAAAGGCATTATTAGTAACATGTTCTCTTTCCTTTTTCTAAAATCCCACTTTTCAGTTTTCTTTCACTATCCAGTCTCAGGTTAGTGAGTACTGACAAATACTATCAACACAGCTCGACAAAGAATAAAGTTCAGTCTAGAGCCATTTCACTCCCTCAAACATGTTGAACTAAGAAAGCTAAAGAAGCGGGGGTGGGGGAAGAAAGAGAGAAATGAGAAACATTTCCAAACATAACATAAAAGGTCTTGCCTTAAGACCATGGATTTCCTTTTTGGTACTTTCAAAGAATGCGTCTTTAGTTCTCTTTGGCTGTGTGACCAACAGTTGTGGGGTGTGTCTGTGGTTTTCTTCTCTTCACAGTAACTCTATTGTTCAGAAACTGCAGCCAATTTATGGAAAGAGGTGGAATGTTTATGTAACTTACTTTGCTTTAGACAAGAAATTTAAAAAAAAAAAAAACTGGTGGAGGAAGGCCAGTCAAAACAGGATTTTTCTTCCTTTCTGGACACAGATGTTGGGAGGGAAAAAAAGCCAGTTCTGTCTTCACGTTAAGCTAAACAGCATTTCCATTTTTAGACACTTTTTTAATTAAGTAGGTCAGAAAAACAAAATCAACCATTAGATTAGTGCTATAATTTACTTGTTTCAAAATGTGCCATGTTTGAGAGCTGCTCTGTTGACATGCTTACAACACCATAAACTGCGAAATAGATATATTAAGGTCAGATGATACCACTTTTGCCTAGACTGCTGTGTCCCAAACATATAGTTGGCAAGTACTGCTAGACTGCAGATGGCAAGTGTTTCTTCATAACTAGACTGGAGTTTCCTGCCATTTCCAAATTAGCTGAGCTACAAATACGATTTGCAAATTTCAAACCTAAACAAGGTAGCCAAAAGAACAAACCTTCTTACATATGTGTCCCTGCCGCCTGTATTGCAAAAGCAGAAAAGTTAGGATCACTGAATTTCTGCCTTATCTATCCAATGCCCTAATGCCTTGCTTGAACTCTCCTTTAGCTGCAGTACCTTTCTAAAAACTTTAGGTCAAATTCAGCTTTTCTAATTGGACAACACTTTGATTTACTGCAAAGTTTTTGATTAAATAAGAAGGAGGATCTTTAAAGCTTTGGGTATCCTCAGATGGGCTCTCATGAGCATGCGTTTGTTAGGTTGGACCTGACTTGAACTAAGCAGGTGCAACTCACCTGGAGCCAGCACATTTGCACCAAAAATATCTCAAAATGAGGCTCTGAATGTAAGAAACAATTTCCAGCCATTACTCAACACCATCACAAAACATACCCTCCTCATATCGCAGTGCCACCAGCATGAAACCAAGTGGGCGTGGAGCCAGGCCATGCAGACACCAGCACTTGCAAGACTGGGTTGCAGAGTCTAAGTTCAAATTTTGGTCTTTGTTTCAGACGTACACACAGAAGTCTCACAAAAAGCAACATGGAAAATATTATAAATAAAAACCAGAATGGAGTTAGGTGGTTTAAAACCCTGAGTGGATGCAGTGTTCTCTTAAGCCACAAAAAATACAGAGCTTGAGAGACACTGAGGAAGCTGTCTCTGCCAAAATATTTCAGCCTTGACAAGGAGAACAGTTTCTGGAGGGAGATTCTGTTTCTATAATTATCTGGTCCTTCACCTCACTAAGACCACCATTTTACTGCATTGGGCCAATAAATGCTTCTCAGGTGCCAGGAATATCCAAGAGTTTCTACCCTAGCCCAGTGCTCAGGTGGCAGAAAATTCTTAACCTATTAGTGAACCTGTAAGCCTTTCAAGTGCTCTAAAAGGCAGGGCTGCACCAGCATGAGTGAGGGCTGGAAATTGTTCCAGCAACATTATTCAGCTTGAAACCCCTACTCAAATGTGCAGAGAGTTTATTTGACCCAACGGGCCAGACTGAGCTGTGATTGCCTTACCTCCTCGCCAACTGCAACACAATTGCACAAGCATGAGCAGAGTCTGGTCCAATAACAAGTAATTTGCCATATGGAAGCTACTGAGCAGACATCTGCAGGACACTGAAACTGCTTTTCTATATACAGTGCTGAGTGCTACAGTTGTGCATTCCACAGAGACTCAGTTTGCAAAGGGATAGAAATGAAACATTATTTAGGGTTTTGGTTTCTTGGCCTTGAAAACTGAAATCTGAAAACAATTAAAGCCCAGTGCCATACCAAATCAGTTATGCAGTCATTCCTGGATTTTCCCATGGAATTTTTACATAAGAATTAGGCTGTATTTGATGCAAACTAACACGCACACAAAGATTTGTGCTGGTCAGAGGCAGACCAGCTTATAGATGAGTTTTAGGAATTTTTGCAAATGCATGTAAAAATCAGTCAGAAGCATACTGGAACACACTGCTAAAGATTACTAGAAATTTGATGACAGCTCACCTATTAAAAGTTCTGTCACGCCTTACATCTTGCCCCTGAGAGATGGTTTTCCACACCCTCCCATTCTGGCATTGTTATCTCTTCTGTCACTGTAGATTTCCCTCTCCAGCCCAACTTGTACACTGTACCACAAACTGGGACACTGGAAATACCCTTCCCATCTCTCTTCAGACACCTTTCAGTCATGGCATTGCTGGGGGATGGAGCAAGCCCTGCGCTTTTTCAAGGAATGAGCAACTTTTGATGGTAGGTTGGCTGCTGTCCAGGAAGACACAACGAAGAGGCTCCCTGCAGCTTTCTCAGCTCTTTGTGTATCGTGGAGCAGCTGGGCAAAATCTGGCCTCACAATGGTGTCTGTAAATGACACAACCAAATCAAGTCCTAGCATGGATGGAAACACCATCCAACTGGAGGTCAAGCTTTGAATTATAATGGTGCCCTCCAGACTCCAGATATCTGAATCAGCTGCTTCCCCCTTCACTCAGAGCACTGTAGCTAATGTTTCTTTATCCCATTAAAAGTCCAATTGCCTTGAGAGGAAGGGATTTCTGTGATTCTTTCAGAAAAGTGAAACTTTCACTCATGGAAAAGAATGAAAAAGACAGCATAATGACCAGGCAGGAGAGTCAAGCAATTAAGTCTCTTTAGTTTGCCTTCATTGCAGGAGAGCTGGTGCAAATTTCTAGAGAGCACATCTGTGCAGGAGTAGGTCTCTGATTATTTTCTAGTACAGTGTTAATGCATTTGACCTAGTCCATTCACAAGTACCAAACCCAGTATAAAACTCACTTGATTTAGTGACGGGTATTACAACTGACCTGTAGAAGAGTCCTGGAGGCAGCCTTACCCAGATCTGAGATGTGGACACAATGGGATGGAACAGAGAGTCACTGTGGTGGTCTGGCAGGAGGAAAAGGAAAAAAAAAAAAAAAAGCTTTCCATTTTGAGCCTTTTATGGTTAACTCAAAGCTTTTCTTTCATTGAGCCAAATGTTGTCATAATTTTCACTGCATTAACCTCTAGAGTTCAAATCCCTTTTTTAACATGACACTTTGGATGTGAGATGACAAGTGTTAATATTCATTATTCTACAAAGCTATAAATATTCTAAGGTATAGCAACTCACTGGAAAGGACACGACCAAAATGATTTCCTCAGCCCTGTGCTTACATTCAGATCTTCATCACAGATACTGTTTTTCACATACTGAAATGCTTTTGTTGCACTTATTTTGGCACTAAAGCTCACTCACATACTTTTATTTTAATGGATACTATAAAGTTAAATTAAAATATTCAGTCAAACTTTCCAGTTCACAGTAGGCAACTTGCACACACACATTGACATTCAGCCTATACACCATCATCCTGTTGCAGTGCATGAAGAAAAGCAGTCATTTCAGAAGCTACTGGAGTTTCCCTACTGAATTTTTCCTACAGATGCTTTTTCTAGCAAGATCTTACTTGCAGAGTGTTTTCCCATCAGAGGCTTGCCAGATTTTTGGGGCAATGCAGAACAAAGGTCTTACCACCTTTGTAACACTAAACAGCATTTAGTCTCTTTCATAAACTTGATAGCCTGTAAATCTGAGATGGTCCACACCCTCTGCATTCCTATGTCGAATACTAACAGCCTCTTCTTTAATTACAAGGTGTGGCATTTCTGGACAAGAGACAGCTAATCCTCCAGACGTGTGTGTGTGAGTGTGTGTGTGTTATTTACATTTACCCTAGAATTTCTCCTTTATGCAAAGCTTTGACTCTGAAAATGCAAAGGTTAAACTTCACCGACAAAATCTCTAGCTCATGGCCACACTTGGATGCCATTTAACATTCTGGTTTACTAACGAGTAAGTAGAAGTGTTTAGAACATACAGGATTCAGATCTAAAAGATGGGAGATATTTGGATCTAGGAGTTTGGTTCGTGCCAGTATCTGAAAACGCAACCATCTGCAAAACAAAAACTTCAACCAGAGCCCATACTAAGCATGTCACTATAAACCATGCTCAGCTGCAGTTGTCTTGATGAATTCTTGACTAGAAAGAAAAAGAGCTAAAGCTCTGGGTTCCTTACATAAAACAGAGTCAGAAGACATGCTTGCAACAGTTAGTGGCTTCAGCTCCTGCAGCTGTGAAAGCAGCACTGCCCGGGTCTGCACGCTAACCCCAGGCTGCAGAGCCCCCCAGGGCTCCCTGGCAGGTCGGGAGCCCCCAGCTCTGCAGGCCAGGCTGCACTGGGCTGCAAACAAGGGATGGGAGGCTGCCAGGGCCCTGCTGTGTGGGAATGATGGGACCAGCCCTGAAAAGCCAGCAGAGCTTGGCGCTAGCTTTGCCAGATGTGGTAGCTGAAGCACACCTCACCCGTGACTGCCCAGCACAGGGGAGGACTGCAGAAGGGTGGCCAACGCTCATCCTGGGCCAGTGCCTGCTATGTGCTGGGCCATTTCCTCACCTCCATCCAAGTCTGTCACCCACGGTGCTTCCCACATCCCACAGCTTCAGGAAATCCAAAAACCCTCAGCCCCAGCCGCACACGCCTCCTCCCTGCCTTCCCCTGAAATACTTCTGTTCAAGAGCTTCTCTCTGGCTGCCATCTTTTCAACCCAGGAAAAAAAAAAAAACACCCTCACCTCCTTCCTCTCAGCTCTGAGAAATCCCTGCTGAGCGCCACCAGTGTGGGCCATGTTTGACCAAGAGCCAGTGCCAGAGAGCGACTGACTTGGCGGCAAGTTGTGACTTCTAAAGGAGGAAGATTGCTGACCCTGTCCACACACACAAGTGCAAAGGTCCCAAGTCTGTAACAAAGCCTTAAAAGGCAAAAAACCCCCTCAGGACTGAGACACTCTGCAGCCAAGGCAACGATTTTGCCATGGCATATAGCACATGCTGCATGCTTGGGCGTCCACACCTCAGCGTGCCCTGGGCAGCAGCACCCACACCACAAGGGAGATGCAGCCTCGGGATTTATGTCACCGACAGCCCACCGCTGCCCCCCTCAAACATCTCTCTCCCTCCCCCAGAGACACCCTGCTGCCATACCTCTGGATGCCCCTGCCACAAGCCCGGCTTGGTGGCATGTGCCCTGGCTCATGCCCACGCGCCATGCTTGGTGCCTCTGAGCTCCCTCAGCAGCACGCGCTGCAGGCAGCAGCAGACAGCCCTAGGCACCCACCACACATCACCGTTGGCTGGCAGAGAGAAAAAACTTGTCTTCAGACTCTCAGAAAGGATTTTCTGACCACCTGAGCGAAAGTGATTGTGCAGGGTGTTCATGACCAGGCCCTGGCAGGGAAGGCTGCAGGGGCAGCGTCTGTGAGGAGAAGCCAGGGCTGCTCCGTGCCGGACACAGCCGGTTCCAGCCGGCTTCAGCAGACCCGTCGCAGGGCACGGCTGAGCCCCGCTGCCAAGATGGCAGCACCTCAGGGAAAGCGTGTGAGGTAAAATCTAAGAAAGAGCCCTGCAGACACGCTGGTCAGAGAATGAGGAGGTGCTGCAGGCACCAAAGCAGATTCCCCTGGAGAAGACCGTGGTGTCCCCTGCAGCCTGCAGAGAGACCACGGTGGAGAAGTTCATGAGGGACTGGAGCTCATGAAGAGGACTCATGCTGGAGCAGAGGAACAGTGTGAGGAGGAAGGAGTGACAGAGAGGAGCTGTTACAGACTGACCACAACCCCTATTTCCCATCCCCTGCATCACTCAGCTGGGGATGAGGTAGAGGACTTGGGAATGAGGTTGTGACTGAAAAGATGGAGGGAGGGAAGGTGCCGTTTTTCTTTTTTTCCTCACTATCTAATCTGCTTTAATTGGTTATAAATCAGTTTTCCCCAAGCTGAGTCTGCTTTGCCCCTAACAGTAATTGGTAAGTGATCTCCCTGTCTTTATCCTGACCTGTGAGCTTTTCTTCATCTTATTTTCTCCCCAGACCTGTTAAGGAGGGGGAGTGAGAGCACAGCTGGGTGGGCAGCTGGCAGCTGGCCACGGTCAACTGACCACAATCATAAATTGGACTAGCCACGGGAGAGAAAGAAGAGAGCAGTTACCCTGACATTGCAGTCCAGACCTGGTGGTCATGATGCTTCCTGATGAACTGGGCCATTATCTGTGGATTGCCCTGGACACAGAGCACCACTTCAACATGTGCTCATCACGAGGCTGAATTTGTGAGTTTGGAAGTTAGTTATGTGCAAGGACAAAGCTATCCCTGCCTCCTGACCAGAGACAATGTTCTTAAATAGGACAAGATCTTTCCTGAAGAAGTCCAGTAAAAGTCCACTGAAGGGAAAGATCATGAAAAAAATCAGGAAAGGCACAGATCAGTGATCTGCAACATAACTAGGAAGATGGTGAAAAGACATCCCTTTTTGAGGCTGCTAAGAAAGCCAGTTAAAAATATTGGGGTGGTTTTCGTTCATAACTTTTGTTAACCAGTGTATCTGTTGGCAGATGCTGCATTACTAACACGCTGCTATACCCTTTCTACCTAGGACTGCTTTAGCCTGACTTCCAACTCCACTGCTTAAGAATGCCAGGCAAGCACATAAACTGCCTCTGCTCCGTGGCTGAAGGCAGCAGAGAATTTATTAAAGACATGCAAAAGGAAGATCATCTCTGGATATAGCCCATGCAAAAAGTAACTTGCCATAACACAGCCCTGAAAAGCACTGCTACCAAAATACTCTGGTATGTTACAGCATCCTTCAAACTTGTACAAAAGCTGCTTTATTGCTAATCTCAGTTTACTCTATTCCCAGACATAACTGAATTGTGGTTTTTTTACGGGTTGTCCAGCCTCCTCAGTAGGTGTTCTGGGCCATCATTATGGCTGGGTAAGGCAGAGCTCTTAATTTTTTTTCTTTTTTTTTTTTTGCAGAGCTTCTTTCTAGACTTTTATCAGCTGATCTGCAGAAGATGCAGAATGATATGCAGTCCCTCTCCTGAAGCAGTCCGTGGATAACCATCCACTTCCTCCTGCAGCCACCAGCAATGCGTCAGGGGCTGGGGAGGCTGGACAGTATTACTAGCATTGCACTGTCTCCCAAGACCCAACTGCCTCCAAGCCTCCCCCTTTACACCTTAAAAGCAACATTGGGAAGAAAATGAATTCACATAGAAAACCCACTTGCAATCTTCAGATGATGAGGTTGTTTCTGGGTGAAAAAAAACCATCCAAACTCAGAATGACAGACTTTGTAAGCAAAACTGCTTCCTTCTGGTTCCTCCAGCTTTGACTGCTTCCCATGCTCAACACAGCAAAAAATCCCATGAGAAGCTCATCCATTCATACCCAGAAATTGCTCGTGTTACTAATGTGCATAATCTGGATGCAAAAAATCATCAAGACATTAGTGCATTCTTGAACCATATCCTGTCATATTCATTGAGGCAAGCACAGAAAAAAACTACCAACTTTTCTGCAAAAAAATCACTGCTTTTGTCTGTGCTGCATGTAGTGAGCATGGAATACTAAATTTGCAAGGGAAGTCAGACTTACCCAATTTTTTTCTCAGGACCCTTTGGTAATGTGCAAAGAAAGGGGAATTATTAATAAAAATGTTCAGAAAGTTGGAGTTAAGATAAGAATAGGGCAGGCCTCTCAGCTTCTGACTAGTCCATATGTATGGAAAAACACCATCATGGAGAAGACCAGTTTAAAGAAAACCAAAGGAAGAGTGATGTGAAACTGGTGGTGAAATAAAAGTGAGAGTGAAATTAAAATATGGAAACCCTAATGAGAAGCTGCTTGTCCATGTCAGAGGAGGGAGGCAGAAAGTTTCAGAGAAATAGGTTTGAATTCATGACCCATTTACGGCACATTTCTCTCCCCTTTCTGCGTTCTTCCAGTCTGCTGTTGGTGGCCCTTCTGCCAGTCACCATGTTCTCCAGTTTACATCCACCAACAAGCCTCTGATCAGAGAGGAAGGACACCAGTGCTATTTGCTTTCTTTGCACCTGCTCCACAAGTGAGGAAGAATAACAGGCCACAGCTCATCTGATGGCTCATTGCTTGGGAACCCATCAGACCAAACCTCAGTATTATTTCTGGGATATCCTTACAGTTTACAACCAGCAGGGTGATGCCGACGCAACTGCAGAAGTAATTGCTGTGCAAGCCTACACAGTGCCAGGGGGTTGCTAACAGATCTATAATTGTTCTTCAGAGTGACAAATCCGAATTTCTGAACTGCAGCTGCCTCTGCCACCTCAACGCTTTGTAGCTCATAAACCAGAGGAAGTGCTTCCTATCGCTCCAGGAAGGCAGCCTTATCAGCAGCTTGATCTCTTCTGACCAACTCGGTCTTCATCGCACCCACGTCCCAACTTCTGCACTTGTAAAGAAATGGCAGGGGAGGATGCAAGGGAAAAATAGTGTAAGGAAAAATCAGCCTCTGTTCACACCCTTACATTCCAAAGGTCCGAAGCTATTTGTAATTGCTAGTCACTGTCACTGCTCTGGAAAAGAACCTGTCTGAATCACTATCTCTGTCTCTTGGCAGCAGCTTCTACAGTGGCACAAGGCAGAAACAAAGCAGCTGCATTTCAGATCTGTGCATTGTAGAGATACAAAGTTTGGACCCAGACCCAAATTTCTGCCTGAAAAATCATGGCTCCAAGCCCACTGGCAGGTGTAATTTTGGATTAAAAATCCTAGGTTTGTCCTCCTCTAGAGAACATAAAATTTCACTAGTTAGAAGCTTAACAAATGGTCTGAGCAGAGATTTCACAATGAATATGTGATGATTAATTGCAGGATCACAGAGATTAAAGGTGGGAAAGAGCTATTGGATCATTGTAGCCCTATGGCAATTGCTGAGTTGTTCTCTGTAGAGTATCTCACCCAGCACCTTGTCCAGGCTAGTTTTGAGTGGCTCAAGCAAAGGCTCTCCTGGTTTCTTTCTGGAGACTGTTCCACACTGAAGTGTATCTTGGTGATATTTACTTGGTATTTCACCTTGCTCCATTCTGTAACCAAAAGCCATCTTAAGTAGTCTTCTTTCCCACTGGTGTCTTTGTGTTGCTGTTTTCTGTCCTTACGTCGCTTTGTAAAGTCACATCTATTTTTCTGTTTGCTATCATTTCCCATGATCAAGATCAGCAGAGATTAAATAGCATACTTTCACATATGCTATGCCCTTTCCAACCTCCATTAAACCAGTCTAGTCTTTCTTTGGACAAATGACCTTGAATTTCTGTGGTTTGACTCATCATATGATTTCCTGCTCCCGGTTTTGACTCTTCATGAGGTGCCAGCAAGACAGAGAGCAGGACCCACCAATAAATGAGATGCAAAGATACAAGAAAGGCTTTCTCAAGATAATATTTTTGTTATGGCTTAGTACGACAGGCAATAGATGCAGACTTGACCTGAGGCTCATGGACGGCTTCAGGTCAGTTCCTGCTCTGACATGGATCCCTAGGTTTTTTACTCTGCGCCCTGGGTTTAGGTATAAAGCGCTGCAGCTGGTGCCGATGAAAGGAAGTTTGATTCGGTCGTAATGTACAAAGCAGCACGCTGCAACTAACTTCACAGACAGAGGCCAGGAAAAATATGTTCCTCTCTTCAAGTCACGTTAATGGAATATTTTCTGCTGGATCAGGATCAAACATTGTAAGGTAGACATTGTCTAATACAGAGAAGGATGTGGGATGAACAAGTGCCAGAGCGAACAGTCCTAATGACCCTTGCTTTAAAGAGCCCAGGGAACAAGACAGAACAAGGCCAGGACTCCAGGAAACAGCCCAGTGAATGTGCTTGCACATGTGTGTGTCATCCGACAGGCTACACCCAGCTCAGCTCCCTCTGGCATGCCAAACAGGGCCTACTGCTGCCTGCAGGCAGCGACCTCTGAGAGGTTTCACGTTCCCGTTCAGAGAAAATGACAGCGTAGCAGCTACACGGCTACACACACAGTTTTAACTCTAAGAGCTATCACAAATGCAAGCGCCTGGTGTTCATCCCAGCACTTCTAAATTTTCTGAATTCCCTGCTTACTGAAGGGTGAAATTAGACTCACGCTCACAACTTCCAGCTTGTGGAAAGCAGCTCGGAGCAGGTAGCAGAGGGTATGGTGCGCAGAGGATAAAAAAAGATGATTGTGGGTGCAGAGAAATATATTCCAGCAACAGACTTCGTTGTTGCAAAGTTCAGGCTGGGAATTTGCATATGGAAATTCTTTATGAAGGTACTCATATTAACAACCTGAATTGCACTCTTTAAGAGATTACAGCAGTTAGGGAGAGGTAAATGAGCTCTGTCAAAACAGGAACAGCTAAGTGATTCCCCAAAGCAGGATTGGGGCATGCACCGTGGCAGACTTCCTCCATATTCTGGCACTGGCTAGGGAAATTATAGAGGTGTTTCTCCTCTGCTTCAAAGCAGAGGGTCTGGCAGAAGCTCTTGTCCAAAGATGTGGAGTTTGAAAGAATTTGAGTCAAAGCTGTGTTGATGCAAATTATTTAAAAAAAAAAAAAAAAGTTAAGGCTTTAGTTCAGACACCACCGAACCACCTCCAGTTTCCCAGGTTCAAAGGCAGGGCAGATGTCCTTTCAACAGCCTCTGAGCATCAGAGAGACTTTAGGAGGAGCAGAGCGTGGGGGGCAGGAGGGCTGACCCATGGGGTCACCTGCAGCAGAGGGCTTGTGCCCAAGATGCATCTTCCTGTCAAAGCAGCTACCTCTGTGCCATGTAGCCACATTTCTGGGAGCCTCAGCAAGACTGTGGCTCTTCTCCAAACAAACATGTTGCCATAAGGCAGCTGTTTCTTCCCCATTCAAGCAGAATCTGCATGTCCCACAGACGTCAGGTCCCAGTACAAATACAAGGACAAATGGACAGTCAGAGAAGACCATTTAGCTACACACAGGGTTGGGCATGGAGGTCCTTTGTACTGTGCAGATTTGGCTGTCACCAAACAGTTCCAAATATTTGCCGTTCCTTGTAGGTATCAGAAGCTGCATACAGATTTACCTACAGAAGGTTCACACACAGAACTCTGTGATCATTCTAATCTTCTCCCATTTTCATGGAAGGTTACATCTTGCAGACCTCTGCAGCACTGGCCTGAAAGAAGTACAGTGGGTCTGGCAAGCATCAATGGTTTAAAGCACTGCAGACAGCTGCTCTCACTGACCCCAAAACCTTTTCAATCCCACTTGATTTCTGTTTCTTCAGTTCAGCACTGTGAGGAAGATAAAATAACGACTCCATAGGTGTCCTGGTATGGTAATGGGCCATACCATAATGATCTCCTCTCATGAGCCTTGCCCAGGGGTCTGCCCCCATGCTGGGTTACTGATCTCACTGGAGGTATACCAGGGTGGGTTAGGTGCCCATCCTCTGCTCAGTCTGGCATGCTTTGCTTAAATTGACCATACTTCTTATGAAAGAGTGAAATTAGGATAAGAGAAGTCATAGAGCTTGTTTTTCCATGTAAGTAGTGTGAGCTGTAGAAAATGAACACTGGCAATGGATACAGTCAGTGAAGCTATATGGTCGTTATAGAAAGGAACAGCCCATTTTCTGGAGTTGTAGAAACAGGCTCAGAAAGAAAAGACCTGATGGTGCCCCTGCAAGACCTAGAGTAAGTGCCGTTGCAGATGCTAGGAAAGAGATTTTTCACGCACAGGACACACCATATTTATTACAGACAGAGCAGACTGTCCCAGGGGGTGTGACTGCACTCTAAGGACAGGCCTAAAGCACTGTGGGCTGGCACTGCCCCACACTCCCAAACCTGCAGGGAGCTTACCTGAGATTCTTGCTTTTTCAACTCCTGCTTTTAAAAATTTCACCAGTGCTCTTGTGTGGTGTTTTATGCTCTAGGGCTGCAAAGAAGCATTCTCTGCTGTAAAAAAAGACCAGTCTGTTTAAATCTCTCCCACTCCCCAAAATGAATGAATATAAAGCATCACCAAATGACACTCCCTACTGCTGAATCCATCAGCACCCTTTGTGTTTCCACGGACATATTTTCCTTATAAAAACCAGTTCTGTCTTCTCCGCTGCTACATGAAAGGCTCAAACAAATGTCAGAAAACTGACTGACAGACTGTACAGGCAAAGCAGAGAACCTGAGTGTGTTCAGGGGCTGTCAAATGCACAAAGTAAACAAAAGAATAGATCTATGTAATTTTTCTTCACAAATCTCTTTCAACTACAACTCTTATTTTAGATGTTACCTGTGAAGGAAAGTGCAGCACAGTGTCAGTGTGTTTTAAGTGTAAAAAGTCCCATTAGTTTTTGACAAATATGTTTCTCTGATAAACTTTATTATAACTATCAGAGGCACAAAGCCTAAACAACACTGTGTTTTTAGTAAATGAAAGTCACGGCTTCCTGAAACTACCACAACCATTTAACAACCATAACATGTTATTGTAATTCCCTGGTTTTGTCCTTCCTCAAAGCCTATCTCTGGGTCTTCCACCGAGTTCTCTGTTAGAGGCTCAGCAGCCTCTCTATCCCATGCACAACCAGGACAGAGCATTAGGATCTTCTGTGCTCTTTGCTCAGCTGCCATCTTCCTGCTTGGTGAGGTTGTGCTCACCAGATACAAATCTCTGGGTGAAGCGTATTCAGGTTTTGAAGAAATCACCACCACCATGGATGACAAAGTTTACACAGCTCCCTGCTGCAACACAGGCTGCCTGCAGGGCTGACAGAGCCATCCTCCTAAACTGGGATTTACTCTCCTGCCCTGCCAGGGACTCTCAATCCAAGGGAGCAAGAGAAAGAGTTGCATATGCAGGTTAGATTTTAAATCTCTCTTTATGACAGCATGATGCAGCTGCGTGCTGCAAGCACGCCTGACAGACGTTGGACCCACGGGAGGATCAGCTGTGAAAAGCCTTTCCTGGGATATTTTTGCTCCTTTTACTTCATTCTCTGCATTTCTTCTAACTCCTGGCGAGGGTAATTTTCCTCAGCCAAAAAGCAGACAAAAGAGGGAAATAAATGGAAGACAGAGGCACGCTGCAGCGAGTGGGCAGCCTGACCACAGGTGGGCACAGGGCATGTAAGCAGCACAAAGCAGCTTATTTCACAAGAGGCAGGGAAGGGAGAACAGGTTTTGCAAACGTCACAGGCCATAGCAGGCTCTGTCCAACCTCTGCCATGGGGCAGCTTTGCAGCAATCAAGCCAGGCAGGAGAGGAGCGCACCACACCTGGAAGCACCCAAGGGAAGGCACCCAGGCAGGGCGAGCAGCTTTCCACAGGGTTTGTAACCTCCTGTGCAACTAATCCAATACAAATCACCAATGCCCCCGCAGCGCGGCTTTGCCATTTGCAAATGAGGAAAATGGAGTATAACATGAAGTGTTTGCACCCACAACCTTTTCCTTGGTAACCCACTGCCCACATGTGGCCCATACATCTCTGAGCTGAAAGAGGCAGAAAGCAGCTGCTGGGGAGGCTGGGCCATCCAGCCCCTGTCTGCTGGCACAAGCCCACATGCCCCACACACCCCAGTCCATCAGCCCATCAGCCCCTGTATGCCAGGGAGAAATGGCCCTGCTTCCCCCTCGGACCCTCCCGCCAGCCGGCGAGAACAGCGCTCCTTGGCCATGCGTGCCAGACAGCCACACTGATGGCCACCAGCACCTGGGTTTAGATGACTGCACTTGCAGCCCAGCTACGCTCAAAACATTGAGGTTTTCTATATTTGCAATTGGAGTATTCAAATTGTTTTCACTTTAAAGGTGAGGAGATCTACCTATTTTCATTTTATTTTGTGTTTTTCCGGTTCTACCTGGAATTGAGATTTATGTAACATGCAATCGAATATGTCAAGGTATCTGAAGGCTCAAAATGCACAATGCAATACTATAATATAGTTCTTTGTTATGCTAATTATTTCTTCCCAGCTGCTCCTGCAAGGAGTGCCAGCCCGACCTATCAAAGGGGAACAAAACCTCTAGGCGAGCTTTCTGCTGCAAGGTCCCTTACCTCTGTGCTCAAGGGGCTGGGGCTGCATCTCTTCCGGCACCTGTAAACCAAGCTAAGAGCTAAACCAAAACAATTTCATATTGCAGCTCCACTACCACTGGGAATATAAGCTAGGAATTAAAAAGTGATACCCTCTTGACAGTCAGGTTGCTATGATTTACATTTTTCTCTCAGGTCCCCTCCCCCTCCACATGCATCTTCTCAGCACTTCTGAGCAAAGGGGAAAAATGAGGCAGTGTGGGAAAACATCCAGTCAAACCTCAGAGGCTCCAACGAGGTTCTGATTTTGGCACCCACCAGGGCAGCGCTGTGTGATCAGGAAGGATTTTAGTGTGCGGGTGTCAGATTCATGACAGCCAGAAAATGCTGTGGTTGCATTATTTAAATTAAAATTAAGTTCCCAAATAATAACATTTTTTTAAAAGGTTTAATATATTTGAAACTAAAAGAATAAAATTATCGGCCTAGCTGCCTTTCTATTATTTATGTTGCTATTCAGTTAAAAAAGACTTTGTCTTGTCCCTGTGTTTCGAGAGCCTAGAAAGATATTTTATTGATAGCACATGGAAATATTCAAAGGGAAAAAGGAGCTTTGGCAGCTGGAAACATACTACTGGGGGCCACCGGCAGCTTGAGAGGCTCAGAAGACCACTGGGAATGTGGGACAAGCTCGTTAGCTGAATTCCTTATTTATAATGGTCACTAGTGAAATACCTCAAAAGCTGACATTACACTGTCATCTTTAAGCCTCAGAATTAGCAAACAGGCACTTCAACGTGTGGATAAATTCGTACAATAAAAATCCTTGTCTCAGCCTGCATGCCGAATAAGGAAAATGATCTGACAGTAGCTTATGCCCTACTCATATTTTAAGATTTTCTTCATGACTGTGATGACTATACAGGTTATTTTAAGGTTTCAGTATTGGAGCAATTCTTCAGTGAAGGTACGTTTCAGGATTGCATTAACACTACACACCTTGCTTCTCACAGCAAACACAAAATGAAATTTGCCACTATTACACTAATTAGCCTGCTGGTAAACCAGAATCCAATCTGTCACACAGAGGAAGGGGTCAAAGAGGAAAAAATATGTATCCAGCCTCCGCAGGTAGAATGTAGGCTGCTCAAGATTTAAAACTTAGTCAAAATGTATTTTCAGGATGATGATAATAATAATAATTATTATAATATTAATAGAAACTGAGAAATGTAGGTCACTTTGGTCATACTTGTTGAGACTCACAGAAGATAAATTTGAGGAAAACATAATACTGAAAGTACATTACATTTTCAGGGTAGCAACACTTAATGTATGTGCATTGTCTGATGATTTGTAATATAAAGGGCAATTGCATTTTGAGCCAAACCCACACTACTTTATTCAAAGGAATAAATGGCCCCATGGCAGCCATATGGCTAAGAGGATGTGGCTGGTAAGTGGGGTCTACTCACAGAAATAAGCACAGAGGATTTCACCCTGAAAGAGCAATGGATGGAGGCAAATAAAGAAAAAAAATTACAAGGGCTTTTAGGGTCAATGAAGGAATGGAGCACAGGTTTGACATATATACTGAGAGATGGAAACAATTTTGGAGTCAAGAATAAAATGGGATTTGAAAATAATCTGCTGCTCGACTCCAACTCCCACTGACAGAGGCTTTCCCTAACTAAATGGGTAAATACAGAGTAGCCGGTCCCACATGGCATCAGGTGGAGGAGTTAGATTACCATTTGAAACTTGTTCTGATTAAGAAAATGAGGCAACCAACAATAACCAAAGGTGCAGATAGTCAGCTGATATAACCAGGCACAACTTCTCCAAGAATCAATGCCACAGCAGCATCTCATGCCAGCTGAGGGTCTGATCACCCGTCATCCAGCTGCAAAGCTTCTGAAATATCAGCCAGCAAACTGCCAGAGGGCATTTGGCACCAGTCATAATCCACAAGTGAAAACGCTGTATTAGAAACATAAGGCAGGGAGAGGACAGTGGAAGTGATGTTGTGGGGTCCCTCTGAGCTTGCTGGGGCCGTGCAGCTGTGACAGTTTCTAGTGGAGGAGGCACAGTCACCAACTGCTGCCATGCTGTCACCCTCCTTTGCAATGGCCAGGGCCTTTATTTGTTTCAGGAGGCAGACACAGCCCCCAGTACAGAAAGATGAGCCTGAAGGGGGTATTCCACAGGGAAAATAGCATTGCAGGAGGTAGCACTAAATGGACCGACCTTGAGCAGACAGACCATTTATCTCCTTTCTGCAATCCCAGTATGACAGATTAGATGCTCTCTGCAGTAAATTGGAAAATGATGCTGCGTTAATTGAGAATAATTACTAGCCATAGAAGACAAGTTATTTGTCAAATTCAGTATCTCCCTGTTTTGGGGTTTGTGTTGGGGTTTAGATTTTCTTGCTCGTCACACGTACTTCTGAGTGCACACAGACCACCCATCTGTGACTTCTCCTCACGCTCCCTGCATTCCTCAGAGGGGGAACTTGAACACAGAGATTAGAAGAAGTTAATGCACTTGCCTACCTGGCCTTTCAGCTGGATCTGGTGAGAAAGCTTTGCATACCCTTCAGTCTGCACAACATTTGCAAAGCTGAGGAACTGAAACTCCACCTTCCCCAATCTGCATTCACTTCCTTGCTATGACTTAAAGACTAGGGAGAGGAACAAGGGGCCAACTACAGCCCCAAGGGCAAATGTTTTCACATGATTACTCCCCTGGAGTTTAACCTAACCCTCCACACCTGACCCCGGGCCCCCTGACATGGAAAGCCACTGACCCTCGATGGTGAATTCAGTCTGGTCTTACAGCCACAGCTTCTTTGCTTCATGCTTTCTGTGGAGAGCCTACAGGAGTGAAGGTCTTGTCCTAACAGCCCTCAGCCCCAGGGCTGGTTTGCATTCAGTTCCCCAGTGCAGACCCGGCTGGCCGGGTACACCTCATATTAGCAGCCTTAAACTGCGCAGGATTAACTGCTGCAAAGGCACTCGGCGCCCTGCCACGGCTGTGTTTACATTAGAGAAAACGGACCTCACAGAGACAGTTTGCAAACACCACAAGACGAACTTTTGTAAACTCCCTTGGTTTAGTCATCTTTCCCCATCTGTCAGAGAAGTTAAAGCGAGATTGAAAAAACACAGGAAATTACTGTGTATTCCAAGTAGTCGTGACTGAGCGGCTTGGCTGTTACATGGGATGCCTTGTGGAAGATTCACATTGCCTAACATTTCCAGCAAGATCCTCTGCAGCACTTCCCTGGCTACGATCTTTTAGCAGGCTCTGCACACCCTGCCAGGAAAAGCCTCTGGGGTGCCTTGTGCAGCTGCAGAAAAACTCATCCCAGCACTGAGGAGCCCAGAAGGTTACCTCCAGGAAGCAAGGGCAGCCCCTTTCTTCGAGGTTGCAAAGCCAAGTGACAGGCAATGAAAAAGCTTAGGTCCCTTTGGGAGGCTTCCATGTGAGAGTTACGGTCACTGACTAAAACGCCAGATGCAATCCTTTACCCCACAGCAGCCTAAACCTTTATCTGATGTGACTGACTGGCTCTTTTTGTGATAAAACTTAAGAAACTTCTTTTATCAAGGTTCCTGGCAGAAATAAACAGCAACTGCATTTGCTACACCTCTGGCTATAGCCTGTATCTCAAGAAGGCAGTAAAAGGGCATGAGTCGAACACAGGCTAGAAATCACCTTCACGTCTCTGCTTTGGCCATAGCCCTTTCATCACCAGCTCACTACCATAGTGGCAAGATCTGAGCTACCAGCAGCTGGAAAGGCCATTTAGCTGGGTGGGTCACAACTGGCATGGGCATCCAGAAGGGCCACAAAGCAGCCAAGACACGTTGCACCCTGGTTAGTTTAAATTCCCATTTAGCTCATGCTGCACCTCTGAACCAGCTCCCTGCTTCCCCTGTGGCAAACCCAAAGGGCGTGCCATCCAGTGTACCATGCCAGTGGCATGTCGTCACCTGCAGCGAGAGGACAGACGATAGATGAGAGGCATAAAAGGAGGATGAAGGGCACACAGGAAGATGAAATGTGAGAAAACGTCTCTTTGTCACAACTTTACTTTGGGGTGTAAGACCTTCAGGACTGAAAGCAGCACTTCATTTCTGCATCTCAGCCAGCGTTTGTTTTCTCTGCGGAGCCAGCTGCTATGCTGGCATTGCAGATCAGTGCCAGCTGAGGCCATTTGACTGCCGGTTTAAATAACCCTGTTAAGCTGTTTCAACAGATTAGCTAATCCAGTAAAAACAGTAAAATTTGACCAAAACTATTAAGAATATATGACACACATTGATATTATGCTGAGTGTTTTGAAAAAGGAACATCGTTTTTTCAACTCAAATGAACTATGCATATCCAAGGGAAATGTATTACCTGGTGGAAAGCGACTCTGAAGATAAAATGACACCTGCTCCTAGCGACAGTAAAATAGACCTGACAACATAAACATCTTTTCCTGTTGCTGTTTTCCATGTATTATTGAAGTATCATTATTAGCCTGCTGAAAGGCACAGTACTTTATAGTCCTACACTCTAGGAGCAAAGCATCTTATGATAAAAACAGCTGTCCTAGAGAGAAGCTCTTCTGTCCAGTTCTTCCAGGCAAGTAGGCCAGGATCAAGTGCGGGAGCGTTCATTTAGCAGGTGTGTATGGGATGTACAGATGAAAGGCATTAGTATAATCTTGGAAAAGAACTATTTCTTGAGAATCTGTGATACTAGCAAAACGTCCTTAGTACTGGAGTGTGTAATGGGGAAAAGGCCTATCAGGTTTACACTTTTCATATGCCATAAATCAAACCAAATTTAAACCATGAAATCTATTCAGCCCAGCCCAGGCTGGAAATCCTATCAAGGTCTATTTTATTCCTGGCAACTGGACAAAGGTGTTTCCAACTCCCTTTTCTAACATGAAATACCTTCGTCTCTTTTGAAGCAAACAGGATAATTCAGTGGACTCCCGAGTCCCATACATCTACTTTCAGTATTTGCTATTATTTTGTGAGGCAGGGTCTAGAGAAAGGCATAAAAGACCACTTATCCTTAGGCCCACCTTCATTAAATGACATTTCATCTCTTACAGATCCTGATGACACTCAGTAACACTGTCCAGAGCGCTAACAGGTTAACTTCTAGGTGTCTCTGGAACTAAATAAGCTGGTAGAGAGGCCAGAATAGAGAGAGAGTTGTCCCACACATCACCTCAGTGCAAATTCAGCTCAGAAGACTCTGCAATGGGTTTTATGTGCAGGCTTGTTCTTGAAGACCCAGGAGCCCCTTTCAGCCACCCCAAAAGTGTTAGCTGATTTGCCATTTGAGCAGCATTTGGCCAGGCGTTTTCCTTGGCTATCTGTGCAAGTCCACGGAGAAGTCTGTTGCTTCTCGGTGCACCTTCAGACTGTCCTAATGGCCCCCGAAACCCCGCGAAGGCTGAGCTCTGTCCTGGACTCAGCTGGAGGTGCACAGTCAGCTGCAGTGCAACTTCTTCAGCAGTGAGCAGCTTGATTACATGGCATTTCCTTGGGTAAGGGAGAGGAACATGGGCGAAAGGACCCAGTAGCCATTGGAGATGTAAAATTAAAATGAAATTTGGTCATTTTAATAAATATATATCAAGGAAATTTCACTTTACTACAACACCACATTAGTATACAAGCATCTAATATTTAAGCTTAAAACATCAAGTGTTTTATCAAATATTGGAAAAGAGCAGACATTACTAGACTATCTGGGTTAACACAAGAAAAATCAGGTTTTTTAAAAAATTGGTCCTTGTGGACAAATGTCTAAATGACGATCCTACTCATACACTGTATGAATGAGATCTATATTTAATATTATTATTATTAATAAAAAAGCCTCTGTCTTGGAGAAATCAGGTGGGACTTATACTTCATTTGTCATTCTTCACAATGATAACCCTTACAAACTTATCGGTTCCAACTCACCTGACTGCATAAAGGTTATCATTGATCTCTGTCCTACTCTCCTTGTGGTCACTTTGGCTGGGAAGGTGGGGGCAGCTTTTTCCTGTGACCACTGGGCTTAATCATCGAAACCGTCCAATTTGCAAACGAGACTGTGGGGTGCACGCACTATCCAAAATAGCCATGGCCCAGGAAGACCCAGGCCAAACCCATGAAACCCAGAGCAGGTCTCTGACCCAGAGACCTGGCTGACTCCAGCACCAAGCTGGGGCAGCCCACGGGGGTGGCCCTCTTGGGGACCCTTGTGCCCTGCACCAAGCTGGCTGCTCCCCCAGCAGAGGTGAATTTCGCCCTTTGGACAAGAATCAAGTGGAGAAGATGTCTCTTGAGTGCATGATGCTGTGGGAACAGACAGCTATTATGAGTCAGCCGTGGCTTGGATGTGGCTGTTTTACCAAGCACATCCTGCCAGTTGTTACAGGGACTGTGGGAACCAATTAATTTGGTGGATCTAATACTCACAATACTCTCGGTCCAACCTGGCTGATGTCTTCTGGGCATTTTAAACAGCACATTTTTGCAAACGGTCTACCTAGGGATGACTAAATGTTGTCCTTAGCCACTGAAATCTCAGCTCATTTCTCCAAAATGTTCTTTTTTAAAATTAAACTCCTTACATTCATTCAGATAAAATTGTGTTTATCACCACATTATTGATTAACATTGTGCTTTTTGCTTTCTTTTCTTGTCTTTTTTAAATCAACGGCAAAAGTCATAGAAAACTCCCGCATGCTTTTGCAATCTAAAGGAGAGAAATTATGCGAAACAGAATAAAGTATAAAACATGCCACTGGTTCATGAACTTCATTATACGAAGAGGGAAAAAAAAGAGCCCCAGCAACAGACAGTTGCCATAGAAACACTCAAGCATCGAATGCTTGTTTACAAGAGACATCTCTCTATTGTTTCTTCAATCCCTTCCGAAGGATGGCAAATCAAAAAGCAATTGAGCATCAAAAAGGAAGAACAGAGATGTTTGAATAGGAAGTTGAACTCAGTACTTCAAAGGTTAAAGGTTTCTAATAATATTGATCCACCCTGTGGGTTGGGTGGGGTTTTTTTTCTCTCTGTTTAGGTTAAATCCCTGCTGTATCACTGATTCATACTTAATTTTCACGCTGGCAAAAATTAAGACAAAAAGTAAGGCACCAAAAAAAAAACCTGCCCTGTATAAACAACAAGCCTCATTAGTTATTACAGCCGAGGTGAAAACATGCAAGTACTTGAGCTGCATGTGTTGTTTCTGGTTAAGATCCCATAAACAGGTTATTTCTTTATGCAATGTCCTATTTTGTCAGTTGAACAAGACGTTGAATCCAGGAATTCAAAAGTATCAGTACAAAAGATAAGGATGGTTTACTCCCAGTCCACGAAGACAGTCCTTTGTCAGAACAAATACTGAGTTATGAGGCGCACATCACCCTTGCTGGTAGTATCAATTTGTTTACCAGACTTCTAATTCCTTGGTAAACATAACAGAGGTTCTTCTTAATTAATGGCAGACTTCTTGGGGGCGGGGATATATAAAACGATATGTTTTCCCCATCTGGCTGATTGGTATTTTCAGTAATGAAACCTACACCATAGCTGTACAGACTATAGTGCTAAGCAGTAACGCAACTGCGTTCTTTATGAAGTCTCCGTATTTATAAATAGCCCGCTGATGGAGATCATAGAGATGCTTTACGCAATCTGCTCGCCAGTCATTTGAGACTATACATAACGTTTGTGGCATGATTGTTTCGTTTGTAGAAAACTATAAAAAATCCATTCAAAATAAAAATTTGATAGACAAATGAACATGCTGCGCATGCTTCAACAGAGCAAGAAAGATGCCTCATATTTTACTTCCTTTGCTGCAGCACATTTTATTACTTGGTAGAGATTCCTTTTTCCTTAAGGATTTTTTCCAAGATTCACTTACGGTGCTCTTGTCATTACATCCAGTCTCAAAATAGTCATAAAATTTGCCTTTACATTCGAGAGCATGGGTGCCTCTTACAGGTTCACAGTTTAGGGCGATGCCCTCTCGCTCGGGTTCATTACCTCCTTTATCGTCATTAAATTTTGCCTTTTCCTGATTACTGTAAGACCTGGTATTAGTGATGAATATTTCATTAGCAGGTATCTGGTCATCACTCCTGTAGGAAGGGGCACTGCCAATGTCATAATCCACCTGCTGGGAACAGCTTGGCAAAGAAATGGAGGGGGGGGAGGAGGAGGAAGAGGAGGAGGAGGAGGAAGAGGAAGAGGAGGAAGTATTTTCTGCACTAGCATTAACAGAGTAGGGTAGATTTAAATAGTGACTGCCACACTCTTGATAGAAGCAGCATGTGTGGAGCTTCTCATACTCTTCCTTTGCCATCCGAAGGCGTTTTCTGTATGGACAGTCCTGAGGCACAAACCACTCTTGTGGCGAGGTGCCACTGAAGGAGCAGGCGGAGAAGCACCAGTTGTTCTGCATGATGATCTCTCCGTGGATTCTCTTCATTAGATTGTTGATGAGGACGGATCTCCGCAGGTAGACTTCAGGATCATCAATGAATTTCAGCTTTTCCAAAGACATGTAAAGAATATGGGCCCGCTCCTCAAACACGGAGATTGTCTGAAAATGCAAGACAGAAGATACAGAACTGAAGGCAACCGGTTTTGTTCCAAGCAAGAAGAAAGAAAATGAAGCAAAGTATTCCCCCTGTGCCACTAGTTATTCTCTTTCTAAGGCGCCAAAATCTGGCTTTTCATTTTGCACCCCCATGTAGCCGGGGACCCGCTTTTGCTTGGCCACAGCATTCACCCAGGTTTAGGAGGTGAGGAGCTGAGCACTACACCACAGAGGCAACTGCAGGGCACGAAGCCGGAATGGCAGAGTAAAATCCAGACGCACAGATCTGGCTCTGTTGGCATGTGGGGTTAGAACATAAAATTGTTGTGCAGTTTTGCTCCAGTGATAGCTAGGAGCTTTTTGATGTAAATGGAGCCAATTCCATCGCCCCCGTGGGGCTTCTACAAAGCTCTAAAGCAAAGCGAAGGTCCCCTCCTGAAGCCTCAAAGTTTGCAAGACACAGCCAGCAGCCATCACCTCACACAGCAAGTGTCCAAGCATTTCATCCACTGCCAGGGGAAGAGGCCCTCCAGCGAGGAGGTCTCCATTTGCCAAGCTCCCTTACACTGCTCTTGTGTATGAAAGCACATGCAGGGAGGGAGGCAGGGAGAAACCCATCTCAAAGCATCACAGCATCTGGAGAGCAGCTGTTGGCCTGTGTACTACACCCTGTGCTCTACAGGACCGGTGGGAACGCAGATAGGCAGGGACAAGGTCAGGAAACGGAGAGAGGATAGGGATTTGCAGAAATCCTGGCTGGACGCCCATAGATTTGTTCTCCCTTCCATGGTCCTTCCAGGGCTCCCTTTCTCAGCACTGGCAGCACGAGCAGGTTACTGCCCCCGGGAGGCCCCAGATTCTGTGCTGTAATCGCTACCCTGGGAATCAAAATAAGAGAGGGGGCAATGCATGCTACTGTAAGCACTATTAACTGATTTTCATTTTTAGTAAGAATTTGGTTTGCGTAGGAGGAGAGCAGCACAGCACAAAGAGAGACTGCTCTAAATCCCCCCCATCTGTGGCTTGATCATTCTTCCCTTTCCCACATGGTTACAGCATTTTTGCAGAGTGGAAGTCGTAGCTATGAGGACTGAAAGAGCTTAAAGCACAGCTGCTTTTCACATCCATTCAGCTCTCCCCAGCCCTCTAGCTCTTTCCACAGCCTGGTCCTGTCTGCAGGGCTTAGAAGCAGCACAGTGCCTCGTAAAAACAAAAATTGGCCGTCTTTTCATGTGAGTTCACAGCTGAAGCTCTTCTTTGTTAGAGAGAGTAATTTTCTATAATAAATGACTCATTTTAAATTA
This sequence comes from Falco rusticolus, assembly GCF_015220075.1. NCBI lineage: Eukaryota > Metazoa > Chordata > Aves > Falconiformes > Falconidae > Falco > Falco rusticolus. Next base: position 21,326,597 of record NC_051198.1, on the reverse strand, counting down.
TATTAAGCCTATAGGTTAATTTGCGTCCTTTATACCTGCTGCAGCAACAGTCAGTGAAGCCATAAAAGCCTGGAGCAAACCAGTAAGCCTTGAACTGTGATCCTTCTGGAGATACAACCCGGAGGGCCACCAGTAGGAACAAGTTGTCAAAGGCTTTCTACTACAGATGTTTGCCAGCAACCCTCCAGAGAGACGCTCTAGGCCCTACAGTCTCACACTCGCTATGGGACAAGTAATGTCAGAACATAACTCTTTCTTTACTGGACAGCAGAGGTATAAAAAAGTGTATAAGAAATTCAAAGAAACTTGGTGGGCATCCTCCCTGCCCCAGAGCTCAGCACTGCAAAGCAGAGAATGTATTTGTGCCAAACGGAAGAAACGGGTGACCCAGGGCTTGTGACATGGTACACCTCTACAACAGCACAAAACAATGTTGAGGACAGGTCTGTTTTACCAATACCTCTACAACTGGCTTTTATGCTGTAAGAAAGGGATAACCAACTATTCTTCCCCTTTGCAAGGGAAATAGTCACTGATACAAAAATCCAACTATCTAGCCAAGAAAAAAAAAACAACCAACAACTGGCTGAAATCAGAGAGTGATGTGACATGTGGGAGACACACTCACTAACCAGAGCTCATTTCTCAACACCCTCAGTGCTATTTATTCATTGCTCTGGCAACAGACCAGACACCTTCTGGAATTAACGGTGGGGCAGTTTTTCACCTCCCTGGTCAGGTACTTATTCCCAGCCAACACTATTTGCAGCTGAAAATTCCTTTGGCTACTCTTAAGGTACTTGGGAAGCGAGCTCAGTGTTCCTGCTCGTTCCTCCTCTGCGGAAATCCCTCCAGGGAAATAGGATCCCACTGGGCAGACCTCCCTGCCCAGTGTCCCAGGTAGGGATGAGGCACTCAGCATTCCTTGCACCTTAGGCGGCTGCCTCTGCCACACAGGTAACGATCACCTCTGAACTCGCACCACATCTTGACCTGTTCTAGCTTTCTGTCTCGGGGGCCCTGGTGGCACTGTTGCCTACCATAAGCTGTGCTTTAATCAGATTATACTGTATCCTCTCCATTACCAATAGTATGTGGGTAGCACTGGGCTGCCACAGGCCGGGTACGATCCAGCAAGGTATAGATGGTGTCTCAAGGCACAGACTATCCTTAAGCGCATCACCCCAGGTGTTCCATCCCTTACAGGACTGAGCCCTTAATGAACGAGAGCGTACAATCACTCGTAAAAACCCCTTAGATTTCAATTTATGTATTCACTGGCCTGGGAAATGTTTGCTCTAATCCCTCCCCTGCCAGCTTTCATTTAAAAAAATACTCTTTCATTTACTAATCTGTCCTTTTGGAGTTATTAGCTTTTTAATAAACAGGATTAAATACTGAAGCAGCTCGCACTCACTTTCCAAGTCCTGTCTTTCTGGAGGATCTGTAACCCATTTGGGGTACATGGAACCTATTACTGTTTTCTCCCCTGGAAAGAGTTTTGAACGAGGTGGGGGGCGGGGGGGAAATCATAGGCCCTTTTTATTTATATTCTTCCTCTCTGCTGTTTGAATGTTGTTACGGAGCTGTTTCTGTAAGCATGTTCTAAAAACTAACTAAGGACAAAAAAATCTGGAGGGAAAAAAAAAAGTTATTCTCAGTGTTTCCATTTACAGTTGTTATAAATGAAGAAATGCCTCTGCTTCTTAAGCAATTTGATGACAATAAAACAATAAATGCGAACAAGTGACAACTATTTGTTTCTGCGCAAACAGCTGGATCATGCTCCTAATTTCAGCCGAGTATTTCAGCCTTCTGGAAATGGGTCAATCGAGTGTTACTAAGCATCTGAAACTCGGAGTAAAAATAATGACTATGAGAAAACATACTTTATGTGTACAGCTGCTGAGTGGTGGATGAAAATCCTCTTCTTCCACATATTTCCTTTTAAAGTATGTGATCTTGGAAGTTGTTACAGGATTTGAAATTCCCCTGTAATGTGATCCTGCGGGTAATAAATCAGATATGACAAATGACATGCGGTTTGCCGGAGGTTCTCCAAACAAAATACTTTTCATTTCCCGTCGCGCTACGGGAGAACTCCACCGCATATTTTCACATTGGTTCGCAGCCACCAGAAAGGAGCCCCCACCTGACGGGCACGCTCCGCGCCGGCCCGGGCAGCCGAGGGCGAGTCACCGGGCGGCGCGGGGAGCGGCTGCGCCCCCAGGGCGCTCGGCTTCGGCAAAACTTTCGCTCCGGCACCGGGCGGCGGGCACCGGGCGGCAGCCTCCCGCGGCGCGTCCCCCGCCCCGGCCGCTGCGGCGCCCGGTGACCCCCGCGCACCTGCGGCCGCCCGGGCCGGCCCGCGGGAGCGCCCCCGCCCTCGGCCCGCGCCCCCGCCGCCGTCCCGCCGCCCCCATCGGCGCGGTGCCTACCTGCGGCGGGGGGCCCGGCGGCCGGCGGGGCGGCGGGGCCGGGGCGGCCGCAGCAGGGCGGCTCCCAGAGGGCGCGGTAGGCGGCGAGGTCGGCGGCTCCCTCGGCGGCGATGGGGCGGCCGAGCCGCTGCATGGGCAGCACCAGGGTCATCGCGGGCGCCAGCACCTGGAAGCGAAGCAGCGCGGTGAGCGCCCGGCACCCCGCCGCCCCCCCGCCCCGCCGCTCGGTGGCCCCGCGGCGTCGCACCGCTGTGGACGCGCACATAGCAAATACCCGCGGATACGTCTGGCACGGGCACACTCTCCCCCGCTTTCCTTCTTACGGCAGGAAAATGACCGGAGCCCTCTCCCACAAAGGGCGCGGGGTCCTCGGCCACGGGAGTTGCTGCGCGCCCCCCCGCCCCGCTCCCGCCGGCCCCCGCCCCCCGGCCCCGCTCCCGCCGGCCCCCGGCCCCGCTCACACACCGGCACGGATCCGCTCACTCGCTTCCCATTTTCTGCCGGCGGTGTTGGCACGGCGCGCTCGGCACCGACGGCCCTGCGAGCCTGTGTGCCTGCGTGTGCCTGCGGTGCGTGTCTCCGTGTGTGTGCGCGCCGCGGGGTGTGCGAGTGCGTGTGTGTGTGTGTGTGTGTGTGCGAGAGAGCGCGCCCAGCAGTTAGGGATCGCGTTTCTTTCTTCTTTCTTCCCTCCCAAACGAAGCAGACAGCAGAGACTTAGGTAGTTGTTTCCACTAGCCCCGATCGGACTGAACTGGATCTGCCTCCAGTCAAAACACTGCGAGACTAAGACAGAAAATTGGCTCCGGTTTCAAGCCGTGAGTTGCAGTCCCACCGGAGCCAAGCACAACATCGGCGGAGCGGGCGGAATATTAAGCAGGAGCGGGGACTGGAGGGCCAGCGCCAGGCTGCGAGCTGCCTCCTGCCGCGCCAGCAGGCGGGAGGGGAGGGGAGGGAAGGGAGCAAACTTTCCGCGAGGGGCTAGGGATGAGTTCATAGTCACCTATTTCTTGGCAGAGGAGCGCCGAACAATGCGCCCAGACGCGGCCCGGCCCCTCCCTCTCCTTCCTCCTCCTCCTCCTCTCTCGAAGAAAGCGGGCTGTAGTTCCCCTCGGAGGAAGACGAGGGCCCGGGCGAGCAGCGGGAAGGAGGGGCCGCAGGTGGGCAGGTGGAATTTCAGCAATTGTTTGTGTTAGCAGCTGAGCGCTCTCGAACAAGAGGAAAAAATAAACCGCAGCAGAAGAGGGAGGAAAAATAAATCATTCACATCTGCCAGTTGTTTTCTTAAATCCTGGAAGAATTCACAAGGCTGCTACTTTATTGAGCAACGGGCTTCCAGCATGTGCTAACTTTCTGTTCCAGAGATGCCTGCACGCGTAGGTCTGCCCTGCGCTCCTCACTGGGGCAGAAGAGGGGAGACGAAGGGGATACCAGCTGAAATCCCCAAGCAGCTGGCCTGTGAAGGCCGCCAGACCTCACCGCCATTGCACCGCAGGGTGCCTAAACCCCTTCCTCAGAATCAACCGACCGATCACGTGCTGCATGTGGCTCTCAGTCATTTTCTTGCAGTAGCCCATTAATGCCACCTTCGTTTTCCTGGGCAAAGAGACAATGACATGGGGGATGGCAAGCCGCTAGACTGGCCCTCTGGAAGTTATCCCTGCCACAGACAATATATATTATTTATTCCCCACACCTCTTTGTTACCAGTGGAATACTGACACATGGAAAGACTGCTCAAAACAACACGTGGGTCAGTCTGCTGACCTAAGAGCAGGGCCAAAAAGTGGCCCAAGCACCAGCTAAAAAGGCATATATATTGTAGCTGAAAAGATTACGCTGTCATTAGAAAGCACCCATGGACTCTTCTCATTAATCTGCACTGAGGAATCACTCACAGGGAGACATCAATCTTCTCACGTTGGCATGATGTCAACACTCAGTGTTTGTCCTTAGAGAATAAGGGTTGGAAGAAACTCACTGCTGCTTTGGGAAAGTCAGGATTTCTTTGCCTGTAATGAATTCGACATCTCTTTGTGGAATTTTTTAATGAGAACTGGAGATTTTGACTGTGCTTTTTTTTTTTTTTTTTTTCCCATATTTCATCACAAATAGGTCTTTCTATGCTTAAGCAGAAATGGGAAGGAAGGAGAGAAAGAGGGAAGGAGGGAGGGAAGGAAGGAACGAACGGAGGAGGGAAGGAATGAACAGAGGAGGGAAGGAAAGAAGTGTTGGGATGCCTTCTGTACGGTGCTGCTGATTTATCTGGGAAAAACCCCGAGTTCTCTGGACCACCAGTAAAGTAAATGAACTGCTTCTGCTATTTACAACATGCAAAATTAATAGCGGCAGGCCAGTTAACTTCCATAAACAGCTACTGTCCATGCACATTCTCCGTGTTTCCAAACTGTATAAAAACAAGGCATAAATATTAGAGCTTCCCAAGGAAAAAACAAAACAAAACAACCAACCAGAAAACTAAAGCCCCAAACCAAGCTTGTAGGACTCAGCATGCATTACAAAGCTGTATAGGTGGCACTCAGCTACATAATAAGCCTCATTTTGTAGCACAGGACTTGCTTCAGCACACAGAAGCTGAGAACCAGGCTTTTAAAAGGGCTTGTGGCTCTGGGCATGCTATTTGTTCCCGTTTGATTTTCAGAAGCACCGATTTCCAGCTGCTGTAAATGAGGGGGAAGGGAGCTGTGAGTACTCAGCACATGGGGAAAGTCAGCCTCCCTGAAGGTGGTTGGACATGGCAAAACTGAAAGCCTGAAGTATGAGGTGGTATTTACTGAAAAAGCGCTACCGGACCTAGCTTGACAAATAGGACCTCTGGCATTGCTCCTGAAGAGCCAACCTACTGTTTTTCCCCATTAAGGGTGGCAAAATCCACTCTCGAGTATCTTGCCAGAAGTCATGCAGCAAATCAGCGTCAGAGCCAGAAATAGAACCAGATCTCATCGTCCCCCAGCCGTAAGCCCAACCCATTTCTATTACATTATCGTATGCAATGGAGGGATTTCATCCAAAATCCCGTTTGTTTCAATGAGACTTTGCAGAACAGCACACGCATTGTTACATTTCCATTAACGCCACTGGAAATAAAGGATGAAAGATGTACATTTGAGTATACAATGCATTTACTATACAAAATTACAGCAAAAGGTTGACACTGAGGGCTGGATTCAATTTTGAAAAATCCATTTGGGAGCCTTGCGTGGCCTTCAGTGGCATGGAAGCCAGGCACAGTTTTTATTGAACCCAGCCCTCCATCCTTAGGCTACCACAATTTTTCCATTTTGTCAGCCAAATGCATGCGGTGTGAGGACACCCTGAGGCATCTATAGCAGCCTGAAGGTTAAAATGTCAAACTTTTTCCGTGTGCAGTTTTACACAGTAAGACTACTACTATACATTGCTACGCTACTCCATTTGCTGGGGTTTTCACTCACTATTCCTCCAGAGCCATTATGATGTTAATGAGAGAACTGTAATGATGCCATTCACGTTATAACAAGCCTGATGCGATGTCAGTGAAAAGGGCTCTTTATACAGTTCCAGAATGCCTCTAAAAACCCAAACTTAAATATAAAATGCTTGTGATGACAACAATGCTGCCGGTCTCACCAAGATCATTAAAGACAAGGGAATACACTTCAGATGGCTATTCCTTTCTTAACTCCTGGGTTTGTACCCAAGTATTGCAGTGGTTTCAGTCTTTATCGTATATTCGGGAGCGTTTCCATTGCATAACAACATGGCTTGAGGAAATCAGCGTTTCCTTACTGTACTATACCATTGTTAACATCTGGATTGCAGTGCTTAGAAAACAAAATTGCCGTCATTTTGGTAGCTGTTACCTTTCTGGCTTTATAGAAAATTCACACTGCAGAAGTGATCAGAAATCCCCGCGCACAGGCACTGCATGCAGGCTGTGCAGACCCACAGTCTGAGAAAGCAAGTGACAGCCAGAAGAAAGGGAAAGGCATAATCACATACCCAGACTAGTGAACATACATTAAAAACAACAAAAACCAACTATATCTCATGCAAACAATTCCAGCCTAACCTCATTGTATTTATGGTTGCTGCAACAAAAGTTTGGTATCACCAACTTAGCCGAGGGAGGCAGGGCATCCTGCGGGCAAAAGCGTCATGGAAGAGGGCATAAAGGCTCCCCTGGGAGCAGCAGATATGTGCCCGAGGATGCCAGCATCACTGGCGAAGGGAGCAGAGCCATGCAGTAGGGACAATGGTGGAGTGATGACAGCTAAGGCGGAGCTGAGACAACCTAGCATGTGAAAATAAAACACTAGATGCAGGCAAATAAGCAGGAAAGGCAGGAGGTGGATTGGCTCTGACCACAGCAGTGGATAGCGGAGAGGATGTTGGGAGCTTGTGTTTAAACAGATCAAATTGGCTGATATGTCACAAGTTCAAGGAGGAGGAAGTTACAGAGATGGGAGATAACAAGGGCCTTGATTAAAATGTTTATTGTCTGGATAGATATGTGTGGAGTTGTAGTAACATTATGAATGAAGCAGTGGAAACACTGGGGACACTGAATCGCAGCACACTCCGGCAGCCCTGTCACATTATGGGAAAGCAGAGTGGCAAAGACGATCCCTGCGCTTAGGACTCTGGAAGCTAGGCTGCCAGAAATGGAAAAGCTTCTAGAATTGGCCATGTTGGATTTAAACTGAAAATTTGACTTCCAAGAGGCAGGCCATGGGTTGGGAGCAGACAGAGAGATCTCCTCCTTCCCTGTTGACATAAAACTGCCAAGAAGAACTGCAGTATCCCATCGTGCCAGTGCAGAGAGGTCCCTGGCCTGTGGTGAGGTTGATGCAGAGCCACACACCGGAGACTGCAGGGAGGAGGCAGAGAGAAGAGGGGATGAGAACAGGTGGCAGCGAGACAGCGTGGGCCCCAGGCAGCGATGGCTTTATGTTCCTCCAGCTGCACCTCAGAAGCACATGTAACACTGTGTAACGTAAGCATGATAGAAGAACGAAAGGGTTAAGGCTGGCTGAAATAACTAGACTGGTAGAACAACAGGTCTGTGTGCCAACGGGGTCAATTCAGCTTTTCATCCTTTGGAGGTATAGATAAACTATAGACCTGCCAAGTCTAGTGTTTTTCCCTGTGTTTCTTGGCCCTCACTTCAGGGAATTTCAAGGAATGTACTGGTTTTTTCTTTTTGCTTTCTTTTTTTCCCCCCTTCTTTTTCTAGAGCTGGACTTACCATTTGGTGGAAAAGGAATTAACTTGATATGAGAAATTGATTTCTTTGTTAAGACACAGCCCTTCCTTGGAAGTGTTTCAAAGGTGTCTTGTTTAACTTCTGTCCTAATGTAGATTATACAACTCCAGATGCTTGAGTGTGTCTTTCTCAAGACAGAATTCCAAGCAAATATTTATCTAACTTTCCCAATTCCCACATGCTAATTTTTTTTTTTTCTTTTCATATTTCTCACTTGAATCCTTCCCAGAAAGACTTTCTGAAGTTACTCTGTCCCAGTTTGTCAGAGTCCCCTGGTTTACTTTGCAGGCATTTTTCAGAGGAAAAAAAATGACAAAAAAAAAAATGTTCTTTTGAATTCTTAACAGTTGTGCTTTCTCCTGTTCTGGTTTCTATGAAGCAGAGCTAGAGAAGGTTTCTATAACTGACAGAAAAGAGATTTCCTCTTTTGTTTCTTTGTAGGTATATGTCACCTATCAGTACTCTTGGTAGCCTATATGCAATGGTGGTTCTAACAGTTAGAGCTTGCCCCAGAAATTATGCAAATCATGAATACAAGTAAATTTGCAGTCTTCTGGTTGTGGTTTTTTTTGTTTGTTTGGTTGGTTGGTTTTTTTCCCCCACAAGGCTCTGGCAGATATGAGAAAAGGTGGCATCAAGTTTAGTGCAGCCATCTCCTGAAGGCTGCTTTGCCTGCCTGCTCAGGGAGAACAATAAAGCCCCATGGTATTTATTTCAGTAAGCATAAATATTTTTTCCAGTGTTCTTAGCCAAAATGTCTCGCATGCTCTCAGCCTCCACCCTGCTGGTGGCTGCGTGGCCCTGCTAGACACATAAAGCTGTGTCCCAGATCCACTTAGCTCAGTGGGAGTTCAGTTTGCAAAACGTTTCAGTATCCTGAAGGTAAGAGGCGGTCCTATTGCTGCAAACTGTAACTGACAGCATTTCTGATTAGTTAACCTTTGTAACGGGTTTTGACACTGATTATGTGTTAGATGTTGTTATTGGGACTGAAGTCAGAGAGAAAAAGGTGTCCCAGCAGTCAGGAAGGGCTGAGAAAAAGCAAAGCCCTTCTGTTACAGGAGACTTCCCAAATCGCAAGGCACTTCTCGTCATTTGTTCTTTAAAAGGGACCAATTAAAACCGCTTCCCCACTTAACTTTCACTCTGGTGCAGCAGCACATGCATGTCACTGGCACCATAATTTAGATGGTTTATGGGGTTAATTATATTGCCTTCTTCACTTTTTGTCTGTTGAAGAAAGTAAACAAAACTAACAAAAAAGTGTTTTGGAACAAAGAGCAAGTTGTCTCCCACTTTGCTGTGTGCTACTTTCCACGAAGAATGAGAGCTATTATTATTCTTTTACAAGTTTCCTTCTAAGGGAAATAAACACCAAAGGTAGGATTCCAAGGAAATGACTCACAACTATTGGCAACAGGCTCCGAAAATTGGATCCAGTCTTTGCAAAAGCCTGTAGCAGAATACTAACCCCTCTTATTGCAAAATAAACTTTTCCCAGATGAGCTGCACATCAGCCCTGCGCATGTGTGCGCATGTGTGTGTGTGTTAGGAAGCGGAGACAGGAACAGAACCCATTTCTCACGTCTCCCCCTCTTCCCTCCAGGGCACCGCTTCTGATGCCATTTTTAGCTGGAAGCTGGAAATCTTTAATAACCGACTGAGTCATCCTCAGGAGAGGGAGGGAAAGGGATGTGCCTCACCTTGCCAAGCAGCGTGCTGCCAGCCGGCCGTCCCCACCCGCAGAGACCCCCAGGAGAGCCGGGCCCATTCACTGCAAGGATCTACAGGAGCTGGGAGGAACCTTTATCCTACCACTGTAAAAATGAGGGGCAGAGTGGGGATAGGATTTTTTTTTTTTTTCCCCAGTCCCTTGACATCGCAATGAATTCAGCAGGGCAAGATCAGCTTCCAATAATCTGTTTTCAGTCACCCACTTACCCTTTCAGATGTGCAGAAGGTAACCATGCACCGTGACTCATATTTTATTTCTTAATCAGGAACCCCAGGAACCAGGAATGCAGACACTGAAAAATCAGACAGCTGAGCAAAATCAGTGTGGCAGGATTACCATCTGCAAACAGAACAATCTACTTTGCATATTTATTTCTCAGCTGTTTAAAATTTTGAGTCATAAATGCATATTCTGTATCACTTGTAATGCACATGTTCTAAAACGCTCGTGCTCTCATGTTGGTTTGGGGGGTTTGTTTGTTTGTTTTGTTTCTGACGATGTAAATCTGGTTAGACAAGAGCGACAAAAATTGCAAACCTTACACTGAATTCCTTTGTCGCTTGGTTCTACTTAGACAAGCCTTTTAAATGAAAGAAGCTGGTCTCCTTATTCATTTCCTTTGCAAATTCCTATTTAACCACTCCAAATCAAGATGAAACAAACAGGGATGCTGGTCCAGAGTCAGACTTTTTTTAGAAAGTCCCTTTACAGCGTGCCTAAAACCGATCGGCGGCCAAGTACCTACATAAGACGCTAAAGGTTGCGTTAGTGGAAGTTTTGTGTCTGGTTCAAGGCCTCCAGCATTGCCAGGTAGTTTCTAAAGCCTGTAATTCACTAAGTACCCAACAGACACTTCTTCCAATAGGACCTCTGAGTAGGAACAGTGTTTATATAGACTGTCTGAGACATGCGAATTGTGCTGAACTCCAGCCATAGCTCAACCAGTTATAACCAGCTGTCTGGGTTGGGAAGAAAACCAGGATAAACCACTGTGGCGTTGCCTTCCCGAATCTGCTGGCAGGGTGGCACAGCAAGCTGGGAAGTAGGAGCTCCTCAGAGCCCACTTTGCTGCAGTGTTAACGGGTGAATTTCAATATTCCTAATTGCATGGCTGGTCATTTTCATAACATGAAGAAAGGATCGGCTGGGAAGTGGCAGCGGCTGGGGGGAAGGAGATGCAGAGGGATGAACACCAAGCCAAGGAAGAAGAGTGGAAAAAGGGAAGAAATTCAACAGGTAGCAGAGTATTATTTCTCCCCAGGATTTTCATCCTGTAATCTATGGACTTTGTGAAGAAGAAGAAATGACCTATGGGATCAATTCATTATGCTAGTCCATGATAGAAAACATTTAGTTATCTACAAGTCAAGAATCAGTGTAATCACTTTGGCTATGCCCTTCCTCAGCCTCTTGTGGTGCTCAGCTTTTCCCATTTTCCAGAAGCCCCCTGAGGCGGCTGCGTGAGGCCCGCCAGGATCTGGTCCCGCCTGGTGCTGTCGCTGCTCCCCTTCACTGCTCTGCAGAGACTGAACAAGGGGAATCAGCCCCGACCTGCTGCCAGGGTAGGGGCGCCTGCAGGGAGCACCTTCCTTGGGGGACTGAAGGACTGGTGGACTCAGGGGGAGGGGTCCGAAGCGGCAGTGCTCATGCCATCGCATCCAGCTGGGGAATAAGCCAGGCCAACCAGAACGGTGATCCATGTCCCTTAGCTGCCCCCCGAGGTGGGCACCAGGCGGCCAGCCACCTCAGGGGTGCACAGGGCTATGGTGGATCTCCTCGCACCCCTCCTGGGAAGCCTGCGTGCTCGGTTACCTCCCTGAAATGCCCGTACAGCAACACGTGCAGCGTTGGGAACGGACAGGAGGAATGAGAGATCTGTGTGGCCGCAGGGCCACGACCTCATTGCAGTTACAGAGGTATGGTGGGATAGCGCACATGACTGGAATGCCATCGTGGATGGTTATGTAGATTTTAGGAAAGACAGGCCAGCAGGGAGAGGTGGTGGAGTCGCTCTCTGTGTAAGGGAGAACTGGAATGCATTGAGCTCTCCCAAGGGGTGGGTGCAGAATGAGTCAAGAGACGGTAAAGATTAAGGGGCAGGCCAATACTGGGGACACTGCTGTGGGTGTCTGCCACAGGCCACCTGGTCAGGAGGAGGAAGTCGATGAGGCCTCCTACAGGCAGCTGGAGGCGCCTCACGATCACAGGCCCTGCTTCTCATGGGGGACTTCAACCGCCCCGGTATCTGCTAGAAAGACAACAAAGCTAAGCACACACAGTCCAGAAGGTTCCTGAAAAGCATTGGTGATAACTTTTTGACATAGGTGGTGGAGGAACCGAGGCAAGGTGTGCTGCTTGACCTTGTACTCACAAACAAAGAATGGCTGGTTGGGGACATGAAGGTTGGGGCAGCCTTGGCTGCAGCAACTATGAGATGGTGGAGTTCAGGATCCTGCATGGAGGAAACAGGGCAATAAGTAGGACTGGAACCCTGGACTTCGGGAGAGCTAACTTTGGCCTCGTCGAGGACCTACTTGGAGGAATCCCATGGGTTAGGGCTCTGGAAGGGAGGGGAGTCCACGAGGCTAATATTCAAGCATCATTTCCTCTGAGCTCAAGATGGGTACATCCCTATGAGTAAGAAATCAAGCAAAGGGGGCAGAAGACCTGCCAGGATGAGCAAGGAGCTTCAGGCAAAACTCAAAGATAAGGTGAAAAAAGGTACAGACCATTTGGGAGGAATACAGGAACATTGTCAGAACATGCAAGGATGCAATGAGGAAGGCCAAGGTCCATTTGGAATTAAATCTGGTGAGGGAGGTCAAGGACAACAAGAAGGGCTTCTTCAAGTACATCAGCAGGAAAAGGGCGACTAGGGGAAACGTGGGCCCACTGCTGGATGAGGTGAGTGCCCTGGTGGCAAAGGACACCGAGAGGGAGGAGTTCCTAAATGCTGCCTTTGCTTCAGTCTTCACCACCAAGGCCAGCCCTCTGGCTTCCCAAATCCTGGAGGCAAGAGAGGAAGTCTGGAGAAAGGAAGGCTTTCCCCTGGTCAAGGAGGACCGTGTTAGACATCACTTTAGCAGACTTAACACCCACAAATCCATGGGCCCCGATGGGATGCACCCATGAGTGATGAGGGAGCTGGCAGATGTTATTGCCAAGCCTCTCTCCATCTTTGAAAGGCCATGGAGGACAGGAGTGGTGCCTAAGGACTGGAGCTCATGAGGCAACTGGGCAGCACAAATCACTGTAACCAGTAAGAGACTTTCAGCAGGAATGGACGAGTCATTCACGCCTGTGCTCTGAGGACATCTCCCCAAAGACAGGCTTTCTGGGCAGCGTCAGAAACTACAGTGCTAAGATAAAATGTCATATTTTGATGCAGAAATTCATATTTGAGTGATTCCCCCCATCCTTGAGACTGACACATTCAGATTGACTCTTACTAACGTGACTTTGTCCATTACTTTCTCAGTCTCCTTCTCTGCGTCCTTGTTTTCAGACTTCCACTTTTACGATCTATAAAGGCAAGCAAACAAAAAAAGATCAATTTTATCAAAATTTAAAAGATTTTTTTTATTTTTCAGTTTACAATGCAGACCCCAAAATATTAATTTTTTTTAAAATAAAACATTTCAAGTTCAGTTTTCATTTTACGACAGCCTATTGATTTAATAGCTAAGGAGAAAGTAATCTCTAAAACCAGGGCAAAGTAATACTTTATACATAAAATGTATGTGATGTACTTATATAAAATAATTATGCAACCAAGGAAAGGGGGGGGAGGGCGGCAGGGAAGAAATCTTGTACAGACAAAATTGAGGTGACAAAAGCAGCTGAGGTAATGAGAGTTAATATAAGCAGATCACAGACATTTATAAGAAAAGCATTCCTCTGCACAATTTGTCATTGGAAAAGCAGAGATGTAGATTTCCACTGTCATTGGGCCAATAATATTCTGCTAAGATGTGCATGCAATTACTTAACTGGTGCTACAGAAAGTGATTATTCCTTTTACTTGAATAGTAGCGTACCAAACTTCAAGTTATTCTGAGAATTCATTTTTGTTTAGAGAACTGTTTTGAGGCGTATGTCCTTATCAAGGCTGGCTCTCCTAGCTCTCTGATCCACGCTAGTGGTTCTTCCTTTAGCACTGGAAGCTGTTTTTTATTAGCACTTCATTTTTCGGGAGTACTTTTACTGCCATGAGTAGGAACTATTTACAAGGATAGCACAGTTCAATGTGGGTGATGTTCCCAGGGACCAGGAAGGACCATGTGTCCTAGCGGAGTCTCCTGTGCGTGCTCCTGGCCAAAGGAGCAGGTAAGGGTGCGGAGAAGAGAAAACCACAGGTGTGTTCAAGCCAGAGCAACCCAGCTCTCCGCAGGAAATTCCCCCTCCTCTACCCAGAGGCAGCTTCAGGCTGAAGGAGCGCCAGGAACTAAATGCTGGGCCCAGCACTGAATGAAGAGGATTTACTTTCCTCTACCACAGACCTCGGTAGTCTCTAACGTCCAGAAAGGTAGACAGTGTTGATGTGTGGGAGGAACGGCATTTTAAGAGCAGGATCTGGTGTGATGGCAATTACCCAAAGCTGTTCCTGCTTGCCTGCTCCAAAACCTCCGTGTAGCTACTGCACAGCTGTGTCAGCCCTCTTGTTTATCCATATGGCGTGTCCTGGACTACATCTAAGCTCTAGTGACTGGGGAGATGCCTGAGCTAAGTCCTATGAAGTTTTCTGACTGTTGTGAGTAATAGCTGGGGACACGCAATTGCTTTAAACAAATCTGTGCAGCAATACTCATAATTTCAATGGAATACACTATTCCCCAAATTTCAAAAAACAGGAAGAGGACGATATTGGGAAGCACTTGTATATTCCTTTGTATTTTCACATTGTGTACACTATATTGATACTCGCTCCCGTGCCCATATCCATCTTCACCTTCATCTCCAGGAGCAATAGCAAGGACACTGTATAACCAGTCTTTCTCAAGCATGAACTCTGGAGCTGAACATGACTTTTTTTTTTTTTTTTTTTAAGGAGAGGGATTTTTAAACCTCACTATCAGTTCATCCACCAAACCACCAAGAAAAACTGAATAACTCTCACCTTCAGTTCAATTATTCAGTTAATTCATTTTTGTCATTGCAATGAAATTGCAATATGAACTCTAAAATAAAATTTAGATCTCACGTTAAATCCCTGAAGTATTTTTTTGCTCCAGCTTAGCTGCTGTTCCACGATAATGAATTAAAGACTCACTTCCTTCCCATGTCTACTTCTGCTTGATGTATTTCTGTTCATCCTCTCTCTCAGTTACACAAGCTTTCTGCTTTTCACAAAAGGAGAAAATACTTTCCTCTCCCCACTTCCAAGGACCAGACTGTGCCAGCCCAGCTCCCATTGAACAGTTCCTCAAAGCTTACCTTACTCCATGAACAGTTCCACTGAATGCCTGAATAAAGCTGGCAGAACCTGGCCCCAAGAAGAACAATCCCATCAGTCCAAAGAGCAAAACAAGCCTGCAGCAACATCGCAGGGTACAGCTCCGAGAGGCACCAGCCCAGCTTGAGGACAGACAGAAGCAAGGTGCCAAGTTTGTGTTACAGTCTGGAAGAAGTTTGCGTAAGGTTACTGGAGGATTACGCAGAACTGGAGGGGTGATTCGCTTCTGATAGTCTGCTCGAGCAA
The DNA here is from genome assembly GCF_015220075.1 of Falco rusticolus. Taxonomy (NCBI): domain Eukaryota; kingdom Metazoa; phylum Chordata; class Aves; order Falconiformes; family Falconidae; genus Falco; species Falco rusticolus. Next base: position 21,311,463 of record NC_051198.1, on the reverse strand, counting down.
CTTACTGTTATGAGCTAGGGAAATACACCCCAGTTGTCTTTAATAGAAGTAACTCGCAACCTCTGAAGGATATATCATCTTAAAAAAGAAATCCCAACAGCTAAAAATCTGGATGCTGAGAAATGTACCATTCAATTACAAAGTAAATTATATGAGCCTCCTGTGTGTTGTTCTGCTCTCAGAAAGCATTAGCAGCTTCCTACTACTTTACAGTAATAACAGCAATTTCTTTACTTAGAGAAGCACAGTAAATCAGAAATAAAAGGTCCTCAAGAAAAATATATCTTGGCATCAATTCCTAATCAGAGGGGCACAAAAGGAGTTAAAAACCAGCAGAGCATAGCAAAGGATTGAGAAATAAATTGGTAGGAGAAATTATTCTGGGAGCCAGAGTGGGTCACAGTAAGTTAAACCGTTGACTGTGTTTGTTGTCTGAAATTATTCCAAAAGCAAAATTGTTCCAAGAGAGAAGGATAAATATCCCCGAGTAATCCAAACCAAAAATCAAATATAAAAGCAAGAATATTATTTAGTTGGATTCCAAGCCCATGTCATCTTGAAGGAAAAAAAAACCTCACCCAGGTTTTGCTCTCTATTTGTTTCTAAGTATGGAGGCTGAAGAGAAAAGCATTAGGGGAATGCGGGGAATTTCAGGGAGGGCACTAAAATTTTCTTACTCAGTTTACATACTGTGTATGTTTTCAAATATAGCTGATTTTGCCTCCCAAAATCTGATCTGGATAATACAGAACACTTACTGTGTTTCAAAGTATACTTGTACAAAGGAAGTAATCACTTCAATAGAAGCACAAAGTTAAATATATAAATTTGAACGCAGATTTTAGAACTGGGGTTCATTCTCAGGGCTGCTATACTCTGCAGCAGGGTACTGGTTAGCCTAAGTCTGAACCACCTGGTACCACTTTAGCAATTTCATACATAGGTGTAAACATGAAGGCTTTTAATAATTCCAGAGTATGTAATGACATTTGGTGTTTCAGGTCTTTCTATGTCTGTGTGCTAGGAACTACACACCCGCTGTGAAGTTAAAACCAGAAGTAAATGCATAGCTAAAGAAGGAGTAAACAATTATCTCTGCTAGTTTAGCAATAATTTAGCTTTAACAGATAGCATCACAAAACCTAAATGAATGGATTTGCTCTTTACTCATAATCATCAACGAAAGCAACCAAGCCAGTTACCTGCCATTGCTGCTCTGGGGCCATCCTGGTACAAGGCAGCACAATGCATCAGCATTTCAAATTCCATATTGAAGGATTTTGTTTGACTTTTTTTTTTTTTCTTTTATCTCTGAAGTAAATACCTCCACATGCATTTTAGAGGCTGTTGCTTTTAAAGGGACTTCTATTTCAGCTGATAAAGTATCATGCACTAAAGTTGGTTTAAAATAACAAAACGTAATCCCCCCTGTGCATACAGTAACTTACCTTTCGGGCTTCAGCAGGCTAACACAATTCTTTTCACCCAGAGAGCTTCAAGGGCAAACAATACTAGTATCTGTAAAGTATCAATTTTCCTTCATTTTTATGCTGCCAAGGACTCTTCCAATAATGCTTCTTTTTCCAACCATTAGCTAGATTTAGAAATAAATATATGTAAGAAATACAAAAGAACTGATGGATATGGAAGTAGACAAAAGCAACAAGTCTGGAGACCTCCTTCTTGTCCAGTCTATCTGAAGAGCTTAATAAACTTGTTTGAAATTACTCTGCAAATCAGCAGCATTTTTGAGACAAAAAAGGGAACAAACCCAACTGAGTTGAATTCAGTGTAAGTCTATTCAATTTAGTTAAGGATTTTTTTACTGGTTTAGTGGTTATTTCCCAGTATTGATGCAGGGTTATTACTACAATACACGAGCCAGCTACTCCTCCTACAGGTCAGCACATTGAGATCTCTGTTGATGAGAAAACAGTCCTGGTGTTTCAGAAGGTGGCATATTTTTTATCAATGCCCCAGCCCGATTACAGGCAGCGCAGTATTTCTGGAGGGAAACGAGAATTTTCTGCTGTCCCTTGCAGAAGAGATGAAACTGGGATCTCCATTGTTTGCATTCATTAAAGATCTTGTAAGAAATTTCCTAAGAGTAGGTTCTTTAACCTCAAGGCTTTGGCCAAATTCCAACTCAATTACTGTCTACCTGAAAATTCTCCCATTAAATTAGGATCGATATATTTGTCTCCTCCCTTAAACTGGTGAACAGAAGTGGCTTGAACTGCTAAGAGCTTTCTAGGCTTCATCTTCAAACAGGCTCATTTCAGGGTTAGGTTAAGAATATCAATACACTCACTTGACACAGGACTATATGCTGCAATTAGTATTTGTTAAATGTTTCAAATATGCACTTACAAAAGCAAATATTAAAGTGAAAAGCACAGCTCCACATTGTATCCAGAAAAGAAGCCGGGTAAGATCATGTGCAATAACTTGCTGAGAAATCCACTGACAAATGGTTAGTGGATTACAGATGAAGGCTAAGATCTAACTGCAGACCACCATGATGTGTTAATGTTTTTTTCAGATCCCTCTCACATAAACACAACATTTCCATTTCTCATACAAGGCAGAAATGTTTGTTATCCCGTGGTTACATGGACTATAAATTCATTGATTCATTTTACAGCTTTTGTTCTTTTGATTGCAGCATTTACCGGGGATGCTTAATTTGGATTGCCCAGAATGATGTCAACAGTTTCAGTGTATCCTGTATTTTAGGCTGTTGATGTAATAGTTCTTTTGCTGCATGTCTACCTTTTGAGAAAGCTTTCAGTAAAATACTGTTCATAATTAGAGAGGGTGGGGTACGCACTCAGAGAAGAACAACTCCTTGAAATATTTCTGGCAGTGAAATGCTTGCCTAAGGGCAGATCACCCCGTTCCATGGAAAAGCCAAGAAGGAAGAGGAGAAGCAAATCTGCATGCAAGACTCATGGTTCCTAGGGTACCAGCATCCCTGGATCTTTGCAGACTGTCTGGAAACACCTGCTTTTGAATTACCTTCAGCAGTTGCTTTCTCTCAGCTTCCTAGTGATGCTGGTCCTCCCACATCAGTCACACACCACCATCCTCGCAAAGGCTTCCTGGGGTCCAAGCACCAACAGTGGCAACCCTTCCACAGCGACTCTTCTGCAAGGTAATAAGGGCAACCTATGCCCTTGAAGTGGGTCCCTTGCTGTGGGACAAGTGTTCTGGGGGTGGAAGAAGGAGAAAAAAGGATTGTTGTTGGAGGTTTGGGAAATGCCCTGAAAATAACATCAACTGTATTAAAAGTGCAGAATTTTAAATGATGACATTGCTGTACATTTTCTAATTGATTTTTTGAAAGGATGCATTACACCAGAAACAAATAGCAATTTCTGTCCCACCAAAATGACTCTCTATGGTGTTTCAAAAGTATTTAGATTTGTTTCTGCTTGCCCCAATGGATTTCACTTCTAATAGTTTTTACAAGATTTTTTCAAAATACTACGAAAAGCAGTTGGATAGATTCCTCACAGGCAATGGTCAGCAATGTAAAATGCCTCCATATTCACAAATTTTCTCAGGTAGTGGTTTCAGCATCGTATTTAGCTGAGCTAAGCGGATTGCCAGGGAAAGGACAGTTCAGCTCCAGCTGCACGCTTCTGTTCCCCTCCTTGCACTGGCACTGGCACTAATTTAGGCTCTAATTCAGACACACCAGGGAACTGATTCCACTGAAAACTTTTAAAAAATCTTCTTGGGCTTTATCATGATCCTTCAGTCACTCTTGTTGATAGCAAGAATCACAAAAAGACTGCATAACAAAGGTATTCACCACACATATTTGGCACATTTAAGCATAAGCAGAAAAACATTCTTTTGAATATCATACGACACGCAGCAATTTCTATATAGTTATGCTTTAGAGAGAGTATTTCATACTATCTTTCAACAGAAGAAAACACGTGCATCAGTTTTACTGATTAATTTAATAGTATGACATGTCATTTAGTGCCTGGATATATCAATAACGTGGAAGAAAATGGGAACTTAGCAATGAGAATAAGGGCTAAGGAAATCAGCTAAGGCAACAAAGGCAGTCTGCATCAAAAACAGAATTAAAGGGTATTCTCAATTCCCAGTCCCATGCTTAGACCAACGCATACCACCACAGCCTTCCCTTGCTTTATTAACAGGTATGCTCTGGAGCCTGGAAACAGCCAGACTTGCCCTTTCCCCATCAATGCAGCTACTTTACACTATATACTGGTGCTGTCGATGACAGTAGTTTGTATTTGCTGGCAAGCCTTATGTAAAGAAGTTCAGTTAAAAACCCGTGTGCTTGGAAATAAGGAAACATACAGAACGGCTTCATCCCAACTGTCAGCTTGGCTGTATGCGTAACAGATGGTGAAGGCTGAGCGGTTAATGCTATTACTTAGCCTATTGGCCTGGCTTGTGCGCTCCGAAATGTTTTATACTGTCTCAGAAAACTGCAACAAGCTTGTGTGATGATTTGCCACTGAGGCTTACTTGGATCTAGCTACATATTCATGACCTTTAGCCTAGCTGACTGATTTGGAGCTTTTAAAAAAAAGCTGATTAAATAGCTTTTTTTTAAAAAATAGATATGAATGATCTCTACGTTTTATCTCTCTATGATTTCCTAAGAATGCCAGACGTTCTCTGGTGAAGGCATTAATTAGCAAAGGCTTGTGTGACTGTCATTTTAGTCGGTACTTTAGGTCTCTGCATAGGCAGATGAAAATGCTATGACAACATGGAAAATGTGTATTTAATAGGCAAACGGGGTACAAATCTGGTCTCCTTTGGTGTTTAGGTCTGCTCCCTTTCTGAACTGTCGGACCACTGCAACAAGAACTGATAGGACAGGATATAGCTTAGGCTTTGATTATTGACTGCTTATTATCTTTTATATTCTTATTTGTTATTTATGAAGCTGAGCTGGCCTGGTATTCTGAATTTCTGTTTACAGTTAACCTTTAATTGTAAACAGTGGGCTACAGTGATCGAGCTATCTTCATGGCAGTGATTGAAACCAGGACTCTCTCAACTGGGAATGAAAGATGATTTGAAAGCTTCTTACTTCACACTAGCAAAAATGAAAGCAGAATGTCATTTTTGCGTAATGCAATGAAATAATATGAAAGGCTACAAGGGGAGATTTCATTCTCCCTCCAAAATATACATATTAGTTCAACATGATCTTACACAATTTGACAAGAGGATTTTCATTATTAATAAGATGAAATGTAAGGCTTCTAATTAAGTGGAAAACAAACCAGTGTAAACTACACTCAGAACACACAAACCTATTAGGTTTTGAATTTAATAATAAATCATTTATCTAAAGCCCAGCTGATTTGTTGCATGATCTTACTTGATGAGAGTTTATTTCATTTCTGCATTTTTTTCCTTCTATCCTTGCTATTCTTAATGCTGATACAACAGAAAATTTGTTTTTTCAAATCCCTATGCTGAAATGTTGCTACTCAGAATGATTAGCAGGTAACAAAATGTCTTAGTAATAGTCTCATTAATTTGGGGGAAGTAATTTACAAGTAAAATGAAACATCTAATATGAATCAAACACTCAATTAGAACTGCACTGCTAGACAGTAAAAACAAAAATACTAGAGAACGAAAATGGCCGCTACAATTTTCAGTGGGAAAAATGCTAAATATCCCTTACCCATAGGAGTTTTTGGAAATAAGTAACTAGTGACTTCAAAGCCATTTTAAATACTTTCTAATGCAGAATTTGCCACATGAAGACAACTATTCAGAGAAAACCTTTGACCAGTAAAGTTGTATCTGCATACAAGTGCTGTAACGTGGCTCTAGCTGTCCAGAGCAACTGCGGTTGCACAACAAACCATGTAACAGCTATGAGCATTGCACGTAATCCTGCTCAGCTACACGCACGAAACATGGGTGACTGAAAGGTGCCACACATGCAGCTGAAAGCTAATCATGATCCACAGGTTTGTTAAGTCTTCTTTTTTTCTGTGATCTTTGAGTAGAAAATGGCTGTTCATATATAGTGAACAACTACCACCACACAGATAACATACTTATTCTGCCATGTTTTCCCATCTTCATAAACCCTCACTTTTTAAACAACTCTCTCCTAGTTCATATTATCACCTCTTAATAAAGCTCATATAATCCGGAGATAACATTTTGTTTTGGTTTGTTGGTGTTTTGGTGGGTTTTTTTTCTGATGTACCAAATGTCTTCTGACATCTTCTAAAGAATATGGACACAATGTAAGTGCTCCTCTTGATGTTTCTGAAGTACCAAATACGTACCAGTCTCCATATGGAAAGACAAGTTATTTTTAAGTGTATAGCCTTTTGAAAATGCCAGCCTTAACAGCAGCAGGCACCACGTTGTTATCTTATTTGTAGAAGTCCTAGGATTTGCACAGATGACGAGGATGGGTCTAGATGATCAGGATCACATAGCAAAGAAATGCACCCTTCTCTACTGTCACGGGGTAAAAGTCACTAGGCTATGTTCCTTTCATCTGCAGAAATGGGAAGAAACGACAGAAGCTTTTTATACTGTTATACTTCTTACCTTTAGGATAGGAAAAGATGCTTTAATTGTAGCAATAATTCTTTTTTTGATATATGCTTATATGTATTAAAACGTACATACACTCAGGAACATCCTAAAGCAAAGCTGCCACGACAGCCCAGAAAGCTTTTTTCTAATATGTACCACAAAAATCTTTAGAGGATAGTATAGAAGATATAAGCTAGGTCACAGTAAAATTAACACTTGTTACTTACAGAAAGTTTTCTTTCATGTTTAAATCAAACCTCAATTATTTCAGCCTACTTAGTCCTCTGAAAGTGGAAGTTAAGCATGAATACGTTAGATGAGATCTTTTTGAGAAATATACGTGGGACAAAGCAGCAGAAAGAATTGCAGATGAGCCCAGAAAAAAACTGTGTAAAGTCAAACAGAACGATCACCTGAGTGTGTCTTTATTTGCCAGTATACACATCGTATTTGTCAGAATGTTACCACACTGGTTAATTTAAAATACTCTAAGTAGAAGATTCATGACACCAACAGAAGACTATGAGGAACAGAAAGGGAATTGGGGAAACTTAGGAAATTTGGAAATGGAGCCAAAAATGTCTAAGGGCTAGGATTAGTTAGCTTGCCAAAATTGAAAAAGTTTTTCTTCTCTTTCATGCAGACAGCAGTTCAAATGGTTGATGAAGTGTTACTGTCTTCTAAACAGTGAAGTCTATTACATTTGTTTACGATCTAATGAATTCCAAAGGAATGTGACAACAACCAGTTTTAAAAGTGATTTTTCCTTTTTTTCAAATACTTTCCAGCAATTAAGTACACATGCAAAAAGCTGATTCCACATACAGAAAATACTTTGAAATAACCAAAGGATACCCATTCCAGTCCTCAAACTGACAAAAACACATTTCACAGAGTAATTGGTACAAATAGAGAGAGCAAACAAAGTACAAATCCACAGCTGCAAAGCTTCAGATACGCAAATGACTATTTTAATGTTGTGACAGATCCATGGCTTGAAAATATACTACAGCATGTTTTAATCAAACTAACATGGGATTAAAGTCGCCTGTGCTGTACAGGTAAATGTAGTTAAAACCAGCTGGTGGCATTCCATCTCTCACCAAAATCAGAATAGTAATGCGATGTGTATGCTGGAAGGCCAGCTTTTTTTTTTTTTTTTTTTTTTTTTTTTTTTACAAAGAGAGAACTGACAACATTAAACTAAACTTGCACACTGGAAACCCTCAAGATTAATATGCAGTAGCACAAAAATGATAAAAGTAGGTTTTTGCTAGGTAATAATAAAGAAAACAAACCAACAAGTATCTGACAACACACAGCTGGAGATACTGTAGATACAATGTGACACTTAATTATAAATCTCTCTGGGGATTTACAATCTGACACCTAATACGCAGATCTGCACATTCATCACCAGAACTCCTGTTTTTACCTGTTGTGGATCAAACTGCCATGAAACGTGTATCTTCATCTGAGTTACAACGACAGTTTCAAAGTCCTAAGAATTTAATAAGCTGCACAAACTGTTAATTTGCTCTAATTATGTTACTTTCAAAATGTAAAAAAAAAATAAAATATTTTTTTTTAATTACTGCCTATTCAACTTAAAAAAGTAGCAGAAAATAAAAGCAGCTCAAGGAATTCAGAAAATAGGGGTGAATTCATTCACAGACATTAGTTAGGGGCTCCAAGGTTCTGTACAGAAATGAAAGTATGAAAACAAAATAAGCAAACTCAAGAAAGGAAACGTGCACTGGTATTGCACCTCTAAAAACTTTGGCAAAAATGTTTGGTTTTTTTTAAATGCATATAATGAGGAGCATGGTTGATAACATGACTGCAATATACCCATTTTCTACAATCTTTGACTGATACATAAAAATAATTCTCTGACTTCTGTGCCGAACGGGACTTGCAACTATAACCTATTCCCATTAAAACTGTGCTTGGTGTCTTCAATATTTAAGGCTATACATGCACTGACATTTAAGGAATTTCAGGTTGAAACAGTAGTTGAAAACTGTGTTATATTACATAACTTATACAACGAAGGGACACCAGTAGGAAATGTACATACAATGCGGCATGAGCCTGTTTGTGTAAGACCAGCATACACTAGACAGTTATTATAATAATATAAGACTTCAGACACAGAAAAAACGAATCTGTTCTCAAATTTGCACACTTCAGATATAGGTATAAAATGGGTAAAACAAGCTCATTTGACACCACTAACTCATGTTTTTGCTTACGATGGGATTTTGATTAAAACGCACAAAGAAATACAACTCAAACACTTTGCTACCGATACAGTAACAGACAACCAGTCCGAAAAGAGGTATCTTGAATTCTCAGCTATGAGTCACATTTACAGAAGCCCGTTTTATGTTTGTTCAAAGAGATCCATTATATCATTTCTGTCTTTAAGTAATAGCAAGTCCAAACATTACTTGTCCAAAGAATTAGAAACAGATTTGGTTCTTTGGTTAACACCATGTGACTTACATCAGACACAGGAATCAATTAAGAATAAACAGTCGTATGAGGAGGTTTCTTGGGAAGGGGGGGGGCAAGGAAGTAAAGGGGAAAACTTCAAATTCAAAGAAATGCATTGTGTTAAACTGAACGGCCATTTGAAACCTCCCCTACTAGGAATAATCAGGTTAAGACATCTCTTCAGTTGCAGTGGCATTGCTTATACACCGTAACTTTAGTTTCTCTGCTTTTTAGTTTTATACAAAAGAAAGAAGGCACCGAGTGCATCGGTGGCATACAGGCAGTATAAAAGTACACAAGAAAATGCTACATACCATTTGTTTCACACTTTTCAAAAATGCAGTGAATGTGTGCTATCTCTATGCAATATAATGCTTCACAGATCCAACTCCTTACATCCCAATGAAAGAACGAATTAAAATGTGAAACACATTTTAATAATCTTGCTGGTAACAGCACGATTCAGTATTTGTATTCACTAAGATCTGTTATTAGCTTATAGTCACCACAAAACAAGTTCAAAATTACTGAAGATCAAGGGAACTATAATCTATAACTATACTTTTGGGACAGAGCCAGCAGCCTTTACTCAAGACAGATGTCCCGCTAAGAATGGAGAGGAGGCTCAGTTTTATCATTTATTCATGTTAATAGTGCCTTTCTCTGAGTCATCCTGGAGAGATAGATGGAACTGCTTATAAGGAAAGGTACTACACAACATGAAAGACGTGTGGTTAAACCAGGACCTGAGTAAAAGGCAGTAGGTTCAGGCCCTTAGTCTCTATATTAGCACTTTAGATAGTTTAACAGTGATATAGCTTGCTCATAGAGCATTTAATTTTACATTGATAAATCATTTTATATAAAAATAGGTAAGAAAGCTCTGTAAGAAAGTATATACTATATAAGGAGAAATCTCTCCTTAAAAAAAGCAAAAAGAAAGGGAAAAATTGAATAAAAGGTTTCACTAATTACACTTTGTCACGAAAATCACATTAAAAATAGTTATCGTAAATCAAACAGTACTGAGCACTAATGAACCTTGTGGTTTACTGGAAAGGACAGCAAACTAGCTGTACAGTAAAAAAAGATGATTGCTCTATCTCCTTTTTTGTAAATATTCCCTAATACATTCAACTCTTTAGAAATTTTCTTAAAATATCATAATAAGCCATTTGCAAAATCTACTATCAAAACTTGTTCAAAGCCCTGCTCCTAGCTTGCATGGTGGCCTAGAGATTACATCTCAAAGCTGCGATAATGCTTCTGGTTAATTCTGTAAATTGATTCAGACTCATGCTTTGGAAATGAACAAAAAATTATAAAGCAATCCACTTTAGACCCTTGGCATGCAGTGAACATCCACAGGATTTGGGAAACACAGCAAAAAATTAACTCGGTACAAGTGGCAGGATTCCTGCCCTCAGATGTAAGAGAAAAAGAGGATGACATTAGCAACATCCCTGAACGTCCATGAGGTATTCCTTCAGCGGTATGGTATTACTGCTTCTGCTTTCCTGAGTAGGGTCCTCAGAGACAGGCAGCTTTGGGAGGCCAAATGCCATCTTGACCAGTAGATGCTTCCAAGGAAGTGAATGAATTCTTCTTGCTATGAGGCTGGCCTTGCCCATTTTCTGGGCAGAGCCGTTTCCTCCTCTTCATTCCCACAGGAGCAATACTACCCGCTTGCCTGACTTCTGGCACATTTCACTGCATAAGGATCTTATTTCTATATTATACTAGCACAAGCCTGCACAGCTAAACCTGGTCCAGCACCTATCAGACCAATTAACTCAGTCACACTATGTCAGATATGAACTAAGCTTTTCATTAACGAAGCTGTACCGTATTCAGGTAGGCATAATATGAGCAGACACGTTGGGTACACAAGATTTCTGCATAGTCTGCAGAAAGGGAGAAACCCTGCTTGAACTTAAGGAGGGGCAGTGATAAGTTCTTAAGGCTGAACTACCCACGTCACCGTAGGCCAGCTGGTGCTCACCCTAGGCAAATAAACACCATCTACCCTGCTGACATCTATAAAGTACACTCTGTTAGACAGGAGCCATGGAATGCCCACACAGACTGGTGCTGCTTTGAACGCATAAACTCCCACAATTCACATGTCACAGTTTCTCCAAGTAGGGCCCTCTGAGGGCCACAAGGCTCCAAGTGTGGAATCTGAGTCCCTCTTGCTGCCACTGTATGAAGCCATCTCTTATTTTAATGCTCTCACACTCAGATGGCATCTCTTCATCAGGCGTTGATTCACTGACAAGCAAACGCTCCCGTGACTTTCCCCTCAAAAACTACCATCAGAACAAAGCAGTCTGAAATCCAGCTGTGATGTACTATAAAATCTGGCAGTTGAGTTAAACAGACCAAAAATACAGAACATTCTTGATGGCTCATTCTAAAAATAAACTTTGCTGAATGTTCCAGTTAAAATGATCAAGATGTTTGGGGACTGCTTTAGCACATTTAATATTAAGTTTCAAAAATAATTCAGAAGCTGAGGAAAAGAAGAAACGAAAATAAGAGATAATGATTAAATAACAAGTTTGTGACAGCATCCAGACATTTGGGCTTTTATCTCCATTCATAATTGCAATCACAATTGGTTGTGTTGCAGGTGCCATGCTTTACCCACCGCTCTAACCCACTGATCCTATTGCACTTCCCACTTTAAGGGTCAGGTCTACTCTCCTGTCGATGCCTACGGGCTCTTCTCATTAACAATAATGGAAGGCAGGCATGCACATCAGTGGGAGAATTAAATGGATGTTCAGCTGTTACTGAGAATTCAGTTTCAGGAGGAAGCCAGTCTACCTTACAAGTGATGAGCCATAATTTTAAAGACTGCTTTAAAGCAGGACAGCTTTTTTTTTTTTCCCCCTCCAGAAAAGCATGATGAATAAGTCAAGGCTCAATACAACTCTTGGCTAAATGAAAGGGCATTCTGCTGGTAGTTTTAAATTGGAAGAGCTCAGGCCAAAAGGCTTCCCCTCAAATCTAATTCTCTGATTTTATCACAGACTTTTTGTTAGAACTTGTACACGTTAAGAGCAGTCTGTATTCAATTCCTACATCAAAATGTCTCCGTCAAAGAAAAAAGTTTCCTCCTTCTGCTTCACTGCATTACAACTGATAGTTTGCATTTCAGAAATCTTAGGGAGTTGGACAAGTCACAGAAATATTGCACCGGTACCTTACTGTAAGAGGTGCAGAGTGCCCTTGACTTCTAAAGTCCAATGACTGCCACAGACAGCTTCTCAGGGCGGTGGGGAGTTTGCAGAAGCAAGTCATTAGGGAGGAAAGAGAATAAATCAGTAACACAAACACACATTTTAGACAACGAAAAAACCAGCTTCAAAGGTGCGAAAAATGGGAAGGTACTGATGCTGGCACTGCACCTGCCATCAGGAATGGTTGCAAAAATTTACAGGTGAAAGTATCTCCTACGATAAATGCCACAAAAACGGTTTTCAGCTCAAGTATTCTCTTCGTTGACGAATAATGTTCAGCTCCAGTGACAGCACATACATTCATTCCAAGGGCTCACCATATTTCAAAACCTAATTATTGAGGTTAGAGGATTTTAATTGGATTTAGAAATTATGTTGTATTTCCCAGTAACTGAGCTTACACCTTGCCTAACTTCTGCCTTTGAAGTCAGACCTTGCAGCGTGGTTACAACGTGGACGTCTTAAGTCCTGAGCACGAGGCAGCACCATGGGGACTAAGCTTGGAATCTTACCAGAACTGTCCTCCTTCCCTGTGCCACTCAGCTGGACGGGGAACAGAGGCATGGCCCTGCTGCCTCCTTGCCTCCACGTATGTGGGAGACGGCAATGTCCTGCAGATGCTGTACGATCTCTCATCCTTCTGCGCGGTGGTTTCATGCTTGCCTGTACTGCCCTTCCCACAGAAAGGAGCTAACAAACTTTTTCATATTTATAATGCTTTAAGAAGACCTAAGTGAAATGTTCTAAACACGATACCAAATAAATCATATGCAGAAAGGATACAGTATTTTCAAGAATAGAATCTGTAAGAATGTCATTGTTCTATAATTATTTAAGGCTACACTGACAGAAACAGATTCAATTCAGGAATTGTAATCTTTACATGGTATATTGGCACACAGAAAAGTAAGTAATTTGATAAACTCTTCCAAGTACTTCCTATACTTTTGAACAAAGGTAAACAACAAAAAGCACAACTCTGAGGAAAACACAAATGCCTCTAGTTTCTGATACTCTGTCCTTCAGAAATTCTGTTCCATGCTTATAGACCTAACTGAATGCAGAAAGCCACACTGTATGTCTAAGCCCTTATGCAGCATTTAAAAAAAACCCCCAATATCTGAAGGCAGATTTCAAATACAAAAGAATAGGTTTGCATAAAGCAATAAGAAAACAAAATTACAAAATTACAAACAAATCAAATCATAAGAGTGGGATCTAGGAAGAAAAAAACAACGTGACAACTATTGACACTATAACTAATTCATAAAAATCCCAGGGCGAATCTAATTAATGGTGTGACTGGTTTTGCATGGTAAATACATATTCTACTGCCTCAAAATTAACATTTCCACTCAATATACATAGTTCCCAGTCTTTGTACAGTATAAATCCAAGTATGCCGAACCTCCTTCTGTGAAGCACAGACTGGATGCGGATACCTTGGGAGAAATCACATGATCTAGAAAGAGAATCTTCTTTGCAATTGTGCCCAACACAGACTACTATAAGTCTGCTGTGTCTAAAGGAAGATTTCAGTGTCTTAGAAATCTGAATGGTTTAGACATAAAACTGAAGCAATGCAACCTACAAACACAAATCCAAGTCATGACACAGTTTAATGTAGTTTGGTTCTGTGAGAGGTTATTTGCTGCACCTTCCAAACTGACTTCTTCATTTGTTCAGTGGTGATGTTAAGTATATTCTCCACTGGAACTGATTTTCTCAGTTCTTGCTGTTGAATTGTACGGTAGTTTATAAAGCACAGCCTGTACAAAGGGACAACCATCAAGAGACAACTTCCAGCTTTAGGAAAGAGCATCTGAATATCCACAAACAGAATGAGTAAAAACATTTCCACATCCACTGAAAAAAATTGCTTTTGAACAGCTTTCAAGTCAGTTTTTCTATTATGTGGAAAGCTTGGGAAAATCTGAGCATTTTCCTTATGCATATAAAATTAATGTTGATGTTTTATTAAATTCTACACTCAACGTTACATTTCACAAACTGAGCAACAAAAACGACTGAAAGAAACAACTTGTGTTGTATTACTCCAAGACCATTCCTGTTTAAAGAAAGTTTTTGCATTATTTGTGTTTAGTAAATAAAGCTTCTGTAAATGAAGCAGCAGCACAATACCAGAAAAAAGAAAAGGCCTGTAATGTTCTAAATTTTTAGATCAATAAAACCTGAAAGCCTGGCTCTGCAAATAAACCCCTCAAAAGGCACCAAATAAACCAAGAAGTGGAATTACAATGTCCTTTAAAAAGGACATAATGAAATTGTTAAGTAGCGTGAGAATTTGAGAACCATGGGAAATATCTTTATTATAGCACGCTCACTGTCCCCAGTCTCACTGTACTTGACTCTCTGTATACCCTAAAGCCAGGACTGTTCAAAGGTATTTTAAAGAAATTCAAGAGAAAAACATTTGTCCTAATAATAACGCTCTAGGCTACCACTAATTCTCTCAATAAAACCCAAAACTTCACTCTTCTACCCACCAAATGCTACCACAGTGAGCTCCCACATTAGTAAGTCATCACCATTGTTTATAAAAGATCGCTTGTTTTCTATACAATAACAATTAAAAGTAAATTAAACTTATAATTACAGGCAAAAAGAATATTTAAATTGGGAAGCTTTTAAAAAACGTTTACTCAATACTCCACAATTTCAGTAATGAGTCAGATTCAGCAGTCAGTAAATCAGTGTGATTCCAGCTAAAGTATTTGGGACAGATAGGATTCTCAGAAGCACTGACATTTCCCTGATTTTGGTGGAAGCCATGAGGGTTTATCTGATGGCAAACTTTCTTGTGATACTGAGGCTTCTCAGTTGTGTCATTAGAAAGCTGTGCTTCCCAACTTGAACGTAAGCAAAGCAAACTTCTATTCTGGGTGTGAACATTCATTCAGTTGCTGGCAAATCACTAGAAAAATAACTCACTGGTGTTCTCTTCTCCAAGAAGAAAGGTAAAAACTCCTGCCCTGCTCTCTACTTCCAGCAAACAGCATATGGTAATACCTAAACCAGCTCAGAACAGACTCGAACTGATATCTATTTCAACCGAAGCCATAGTATTTCACATCCATTCAGAGTAGTTCAACTCCTGCCACCTCCTTCACAGTATTTCAACCTAACTTCCTACTGCTGACATTTTAAAGAAATCTGTATCAATTTGTTTAATGAAAATATATTTCAGTAAAGTCATGCTCTATGAGCTTCCTACATTGGAATACATGAATACAGGAAGTGCTTTCAACAGAAAGTTACATAGTTTTACAGTACAACCTGTCTAAGGAGACTTGGAAGGGACCAAACTAATGATCTGGTCTCTTTGGATTAGGCAGAAGTACAGGCAAGAGGGAAAAACCCAATTTATGCCATATATAGAGCTCGTTCCTGTCACAGATTGAAGAAACATTAGTTTGATGTCAAAGTTCACCTGATGCCCAAATGCTAGTATTTTTCAAACCAACTGCATATCAAAAAATGAAAACTTACTTGTACTAAGCTCCTGGAAAGAAACTCAGTGTGTAACAACAGTATATTCATATTTGCTATATTACTAAGTGTTCTCCACCAGCAGGGTCTTTTTTTTCTTCTGCTCTACAGATCATTAACTTTTTCTCAGTGCAAGTTATTGACCTTTAATCTGAACGCAGGCAGGTCAGAAGCTACAGTATTAGAGCAATACAAACAGTACACAAGGAGGAGCTCACAATAATTTGGAGAACCTTACATAAAATGTTTCTGAATTGAAAACCACAAAACAAACCCAAACAAATACAGCATCAGGTGGATGGGGGAGGGACAGCTAACGTATCTGGGTACAGCAAGGCTTCTCTGACACCGAGGAAGTGTCTGACACTAAGTGAAGATTATATACTAAATCCCGCCATTTTGCACATTGTGCGTTCCTTACGATGGAATGCTGACCTCAATTTTCATTTTTTACTTTCACAACAAATTTGTTGATCGTGACCGGGGATGATCGATCATCTTCTTGAGAGACCAAACTCCCTTAAAACCATGACTGTACTCTGTACCATCCATTACGATTCCAGTAAAGTATGCCATCTACATACTTGCTGTCCTTTAGACTCCTTCATTTCAGTCCAGTGATTGAGCTCATCTTCTCCTGAGCTGTTGAGACCTAAGGAAATCCACCCTATCATCTCTTTTCGTTTCATGCTGCGCTTATTATATACAGACAGTATAAGCGTCACATCTGACAGCTGAAAGAGTGCCACTTGGAAAACGAAGGTTTCTTTGTATACTGGATTTGGCTGTCCTCGGCGGATTGAAGTTTTGCATTTGGACATCTCTTGCCCCATCGAGTTCAGCAGTGTTAACTTAACATACGTATCTACAAAATAAATCATATTTTGGAATGTCAGATATCTTAAAACAAAAGTTTTGGAGAATGAGATATACAAGATAAAAGGATATGGTGTATACCAGGCTGACTGAACACGGCTTAGTTTAGACACATGGAAAGATGACAAGTAAGCAAAGTATTACAAACACGCTAACAAATTAACTAGCTTCAGTACTATGCAAATGGATTAAGTTAAAGGTATACCTCATAATCCTCTTCCCATTGACCCCCGTTGTTTTTTCTAAACAAACTTAAATTGCATTAACACTTAGCAAGCTCCAGCTAGCCACAACACTGTAAAGCGTACCACTGAATTTTCAGAGAATAAACTAAGTGGAATGAAGGCAACTAATGAAGAGAAAAAAAAAGGTGTCAATATACAGTGATGATATCAAAACAGCCAGAAGGAAATGCTTACGAATAATCTCTGCATGGATGTGGTTCTCACTTCGGGCTTTTCAATTTTAGTTATTTTAAGACCCAAATATAGCAAAGTGTATTCAAAGGTGGAAGTTTACACAATACAAAAAAACCTACTAATTCTGCTAATTCCTAATGAAGAAATAAATTCAATACGTCTTTAAAAAGAAGTAAATTTTTGCATAACTCAAGACGGTTGTTTAAAACATAGCTTGTACAGTGCTCTTAGGAAGTACCTTTAAGAAGCTCATGCAAGTAAATGTGGTTAGCACACACTGGGTGTTAGCACTTGGGTAGAAACCCTTATTTTTAAAGCTCTATTTTCATTTGACTAGAAGCACCAAGCTATGCTCCTGCAGAAGGATGCACATTTCATGAAGTTAACTGGTTTTAAGAAATACAAAACAATCTGGTGTTTCATTCTTTATTCCTATCATATTCAAATTAATGAATAATGTTATTAAAAGTTTGGAGATTATGTAAAAAGAAACATATTGAATATATTCACTTTGCAGGTATACTGAAATCCCAACATCCATAATCAGAGATAAATGCAACTTTTGCATTAGAGTGCACCACAAATAATAAACACAGACTTTTATAAACTAGTATGGTAGGCAGCCATAGATAGCTTTACTGCTGGCAAGTTTTCTTTTGCATGAAAAAGACAACATCCAATTAGTTTCTACAGGAACTCACCTCGGATTATATAAACCTGTCCACCTATCAAGTGTTTTAGACAACAGAACAGTCCGTCTGACAACAGGGGGTGGAAAGCAGTAAAAGAAATAATGACCAGATGTCAATATTTGGGTGAGAGAGGATCAAAGGTTAAAGATTAAGAGGAAACACTATTCACTGGCATGGAAGAACACAAAACATTAGCAGCATAGATCAGAAAAAGGATTGAACAAAAGGATTGTTGGGTAAAATTTAATGAAATGAAAATTTTGTGCAGTTTTTGTGTAATCTTTAACAAAAATTACACCGCTTACATAATGGGTTATCTTAGCACTAATAGCTACTGGGTTCTAAAGCACACTGAACATAGAAAGAATCATGCACATGATCAGGTTATAGAAGACCGGGTAAAAATCACTGTATTCTTTTTATCAAATCTTACGCTTTTTCATGCAAACTCCAGCATATTACGAAAAACTGCACACAGTAATTATGCTTCATATATTAAAAGCAATAAAATGAAAACTCACTGAACTGAAAACTAAGCTGGTTTTGCCCTTAGCTGTTATAGTTACAGATACTTGATGGTAGTACTTCAGTTCTTGAGTAGTGATGGACTTGGGCATGAGAATGACTCTGATCTAAGCTCTAAGAATAGCTGAAGGATGCTTACATCTGAAATTTAACTATGGGTCTCTACCCAAAATGTAAAAATCTCACTTGTTAAAATCCACGTGTTTATGAATCTAACGTGTGCGTGCATGCATACATACACACACATGCATTTAATGTGCAAAAGCTCTTACACCTTTTAACAAAATTTTAACGAGTACTAAGCAGCATCTTTTTCTCAGATGAAATATTACCTGTCACACAGAGAAACAAAGACATGTTCTAACATCAACTGTTACTGCCTGCAGGATTTGGCCTATTTGCCTGTATTCGGTTGCTAAATGAGTTACCATATAACATATAATATGCAGCAGAGAATTATTTACTACCAAGAAGCAGAAATGTAGGACTCAATCCGTATTTGCTGCAGAAGAGTTTCACAAAAATTGCACAGGTTTACATCATCTACACTACTGAAAGGATCCCATGTGGGAAAGAAAAATAGCTTTCATTTCTATCACAGTTTCTCAAGACCTGAATGAAAACTGACCTGGCACACGTGCTTTCAGCACTTCTCAGGATTTTTGGATCACTGATGGTTTAGAGAGAGGCTGGTATGTGTCCATGATATGCTTGACAGTGAGTTAGGAACTGGCAGTGGTATACACCTGGGTCCAGGAGTTTACATGAAGGTGTTACCACTGCTGGGGGCAGGGCAGCGAGGGATGGCACTAAAGAGGAGAAATTTGGATTCCACAATGTTCTGTGCATGGTCTTAGGAGACCCAGAAAGTGCACTAGTTTTCAGCTTTCTAGAAACAGCAGAACTCCAAACCTTTACTTGCCTAAACAGAACTGGACTACTAGTATTACAAATACCAAAACTTCCCCGTGTCCTTCAGAGGGAATGAAAAAAGGTAACACACAAGATCTTCCCTCCAAAAAGGTTAGACCGAACACAGTATTACAGGGCTATGGGCCAGTTCTACGCTACTTACTTGCCATCTGAAACAGATTTTGACCCCAGAGACATACACAACTGTTAGCTAGACAGCATGGGCTCACAGAGCACATTTTGGGAATTAACACATCAGGGAATGAACATGTCTGTCTTCAACACAAGTACTGAACCCCTATCTAACTTGCACATTCTAAACATAAGACAAACTTGGCTTCCTCTAGCGATTCCAGAAAGATAAGCATAAGCCACCTACTGTTTTTGCTTTAAGGGCACACATGGTCCCTTCTCTCCAAGTCTTCTCTCCTGTTCATTCCTTCCCCCACCCCAGTGTCCTTGAGGCTTCTTGGCTTTCCCCATCTATTTCTATGCTTTGTGTCCAAATAGGTGACTCAGGCAGCTCCCTAATTATGTAAAAGTATTGGAGATTTTACTTTTGCCTTCCTTCTCTGGCCATATTAACAAAGTCTGGCTTCATCAGTGTGAAAAGTATAGAGAAAGCAAAGCACAGTAAAACTAAGCCAAATGTAATTAACAGATCGAATAATACATGGGTCAAGAAAGAAAGAGGAGAGCATCAGTCTCAAGTTGTTTGGCTTATTTCCTAAACTCTGAAGACAAAGTGAGATGTGCAAACCACTTATAAAATGTTGGCAGACTGCTACATAATCTACTAGTGCCAGATAATCTGCTCGTGCTATACAAACCTGGGGATTAAGAAAAAGAAAAAGGGGCTAAAACCTGAGCCTCCAGACAAAATCAAGAACAGGCAGGTATGTCTGGCTACAATTCATGTAAATCAGTCTCATCATCTAAAAAACAATAACAAATAATTTTTTAAAAAGTTCATTACTGAACTTTCTCAAACTATATCAAAGAATTAGAGACAGTAAAAACATTCTGTGTATGTGACATTCCATCTGGCTCCAATTTGGAAGTATATAAAGTTCACAGATATTTCAGACAAATGTATTTTTGAACAAATGATTGAACACACAGTTCAAGTCCTTTCCGATGGCGAACATTCCTTCTGCACAGTAAATACGCCAAAGGTCTCTTATTTCTTTCTCCATTGTCGTCACTGACACTCTCAAGTTACATATATTACTACCACATATACACAGGCACATAAGCAATTAAAGACTACAGTATCAACCCCTCTAGGAACAGCAATAACCGTTCATATTAATATTAGCTGGCATGTACTTTCTCTTTAAATACTAACTTTTTATTCTTGGCCTGTGATGTGAGGCATTAGTAATTTAGCAATTAATCATTATGATAAAGGTAATTTATTAGTCAGTCATCATGAAAAATTAAAACAGTCATGTCAACTTACAATTAATATTTTGAATTTTAGATTTTTGCTATTTCCCAAGTGACTAGAAACATAAAACATGAAACAGATTAGTTGATGATTGCTCTATTTCGTTGTGATTGGGTAAGGCTAAATGATGGGATTCAAGTCCTTGCTGCCGAAAGCCCCACCAGTACAGAAGCATTGGGATGAAAAAAGATTTTCACTCACTGGGTGGTCTGTTCGCTGCCAAGTTTTTGAAGTGGCTGCCTTTTATCACTTCTGCTGATAATCTTCCAGTTGTAGCGTTATAAAGGAGGCCAATGAGGATTTCTGGAGCTGAGCCATGTACCAGAGACTGACAAGAGGAGGTACTTTCACTGCAGGACACTTCTGACATGCTCACTTGAGAGTCACAACCCTATAGAACAGACAAAAAGTTCTATGTATTTTATGGAACGATGTTACTGGGAAGTTAATTTTTAGAATAATGCATAGAAAATTAGGAAAGCAACTTACTGACAGTAACAGCATTTCCATTCAATCACCCAGTAAGAAATGTACATCCTTAATATATACTCCATTTGCACATGTTAAGAATTAACACAGACTAAAGCAGTCTGGAATTAAAGTAATTCTTAATTTTGTGTTTCCGTTACTTAGTAATTCAGGAGAAATAACAGAAGAGCAGCAGCATTTATAGTCCCTGTTTACTTCAATTGCTAAGGTAAGACCTGAAACATATTTTATCAGCATCCTGGAGAACATTAAACCTTGGATCTTTTACTTTTCAAAAAATGGAAAACACCAGTGGAACTTTGAAGATAATAAAATGCAGGAAATTCTTATTCATCCTTTGTAAAGGTTATTCTCTAGACTGAGAATTTATGAGTAGCAAAATAACAGAACACATGCAAATAGAAAAATGCACTCTGTCTAGAATAAATTAGCTTGCAAGGAATTTAGTTGATCTAGGGATACAGAATTGCAATAGACGCTTTGTCTTCAGTGGGAAAGAAGAATGCCATCCTGAAACACAGCAAGTGATGCTTTAATTTCTACCCTGCAAGCTTCCAAAAAATTCAGATCTCATGCATTCTCACCATATCATATCTTTGACAGGAGCTTCTAATATTCATTTTTGTCATTTTAACCCCTCAGTATTGGCCTTAAAAAAAAAACAAAAAAAAACCACCTTTCTTTAAGCTGCCATGCTAATCATACCATAGTTGATCCTAGTTTTATTTCTTGCTTTCATGCACTGGCACATATAGCTGTACCACTGAAAACAATAAAATGGACAGAATCTGGCCAATGGATCAGCAATTTGTTTGGCAGCTGAGAAGAGACTTTTGAATTATCAGTACATTCCTTTATGATTCTCTCATAAAAATGCAAATTGGATCCACAGATTTTTCAAATATGGCTTGACTCATTTGGGAATCTGGCAGCACTCTTCCAAGGAGTCATGATGATTTTGTGAAGCTGATTCTTCCAGATTCCAAATGTCTCTATCATTTCCAGCAACAGCTGACATGGGCGCAAGATCAGTCCTAAAACCTAAATAGCACAAATCCTCATCAAGAAAAAAAGTTAACTTTACAGCAAGTAACTTCATCTGACATATAAAGCCCAAATGCATTACAGAATCTCAAATTATAAAAGATGTGATACCTACAAGAAGAAATTATGAGCATACAGTAATATCCCTCATATTAACATTTTAACTAGTTCTTCTCAACAGAGTATTTCCAAGAAGTCTGGCAGAAGTTTCAAGTAGGAATCCAGTTCCTCATTAATAAACATTCACTGTTGTTAGCAAATGTATTCTTACTACTAAAGAAGGACCTCGACAAAATTCTCAGACTTCTATCCCCCCAAGCTGCAAATTCTGGATTTTAAACCTTCGGTTATTTCTTTACTCAAGTCCAAGAATATATTTAAAATGGGTTGCAAATTGTAAATTGCTGAAAATTAATTACAAGTATACATCCATTCTCTGATTCTTGGCATTCACAAGACAGGAAACATTTGATTCCTAACTTCAGAGAAGAATAAAAAATGGAAAATTTAAAAGACAGGTGACTTGGTTCAGCAGTCACAGTATTCACTGCACCCTTGAAAGCCTCAGCCTGTCACAACTACAGCCATTGCTTAAGTTTTCTGGTCTTTTAAAATTGTAACACATTATCCCTATGATGCTTATTCATCTATTTTGTTGTGCCAGGAATTTAACCACAATCAGCCTGACACTGTTCAAAGCTTAGGTCTCATATTTGATTGTGATCATGCCACAAGTCCACAAAAAAGACATAACACAAAGCGAGCAGCTGGGTAACACTCCTCCCCAAACCCTCAAAGGACTCTGACATCTGTACCGAGAGGTGATGATAGCACTTTTTCCTAACTGCAATTTATTTGTACAGTTTACTGATGTTCTAATAGGGACTTTGTCTAAATCAGTTTAGGACTGAGTTAAACTCATTACAATGGGTATCGGAAAAATGTTTGGAATGCTAGGAATAGTAAATAGTAAATGAGTGATAATTGAGTGGAATGAGTCCTAAAGTAACTTGAAAGGGAAGACAAGTAGCTTCTGTGTGATACAATAGAGAAGGAAGAAAACAATTGAAACAACTGAAAATGAAACAAGCGTGATATGACAAGGTTACACAAGGATGGGCTAGAAAAATCATTCCTTTACAGCAGAGTTCTGAGTGGATGTGAGAAGGACAATACCGCGTTTGTCAAGGCCAGAGAAAAGGATCTCACCAGCCTAACAGTGGGATGAGAAGACCTAGGTGATGCTTCAGATTAGTAAGTGGATGGAAATGCAACTAAGTGACTACCTTAAAACTGTTGCAATCAGTAGAGATACCCTTGATGAAAATGTGGAGACAGGGTCTAACTTACATGTTTTGCTACAGTATTTTCTAAAACAAAATATTTTGCCTTTTTTTTTGAGACAGGTGGCAGGTCTGAAACAAACACACACATGTTGTTTAATCCTCAGTGTACAATAAACTTATGAATCTCCCTCCTACAAAATGGCATGGTTTAAAGACATTAAAATAAACCAACCAAATTAACTGACGAGCAATCTAAACAATACTTTATTTTTCATTTCACATTAAAAAAAAAAGACTCCAATCCATTTTGTTTCATGCTGAACTAAATGTATTTTAAAAAATACTCTGCTTTTCAGTTAGGAACTGGAAAATCTGAATATAAAAGAAAGTGAAACATTAAGAAGAAAAATGCAGCAATGTGTGAAGCAGATTAGAAGACAGACTGATGTTACTGGGTAAAAACAGGGTTAAATGACATAAACCAAAGTATAATTTCTGCGTCTATAATAGAGAAGAAAACAGAGTATTTGGGGGCAAGTAGGTAAAAGACATGAGAAAAAGGAGAAGGTGAAGTTGTATTTTGTCAGTTTTCTTTTGAAAGAAAACAGAAAGATCCTATTAGGAAGAGAAGAAACAGGAATTACAGAAGGTAAAGAGACAGCCGAGATAAACATGGCTCAGATCAACAATTGAAGAAAGACTTTTCATTGCAAGACAAAGTTAAAATCAGGGATACGGAATATTATTAGATGTCTCCTCAAATGTATTTTCTCCAGCACAGAGTTTATTGTTCACATTGTGGAAATCCATTCATTAAGTAAGATATTCTGTGATAATATGTCTGTGGGTAACTTGACTTTGTGTTAAGTCTGTAAGCTGCACTAGAACTGAAAATAACAGGTTTTTCAACTCTCTTTTTAGAAGGGTTTTTCTGTTTACGCAGTCAAAAATTCAAGAAGAGTGCTAACAAACTCATCGGGAAAAAGGCAGGACAAGAAGTTACATTCTTAACTGCTCAAAATAGAATATTCACGATCACATGCCAAATTGTAAAATATTACCATTGAAATTGCTAATTGGTACAACATGAATATAAACTTAGCTACAACAAAGCTTTCATCTCATGACATTACAGTGCTACCAGATGCTTTTCATCCCCAAACCGTTCTGCATTCAATCTATCTGTAAATCTATCTGTAGGCCACTTTGATTCTGTAGCTTCACTGTGGGAAATGTAGTATTTAGACCAAAAGTTACTATTTGGTTGAAACAATCTGTCTACGTAAGTTTATTTTTGTAACTCTTCCCTCTCTTCCTCTATAAACACTGTGTATTTTAATAAGCAGGGGGAAAAGTACTAAGATTCCATAATAGCAAAAGCCTTTAAAGGTCAGTGAAGCACCAGAATAGCCTAGTAAGAACTGCTGTAAAATCTTAAATGCAGATTTTTAAGAACTCAGATGAACTGTCAAGGTATTGATGATGCGACCACAGTGCAAGGAGCTGTCTCTTGAGGTTGACTCCAGGATATTAACACTAAATCTCTAACCTATTTTTGTCAATTTAGCCATAACAAAAAATATATCATTAACAGTAAACACAAGCAAAAAAACCCAGTAGGTAAAGTCTATTCCAAATATTTTGTTCAAAGATCTGTCGCTGCACCAGCTTTTCAATTTTCTAACACAGAGCTTTGTGCAAAGGACCAAAATCTTTCCCATATACAACACAGGACGGTACTTTATTACAAAGTTAGGTGGACTTTATTTGGTTACCACTTGCTGCTTTTCACTGGATTATAAGAGTCATGTGCTATAGTCTACAAAAAACTTAATTACTAATTCTCCAAACTATTGTCCTTGATGCCTACTTTGCATATATTATCTAGGGAAGAAACCTCACTTTTTAATAGATATATAACAGAAACACTCCTGTTAAGCAGCATTTGTATTTCATATGCAATCAAAAAAAAAAGAACACACTTTTTTCCCTAGTGCCAATGGAAGTGAACACACACAGTGCATGACGTCAGACCTGAACCCCTAAGTACTTTAAAAATCTTTTTCTCTGCCCTCTTAGAGAATCCTCAGTTTGCAACAATGTTAAATGTATTTATTTGTCTTCTTGCACCATAATTCCATGGAAACAGGATATTTTTTACTTACATATTCATCTCCTACTGTTATTTTCATACACTGTGAAGTTCTGCTTATAAATTCTACTCTTAAGCCAAAAGGAGTTAATCACAGGGAACAACACGGCCATGCTGAGGGCAGTTAAAGCTCATTTTCCTCAATGCACAGGTTAAAATCATGCCTCCACAAGCTTACGGAACAAGAACATCTGATTCTCTTGGCTTTTCAAAATATACACAGGAAAGATGAAACCTTGCTGACAATCCTTCAGCAACAAAAATCTGATTCACAGCATGTTACTTGTCAAAATGTCTCTCTGAAATTTTAAATGTTAATGTTATACCACTAATCTCTTAAAGAACTTTTTTGCACATTTCTTCTGCATCAATACAACTGAGAGGTTAGGAAAGGAAATTTGAATCCTAGTAGGCAAAAGAGGGAACTGAATCCAGGTCTCCAACATTTTAAATAAAAGTACTCATCTGTCTTAACCACCAGCCCAACGCTGAGCCCTGAAGCCACTGTTCCACTTTGATGCAAAAGCTTGTTGAGGTGAAGAGGGCACCCAGGCACCAAACAGGCTCCAGCCCAGCTCTTAGCCTGGAGCCCATCTCCAGAGCCCTGCTTCTGCTCGGAGAAGCCAGAGAGGCAGAAACAACCCAACCCAGAGGCTCCACATCCTTAATTTGTGGCTTAAGCACTAGATACTTTATAAAACCATGTTTCAAGACTAAAATATTTTTGAAAAAAAACATTAAGACCATTCCTGGGAAAGAGAACTTAAACCACCTGAAGAACTCAGCCCTGAAAACAGAGGAATGTAAAATAATTATGAATGTCAAAGAATGGAGCTTTATAATTTTGAATTCTGGCATCTAAATCCCACTTACATGCTATAGAGGCTTTTGCAGAGGTGTTTGCCTCAGTTCCTTATCACTCCTGCTTCTGTTTCCCCTAATTCACGGAAGAACTGAGGATCAATATGCTTAAGAAAAAGAAGCCCTCAAAAATATGATATTCGTAACAAAACAGTTCCTTAAACTAAACCACTGATACACTTTCTGTATACTAATACCTGCAAGAAGCATCAACTTTTTGTTTCTGAAGGTAGAACTGAAGTGTTAAATGATGCTCAAAACAGCATTGTTTGGAATAATAAGATTCTTATTACTAAGATTAGAAATAATAATAAAAAAATTTAGCAAAGAGGTTGCAAAATAAGAATTAAATGAAGAAGCAAGTGCCAAAAAAGGTCTTTTTATTTGCTTTTTAAAAAGGTTTCTTTCTAGTACTGCATACTACTGTCATTTTAAAGCTCTGTCAATTTAAAAAAAACACCTTGATTTTAAGTATTGTCAGTCTGGATGTTCTAGGGGGGGTTTGTTTGGTGTTTGGTTTTTTGGTTGTTTTGGGAGAGGAGTTGTTTGATTATTTTTTTTAAGAAAACCATTACTTTTGAAATCACACAAAGCTACCTATCTTTACATGTTAGAGAGGAAATTCCAACTCCTATTTGTAGCTGGCTGTCCTGTATAGTAAAATGAAGAGAACATACGGTTTTCAGTATTTTTCTTTAAACTTATAAACTGAATTTGCAAACATTGAAACATACAGTTTTAGGCATCTCACAAGGATTCAAGTTTAGGAACGCATCATTATTTATGACAGGTAATTATTTGGGGGTTTTGCTTAATAGCTTCCTTGAAGAACATTCCAATTAAGTATAATGTGCATTTTTATTCATGTACTTCACACTTTACAGTATTAATATCTAAGTCAACTTAAATCACACACATGGAAGTAAATATTTCAATAATATTTCCATGATGCAACTTGATTTTAGGAAACAAAAAGTATTTACTTTGGGTAGAATGACATGCTTCAAAAATTACCAGTACTTCCTATTCACAAATTCCAATTTAGAAATCATTAGCAAATAAATACAGTCAACAGTGGTAGAATTCACATCAAATACGGAATTGTTTTGATTATTAAACTACTATTAATGTAGTTGAAAATCAGATTATCTGAAGTGATAAAATTCACATTTCTAATCAAAAGCTTTTGTACTACCTTGTTTTTTACCCTCAAGAGAAAAAAAAAAACCTTCTGGATGCCGAATTTTACAAAGCACATCATTTTCTCATGGATGAAACACTGGAAAATGGAAATAGTATGAAAAATAATATTTTTTTCATTCACTACAGTCAAAGGACTAAATCCTTAAAAATTCTACGCACAGCTTTAATTTACCATAGATACTATAACATACAGTGCTACAAAACCTCCTTAGATGTGACAATACTACACAAATACCAATTTTAAAGTAATTTAAAATTAATCTTAATAAAAATTAAAACCTTTGTGGGTTTTCTAATAAGAAAAATACAGCATTATTAAAATAAGGTCTGTTTTCAAACTTTATGATACCGTAATTTAGTCATAACATGAAAATAACAAAATAAAATGTATATATTCTTAACGATGACAAAACTACATTCCACTCTTTTGAAAGACTTTGAAGAAGTTCCCAGTGAGATTTCTGTGTTGCTTTTCCTATTTCATGAGAATTTTCTATTAATACTTTTTGTTTAAAGGGTTTTTAAATTATCAGCTCTGCAGAACAAAACATTAATTCTCTACTGGAAGGGAAACATTTTAAGTTTTCTTTAACTTCTGTTTGCTGCATTTAAATTACACCTTTGGCTTCCTTGCCAGATTATGAAAGGTCACCTAGTTGATCCATAGACTTAATGGGCTTGAAATTTACACAGCACACCCGAGCAGCAGCGGAGGCAATTGGAAATGACTGTACAATGGAATTTACAGCATCTACAAAAGCGCTGTTTTTACATTGCAAAAGTCTACCAGCTTTTTATAGAGTCATGGGCAAGGAGGCGAGCAAGAGCCTATTATTGAATCCTGTTTTCTGAGGTAAGACATGTAGCATAAAGAAACACTCGGGTACTAAAAGCTGCTAGATGTTTGTGCTAGCGATTTAGTTAAGAACAGCTGACACAAAATGCAGACATTTTACCTGCACTCCTGATGAAGCTATTGCTAACAGCTCCTACCCAGACTCACTCACACCTCCCCCTCTCTCTACTCCCTGTCAAACTTGTAAGACCATGGAGATGTTACTGTGGGACAGCTTCCAAGACCACAGACTTCTTTAAATGACAATGCTCTGTCCAGATGGAGTTACTCTGTGCTCGCTGGGGAGATGCATAGCAAATAATTTTTTTTCTCTTTTCTCTCTTGATTACAGTCTTTCAAACTGGGAAAAGAGAAAAAGGTTCAGTGATCAAACAGTAAGCATAGTTTATGAGTAGTCAATCTACAGACTAGTATTTGATTGCATAAACATTTATGCAATTATTTTTTACAATGAACAAATCCTTAATATTAAAGGTAGGTTTATAACGCACTTGTCAGTTGAGCTATCTGCCATTAACAGTTCACCCAGCTCTAATTTAATCTGTTAGTGGTACCCCTTTTGATTTGTTCAGCTCATGTTTTATCTCACAATCAGAGGATCACCAGGTGTTTGCAGTTGGAAAGGATCTGGTTCAGTTCTTAGAGCTATCATACACACCCCAAAAAAGGGCAAGAGGTAGAGATAAGATGGATTCTCCTGGGGCAGCTGACAGCTGATTAAGCCCAAGAGAAAGACAGGAGCTGTGAAAGGTGCAGCTCAAGGTCAGACAATATGAGGATAAAGCCTGACAAGAGGGTAACTCACCAAGACTGAAAGGATCCCTTGCTAAACACACCCTATGAACAGAAATGCTTATCTGATAACAAATACAGGCTGCTTGAATATGCAAAATTAGTGATTACCTGGAGATCCTCAAGTCTGAAATGAAGAATGCTAAAGAGGAACATTTTATGTTACACCGCAAAGCCCAGGAGAAGAAGAATCACCTAAGTAAGCAAACCAAAAACTAAACTCAGAAGTTCCACAAACATGCAAGTTATAAATTTGCAGACTTGGTAACTTCATCTGTTTGTGTAATGTCTCTGATTAGGATTTCCCCCACAGGAAATAAATTGGAGGAGAACAGTGCACATGCTTTTGCTGAAGGGTGCTCAAACCTGCAAACAGAACTGTTTCTATGTTTTTCCTTTTTCTTGTTTCCATGAAAGGCAGTAGAAAAAGTGAGAAGATATTTGTGTGTATGCAAACAAGAAAGAATTCAAATTATAATAAATTAAAATAGTTGGGAAAATCAGTACATCTAAAGGAAAAACATTTAAGTTTCTAAGTTAAAGAATATTATCACCACTGAAACAGCAGCAGCTGGTAGTGGAAATTTCATGCTAGTGACAACCTTGATAATCTTTACTTATAACCCCTATAAAGCCACTTCTGGGAAATTTACAGTATGTTTTCACAGTGTAATTATTTTCTTTACTGATCTTCGAAATTGCAGTCCAGGTTGGGAGATCATATTTATGCCACAGAGAATGACAGTCTGAGAACCTCACAGATTCTCAGATAAAATTCCCGATTCATTCATTCATCCTGATGGAATTCTCACTCTGTAGCTTTTTGTATCGATGAGCTTTTTCCAGTTTATTTTTTTAAAGATTATCACAACTAGACATACAATTCTAGACAACACATTTGTCACTGATGGACTAGCCTTCTGAGAAAATAAGAGTATTGCTCAGAAGGATTACTTTGATTTAATCTAGAACAGTCATTCACAGCCTGTCATTTGACTAGGGGCATTTTAGAAACTGGAAAACATCATCATACACTCAAAATAGTAATATCACGTCTGAAACATAGTTTCCATTATTTGCTGACCCAAATATCAAAGACTGAGGGGATCAAACTGAGTAAATAACTTCTTTCAAGCAACTCACTGAGTAAAGGCAAAAGATATCAGGCTTTCATTGTTATTTTACTCAGCGCACAGATATATGGAGAGACAAAAAACAATCTTTATGCTGGCTACATGACCAACTGATGATTTTATCAAATAGATTAAATTCTTTACATTGCTGACTTCAAAGAATTCTCCCAGTATCTTACAGTCAGGGTCATGGTGATAGATCTAGTTACAAAACTAAGAACTTGCCTCTCATCTGGACATCAGCAAGGTAGTTGAAAGTTAATGTTAAATTCAAGTTCTGGTTTTGCTAATGTGATGAAGAAAGCCCTGGTGTTATGCTGGCATTTTTTTTTAAACGCCTAAAAACTTGAAGGCCAGGTGGACTTTGTTAACTCTGCCATGGCAGCGACACGTACACTCAAAATGCTCTGACTGTCCATATGGGTCAGCATATCCCAGAAATGGTATGTGAGTACCACTGATAGCATTTTTTTTTTAGCTCTGTTATCCATGACTGTCAGCAGCAACTGGAATCAAATTATTCTTGTATCTTACTAAAATGTCCAGTAAGCTAGAAATGCAAATTAATTGAGAAGTGGTGGATGTACAACATTCAACTAAGGGCTCTCAGAACCTCATAATAAGTCAGAAGCTAGTTTTCAGAGAATTAGTTTTTTTCATCAGAAAGCTTTATACTCTTAATTACTGACAGAACAGGAACCACAACCCTGGCTAGCCTAGACATGGCAGAATGACAGACCCAGAACTGTTGCTTTGTGGAAAGCTTCCTGACCTGCCCTGGGACCTGCTTGTCAATGGATAAACAACAGCAATACGGCACACACCTATGATGGTGTAAGGCAGAACATCCTCATGACAAAGATCCTTCTCTTGATCACAGTGGAGATAGCAAGTGAGTCATGAAAGGGATGAAGTACTGAATTTAGTTACAGAGTTTAAAGCAACTTGCAAGGACTATTGCCTCTTACTCGGGATTCATTCAAACAACTGGATGTGAATGTCTGTACAGGTTCAGGAAACATTTCAGCATTTCTGGATAGCTCACTCAAGGGGCTTGTTCGATCTGTGACAGAAAAAACCCTATCACCCTGCATGACAGAAATTGATTACCAAAAACAAGTGGCACATGTTGAAACTGGTCAACCATTTGGCTCCTGAGATGAGAGAATGGCTGTGGTCACCTGAGGCAAGCTGTAATCCTGGAAAAAAATAATAAATAAAAACCTTGAAAACATACTAGAAGTGTTCTACAAAGTATCGAGGTTATTCTATATGGGACTGAAACAGTCCCAATGCCTAGTCCAGTGTTTCTTGGATGAACAGATAAATTATATGCCAAAATTTGCCATGAATGACTAGACATACTTATACAACAAAAAAATCAGGGGGAAATAGCACTCACAGATTTGGAAAGCCAATTAATTTTTAACTGTGATGACTGAACTTATCTAGTAGGAGCTCCTTATCATCTAGTCTGATTCTGTTTGAGTTCTTGAGACTTGCATCTGTCAGAACAGAGCAGACACCACTGGCTTCAGGGCACAGTACCCACAGCTGCCTCTGCTTCCCCCGCGATGCTGACCCAGCCCCGAACAGAGCACACCACGGCTTAGCACTTCTCAGCTGCCAGGCACGGCGCTCATGGACACCACACAAGGGCACACCAGCTGAGGCAGCCGTGGCACTGAGAAGCCGTCGGCTGCCACTGGCCAACACTACCATGAAATGCTGCACAACCAGCCAAACACGGGGAGACTGCTTCACTTGCCAAGTCCTGTCAAGTTCTCATGCAGCCTCAGTAACATGATCACCATTTTCCAATCACCTAATAATTTTCTTCAAAGAAATTGCAGGAGTCGTCTTTCCTACTGTGTCAAAGGATTAATTGTGATCTTTCATATTTTACACCACTAACTCAAATGAATGCAGCAAGCTATTCCCAAGATAAGAACACGCTCACTGTTTAAACATAATTGCCCCTCACTTTGATGGACATAATTTTTACAAGCTAACTGAAAGCATTTATGCACCATCACATAGGAACTGATCCTTTTAGGTAGAATTCTAGTTAAAATACTACGAACAAAATCTTTTCAGTCTTTTTTTTTTTTCCTAGACAAGTCTTAGTCATTTTTTTGTTAGCAGTTTTAAAGTATCATACTGGTATTTAGTAAAGATTTGTTTATACATCTGAATTTTAGTATTTAGCCTTCAAAATACAATCCTGAATAGACCATGCCGTAAGAACACAGTAGTGAAATCATCAATAGGTCTAAAGTATAAGAATTTGCACAAAATCCACAGCTTGACTCTATAACGAACAAGAATTCCCAAGAAAGAAATGCCACTCCGAAAGCTTTGTCTCTGAGAAGTTTATAAACTGATAAACATCCATTACAAAGAATACTGAAAATATGCCACACATAAAGGGCAACATAGAACAAATGCCTTAAGCACAATGCATAAACCAATGTACACTAGATGATGAACCGTTGTCCTCAAATTGGAGAGAGTACACACCTGTGCGTGCAAAAGCGAGCATTTTTACACGTTGCATGCATAAATGCCTTCACTCCAAAAAATTCTAACTAAAATAATTCTCTGACACTCTGGATATTTATAGTAAAGTAAAATAATCCTTTAGGTACGTATGATTGCCTACGCCATCCATTCTTTGTTACAGGGATCATATGTGGGAGTTCAATATGTTAGAAGTGGAGAATGTTATAGAAAGAAATAAATATAAATTTAAGTCTCCACACTAAACTTCATGTTATTGACAATACATAATGAATGATTACTAGATTTGCTTAGCAAGAAGAGGTGTGTTTTGGTCATCCAAACTGTACTTCCAAAACTAATCAAAAGAGAAAAAACATCATCTTTGTTGTTACTCTATACCAAAAGCAACCTATGGGATGGTGAAGAGGGTTACACTTGTTTCTTTGATCTTTTCCAAACAGATTTCACTCAATAAACTGCTTATATGTTTTTATAATCACATCATACTGGAGGCTGTTGTTCACCGTCAGGAAAATTTCTTCGGGTGAGAAGAATGAAAAGCAACTAAAAACAGGTCCACAGGGATTTCCTGAAGAAAAATAAACAACATCCCAAGAGATTCTAAACTCCAAGATGGGTGAAAAAAATTCATCTACCAGTGCACTAGAAGAAAAATTTCTCTAAAAGCATCAACAAAGATCTTCGTAAGGAAACTATACTCAGACAAAACCACAACATACAACCCCTGCTATTAACTTTTGATACAATGGCCGATTTCTCTCAAATCTGAAAGGGACACAGTCGCAGATGACAGCGGCGACTGCATTCTGGCTAGCCCATATTAGTTCTGTTGCTTCCTCCTCACTCAAACACACGCTGAACTTGGAAGCAAGTGTGTGATAAATAAGGGGGCTGAGCAGGAACTCCCAGTTACATGGGAGAATTGCAGCAGTACAGCACTGTTACACAGCAATAGCACTGGGGATAATAACCGCTAATGCAAGAAACTATGTGCAATGTAGGAAGGTGAGGAACAGGGTGAAATCTTGGGTGAGAAGGACAGTTTCTGATATGTTTGTACACTTGAAGCCATATGTAGCTTTGAAACCTATTTAAAGAATATATTAGTATCACGTCCTCACTACAACATGCACTTGTCCACATTTTGACAATAACCAGAGAGCTGCAGACCCCACTTGTGAGCCTGCCACGACGTCTGAAAGGCACTGAACTTGCTCATCTACCAGATCCCCTTGTGCATAGCTTTAAGGTGTTAACTGAAAAAATACTAAACTTCACAGGATACAAACTGTTCTTACACAATCAGAAGGCAGATGATTAGCTAATAAAATACCTTAATATAATATCAGGCACAGACAGAAGCAAAATGTGTTTCTGCAGAAGAGATTAGCATAGATGTTTCAATGGATTAGGAAGTTTTAGTGACAGAAGGTATATTTCATATATAAAATCCACATAACAAGAAGCACTGGAAAAAATAGGACAACTGTCTTGTGTCCAAGAAATATCTTTGTAAAACAGCTGTCAAATATAAACACTTCTCATCAACAAAACACTCTGCAACCAAAAAAGGCAGATTTAACTCAGAATTTACGTGTACCTCATCATGGATTTTATAATGGTAAATATCTCTGAACGACTGGATCTCTCCAAATTGAAACAACACTTACCTTCTCCTGTTAAATAACTCCTGCCTGGCACTTATGATTAGTTGGATGTAAAGATTGCTGTTGGTTTGTTCTAGCAAAAGGACAGTTCAGGAGTACAAGCAATGTGTATAAATAGACTCAGAGGCAAACACCTGAGAAGGGTAAGAACTAATTAAGCTCAAGGACCATGCTGGCATAAGAACAAATGGTAATAAATTGACCATGAAGAAATTCAGGTTGGAAACTAAACAACCTGAAGTTATGAGATGAAAATTCACAAATTTTTGATCAGGATGTTTGACTTAACAAGGGCTTGACCTCAAGTGGCCTAGGATGCCCCCCCCCCCCCCTTCCAGTCATACATCATAAAAAAAAAATAAACGTTAACGCTCTTGCAAGATAACTGCATGTTAAATCCTGTAATAAATCTGCTTACTGAAAAAAATATGCTATAGGCTATAAATAATAATAAAAAAAAACCTATAAACTCAGATATGAATAATTTCCAAAGGTTTAAAAATTGATTTGCATAGTTCCAAAAAGCATAGATCCTCATTCAATCTATCAAGATTATGAAGGTTCCTTTCCAGCAACAGGTAGGGCTAAGATAATCTGCCTAAACTCCATCACAGCAACAAACTCTGGAAGAGCCTTTCACCTCTAACCAATATTCCTTATTCTTGTCCCTTCCCCCAAAAAATGCAGGGAGAAAAATGCAGAAATGGCATAAATAAATATAAAATAACATATAAAAATATAAAATCATACATATAAATATGATATATAAAATAATAAACAACAGTCTGATATTCTTTGATGTCTTCTGGAATGTGTTTTTACTCTCTCTGCCACAAAAGCTCAAGAAAGTAACACAGAAGAATAACCAATGCACATATGGGATATACCAATCAGCCAAAAGCCTGGCCCACTCACTGGCCTCTTTGACTGACTTTGGTAAGTTTTATACAAGAAGCTATTGAACACACACACACACAAATTTAGCAAGTACATTTAGAATACTCAATGTTTTGTTTCAAGGGGTGCTTTTTTCCTAGCTGTGAAACTAGCAAACTGCATTAGGAAAATTCACACTAGGCAGGAGGAACACTTCACCCTTGGAACAGACTGATTGGTACTTCTCAAGGAATCATAAAAAAGCTCTTCTGCTGTCAGTTGAACCTCCATTAGATCAAAGTTTTAGTCTCAGCTTTTACTAATTCTAGTTAATATATTTTTAGTCATTAAATACAATGGCATTTTATTTTGATTATTTTTTGTAATATTCATGTTCAACAGAAATACCATTTTAACTGATCCAAACTTTTTTGAAAATGTAAAACAAATTAACTGCATTTTCTTTCCCTTCTCTTTTATCAACAGTGAAAAAAAAAAACCCACAAAAAAATGTGTTTACATACATACTTAAATACATACAATGTCAAATAAAGATGCTCCTGCTAAATCACCTTCTCTTTCCCCAAAAAATCCATTATTGAGCACATATGGAGCTCTAAAGAACATTCAAGCACTCCTAGTCTAGGAAGCCCTGACCACATCACAAACATTTGCTTGTGGACAAAAGCATACTTAAGTATTTACAAAAAAGAAAAAGGAGATGCTGATCACTGCCCGTATAGTGATCTCCTGTGTTTTTTTGATAGTGATGTCTCAGTCTACCCTTAATTACTGTTGCATTGCTTTATTAAAAACATTGAAGTTAAATTATTTGGGGGAACAAAAACTTTTGTTCATCAGGGAGGTAGGTTTTTTCAGCAAACAAAAGTCCTTTGCAGTTTGTTGGTTTTTTTTTTTTCTTTTTTAATTGAAATGCTGTGGGTAGCACAGTAAAGATTATACCATTAATTGTATTTATATGTATTGGCATGTATACACATACTCACCACTATATCCTATTTACAGACAGGAAATTTTGAAGTAATTAATAGGAAAAATATGGGCATCTTTTGCAGGTGGAAAGTAAATGTACTTACAGAAGCTCTAAGGAAATTATCGTTGTGCTAAAACAGTGCTATGACTGTTGAAAAAAATCGAGTCGATGTGATAACTCTATAAATAGACAAAGTATTCTTACAAAATTCAGGACAGTATATATCACTGCATTCTTATTCTGCCTCATTTAATACTCACAGACAGGCTGTAAGAAGGTTCCAGTATCACTGGCACTGACATCTTCCCTTGAAGATTCAATTTTGTTAAGTAAAAAATCTTTTCTCCCACAACCCTCTCTTTTTTCATGCGACGTACGCTGTACAGTCTAAAGCGAACTGCATAATTCCCAATCATCTCAGACTCAACGTGATTAAATTTGAATGTCTCTGTGAAGACAGGGCACGGTCCCCGCTGGATGCTGGTTTTTGCTCTCTGCTTCTTTATAGGGAGAAGAACTAGGTGTACTTGCCACGAGCTCCCACCTGTCCTGCTGTATGTGGGAATGTCTGTGACAGCTGTCACTGTCACCAAAAGCTTCTGTTCCTGTGAGTCATAGTCAAAAGTCACATCCAGCGTGCCATATTTAGCTACTGGCTCAGGATCAAAAGGTTTAGGAAGCTGTGAAGATGATCCTCGAGCTGACATATCCTGAAGAAGAAGAAAAAAGATTTTTTATTTATTTATTGTATTCTATTATTAAATCTAGCATGGAAATAATATGGCTTTCTCTATGCAATATGAAGAGACTATGATCTTTTTGTTCATTTCATAAACAAGGTAATTAAACACCAAAAGCCTGAGGAGATGGCTGACTAGCAGCCAAGAAGAAATTGAAAGACTTCACCTGGCCAATACCACCCAAAAGCCAGGTGCCAATCAGACAGAGCTCAGATTAAGTTAGGCTGCATTTATGATTTCTTCTGTGCCCACTTATTGAAATGTATATACTTTTGTTATGAGATAGAACTAGCTTATTTCAGTGCAAGTATACACACATTTTAAAGGTAACGTATCACAGTACTTCAAGAGCTGGCTAGTGACTGAGGGCACGGTGAGACATCAGCAAATACAGGAATTATTACACCTACTTGCACATGCAGCTCTTGTTGCAGCCCACGAGGGTTCTGTGAATGTGCCAAAAATTGTCATGGCTTTATTAACGTATTACTGGAACCGTGCAAGATGCATCTGTTTTGAACACACCTTCTGAACCTTCTGTAAAAAGCATCAGTCCTAAAACTGTGCTTGAAAAAATTTTAAGATTACTTATTGTCACTTCAAATTTTAAACAAAATATTGATCCCTTATAATGTTATAACAGCTAGTTTGACAGTAATACTGAAACGCAAAATATTTACAAGCACAGGTCAACCTACTCTTCATAGAAGTTACTCCATATGTAAACCAAATGTATTTCCTGTGTATTTTCATATTATCAAAGATACGCCTGCTCATGTAAATGAATGCCACAACAAAGCCTTTTGGATTAAAAAACATTATGTTCTTATTTTAAACTGGCTACATAGCTATGGGAATTCATTCCTCCAAAAACTTCATTCTTCAAGTTGTTGAGTGGCTATAAAAAAAGTTGGCAGTATTCTCAGTTCTTATTGAGTAGGCTTACATTAATGACTGGTGTGACACAGAACGGGAAGAACTCGGATTAGTTTTGCTGCAATCTGTTAGGGTTTGAGCACCGTATGTACACACTATGCCTTTACCACAGTGAAGTTCATACGGATTGTGGTCCTGGTTGATCATCAGGTACATGCAGACAGCTAACTACTGAAGAACCTTGCAGCTGTGCCTTCCAGATGTTGCACCAACACCCCAGGTATGCAACATCAACTTACCAAGAGGTCTACTAAGACAGAAACAACTGTTGGCACATCAGGACTGAGCCCTAATATGCACTTCAAAACTGCAGGTAGAGACAAGAGGCAAATTTGTACCAACCAGAAGAGCCTCTTCTGCACGTGACATCACTAATGTAGGCTTACCCATAGATGTCAGTGCAGTAACTGGCTGTTAAAGACATTTCAAGAAATATGTGTCAGAAAAGATGATTTCTTCATAGTAAAAATGAATAGATATCATTACAGTTTTTTGTTCATCAGGGAGGTAGGGCTTTTTCAGCAAACAAAAATAATTTGCAGTTTGGTTTTAGTTTTTTTCTTTTTCTTTTTTAATTGAAATGCTGCGGGTAGCACAGTAAAGATTATACCATTAATTATATTTATATGTATTGGCATGTATACACATACTCACCACTATATCCCATTTACAGACTGGAAATTTTGAAGTAATTAAAAGGAAAAATATGGGCATCTTTTGCAGGTGGAAAGTAAATGTACTTATAGAAGCTCTAAGGAAATTATCATTGTGCTAAAACAGTGCTATACCAGAAATAAGGAAAATGAAGTGGACCAAATCTCTATACTACCATCAACAATTCATAAAAAATTTTCATAATTTTTTTCATAAAAGATGGTTTTATATCATGGGCTGTTCAGTTTGAAAAGTGTTAACAGATTATTTTTATTTATTTGGGTTGCTTGAAAAATTATGTGGAAGAAAAAGAATTTTGAATACAGCCCTTATAGTGTGATAAAGTTTTCTAACTGGTTTTAAAAATAACTCACTCTTACTGGGAGCATGTTTGAAAGTTAAGATGCCATACAGATAACTATAAAGAACAATCTGAAATCCTATTGTAATATTTTCTGACAAACTTTTTTTTTTTTTTTAAATGAATGGGCTGCAATATTAGTGTTCATGTAACTGTGTATAGATCTTTAGATAAAAAAGCTCTCAAAAGATTGCACCGCATGATGCTTCAGAACACTTAACTGTTTTCATTTACCTCTGGACTAAGGACCGCTGTGCTATCACTTGGTACATCCTCTTCATATCCTTTGTTATGAAAGCTTTCTATTTCGTGTCCCGTGCTTCCCTCACTTGGGCACTTATATGAACATCTCGGACTGTTGCTACACTGGGAAAATTCACATTTACTGTCTCCAACTTCAGAAGGTGTACATGAAAGGTGAGGAGAACCACTGTCATCCTGGTATGGAGGTGGCTGCAGTTCATCTAGCGGAGGTGTTCTTCTCATCCTCTGAATGCAGTTTGCTGAGAATAAGTGAAAATTCTTTATTTACTTTCTGATTATTTACTTTTGAAATCATTCTGTGGAAAATGGTAAGTCTAATTATCTTGACTGAGTATTTAAAAAGCTATGAAAGTCTTTTTTCACTTTACACTTCAAATTAGATTTAACAAATACTACTGAAAAATATTTGTTAAAAAATGGAAATGAATGATCTCTCAGATGAAAGAGATTTGGATAAAAGCAAAGTATATAGTCTCAATGGATTGTGTAAACCATATATAAACAAATAGAGCACAAATATGATGTGACAAAAATTCTAGGCTGGAATTTCAGGGATGCTTACCTTGCAAAAACCATTGGATATCTTAAGCCAGATGCTGTGCAGGTGGAATGTAGACCAAATAAGGAAGCAAAATGCACTCCCTAAAGCCACGATACCAAACTTCTGATTACCTCCCATGCAGTTGCTCACTGATATTAAATTATTAAACTCTGAAGACAAATACAGGCAGACACAAGTGCCTTTTCACACAAGTGAACTCTGCTCACTGGTAAATTTAACAAGTGAAGCAGTGTCTCAGACTCTTTATTAGTTTTTAAGGATAGCTAAAGGGTACATTATCTGGTGTCTAGAAGTTAGACACTAGATCCAGTCACTAAAGACAGTGGGAAAAGTATCATGAGCAATCTTGTGCTTGGGATGAATACTTGATGCTGACCATCTTTGCTTCTCACACTAGATAGATAGATAGAAATGTGGTTACATATCTCTTCTGAAAATAAACCTGATGCATTGATGTAGAAAGTTAAATCAAAATAATTACATTTCAGTTTTTGATCTCCTATTTTACTACACAGTATTACACAGATGACGAACTGGAAAAAGACGGCAAGGTGTGCAGTAGCTGAAATGAAAGGAATACCAAGGACAGGTAAAAATCTGTATCACATTTTGTTCACGTCTTCTGTAGAAGTTTTAATGAAAGATTTCAATGCCACTCACACACAGAATTAACTTATAGACAAAAATTTCAAAGCAACAATGTTTTCTGGTGTCAGACATCCCACTTCCACTCACAGAAAAATCCACCAAACAAGGAAGTTAATGAAAGTATTAACATATAGAACAATATAAGCTTTGATTTTGGATTCATGTAAGAAAGAAACTGATCATCTTTCCCACATGACAATGGTGATACATTATAGCTCATAAACAAATTTTCGTATACAGGATTGCCCTACCTATGTCCTAAATTCTCACCAAGTACAGCAACCTTTTAAGTGCTTCAGAGGTAACTGCCAGTTGTTCAACATATCACATACACCGAGTATGCAAAGTTACCCTTTACGGAACAAGGCTGAAAACACAATGATGTCACTCTCTTGGGAAACAAACAGTCTTCGCAAAAGGTCCCTTTTGTTCTCCTTTCCTCTAGAAGTCTGGGCTGTAACTGACTGTGGCATGCTGGAACATTTCATAGCATCTGGGACATGATGTAAGCCCAAACCACTGTGGCTTCAGTGCACACTGTCCATGGGATGCAAACCCAGACACATTGGCTAGAAGGGAGCCAACTGTGCACGGCAGGTCCCCAAAGCTGGGCAACTGAAGGACTGAGACCTGACAGCCCATTGTGGGGCATATCTACTGCACAAATAAATACAGGCCTCCAAGATGTGTGGGGAATGCAGGACTCTTCTTTATTTCACTGGGCCCCTAATGGGACACCTCTTAGCTTTAGCTAAGGCAAATGAGTAATTAACACACTCCTACCAGATGATGCCATTGGCAGGAACTCTCTCTTCCCTGATCAAGCCATCAGAGCCAGCCTAGCATTCAGAAAGACTCCAAATTATTGTTACAGTGCTCCTGCAAAAGGTCCTTTGCTGTTAGTTAGGCCAGTGCCACCAACTCTTGAAACTCCAGCCCCACAGGGCTG
Source organism: Falco rusticolus (assembly GCF_015220075.1). NCBI lineage: Eukaryota > Metazoa > Chordata > Aves > Falconiformes > Falconidae > Falco > Falco rusticolus. The sequence goes on along the minus strand of NC_051198.1, from coordinate 21,269,772 downwards.
GAAAGGAAAACAGAGGAGGCAGGGAATCCTGTACTAGAGGTGTAGCCATCAGTCTAGCAGATACACATAAAAACTTAGAAACGAAACAGAGTTAAGCCAGACACTCACAATCTTCAAATCACCATGCAGGAACAGTGAGAAAAGTTCATTTGCAAAACATAGAGATATGGGAAAGCACTTTTATTTTTTATTTTAAATTTGATAACTTGTGTCCATGGAACTAGACAGACATAATTTTAGAATCTACACTGATATTTTAATTGTAATAATAATAACCACCCTTTGACTCTCTATACCATGAAAACAGGACTTCCTTTTCATAATCTATGTAATTAAATAATCTACCAGATTTAGAGCAACAACATTTCTGCTCATTGTTGCCAAAAGGCGACAAACAGCCTTAAATGAGACAATAACCACCATGTAGCTCTGACTTAATGTCTTTCTTTTCACTTGTAGTCAAGTCTGCAAAGACTTTTTAACTCCCAGCTTTTCCACAATCTAATGAAATGAAAGCATGTCTGGGTAACTATCAACACCATTATTGTCTTACATGAGTAAATAAATGACTGTGACTCACTTTTTTCACTTTGATGAACTCCATTATATGTCCCTACGGGAAAACTGCACAGGCTGTGTGACAGAACAGGTACTTTTAAATGTAGGCGGGGAAGAAGTGAAGAAAAAAAAAATTCTTATTAACAATTTTGTGACTCAAAATATCTTAGAAAAAGCTGAAACACTGGGGCAGGTTTTAACTATTTATTTTTGAAAGTTTAGTTTACCAAACAAAAATAACATGTAAATTCTTAAAACAAATATCTGGGTTTAAAAAGTTGAGGACATCTCTGTCTAAACAGGTGTGAATTGTTTTTGAACAAAAGGTTTCTCTACATAAAAGTTACACAGAAGTAACAACTAACTTCAACGATCAACCTGTCATCAAAATGTATCAAAGTTTAAAATGAAACCCACTGCTAATGCATGCTGGCCTATCACCGATTGCTTTGGAGAAAAACATTTGGAGCTGAAAGGAAAGCATGTTCTGAAGTGTTTGCATATTTACATGTAAAACCACTTGTCTATACCATACCCTATACCATGTAAGGTCTAAACTTAGACACAGTTACGCTTGTGCATACTTATATACAATGACAAAACCAAAGAACACCTTCCAAAGACCACTGAATGTGGCTAATAACGTCTGCTAAAGAATTACTCTTAACAACCTAGTGGTTACAGGGAAAATCTGAATTGTTGCACCATTTCTATACAAGTTTCCCAGAAAAATTTCCACTCTCAAGCCAGACAGGAAATAAATTTTGCCAATTCCCCTGATCAAATTAAATTACCATACCAGTTTGGACTAGACAGGGTGAAAAACATCCTAAACCTGGAAAAAAGAAATAATTACAGGGAAACCAAATCAGGTTTAGCCTGAGGTTTTTACCAGCCAGAAAATGCCAGAACAGAGGAAAGACGAATAGAAAAATCCCACATCCAGTTTTCCACCCAAAGTATGTGAAATAACTTTGCATTCTCGTAACATGAGTGAAACCAAGTTGTTTAGCAACAAATATTTAGTAGACTCTAAATTGAGAATACAGCGTATTGCTGTCTATAGGCAGATCTGAATTATCAATCTTTTAAGGCTTAACTGCTTTAATTAAAATTTTCATTCTTCTTTAGAGGGCTGGGAAAAAACCTCACGTAGTGGTAACAGTAAAATCCTTGCTCAACAAAGAAACCGGAACTACAAGTGAAATCCCTGACAAACACAAGCATATTAGCCCTTTTTTTTTTTTTCTTCCCCTGGTACACTCAGAAATTATAACATGTGAACTGTCATTAGCACATTTAAGTCAGAAGTAAGTAAATACCCTCTTTTTAGTACTGTTTTTTAAACAATGAAGGTTAATTTTGTAAATTTTCGAAATCCCTATGCAGGGGTCTGACTGAAAGGCAAGGGCAGATGATACACATTTTGCCATTGCCCCTCCAGGGACTCTCAGCAAAATCTGACACATCAACCCAGGCCAAAATGAGCATCCCTGGAACATGCGATTGATAACTATGAGAAATACATCAATTTTTTCAGTCTTTTTTTTTTTTTTTTTTCCCTGAGTGGAAGCACAGTTTAAAGATACATGAGCTTACTAAAATAAATGCTTTTTCTTTAGGGTTTCAGTTACTATATGAGCGTTCTGCTTCCAATGCTCCTCATTTCTCCTCTCTGTCCTAGTCCCCTGTGGACCATCCTAGGCTGCACATTTCACCATGAAGCTGGTGATGTTCCTTTCCACGTTCACAATGTTTAGATGTTGCTGTCTTAATTAATTTTCCCAAAGGTTGTCAGCCGCAGCACAAACCTAGCTTTCTTTAACCCGTATTTCCTGTGTAATTCCAGGAACATCCATCTCTTAACATATGGGAAAAGAAACTATCCTTGTGATTTTAAGTCCCCTGTCTCATAAGCAGTAATTAACCACTTTTGCAGCTTGGAGTTTCTCACATATATATTACTTCTTTAAATAATCATACTATTGTGAGAGGCAGCATTACTGCAAAACGTCTTTAGGAATCTGATTTCCAGTTCCTTTAAAACAAATAATCACTACATAAATTCATAATGTTTGCAAGTCATATTTTGTAATTATCAGAATATCTTCATACTCAAACAGTATTTTCTTCCTCTAATATATCTCCACATACACTATGCTTCATAATTATTTTTTTAATCTAACACAAATTTCAAGTTTTCAAGCCTTCAAGGGGTTCTATGTAAATGTTAAGACAATTTAAATAAAACATAAAATGAAATACATGTTTAAAAATTAAAGAAACCTTTCTTATTCTGAATGATTAAATAACCTCAGAGATTTCTGATATGCAGCAGACAGTCCAAATGGAATTTTCATGTTGGAACTTTTCTACCATCCAAAAATATTATGTTGACTGAATTACCCCACATTACAAGTATAAAATATAAACATTAAATATTGAATGAAACCTTGGAGCTCTCCTTCCTTTAAAATTAAAAAGCTTACATACATCTTTGTGTGGAAAAATAACATTATTTGACAATAAAACAAATTATCTTGGCATAATTTCATTCCTTTTTCAAAAGAGTTATGGCAGAAGTCTTGCTTAATGAAAAAAGGAATATAGGAGTGGTGTCGGGTCATTATAGACAATATTAAAAAAAATTACTAACTTTCTTTTTGCATTTGCCACATTTTAGACTTTTACTCACAGTTGAACTATCCTCTACATTAAGCAATTCACCAGTGAACCAGAAAAGTAATCTGTTGGAGGGGTTTTTTTAGTAAAAAATAGTTCCCCTCTGTTTCCTAATATATAGAAAATCCCATACACTATAAGCTTAATCCCAGGCCTGTGGAAATTAAAAGAGCACTGCTGCCGTTTACATCTGATGTCACATGCAGTTCTCAGCACTGCATTTTCCTCACTCTCTAAGGCTAATCCTTCTGGTCATTCACGTAATAAAAAGGCTCTCTTATGGTTTTTCTTAATAAAACTAATTAAAAAATTACTGAATTCTCTTTATGTCCAGTTCTTAAAGCTTCAATTTTCTTCCTCAGGAATGGTCTAAGACCAACTGAAGTTACAGATACGTGCACATTTAATTATTTATGAGTCTGTTTACACCCTGAGCTCACAGAACTACAGCTTGGTTTTGTTTGCTGACAAAATAAATGTGCTCTTTTCTGCACTTATTAGAGCACTTCTGATTTGTAAGAATTTATGGTCTGTTTTACAGAGCAATACAGAAAAGCACTGCACTGGTGAAAAATTCCAAGCTTTCTCTTTCCAAAATTAGCCCAAACTAGAACATTTAAACTACAAATACATTATTAAAGCATTATAGTGAACTAACTGTCAAAGACATTCTTTTGTTCCCTTCCCAAATATTTTGGTCGTCTTTCAATGAAAATTATACATTAGCATTTCTTGAATTCATTTTCTTTCAATTTAAGTATCATTCTCTGATTCCTTATATTTATATTAATCTGAATAGGAAGGAGTTCTGCTACCTGGTTCTGTATTTATACTTTCCAGCTGTTCAAAATGCATCTAAATACTTCTTAAATTTATTGGTTCAAGATTTAACCTCTTATTTATGCAAATATCAAGAAATCAAGCTTTCAGGAACTTAATTTTATTTTTCTTTAACTTTTAAAAGGAGACTTCAAAAAACTGTTCTTTTCTGAGACTACATCCAGCTCTAAAGCTTTTGGGAAGCAGTAATCTTTAAGAAGTGAAATTGTTAAACTATTTGCCTTCCCTTCCATAATTATATTTCCTCAGGTAAAGCATTTGTACTAAGCATGTTCATTCAACTTTCTAGGTACAAAAACTTATTTTCTGTCCCATTTAGATGCTGGTTTCACTTTTACTGGTTTTATAAGCAGTGAACTTTCTTTTACACAAATTTTCAGATCACCATGTTGGCTAACTTCATAAATGAACAGCCCTTCCTCTGTGCATCTGTTCCTGTTCATTTTTTCCAATTTATCAAAATTTTTAGAAAAATACCACTTCCAACAAAACAAGTTAAATGAAGTCAGAATCTTCCTTCCCCCCATTTTCAAATACACTAGAAGTCCCGCTTGCTGAAGGTGACTGACAACCACCTTTAAAATCTTAAAGAGTGCCTTGGTGACAAGGAAATGCCTTTTATCATCTCTGTGAAAATTCACCCAAATTTGGCTATTTCACCAGCATTTACAGAGCTTGACAGAAATTCAGAGCTTAACAGCCAAAAGCTTTGAAAACTCCACCCACTGTAAACCATCTCAGGCCCCTGAGAATCCCCACTTCTCACCACTGCTGCACACCAGCATCCCCTCGTACCTCTGGGCAGCAGCAGCTGGATGTGGGCTTAGAAATTATTTTCTTGTCACTGCTATCCTTCATTAGAGTACAATTTTCACTTTAAATGACGGTTCAAATTCCAGTCCAGCTTAATACTACTACAGCTGCAATATTAAGCACAGGAGCAGAGCAGCAGGATAAAGTGCTGAAAACGTGAAAAAAATCCCACAGAGGTCTAAAATCAATTCCCAGTATTGTAACACACAGCTAATATTCCTGTAATGTTCCTGCTCTCATTCTATTTGGTCTCAAATGAGGAAAGAAAGCATGATTAGAAAGCAAGATTAATGCGTTATGTGTATCATTTTCTGGAACATTTTAATATTTTTGCAGCTCATTTCAGGCATATTCATTTTTTATTTGACATGAAAAAAAAAATACAAAGTTTTCCAAGCAATACAGAAACCCCCTTCAAGATCTCAATAATTATTCATTTGATGATATAAACAAGATCCATTCAGCAGTACATACTGCACTTAAATGTGTTCCTTAGCTATCAGAATTCTATTCTTTTTTCCAAACTTTTATTTTGAATAAGATACAACTACTTCCTTTAGTAAGAACTCTCTTTGCAACTTAAAAAGCAATAACTTCATGGTTTCTTAAAAACAGCTTCACCTTGGTAGCTATATTTTGTAATTAAAAAAAAAAAAATGTGTAAAGTTCCCTAGTATTTTAGCTTTCTATTTAGTACTACCCTAACTGGTGAAAATGAACCAGGAAAGATATCTTCATCAAGCACTGCTTCCAGAATAGGAACACAAAGCTTGCTTTGATTCCTTTGCCTTGTTTTCACAGCAGATTTGGGTGCAGTGGATACTCTGTTGGAGTAAGTCACTAACACAGAGCAGCACTACAATGATTCTGCATGAATCATTTCAGCAGGGCATGCATTAAATTTTCTGCCCATCTACTTAAGATATCTGTATGATACAAATCCGGATATCTCATAACTGTTAAAAAGTGAAATATATATTATGGTGAATAATAGTACTATTATAAAAGTAGAAGTTAATGTGTTTGGCATTTTACAGATGGAGAACTAAAGTACAGGTTGAAATAAGAGGTAATAAAGATTGCTGTTAATCTAGCTCAGAAGTGCTCATAATCACAGAAAGCTTCCAATGAAGTGTGGAACTGAAACCAAGTCTTTTAAGACTAGTAACCTAGCCATTTTTTCATGTTTTCTTTGTTTGTTTTGGTTTTGTTTTTATTTCAAGCCTTGTAAATTATTATTAATCTAAAATTCACCTGAATTGTGTACCACCACCAACATGGAAACCTCCAAGCCACTAGCTTCTTAAGACATATACCCCCACAGAATTTTCCATTATCATCAGCTCTGTAGTGGAAGAGAAAACAAAAAATACAATATTAGGGTGGGGAAAAAACTAAAGGGAAGAAAAAAAAAAAAAAAGGCAAAAGGGGAAAGTAGGTGCAATGATTTATGTTGGTAAATAAACAAATGCAAGAAAGGGAGAGAAGTTTAGTAGAATTGTATATAAAAATGAGAAAAAGAGCAAAGAGAAATAAAGAACAGACAAGATGCAAACAGGAATGAAAAATTACAAACAGGTAAAATAAAGCAAAAATGACAGAGGAAGAAAGGTGAAGGAATGGGAAAAATAAAACAACACATGACATGCAAAAAAGTGGTTCAGATCTGAGAAAAAAGCAATGTCAACAGAGCAAAGAGATAAAAGAGAGATCAGTGATGTCTGATGGGTAGGAATATCCATATTTGTAGGTGAAAATCTGCACAACCTAGAGAATACAGCTAGTTACATTCCAGTAGAGGCAAGACATTTCCCAGAATAAAGACTTATTTTTATATTTATGTTTTACATTTATTATTATTATTGCTTTTGAGTGGGGAGACAATGGTAATCACTTATTCAGATCAGGAGATTCCAAAAGACCTTGATTTCTCTTATCTATTCAGGCACTTTTCCCCCTTCTTCCCTTGACACGCTGGCTCATTGACATGCTTTAGTCAAATGGACTGTATTAGATACAGTGTAATAGAGTATTCCTGTAAAAAGTATTCTAGAAAATTCAGATTTTTTTGCTTTTGAAACAGCTTTCATAACTTTACCAAATAAAAAGCAGCTAGAACACCAGAAAAACAAGGATGATCTCAGAGTACCTAACAGGTCAACCATAGAAGACAACTGTCTATATATGCTCAAGAACGCCTCTAAAACCTTTTAGATATTAGCACCTGTAGAAAGCATGCTTAGGAATAATGGCACTAGTACCACTTTTGAGGCCAACTGTCCAGAAAAAGAAAGGCAAAGACGACACTGTGAAATCACAGGAACTGATACACTTCAAAACCAAGGTACTTGTACTTCACACACCCAGTAAGAGGGCTACGACTGCATGGAAAAGGCACAGATTAAGCAGCAGGGAGCGTGTCAGCCTGTTCAACTCACTCCAGCAAGGCCTCAAACAAGTTTCTCCAGGCATAAAGAAACACAATTACTCGAAACTAAATTTCTTGCAGTTCATTGCAGCACTTTTGAGACCTCCCACTGTCACAGATGAGCTGCTTTATTAGGCTTATATGTAATATATGATGTAGTTGTTGCCATGTAATTACAAAACAGGTAATTCTCTGCATTTTGACAGGACTAGATGAATATGAGTCCGGCTGGTAAAGACATTTTCCTTCAGCCATACACCAGTCATAAGCACTATGTAAGCCCATATGAGGATGAGAGAACAGGGGCCATGCTGCAGGTTGCATACAGAGGGCTCAAAGTCTGTAGAATGATGCTTCAGCCTTCAACAAACAGTACTGGTCTTCCGTGTCATCACCCAAAGAAACAACAGCGCTGAGCAATCAAGGATCAGAGTGTTGCATATCATTCTCAACCCATTTAACTTCCCAAAATGCTAACTGGAAAATTGTGTTATGAATATAGTGTTATACCTACCATATTAAACTCACTAGCTGCTGTGACAGAGTAAAAACATGCATATCCATTAAAATTTGTTTCTCAAAGATCTTTCTTATACGAACAAAAATTTATATACCTAATTTGAAATTACTGTTTGATGCTGCTTGTTGAATAAGAGGCTTAAAGGTGGTGCACAGCAGTTAATTAGTAATCAAAGTCTGACAGCTACAGCTGCAAAATGTTTGTATGATAATTTCAAAATTGAAAATGATTTATTTCACTCTACATGAAATTAGTGTACACTCATTAGAAAGTCAGTGATTATCTTGAAAAGTACTACTGAAACATTTCAGTAGCTTTGCTGCAACATCAGAAGGTATAAAACATATTTGTCCAGACCTATAACCATCCCACCCTTTCTCATAATTTGGTGTCAGCAAAGTTTTAAGATTCTATTATTACAACTGAAAACATACTCAGCACAATGACGTTTAACATGGTTCATAACCAGAATGACATTTTTTTCAAATCTCAGCATTAAGAGTTTAAACTACTTTATTAACAAACCACTTTAATAAGCTATATATAAAACCAGTATGTAACTGATACATGCACACATTGCAACAAACAAAATTCTGATTAAATATAAGGAAAAAACTTTGAAAATAGAGTGGCTATAGACTAGAATAGGTTACCCAGAGAGGCTGTGCAATCAACAGCATTGAAGGTTTTAAAAGCTCTCCTGGCTAGGGCCCTGAGCAACTAAGTCTGACTTTGAAGTTAGCTCTCTTTCAACCAGGCGATCAGACTAGATGACCTCCACAGGTCCTTTTCAACCAGTTATTCACTGATTCTACAACATATACTAAAAATCTCAATTCAATACTCTAACATTCAAGGATGGGGAGCATCTCAAATACAGGCATCGGAAATATCTATAAAGCTCCTTCTATAATACAGCAGTTTAACAATTCATAGGCAAGTATGGCTTCGCTGTGTATGCTAGATACCTTGCTGCATCCTGTATTAAATACATATACCTACCAGCATAGTACTTTCATTCCTAAAAAACAAAAAGCCAATAAAAAAAACAAAACCCAAAGCCACCACCACCAAAAAACCCCCAACCCAACCCCAAAGAAACAAATAATACAAGGAGCAAAAGAGGTTCAGAATACTTTGTTAACTGGTGGTGTTCTACTTGCAGCTGACTACATTTAGACAATGTAGTATCACTGAAATTTTTACTTGGATAAAATGAACATGCCAAGGTACAGACTTTTAAGTTAAAAATATCCTAATAATAGTTTACACACACATATATATCAGAACACATCTATACACACACACCCCCCACAGCCACGTATCAGTAACAGTTTAAGGTTTATGAAATATTAAATACAATGAAGATTACACTGAGGAAGTAATACCCATTATGAAATGCTGATGTTAGACTGCAAATATTGACCTTTATGATTTGCCATGTGAAAAAGCCTTAATTTGCTTGGTTTTCAAACTTTTAACAATAAATATGATAGCTTAGATGGTAGAACGAAAAGAAAACCAAAACCAAAACATTTGCTATCACTTTGCATTAACATTTTGACCAGTCAACAATTCAGCAGTGATGAAATGTGCAGTTTGATTCAAAGTAAGACAAGGCTATTTAAATAACTCAAAATAAGAAATGGGTATTGAAACATTAGAATTTTGATAAGCGATCACAGCTGCACTAGAATTAGTTTCTATAGCAACAGAGGAAATAATATGGAGAATTGCACTGCAATACAAGATGGATTCCTTACAAACACTGCTGTTCAAATAGAAAACTTTAAAATTATTCACTGCATTAAAATATTTCTATTAAAATGGTTATTCAAATATCCTATAGCTTGTACTTCATACATTGTTCTATTTTCGTTCTCCAGGAATCTATCTATTCAAGTTTCATATCACATTTTCACACTTTCCCCCATTGCTTACCTTCCTATTTTAAAATTAAAGTCACTTATTCTGAAGAATACAGTATCTTTGATCTCAAACTAATCTGCATTTTCAATAATTTTTTTTATTACCCCTACACAGAAGCACTCATTACATTTATTTTTCCAGCAGTGCACTTGTAAAACATAAGAGAATGCTTTAAACATGCTATTCATAAGAAGCTGCATCACAGCCGTGAGAATTAACATCACTATGGAACTTCCGAAACTTGTAGTCATATGAGACTTGCACTAGCTTTTATCAGTGTGCACTCTCATGTCCTAAGCATGATTAAGAAACCATAGCAAATCTATTAGTATTCATGGACCAAATACCCATAAGATGGTGAGATAAAAGCCTTTTAGCTGAGCACATCTTTAGATATCAAATGTTGCTCATTTCTAACACTAAGAATTATTGTTTCGTTGCATAGTCTCTGGTTCTAGCTATTTTTGGCAACTAATTAAAAGCATATGCCTGAACCCTTTATGTATTTTGCCCATATAATGAGACCTATTACTCTAGCTTATTCTATCCTTTTGAGTTCCAAAGTATCTTTCGAGTTACCATGGATACAAGTGATATGCTTTCTCCCACAACTGCTTTGTGTGCCTTATCAAACACCAGAAAACTGACACAGTGGGAATCTGAGCCATCTATACAGGAGGAACATCTAACCCCTCGGAAGTGTTCCTGGTTTTTTTTTTTTGGCTCCCCTCAAAAAACTGAGGTATGCCTTATTGTAATAAAACAAACAAGCAGGTTCTTTTCTATCTGAAATCTAGTAGCTTTGCTCAAGGAAAACAAAATGAAAAAAGGTGCAGACATAAAGCAATTTAATCTGATCAACTCTGAAACAGTGTTATAATGAAAATGGGAGTACACAGAATTATTCTGAAGTTTCCTGTTTATTTTGCGTTGACAGAGTTTAAGTGTTTCTAGATCAATATATCCACTGGGGATGTAAAATGCAGCAAATTTCAGAAAGTGTTTCAAGGAGTTGCAGAAAGATTGCATGCAACCTCAAGATTATGCATAAACTAGAGTAAATAAAACACCCTTAAAAAGAAATTGTTAGGCCTCCGTATACCAATTCATTATGGGCATTTTCAAATGCAAATTGCATTCCAACAAGCTGGGAATAATTTGTACTGATCAGTGAAGAGGGCAGTTAGTAAACTGATTTTTTCATTATGTTTCTGTATTCTGACCTCTTCTTAAAAACAAAAGACTCCCACTCAGGCAGCAAAATTTACGCAGGATTCAAAAACCAAGTGCTGATACTAACATAATCTGAATTAATGTATAAGTAGTAAAAGGGAATATCCAGAAGGAAAAATAAATTATTGTAATATGAACTTGATACAGATGCATTCAGAACTATCTCTCAACTTTCAATGCATTAAATCACTGGAAAGACATCAGCTGCATAAATCTGCAATGAAGGCAACTAAGTGCTAGAGAGCCAGAGAAAAGTGGGTAAGCAAATGCTGCTCTTGCCCCTTTTCCTCGGTTATCTAAACTTCTCTAAACATTACATCAAAACACTCAAAAAAACAACTTACCTGACTTGTTCATACCCACAAGCTCAGCCTTGCTCTGAAATACAGATTTTGAAGCATAATACCTGAGCCAGAGACACTGAAGCGTAAAAAGCAGACTCTTATGCTTGTTTGTATTGATTATATTGATTATAAAATAACTGTATCATTCTGGTAAAGTCTTCCACAAGCACATATGAACCAGAGACATATTAAATATTTTCATTTTTCTAACAGTGTCACTGTAAATTAGACTTATATTTGCACGGATTTCATAAGATACATTTCACTTTTACATTTAACTTTGAACAGCCTCAGGTAATGATATTTTCTTTTGGGGGTGAAAACCATCTACATAATGTTTTTACTGTGAACATTCAACTAGAATTAAATCTCACTTCTTCCTCCCCACCCCCCAAAATTTCTTTTAGAAGTAACTGAAAGCTAGAGAACAATGAAAAGGAACTCAAATTTGACTACTACATTGTGATATTTATGGTAAATCATCTGTATTATCAAATTATTACTAGTTGTGTAGTTTAATGTTAGAATCACTCACACAAAAAAATGAGCAGCTGGAACAGCGGAGATATTTACACGATGGCTCCTGCCATTACATTCACCGTTACACATGCTATCAGTTCTCTGTATAGTATTCTCCTGGATTATCTGCACAAAATCACACAAGAGACCTCCCATTCCTCTCTGAGTAGAATGCAAGTGTGAACTAGTATTTTTTAAGATATTAACTACCATTGTTAGCATCCTTCATAAAAAGGCTTCTTAGGTTCTTCTTTTGCAGATTCTCAGAATTTGTCTGGAAACTGCCACCGTTGTTCCCTACACCTCTGAGGCCAACCCATTGCCTTTAACACTAACGACAACAACTGTTTTTATTTGCAAAGATTTTCTTCTCATATAGCCCCTTCTTGTTAACAGGAAGGAAGTGGCACCAGGAGCAGCAGATGGTTCAGGGCAGTGGTTCTCATTGCCAGCAAAAGGAATTTTGCTCTGAACAGTCAAAGGTAACAGCCATTATCAAACAGGATGATGAGTTTCTCTGAAGGAGAGCATTAGATGCTAGTCTCTTAACAGCTTAATTTTCCCTCAGTTACAAGGGAAAATGACCATTCAGCTCAAAACACTTTTTCAAACTTTACCAGACCTACTCAAGAGTTACCTATTTGACAAATTTTCTGTGTACACACAATTCACGATCCAAGATTTGACAGGAAAAGAAAAAAAGGTATCAGAGCAGTACAATCAACTTAATCTTCCAGAAGAGCTTCTTGGAAATTTTCATGTGATTATTCCTACACTATAATTTAAGCAAAGAAACATTGTAAAATCCAGGAAAACGACATCATTATTCTCTCTCATTTTTCTCACAATCTAAAAATAGTTCCATTCTGGCATTACATACAGAATTTAGCAGAGCCAAATATGAAGCACTCCAAACAAAATAGTTTTGAAAGGGTAGGTACAAATTAATGCAAAATTAGACTAGTGTTCTGTTTTGTATCCATCCGATCTTGAAAATAAGTGCAAGAGATTTTTTTGATTTTCACTCTAGTCATAAAATTGCCACAAATTCTACATATGCCACAGAAACACTTCGAAGTATAATAAATCTTAATAACATCTACCATAGATGCTATTGTACTTCTCATTTCAGAGTTGCCTTTTTTTCCTATTAAAATTCACAGGATTGGAAAAAATTCTAAAAAGATGTTATCTGTTTTAAACCTTACTAACATGTGTTTTTAGTGCTGAGGATTTAAAAACAAAGTTTCAGAAGTCATTACACATACTACCGAACTACAGGCTGCTAAAATACGCACAACAAATCAGATACAACAAAAACAGAAACTATGAGATACTGGAAGCCGCAGAAAGTTTTAGCAAAATCAAGTAATATTCTAAACAAGATTCCTTGAAGATATGAAGAAATTAGTCTAATCACTAGTGTTACCTTGACCAATTTAAACCAGAACAGATGCTGCCCCTCTTTTTTGCCAAAAGATACAGAGTTGGCCCTGACCTTTCACTTATAAGTGCGTTGTCTGGTACAGATGTCAACTCCGTGCAGTAAACAACAGCAATTGTGTCACCTGTTCAAGTCATATACATAAGCTGTATTTGTTCAGGCTGAGCATTTTCAAAGAAAAGAAAAATCACACCTGAAGTCAGCCTCTTGAAGAGATGAACCTTTTGTAGTTTCATTCTCCCAGATTTGGATTTTTCAGATACACATGCTCTTATCAGCTCTATTTTTAACCTGCCGCTTATATAGATTACTTAAAATTCTGAACATGTTTACATTATCCATCCAGCAGGCTAATGGAACTGCATACCAGACAGTCATGCATAATTCAAATCAATATCCTCAGGCTTGCAACTCTTAAGTCAAAGCTGCCTTTAAATAAGCTGGGTGTGACTTTAACATGAATAAAATGTATCTAGTTTTTAACCTTTATCTGACAAATTGATGTATTTGCAAAGGAATGTCATAAATCTTCTTTAAAAATTAAAAAAAATAGAAAATCACGATAACTGAAAATCTTTTAAAGAACACTTTTAAGGACAAAATTTAGAATTTAGTCCTTATTTAGTCAATTTAGTCAACAAGACTGAGCACAAAGGTTTCAAATAGAGAGCTGGGTATTTTTAAAATTTTTTTTTATAAGCAAAATTTACAAATATATACATAAAAACACATCCTGGCAGAATATTACATAGTGTGGAAAGTGAATGTAGCAGGATTTCCTATTTACAAATGTAAAGATTGAGCTTTAATTGAATTGGGTGTAGGTGACTCCACACAAGAAAATCTTATACCTAGTTAAGCATGTCTGCTAGCTTCTCTCTAAGGACCAGAATCAGAATTTCCATAATAAAATACTATTTTATATATCCTTTTGAGTTTTCCTATGTGCTTTCATGATTCCATCACAGCAGATAACCTTCAGCCACACTGAAATGACCAGAAGCATGGCAATTACACTAGCTAAGGATCTATTTCCAGCTTACTTGTGAATACAGTGGAGGAAAGGTAACTGCAAACAAAAAACCTCACACCCCCCATCTACAAAACTCCCCCTCCAAACAAAAAGAACACAAAACAATAAAAAAAAAAAGGGACTCAAGTTGTATAATAGATCACATCATGTTTTCCCTTTCCCCCAAGGAAAATATTCCAATTATTCTTAAAAGTTAGGATAACTTTATAACACAGTGTTGCAAGTAGCACCTAAGAGCTTATTTTAACAAGAAAAAAACCCATGAAGACAAACCCTTGCCTGCACAGAAACTACAGACACAATTTCATGTTGTTTACTCAGATACAATAGTCTCCCAATAAATATAAACAATTAAAGTATCCATGAAAATAGTCATCCTAACAATAAAATACGTTATTAGATAAAATTGGTAATGTTATGTTGTACAAGGACAAAATATTAATTAAATAATTCCAAGAGAATACTTATGATACAGTTATAGATATCTGTGCAATTGATACATGCACATAAGAAAAATAATATGCACTGACTAGGTAACAAACCAAAAAGAGTTCAAGTTACAAAAACAGCTCCTTGTTCTTTGAGCAAAAAGAGGGTTAAAATGTAATGTGATTAGATTATAAAAAAACAGTCCTAATGATAACTGGCCTTTAACCTAGGGGAAAAAAAGCACAACTGGGAGGCAAACATTAGTTTGAGACTAGAGTTAAAATTTTTCTGGTTTTAACCTGTAAAGTTAAAAAGAATGATCCATTTATCCATAGGCATTATGGAGGAAGAACTGATAAAGTGTTGTTTTGTAATATTCTTATGTAAAGTTGTAATAACTTTTTTAGTTCCCATATCTATTTAACAAGTACTGCTCCATTCTGCTGACTGTTCTCAGCAGCTGAGTACTGGGTGCATGCAGGATGACACTCCTTGTTCTAATGCACCATCTAAAAAGAGATTTCCAGTCTACTGTTCAATCCTGTTTCTTAGTCTCTCATTCCATGGTAAGAGCCATGGGATCTCTGTAATTAGGGTTAAGGTTAATGAAAATTGTACCTTCTTTTGTCTATTTTGTGGAAGTCTTTCAGAACAAGACCTGTCTCATGATATACATGCATAAAGATCAATGAAATTCCTCCCCTATATCACTAGAAATTACCATAATACCAAGAAAAAAGAATGCCCATACTCGATAGCTTTTAGATCGGTACAAGAAATACCCAGTTTGCAATGTGAATTCTCAGAATCAGCAAAAGCACCAGGTTCATCAAGAAAGTGATCTTTTCTGCTGATACAGTACTACCTCTTGCGTTTACATCACAAATCAGTTCTACATTTTATTAATGTAGAACATTTATATCAAATACAACACCACAAGGAACTACTTCAGCCACAAATATATGTGAACTTTTCCTAGTTAACAGCAGATCTTGATTCTTTCATAAATTCCAGATTCAAAGAGATGAGAGACTTCTTAAAATAAAGTTTACAATAAAATGGAAACTTTCCTGTTAATTATTAACGTATGATTTACATCGCTTCAGAGACATCATATTGCTAAGGGTGACTTTCTTCAAAGCCTTCACATCAATGCAAAGGGTATTTCTTCAAAGACTTCAAAATGCTGGCAGGAGGAACCTGATTTGTGAGACTACTTTGCTCACTTGTGCACATCAGGAAAAAAAGCCCTCTCCCATTGGAGGGCAGTTTTTCCTCCTGTTTGGAGTTGATCTAGCTGGAAAAGGAGTTTTCCTGTTAAAAAGCTTATCACCACCACTGACTTTGAGTTTTGTTACTAGTTTTCCTCTCTCAGCAGTAGATGACATGCATGCTTTAACATCATCTTTTCCCAGCATCTCTGCTGCTAATCAGAGGGTAAATCCATTATTTCAGGATTATTAAAATTCATTCTATGAAGACATTTCATGTGTTTCCTTTGGTTGACAAGGCTGTGCACAACTTTGATATCATCTATCTGGCTTTTAAGTTAAAAGTTATCCATGTAAATCTATTCTCTTCCAAACTTTGTTTAAACTCAGACATAGATGTCCTTTTAAATCCCATGTTCACATCTTGCCTCTCCATAGTATTCCTCAAGAAAATTACAAGAATAATACTGAATTTCACATGTACTTTATACCCTATCCGTGAATTTTCTCCATTCCAGGTCTCCAGACTTTGTAAACACTATGCATTCTGCCATTCGTGCAGGTAAGGAACCACAACCACAGCATGAAGATACCCTAATATGTGAAGTTCTCTGCTATCGGGAACTTTTAAAAAGACAAAGGGTAACGCTTTCTTGGGAAGTAAAAAAAGAACTGAATTCTGTAAAACTGAATAAAAGACAGAGCAAAAGTTAATCTTTAAATCACCTTAGTCCCTGCAATGCTTAGTTGACTATATATTTTTGGGAAATATGCATCATAATTTCAAAAACTTAACAGAACTGACTTCCACTATTATAGAACAATAGAGGACTGCCATAATGCACTAAGATGATACTCTGAAACTCTTAAAAAACCCCAACCAACCAAACCACACCATCAGAGAAAATAAGTAGAAAAAATGGAAATCAAGTTAACTCTGGACATTGTTCTGCAGATCCTTAAATTACAAAAGTATCTTTTCTTTTACACAATACCCTGAAACATTCCCTTGATATGGCTGTGGATTGAACTGCTATGCTCTCTAGAGGCTTCAAAACCACAAGAAATTCTTTCTCCAATTTTTAAGGGCTTGGAAGCAATGAAGACTCACTCCAGTTTACCAACAAACGAGAGGTAGACACACATAATCAGGGGTCAGACTTTGTAACATTAGTATTGCATCTTTGCACTTTCTCTTGTACTACATGAAAATTTTTAATTACTCTTAAAATAAGACATGTCAAGGGTAGATGCCCACATAATAGAAAACAAGCATAAGCAAGCTGGATCAACTAAACAAATATTGTAATTAAAAAATCCCCTATTTCTCTCCCAAAGTCTGCAAAAAGTGCATCAAGAATGGTATCAGTTGATAGTACACAAGCACTATCAGCTGATATATACAAATATGAGTGTCTGAACTGTCTCAGAGCTGTAACATGAGTCAGCCTTCAAAATACACTCTGAAACATTTGGGAAACACTGCTCTGAAAATTACTTAAGACTTGTGTTAAGTGTCTTTACTGAATACCCTTTCAAAGTATCTATTTGGAGCCCTAGGTCTACCCAAAGCTGCAGGCCAAAAAGAGTATTTTCTTCCAGCAGGTATTACACCAGAGAAATCTCACAGGTAAACTGATAAAGGCACATCAAAGAAAAATGAGTGGCCACCTTCTTCCTAAATATTCTTTCCATTGTATTTCTAATTAATTTCTTTAAAGCACATTAGAGGAAAAAGAAGATAAATAACTATTTAAGTTATGATCTAGTATTCAACTGAGCTTTCAGTCTTCCAGTCTGAATACCAGCTCATATTCCCTGTGTGCCATCATCTTCTTTGCTTGAAATTCTTAGCATCTGAAATGTACGGATACATAGACTGATTTTGAAAGAACTTTGTGGCTTTAGTTTACTGAACAACAGCACAACCATACTGAAGCCCACACTCTACAGTTCTGAGACAAAAAAAAATCCATTCACACTTGCCTTGAAAATAGATCTGCTTATATGCAAGGACTAATGACAGAAACTAAACTGGAAAACATATGGTTATCATGGGATTCACTGATTCTTCCTCTCTCAGCCTGTCCAGTGGCTTTCACCTTAGCTTGACAAGTCTGAAGAAGTCGGATCCTGCTTTACAGAAGACATTTACAGAGAAAACCCACCCCAGGTTCCTTTAACAAACTGGGGAGATTCACCTGTATACCAGTTTTGAGATGCCTGTGAAAGAGGTTTTGGTCTTGATGTTGGGTAGATACTGAAAGAAAAATATATATATATACTTCAAGTAGTTCAGTGAAGAGAGTTTTCCCAAGACATGAAAACTCACAAGAAAGAAAGAAAAGGCAAAAAGCTGCATACAGAATCAGATCCAAGAGATTCCAGAAGAACAGTCGCCTTCACGTGCAAAGATTGACACCGAGGAGCAAGGCAAACATATGTCCAACAGACACACCAACATAAAGTGCCGAAAGCCTACAGAAGAATAAAAGTGGAGAAGATAAACTACAAAAATAACATCATATTCTACCTTCACAATATGGAAAAGATGGATAAAATCCAGTAGCATATGCCTGCTAGAGCAGCAGATTCTCATTTAAGAGAACTTATGTTTTCTCACTGCAGTCTTTTAGTGCTTCCATATGTTTCCAAAAAACCTTGTGAAATGTAAGGCATTTGGGCCAATCTCAGAAATAGAGCCTCTGAACAAACATGTCTTCAGCCGTGGGGCTTTATCAATTGAGAAGTTAGAAAAAGACTTTTAAATAGGCTGGAGACAGAACCTGTGGTTGTACTGAGCTGCTAAACTATAGCTAAATATAGTACATCTAAGTATGCTAAGTAAGCAAGCAAGCTTACTACTTTTTTCCATTATGGTGTCACTTTGCTTCAGAATTGGGATCAGTCCCCCTTGCTTGCTTCCTAATCTGGAATTTTACACAGCTGTTAAAGAGGTGATTTGGGCAAGACATGCTTTAAGAACGTCACAAAATAAAAAACCAGACTGTATTCTTCCCCTCTTCTACCTTTCTCCTCTCAAGGGATTCAGACAGTCCTGATTTCAAAAGCAAAGAAGAACCTGCAGCTTTTGAAATCTGCCTGCAAAACTGTAATTTCAATATGTTTATCCTAACATTTCAAAGTTCTAAAACTTCTGTTTTTAGGGATTTCAGGGACAGCTTCCTTAAAGAAAATATATTGCACTTGCCTGTGAAGCTTATAGAGAGAACAAAGACACAACTTGCTTGTATAATGCTTGAGTTTTTAAAGTTCAGGAAGTAGCCACTACTGGAGACAGGTTAGTTTAATATCATATAATATGTTTTTCTGAAACTGAAGTTATTAAGAAACTATGGTCCATTTGAGATCACAAAACATAGAAACAAAAAAATATTTCCAATTACCAAAGTACAAAGAATAATGCCAATTTAAAATTTAAAGTTTGTACACTTCCTTATTTAGATCACTATTTCAATTCATAATCTACTTGTTAGCTGAAAAAGTTATTTTTCCTTTTTTTTTCTTTATTTTCTGACACAGATGTGCAATATCATAGCCTATATTAATCCCCTCTTCCAAAATATTACAAATAATTGGAGCACATAAAAGCAATACTACGTATTCAACTGGGTAACAGCAGCATTTGAAATGGCAGGGAATAATACAAGTAGGATGCACATTATAAAAAAAGAGCAGTAAGTTGTATCAGGATATGTGTCAGGAAAAAGAAAAAAACGTCACTTCAGAAAGTATCCATACTTTACTGGATAACATGAGAAAGAACAGAAAGAATATCACTGGCAAAAATAAGATTTCGAACTTTGAGCTGACCTTAGAACTCTGGGAGTAAGCACAGAGACTGGGTTAAGTCGACACATACGTATCAAGAAGTACTATAGTTATACAGGTTTCTTTTTTCTGTGATTAACAGTTTTGGGTCATTTGTGCAAGAGTTGGAAATCGCAGGTGTAAACCTATCTTCTCTACCATTTTACTTTGCCATTCTGTACCATTTTACTTTTAATGACATTCGACATCATCTTGGTTTTCTAATGAACTACATCTTCCTTTAGAGATACTCTGGAATTAAGCCTGTCATCCATGAGGAGCTCACTGCAGAAGCTGTGTATTTACACTAGCTTGGAGTCTGTAGAAATACTTGCATCTAAGCACAATATACATTTTTTTTTCATTTAAAAGATGTACTATAATTCATCAAAATCTAAGTGCATCAGATGTGCTACACAAATATAGAAAAGGAATCAGATGCTGGTTATAAGCAGGTATTTGTGAACCACAATTTTAAAACCTGAATTTCATAGAATGAACTGAAGTGCCACTAGAACATTCCATCATCGAAATAACACCAACAAAACCCACAAAATACATTGCTTTCTTCATTTAACTATTAAAAACATTATACAAAATGCCCTGTCAGTTCTATATAAATATGCTGAAAAGAAAGATTAATATGGCCATCTAGAGGAGAAAAGAATGATATGAAAACATACCACATGCTTTTTTCAGGCTTCAGAATAAAAGGCATTTTTAGAAGCATGCAGCCATAAAATAGATGTAATAATCTAATTATATAATTGATAATAAGTGAACATTAAAATAATATGACCAGACATTTTGATGGTCTTAGTAATGGAAACATATTAATATTATACATGCTTTTAGCAACCCAAGCAAAGCTTACAGGGTGTCTTAATAAAGGAAAAATTATATTTTTGCCTCATTGTTAAATTTGGTGCGTGCACTGTTAAGTGCAGACACATCTAAACAAACAAATTTAAAAAGTGAGGACTGAAGTGCAGAGTAAACAGTTACCAGTAAAACTGTTTATCGACTCCTTTAAAAACGCACAGCAGACTGTTGCAAGATACAACATGTGATAGAGATTAACTGCTCAAGGGAAAAACCCACAGAATTTTCTGAAAACCGAGTACCATTTTCACTGCTCATATTACTTTACCTCTGATGGAATTTTTAATGATATCATCAGAGGCTGATTTACTAGCAATGAGCAGGGGGGGAGCAAAAAGAGATGAGACAAAAATTAATTCTGTCCTGTCATCACTTCACCGTAACACTATCAAGCCCTGCTCAACAGATGGACTGATTGGTGCCTTAAGCTGGAAGTAGCACTGAAACGTTTTAAGTCTTAGAAGTAGAGATGATAAAGCACGTATGAGAAAACAGAAGCACGCAAATATATTGACAATCATTTATCATTTTAAATAAAGTACATAGGAATACACTGCTTGCTCCCCCGCCACTACAAAAAATGGTTCTATCATTTGTCTTTACACTTCTTACAAAAATAATTTGTCATAAAAACCAAGTTTTCAATGAAAAAAATCAGGCATCAAATCTTTCACTGATTTATTTTGCGAGTTTAAGGAACAGTGAAGTTTTGAATTTTTAAAAATTACACTGAAACATCTAGAATGTTGATGGTCTCCAGTTGGAATCAGACACTTTTAATCTCATCTGTTCAGTGAACTGCTTCTCTGAACATATAAGAACCGATTGGTAGCGACAGACAGTCTCTCATTTATTTCTGACTGCAGACTTTCTTCATGTGGTTTCTACCTTCCCATTTCATCAAAGTTCTAGGTTGGGCAGCTTTCCTTTTGTAATGATCATAACATAACAAGGCATACTCTGTCTTTTCCTCTGTTCTAACACATCTTTATTATTGTGCAAAGATTCTTTATGTTTGAAATATTTTAGGAACATAAAAAGTACTAACTAATTATTCTAGTGTGCCACCTTCAGGTCACTGAAAAGTGATAAATACTAGGTTGTTAATCTGCTGCCACGTCCAATATCATAAAACTCTTTTTAATAGTATTGAACATAATTTTGTTGAGATTAACAGATTACAAAAATGAGACAAAATCATCACACTAATTTGCAAGCATTTTGTAGAAAAACGTAGAATGACTGCAGACTATCAAACAAAAAACATTGCTGATTCTCCACACCCTGTAAAATGTGCAGAGAATGCTCTCACAAGCAGCAGCAAAAGCAAAATATTGACAGTATTAAAAGTTTTCTTGAAAGTAGACGTATGTGGTTACAAATTTACAGTTTTCTAAAGTTACAATGGTTTGACAGTTTGTGCTTCAAAAGTTTTTTTCCAAACCCTGAATGTTCTTTCATTACAATAAATTCAATTTGCATACTAATTTTAGAGTGCATATGTGAATATGTATATATAAATGGGGTTTACATCCAGCCAGATTCCTGAATGCAAAGAGCATTCAGATGGGATAGCAGCTGGTGACAGGTATCTTTAGCAATAGAATTAAAAATGAGAAAGGAGAGGGGAAACTATTCTAACTTTCCTAATACAATACTTGGACTTGCCAACAGGGTTCTTTTGTCTTAGATCCTAACCATGACATGGATTTTCAGGCTGGAGTTCTTATTCCCCAGAAAAGGATAAAAGTCAGTGACTATGAATTTTGATGATCTAAGAGGATGATGATGAAGGCAATTATTAAAAAAAACCCAACCACCACACACCAAACCCCAAAAAACTGGACGCAGGCTAGCACAATGCCTTTGGAGCTTAAATCTTATAGGGCCAAAGTAAAAAGCTCATATGAACTGAGAACATTTCACTAAGAAGATCAACTAGGTGGGTTAAAGTATCTGAGCAATTATAAAATAGAAAGAGGAATGTCACATGGTCTTTCCAACATGAATTATTCTATTACTATTTCAACAACTGGCCTCAATAGTTTGAGGAGACAAATACATTATTCTGGGTATCTGAAAGTAGTCTCCTTGTGTAATTACTATATCTGGTATTATTTTCTAATAAATACAATTGAGTTTTCCACCTCCTGTTAATACACATCACCATTCTTTCCCAACAGTGATATAAGCCATACAAAAAATTAGTATTTTATCCGTTATATTCTCCCCACCAACGCTGTTGATATATCTCAGTAGATATAACAACAAAAAAGACCCCCATGATACTTCCACTATCCCTCTTCCTTGTTGTCCTTCTCCATCACAGTATCTAAAGATCAGTTCTTACCACCTGACCTTACCTCTACATCTCCTTCCCTCTTTGCTGGAAAACTCAAAGACTGCCAGCCTTCCTGCAACTTAACACCAAAGGAAATAAAAATTTCTGTTGATCAGGAAGGAATCCTCTTACTCTGGAATTTATTTCAATTATAGCTTTCATGTCCTTTGTGTCTTAACTTGGAATCATGAACGGGTATGCACTAATTTCAAATTTCAGCGGCAAACAGACTTTTATATAATTACATAACTTTGTAGAAAATTTAGATTTTTTTTCCAGCAGTTCAGGACTGTATAGAACATTTAAGGACAGGTATCTTTTAAATATATGTATCCATTTTTAATTAGGGAAAATAAATCACTAAAAAACCTTTGCTTTTTAACATATCAAAGGGACACCAACAAATATCTTACTACAACACAGCATCTATATTAGAATGACTTCTACATAACTTCAAAAGCTCATTATTCATGATAGATACTGGGTATAGAGACATGGTTCTCACACACAGCTATTTTCAAGCACAAAAAACATACTGACAAAATACTGACAGCAGAATTCTGACCCTCTGTATCAGGCACTCACGTAACGTAAAGTCAATAAATATATACCATAGAAGACATCCATTGTTTACATCCAACTTTTAATGCCATGGAATAAATGCATTAATCTAATTTTTGTAATAATTTATTTCTGTCATTTCAACAGAAGAAAAGATACAGAACATTCCAGTAATGCACACGGCCATGACCACATGCACTGTAACCAATAACCATTCCATTTACTTTGCTGTTAGGACAACTTATCAACAGAGGAATAACAGGTCTTCTTTGTATTTTTAATGCCACAGAATTCATCAAGAGTTGCCACGTTTCCTTCCTAAATCAAAACATTTAAATTCCCCCCAAACCAAAATGACTAATGATGAAATTGTATGAAACTTAGCATAACAAGATATCATTTGCAGTATTTCCAGAAGAATACACACAAGTCTGTGCCTTTTTTTTTTCAGCATGCACAAATATAAAGATATCTGGATATTTCTTGCAGACAGTGACTATTTGCAAGTCAAGCTGTCCTCGTCTAGGACTTACTTATCCAGAATATAATTCTGAAATTTGGAATCAAAGAAATGCTTTTAAATTACTCTTACCTTCATCTATTGAGGCTTCACTACTGTATCCATCATATTCTGCAGACAGGGGACTATATTTTTGTCTGGTTTCCCATATATAGTTTTTTTGCTGTCTGCCATCCACCACTGGCAGCCTGGAACTCTGGGTTCTAGACAAGGCCTCATGATATTTACCCAGTGCTTCATCTTCACTCTCAGATGATGAACCATGCTGGTCTTTACTCATATAAGAGTTGTCTGTTTGAATAAAATAAAGCAAATCGACTACAGCTCAAAATAGAATACAAGAAAATAACCGTAAGAGGTTATCACTGAAGATATTTAAGCTATTTCAATTAAAATGTCTGTAATATTTTAAAAATATCATCTTGTTGTAATTGTATTATGTGACTTTGTAACTGGTGAGAGCTATTTTTTTTCTAGAAAAACTATAAGATCATTAAGCCCTAAAAAACATTCTAAAACTTATTCAATAGAAAATGGATCAATTTATGTAAGGCAGCACACACTGAAGTTCTTGAAACCCTTCATTAAGAAAATGCTTAAAATAATTTATGTAAAATACATCCAACACTGCTGCAATATTACATTTGGATACCTAACATATCAGAAATGCATCTGCTGATCCTCCATTCCCAGCTGATTTTTGCTGTAAGCATGCAGTATAACAGAAACGAAACTGATTTACAAAGAGAAGCCTACAACAAAATCCTCTTAGGGTATTTATGTCGGTAGTGCTTAAACCTCACAATAACAAATAGGAAAATGCTAGTGAAAGATGTTTGCATGCACAATTTTATTTAGCTTAGAATAAACAGCCCCTTGTTCAGTAATAACTGAAATTAGTGCAGATTCTCACTGTAGACATCTGGTAATAGCAAAAATTGCAGAGAAGAATCCATCTAGATTTTTTTTTATACCAGTTCTTCTATAATGCCCACTGCTGTGGCCAACTTTTTCCAATTACATCTCAAGTATGACTTGCCCCCACAAGGCAAAGATTCAGCTGCATTTTTATTTCTGTAAAAGGAAAGGTTCCTCCTCCCTCTTCCAAACCTCAAAAGGATTCTGTCCAGATTCAACATGCAGAGGTTCTGTAGCTCTCACACACTAACACGCATAACAAGAGTTCATGTAAGCTCAATAAAGGTCAGCATTACCACTGATCCGTGGGCAAGCGCATGGCATACAATTTGCCAATGGATTTCCATTACTGGCAGAGCTCCGAGATGCCCATAATGCTGTTTTTCAGCTCCTGATCCTGCAAGGATCAACACGCTACTCACTCAACTGCTCCTCCCTCCCTGCTTTTTTGCTCTCCTCCCAGTCCCTGTCCTTAGCTCTAGTTCTGCATTTCCACTCCCATTAGTTTCTGTCTTCATGCCCATACTCCTCTGCCTGGGTATTCCAACTAAATGGGAGATTCAGCTTTCCCAAAATTCAGCCATTTAAAATTAAAGTAGCGTATGCCAGCCATCTAGGCCTCTTTTACAGTCAAGTGTTTGCCTCTTCCTACTACAGAGGTCCTTTCTTCCCACTTTTAGGTAAGCCTCTAGAGTACATGAGTAAAATCACTTCTCATAGAGGTCCTCTTCTCCCTGGTACTCGCACAGAAAAGCCTATGCTGCAAGTTTAGGTAAGACATCTTTTGCAAAGTTACATTTATATGAGTAGAATCACATCCTAAGTTCCTGTCTCCTGGGCACATACTCCAGGTTCCTGCTCCAAGCACCCACTGCTGGTCTCTTACGGGGATTTCCTCTTTATTCTCTTTGTCTGTTCAGTCCCAAATTCTCTTTACTTGCACCTAATCAATTACTCATGTAACCTTAGTCCCTCCACCTTCACGTAATGCTATCAGTTCTCTCCATAGCTATCACCCATCCTACCTCAAATCCCAGTCTACCACTTGCATCATGTCAAATTTGTTCAGGATGTTTCTGTCTTCACATAAGTCATATTTACTCTCAATTATTCTGTTCAAACTTCCAGAGTCCTTCAGTAACTACAAGTATCAAAAGCAGGGTAAGACCTGCTCTGTTCTTCAACCCCTACAATGAAACATATGAATGCAAATGGGTTGGTCAGTGAATTTATATTCTAAAAAGTGGTTACTATGCCTTTTCAAAAGGCAAAGTTCCCAAAGATTACAACTTGGTCAAGCCTTTGTGTTTTTTCATATAAGAACGTGGGCATCTCTGACATGGGAAAAGTGCTCTCCCACATTTCAAGTACATACTCCAATATACAAAGATGCCAAAGCATCTTAGTGAAGGAAATGTGAAATTTACTGATTTTTTGCACAGATAACCAGCATGTTCTTTCCCATATTCTATTCCTGGAAACAGCTAAAGATTTTAAACATTAAAAAAAAAAAAAGAAGAAGAAAAAAGATTAAAAAGGGATCTCAGACAGAAAGCATGCCAAATTTCATCCCAAGTATTTCAAATTTGGCACACAGTTTTTAGAAAACTGAAAATAAGGTCTTGAAATGGAAAATGTCAGGAAACCTTACTGCAGATGGTGCTACCAGCTCTACATGCAATGTGTATATATTCTTAATTTAGTGTTTATAGGAAAACTGGTGCCTTAAAAGACTGCTAATGAGGAACCAGATCTTTCAAATCTAGGCTATCAATTTTAATTCTAGTCTAACAGATATGGTTCTTCCCGTTGTATGGATGGTTATAAAGCAAGCTCAATTTCACTGATCACTTATCGAAAATATCACACCAAACAGGATATATTCTGGCTAGCAGATTCACTGCAAGAGGCTGCTCAGAAAAAGGAACTTCCTTTGCTGGTACACAAGAGTAAAATTTTATATCTCATATGGCCCTCAACAGGTTGAAACCTGCCACCTAGGAAACTTCCACAGATTTCGACAACTATAATTAAAGCAGAGCATACCAAACCTAAAATACAGTCCCAGACATCAATATTAGATGCATCATTTATCATTACAACAAATGTATTCACAAATGTGAAATTAGGTTAATTAATCAGTCTGCATAAAGAACAGAATAGTATAAAACATCATAGCAACATGTTTGAAAGAAGTGCTGAAAGTTATGCTTCTAATAATACACTGCTGTTTGCACGCATCCAGAATTCCCAGTGATACCAGATATTTTTATTTCAGTTCCTACCATAAAAGAAAAAGAATGAGTATGTATACTATTGTTACAAGTCATGCAACAAGACCTCTTCAGAGGACTTAAACACCTCATTAACATTAAAACACAAGCTATCCATGCTAACATTTTTTTATATGAACAATGCAAAACTGTTTCAGTATCTTGGGGGAAAAAATAGCTTCCTGTACATTAAAAAAAATCCTCAGGGTTTTATGCTTGTCCTTGCCACCTATCTTTTGACTTTTATGTCTTAGTTGGAGACTTGCCTAAGAGAATTCATGTTCTCATTAAAAACTTTATTTGGCTAACACAGGTCATATGTAATTATTAACCTATTGAAAGCTATTCACTTGCTTACTATCGGACCTAAAATGCCATTTGTGATAGAGAATATACTTTACCAATATTGTATTACATGAAGAAATAATAGATAAGATCACAGTTTATCATACAAACATGGAAACCACCTCCCAAATCAAATTTAAAAAAACAAAACCAACCAAACAAACAAAAAAACCCAACAACAAAACAAGTAACTGAAATTTTCAGATAAGGGAAAACACACACGCTGTAAAAAAAAAAAAAAAAAAATTAAAAATCTATCACAAAATCATTCATTTCTCTACAGAAACAGCATCTCCAGAAAAGCCTGTGTTGTTTTCTAAAAAGTCATTAAACAGCCTGCAAAACAATTGCATAAAAACGCAAGGGTTTACTTCTTACTCACAAACTATTCTTGCAATTCTTGCAATTCCACTGTCATATTGTTTAAGACTGGATGTTGAAGACAGCACACAGAATCCACATGAACAATTCATAGGTTTTCTTTGTAAGACTACAACTTTAAGACAAGCTTCATTCATTTATATACTTCAAATCACTTAATTGCCACTTCTCATTGAGTTTTGTGTCTTGAAATTACTGTCTTACGCATCCCAGGAATACATTCTGAAGCTCTACTATAATGTAAATTTAACAGAAGTTATTTGTTCTCTTTATCATCTTACCACATTTATGAAATCCTTTTAAAATATGCAAAATAAAAACCACTTTCACAGAACAAGTGTTAATTTCCACTATTAATTAATTCATAGTTTGCAACAGAAACCACACAAGGCACTGCAGAGAAGGTAAGAAAAACTGCATGTAGAAAAAGAAGACTTAGAACATAGGAAAGGCATTTATTAATCACTTACTTTAAGTAATAGTTTAGAAAGTAATTTACTTCCAAGAAATTTCAACATGATTAGAGAATGAAGCACTGACATAACACACCTACTTCCATCCACAGGAAACACTATTATTAAATGTGTAAATTTGGTGAAAAAAGTAGGAAGTATCATAAGTTTCAGGAAAGGTTGAAGAATGCAGTTTGCTGACAGACTCCTCACCTTTTCCTGCTGTCTTCTTATTACATAGCTCTCTCTCTGATTTCTTTGAGCTTTTCTTTTTACCTGATTTTGCAATTGTAGTTGACACATTGTCTTCATCCTTTGATACAGATTTTCCTTTTCTGTCAAAAAACGTTTCAGATTTCTTTTCTTTGATTTCATTAATGCAAATGGAACGGTCATTGTGCATCTTCTTCAGGATGGAGTCTGATAATTTTTGCTTCTGTACTTCAACAAGTTTTATTTCTAAATCTTGAACATCATTTGTACTGTGCACTTCATCAGAATCCTTACAATCAACTCCAGGTGACTGTGGTCTGATTTTTCTATGCAAGTGACTCTTCGAATTATCTGATACTGCATGTAGGCAATTGTCTTGTTCCTCAAAAGATTGCTCCACTGTAAATTTATTATTTTTCGGGTTACTATCCTTCTGGAATTTATCATTTACAAAACACTCATTTCCACCTACTGCTTCCCTTTTAGAAGGTCCTCCTACAGTCTTCAGATCCTGAGGTACTTCTGTATCATGTAAATGATTATTAACACCTGTGCCTTTCAACTGGCACTGTTTTCTGTCCACGATATGGTCAGATACTCCATCTTGACTTTTATCTTCTTGTTCAAAATCTAACAAATTAGAACGAGCCTCTTTATGTTCTGCAATACCTCTCTTTGCTTTCATATTGATTTCCTGAGAATGAGTTAATGATGGTGCCTGTTCCTCTCTCCTTTGCGCGGGTTTATCATTCTGTGTTTTGGAGCTTTCATCTTCTGCACGAAGGCCATTTATCATGCTTGTTACTTGTTCTGTTACCGAATCGGCTACACAGTAGCCAACTTCTCCAACAACACTGGTCAGATCATCTACAGCACTGCTAAGTGTGTCCACCAGAGAAGACACAGAGGGAAGGCTCAGATTTTGGTGGAGGTTTCTGAAAAACGCCATTTGTCCAACCTATTCAGCAACAATTTTTAATACCAAAAGGTCTTCTGTTTCACAAACAGATCAAATCCATTTCTTACAAGTTCAATTTCAGAGCTATTTGCTTTTGCTATCTCAAACTCAACACATTTACCGGGGGAAGCTGCAGCTATGCTCTTTCCATTCAAAATGCATTGAAAATAAGAAAGCAGCTAAGGAAATATCTTGAAATGAAGCCACAATCAACCAGCAAAACCATAGTCTTTCAGCAACTGCAGCATCAACTAGCCATAATAAAATTCATTATTCTCAAAAATAAGACAATTGTGTGAAGTGGAAATATGGGTTTTTTTACTCTAACCTGCAAAGAAGAAGTTGTGAGACATTTAAATTATGTCCTTTCATCAATGTCACACTAAAACAAGCTTTTAATGTAATAGCTGCACAAAACCATCATAGAGACTTCTTCACCCCAAAATATTTTGTGTCTTTTACATAATGTAAGATATTTCAGAACACAAAGACTTGTTCTGAAGCAAAGAGAAAATTAAGGTGACAACTTATTTTCGGGAGCCGGGGGGGAAGGGGGGTGGGGGGGAGGAATTTTCTGTCTCCAGCAAAATTGAAAACAAAAATTTAGCTGCACCTTTTAAAGAGGTAGAATGGAAGAAAACCTCTCAAATTTCCCATTCTGTTCTCTGGTGTCTGCCTCTTCCTCTCAAGTCAACTAACAATTTTCACAGCCCCAGAGTAGAAAGGCATTATTTTACCAGCCCTCAGTATCTTTTTCAAGGTCTAATTTTTTTCATTTTACATTAACCTTAAAGACCTTGTTCTATTAAAAAAAGTATAGAAATAATTTGTTAGTCAGGGGTAAGATGTCTTTAGTTTTTAATGTTTTACTTCTTTAAAACTATTTTCCAGGTGAGTAAATGCAAGACCTTCTCCAAAAGGTCAGCGAGGATTTTAATAGGCCGAATCAAAACCCAATAATCTCATTCACAAATTTACTTGAGAAGATTTAATTATACACAATTGTGGAACGTTTGAAATACATTCAAGAGTATTCTCATAGTGCAAGAGAAATATCTTCCCATAAGTAAATGTCAACTCCTCAGTTATATAGCTGTAGAATTTCTGTGCCTTGTGAATACAAATGTTTCTTCCTTCCCACATACTGCACAGTCATGGGAAAAGTCAACACTCTGTGTTTTCATCACTTCAGTCAAGTGATTACTTGTGTATTTCTACATATCCCTGTAAAAACGTGTGATCTTATAATTACGTTTAGTACACTCCATTTCAGATACTTACAAAGTTTATCTTGTGAATTCTTTCTTGTAGTGTATCCTGAATCAAGATCTGGGAAACCACTAACATTTTCAAAACAGATCTTCTTATTAATATATAGGAAAAGTAGCAACATGAGAATAATGAACACTCCAACTGCAGACAGGAATCCAATTGCTTCAGGAGATACTAAAAGAGAAAGAAACACATTTTAAAAAGTCTTGTAGAAGTTATAATATCAGGACTGATTGTTAATAAATACTATTGAAGTTCCAAATATAAATGCAATATATAACTAAAAAAACACCATTTAAATTTGAGTTAATGTTTTATCATCTTTTCAAAGGACAGAAAAGTATCTGGTCCTAATCTAAGGGAGGACTGACATTGTGTGCAAGAGGTTCTTGGACCCCACAACAAGACAGGGTCTGTGCAGAAAACAGGGAGGTTATCAGCAGATGCCAAGGCTGATAATTTTTGATGCAACATCTGCGAGAGCAAGCACTGGAAGGGAGCTAAGAGCTTTCCCCCTTCCTAGAAAGGGCTGGAGGTTTGGCTACCTGGACTCAGGGCCACCTCTGAGACAGTGCTGCTGGGGGGAGACTGAGCCCTTGCTCACGAGGATATTGCCTCTGCCAGCCTTGTTATGCTCACCTCCTGGTCCCTCTTCCCTTAGGGACCAGCTGGCCCTTGCTGCTCCCTGACAAGTGGGATACTGTGTGAGCAAAAAACAGAGTAAGAAAAAGCACATAAACCAGGATGTTCCTTGCGCTGGTATGTGTGGCACTTGCATATAAACCAAGAAGGGGCTATGCGGAATAGAGATAAAGCATACTTAATCAAAACCAGGCAGAGAAAAAAAGGCTGAAGTAGACTGACATGTCTTCGTGTATAAAATAAAGAGTATGTAATTGCATATACAAGGAGGTAATGAAAGGGAGTATCAGGCATCTTTTGCTGGGGTGGAATCTTGCAAGTCCATCAGTACCCAAGTAATATCAGTGATACCATTTAAGGCCAAGATTACCTAGGAAATGGTTTTAGAAATACGAAATCTGGAAATGAATGTAGCAAACCGGACCAAACGGGGAAAGAGTAATTAAGGGGCTGCTTGTTTATTTGAAAGGAGAGTGGGGAGAGACGGAATATAAAAGGGCAGCAAAAAAGAGAGTTCAGAAACTTAAGAAATGTTATAAACAAGTTATAGAAGCAGGAGATGGCAGATCTTTTGACCGGAGTGCAGATACCCACAGACTATAATGAAGCTGACCTGCTTCATTAATTAAAGCTGCCAGCAAGTCAGAGGGAAATCCCTTGGGCAGCCCACTGGACTCTCCACTGGGTCTACATCTGAAAGACTTGAGGGGAGAAGCTAAAGGGTGACAGAATAGCAAATTTGTTATTAAATATGTGGGAGGTTAAAGTGAAAGGTTATAGAACTATAACTCAGTAATATTTGGGTGCAATTTATATGAAAAAACTGATAGAATTTAATAATTGCATGCAAACAACAATAGTGTAAAGCATTATAGAACTGCGATTCAGTGGTACGTTTACTAGTTAATTAATCTGTTAACTGGTTTATTAGTAGTGTGCTGATCACTTCATAAATATTATAGCCTCTTATATCAGGTATGTTTCAGACCTGCATTCTAAAGATGGAGAGTAAAACCCTGATGTAACAGACACCTTAAAGAGTGTTTTTTGTGGCCTCAACACACACACACATGCATCTTTCAGGACTGAACACGGCTGCATTCATCTGGAAGAAAGATAGGTTTCACATATCCCCGTCTTCCTGCTGGTTTTGCTAGACTCTAAGTATCTCTCTACTCACTGCCATAAATCCCATTCTTAGGGGTTGACTTTTTTCCTATTTATAAAAGACTGATGAATATTTATCAGATTTATGAATTCCGTTTGCCAAGATCTTGGCACTTCACTTTAGGAATATAATGCTGTGTGGCATCTTTCACTATGTAAAAAGGAGTGGGATTAATGAAAAGTTAGCAACAGAGTCCACATTCTCAGAGATGCAATACAGAAGGAAAAGAGGCAACAGTCCGAAGCAGCAACAAGGAAAATTCCAGCTGGAGTGGAGGGGAGAAAAACCTCCTGAATAAAAGGGCTTTATCACTGGAACAGATTGCCTAGATCACTTACAGAACCCAACTTTAATGTTAGCCCTGCTTTCAGCACGGGGATGAACTGCAAATTACTTCCCCAGGAGCCTTCCAAA
Organism: Falco rusticolus; assembly: GCF_015220075.1. Taxonomy (NCBI): domain Eukaryota; kingdom Metazoa; phylum Chordata; class Aves; order Falconiformes; family Falconidae; genus Falco; species Falco rusticolus. Next base: position 21,236,618 of record NC_051198.1, on the reverse strand, counting down.
TTAAATTATTCTCTGAGTCTCCATATGCCCTTTGTTAATCTGGGCTCACACTTCTATGTAAAAGTGCTGACTGAGAATCACATGCAGTTACACAACCTCCTCAGCTGGTTTTTGTGGGATGACAGGGAACATTTGTGTTTGTAGTGCTGTTCTTAAATAATTATACAGGTGTGTTTTAAAAACTGGAAAAAGAAGATCAAAAGAAATGCACCTTCCACCACCTAGAAGGAATTGGTCAGATTTCCACTTCTGTTTTGAGCTGGGCATCCAGACCTATGTGAACCTGTGAAAAATATTTTTGCTACACTTTTTACCTCTGACCAGAAGAGATCACTTAACATTGTGCCTGAAAATTGGCACACAAAAAGGAACCTGCCAATAACTTCAAACCACCCATCCTGACAAAATTACAAAATTACTAAAGAAATACTAAAACAGCAACTAAAGAGGTCTCAAAAGGATAAAGCAGACACCCCAATTAGACTAAACCTCTATTTAGTCAATATCAAAATTGAATTTAATTTTTTCTTGTTCTATTAGAAATGTTAGGAAAAACATGAGCAAATCTCAAGTGAGTTAAGTTGGGAACACTGTCTTCTGAAGAACTGAAGGCAAAGCCAGAAATAACTGGAAACCTTCACAGTCTGACCCTTCACCTCCCAACCCGCTGAAGACCAGGAAAGAACAAAACCTATGAGAACACAGTATAACTTCTCAACAGGGCCAGAAGAAAAGGGTGCAACAGGGAGGAGCAGGCAATTGGTATTTTCAATTTCAGACAGTATAACAGAAATACAAAGACCCATGGAGTAACAGAGTTCCTCATCAAACCTTTAAGATGAGCCATCCTGCTGCATCAAGCAGAGCAACAAGGTGAGAAAAGTGGAATTCTATTCTGGACCAGAGAGGAAAGGAAGCTAAAACTCTTTTTGAAGTATTTTCATTATCATGAACAAATAGAAGAAAAAAAAAAAAAAAACCAACACATTCTTTTGCTCATGAAAGACCTTGGTTGCACACCCTACTAAGATTACCTGATACTCCCTTAAGAAGTCTGCCTGGAATTACTCATCATTTCATTGAAATCACTTGTTACAGCTGAAGTTTATGGCAATTCTGCCTCACGCTGAAGGATTTTGTTTGGTTTTCAGTTAAAAAATAATAGTTCAGCCATGACCAAGAATGAAATGAAGAAAAAAAAAAAATACCACTATAGTGGTGACCAATTTATTAAAAAAAAAACCACCCTAGTGTTCCCTGATTAAGAGCAAGGAAAACTGGGCATGTCAAGTGTTCATTTATAATTTTTCAGGCTTCCATTTACCATTTTCATGGAACCTTCCTAAATATGGGAAAGTTCCGAGAGATTTGACAAAAGCCTCAGTTTGTGTATTTTCATTTTTAACCTCAAAGTTTAACAGATGAAATCTCCCAAGGCTCTGCTGGCAGAAGGTATGTCCCCTCCCAAGACTGCATATGGATAACTGAAAATGTCTGGGGCTATTGGCACAACATCCAGTTTTCTTTGAACTATTGATCCTGACCCCCAAATGAGACTAGAAACTGGGCCAAGAGCAGAACATTTTCATTCTTCTATAGCTTCCAGTTCTAACACCTATCAAACACAACAGCAGCGGCAGGAAAGGCAGGAAGAAGAAACTGCAATTCACCAGGACGCAGGAACCAATAAAGCGAGAGTGAAGTGGAAGGTGGCAATTAGGCACAAGTTAATGATGTCCGGTGAGGAAATGGGAAGTATGAGTTACGAAGGTGCAACATGGGGATAGAGTACACAGAACAAGTTGGAAGGCAAAGGCAGAAAAAGATGAGAGTCTAGGAAGACTAGAGAGATAAAGAGACCACAGAAGTTTACTTATGAGGATAACTGCTTTATTACTGGAGCAGGCTGTCCTGCGGAACTTTGCCTGAATTCAGTGTCAACACTGCTTTGAGCAGGAGACTGAACTGAATTCCAATCATTCTGTGATTCACCATAAAGGACAGTGTTTTCTTTTAATAAGATAGATTAACTGTACAGCATCTTCAGAGAAAAGTATGCTTTCAAGTATTGCACACTTGATCTTTTAAAACTAGGTTTAAACTTTTATTTTTATTTTTTTACTTATGCTTATATTGTTCAGGAATCAAAGCTGCTTTGGGCCATCGAAATAGATGCTTAAGGAAGTTAACCGCAATCTAAAAGTAACTGGAAAGCACAATGCTTTTGAATTTTTTCTCCAGTACTTCCTAGATACTAATTAGCTAAAAAAGGCACTGTATGCAAACTGTATCGTTCTCTATGGAAACACAGTATCTGATGACATCCTTCTGGAGTAAAAAAAAACCACTGGCTGATACCTTACAAAAAGAATGAAACTTTAGCTGCAGCGAGACTAATTAATTATTTATGTAATTCAGTGTGAACATAGGACTTGAAAATTCTATTTCCTTATCAGTTTGCATCTATGTAAAGAATCTTACAATGCTTGTTCACAGATAAAGCATATTACCAAGTTTAAATCCTCTAATGTATTATTATAAAGCCACAAAAAAAACCCCAAAACTGTATTTCAATAGTCCACATGTAAACATGTACAGATTCCCATCTACCAAAAAAAGGTTTTATACATCACATTAATCCTTCAATTAGTTTCTCATAGCTGAAGCGTCAAGCAGTTATACTTTGTACACAGAAAAAAAATGGGGGTTTTTTGCATATGAAATACATCTCTGCCACATTCAGCACCAGAATTATTTTGATTCAAACCACATTGTCATAAATTCCAATTGGTTTGGACATTAATTGTACCATGAAAAGCATTTTTAAAACTCCCCAGAGATTCCCAATGGTTTCCTCTACCATCACAAACTAGTAGAAAGGCAATATTTTCCCATAGTCATATTTCCAAATCAAACTTCCTACTTCCATAAATATCATAATTATCCTCAGTTCTTTAAAAAATGATTTTTTTAAATTCATAATACAACAGTTTAAGAAATATTAAAAGAACAAATGTCTTACTACAATGTTATTAAGACTAACTGAATTGCTAGCTACAGAAATGGCAGAGAAAGTTATACTCATTACAGAAGTATTACATCATCATCATTTTAATTCACTTTTATTATCATCATCACTAGAATTAGAATTATTATAACACAGAAACTTACCATCTTTTCATCTTAGATACCAAATTAGCATCTTTCTCAAAGAAAAATTTCCCTATTATTCGACATATTTTCTTTTCCAAAAGGCATTTCAAACTCTTCAGAAAATAATGACATCTCCAAATAAATATCACCAAAACAACAAAAATCCTCATACTAAAAGGCTTTTAATGTTTTTAATATGTACCTACCCCCAATTACATTTAATATCCAGTCAATTATTTTCAGAGCTCGCACGCTCCACATCATAATGCTCACTTAGCTAGCAATATACAAAGCCACAGCATTATCTTAGTGATGTTTGAATTATTCATTTACAAAAGCAATACTATCTCTTCTGTGCACAAATTAAGTAACTAGGGGGTATGAGCCAAAAGAACCTCAATTACCTTTAAGATCCTAGCACAAAAACATATGAAATGAAGAAGGTATGCTTGTTTTTATTTATAACTTGTTTTGTTTAAATTTTTTTACAACTTGATCTATTTTAGCCTTTAAAATTCTTTTAAATAAACAGGCCTGTTGTTTTGTATTTACTCCTGAAGAATAATTATTTACTGTTATTATTTTTTACACCATTACGTCCTGACTTTACATGAAAATAACCTGTGTTGTCCAACTCAAAAATATTTTCACCCAAATGCTATTCTTTGCTACTCATCGCTTCATACCAACTTTCTGACTTGCATAAGAAACTAACATGTTTTCAGAAAGCTGAACAGGTTAGTGAACCAAAAAATAAGATTCATGCCTTGATTGCCTTTTCTTCATGCTTGAATTACTTACCTCCAAACAGCATATATTTATCTCTTACAGACAACTTATGTCATAACAGAAAAAAAGCAACCAAACAAATCTATACCTCAGAGTCAGCTCAGAATTAAAATACTTTGGTCTGACTGCTTACAGGAATAAGAACTGTATTTTCGTATGTGTCAGTTTACATGTGTTTCTTTTATGACTGATTCCATAGGTTATTATAGTTACTCTAAAAGTAAGTAATTGTACTTGAAGGTTAAGTAAGATTTTTTGCTCTTTCTAAACAGCTTTTCTTTGACAAGGTAGACTCAATACACAAAGTTCCACATTAATTTAGCTGAATTACTATCTTCCTGTTTGATGGAGTAGTTGAAGAAGCAATCACAACTGAATAGAACCTAGTTTACCTAGACAAAATGCTACACCTACAGGGGGCAATATTTTATCCAGCATTGTGTTAAAAGACTAAAAAAATTAAATTCTTGACTACCTGCACTGTTTTACAAGCAAGACAAACTCTATGTGGCAGCTGACATTACTATAGAATAGTTTCCCATATAACAAACAGAAGCAACTTCACCACAAAAACCGACTAGCTGATGTTTCTGCTAAAAGTCAGTGACAATGAATTCTGAATTCCCTCTCAAAGTTTTACTAAAAGTGTCAAAAGACAAAATTCCAAAACTATTTCCTATGCTTCCTCTTTTATTTTGTATTCATCTTTCTCCTTTCTCTCATCTAAAACATTGGGGCTATGTAATTCCTTTCTACAAATGTACCTATTTCTTCTATGTTTTGCCAAAACAAGCATTAGGAAAAATGTTTTAGTTCAACTTAAAACAGAATTAAATCTCCTCTGTTAATGTTTTTAATTTTTTAGCTAAATTTAGGTAACATTAAAACTGAAGCCTTTCTGTATAAAGATGCTACCCCCTTCAACTCAAATCTGTATTTTGCCTTTCATCTGCAGCACAGACTTCTTCACTTAGCCCACTGCTGATGGCTACATTTGTCAGCTTATTGTTTTAATATACACTGCTAGTCTTACGATGTTCTTTACTATGTGTTTGTTTCTCCTGCATCTTGCACATTGTTATACAGCACGTTTACACGTTCTCTGGTACAAATTACAAGCACATGCAACATGAGCTACCTGTGTTTCAAACATCTGAAGTATCTATATTGAGTATAGTACCGTGACATGCAATTTTAACATGGAAGTCATCTAAAAATGAACATAAACCTGAAATGACAATTGAATTTCCCAAATAATAAAATTACTAACTAACATGACCCTTTCAGAAGCTTTGAATGACCGACAGGATGAAATCAGGATGAAAGTGTTTGTTTAACTTTCTATTTGGAATAACAACATCCTTTAAAAGTTCTATACATAAACCTTTCAAAGTAACACTAGGGAAAACAGAAAGCTTACATTATCTGAAGTGATACATGATGCCATTTAAAGGTTAATTTATAAAAAAATGTCAGATACCTAACATTAAGTAAAAAATAAATGTGCTTGTTTACATGAAAAAATTTACTGGAATTACTGTATGATGTCAGCTACACTGGTCTAACTCCACTGTCACTTTTATTCCAGTGGAACGTTATCAGGAATAATAGCAAATTTTTACCATTTGGTTTATGTCACTTCACACTGGCTGAAGGATAATCTGCACAGCTACAGAGCTAAATCAGAACTTCTTTTTCCCCTCATTTTCCTAACACCTAATTAGGACTAATATGAAAAAAATATGTTTTAATATCTAGATTCCAGGGCTTCCTTCACATAGGAAGAAAGTTTAGAATGTATTCTAATTTTAAAAATCAATTTATTTAATTTTATTTTGAGCAATGAAATTAATTGACTAAATATTTACATCAAATAAAGTTCAATATACTTCATAAATTATAGTGTCTATTAATAAAGACTTGGTTCAGCAAGTTAACTAGTCACATACAGAACTGTACAAAAACACTTAGCAGCAACTCTCGTATTGCCTCTGCAGATTGTCTTTTACAGAATTCCTTTCCTTTTAAAATACTACGCTGAAAAAAACCTGTCTTCTGGAGATAAATTTAATTACAGGAAAGAAAGGACCCTGGGCTCAAAACATCACTGTTCTAAGAAAGAATTTAGGAATAACAGAAGCCATAGTCTGAGATGGAGATTTAAACTTTTGACAGAAATCTTTTCATTCCTAAATCCTCATGGGCTGCGGAAGTTGTCTGCCTGCCACCCCTGCTGCTTTACCAGTCCCTCAGTGCCTTTTCTCTCTAACATGGAATTCATCTCCTATTAAGTCCCATCTCACAACGGAAATCTCTGAAAAGAAACAGCAAAGGAAGCATTGCATTGCTACTTGGAATAGACATAGATCATGGAATCATCTTGATCACCCCCAAATCCCAATAATCTGTTGCAATTACATAGCATATTACACGACTGTATTCTCCACACAGTGGGTAAGGGAACAGCAGTGATTATAGATTTTTTAATGGCACTCGAATAATCCCGCCAGTGCAAAAGTTTTAAAGACCTGTAGGGGTCTAGAGACTTGCAAAACTTCATAGCTACTATGATGTAACTCTCCACTACTGGGGGAAAAAAAATGTAATAAAAAATCTTTTAAAACCACATTTTTCCTATCAGCCACTACAATTAACAACAAAGTGTGAGACTATCCAGGATTCAGATTTCTGAACAGCGCAGTCATTAACTGAGCTACATAGCAAAGTGTATCGTACTCCGGAGTAAAAGCGATTATACAAACATTTTAAGTGAAGAAATGCCAGTTTGGATATAGCGAAGTTCTTAAACACAAAACTCGCTATGGAAGAAGAGTTACTGTGAGAGTTGGAATTACGTGACCCCCAGTAGCTGCTGTTTTCCAGCAGACTCTAAACACAGGAGAACACACAGAAAGTAAACATTGCTTCCTGCATGGGCATCAATAATCTCAAAGAAAAAATATTTACTCCTTATTTTCTCTAGTCCAAAATGTATACAGATTAGCTTTCCAACAGAGTGCAAAACTTAGTATATATTCTGGTGTTGTTAATTCTAACATTATTACTTTCATTTTTTAAATACGTAGCCATACTTGGATAGTATCTCCCAGATTTATTAAGTTTAGCACTCATGGGGTTAAGGACACAAAATTTCTTCTAGCCTGGAAAAAAAATATCTGTTTGTCTATTTAAAATTAACTACAGCACAAATATGAACACATCGATTACATTATAAAAGTAGCTTTAATTGTGTATACTTTTTAATGAAGTTTTTATTTGTATCTCTGTAAAAAGAGAAAATGCACTTTACTTTGCACTGTCCACATCTTAACCCTTAAATGAGTAGAAACAACGTATGATATTTTACATTAGTGTGAGGTTACCTAATTTAAAGAAATTTGCCACCACCTGTGGTATCACCTTTCGCTTGATGAAAAACCAGAGCAGAGGAAAAAGGGGAAAATTATTTTGTTTCTTTTTCAGAGGCCCTTACTTAGTGTTCACTATCATAAAAACTGTAATATAATTTGAGTATCAGACTCAGTTGACTTTGAATAAAATAATGTTTCTACTTGTAAAATGAAACTCATGAATAAGTATGAATTTTTTCCATTTGAATTAAATGCAGTCGGCAACTTAACATTCAGATACATGCAAATGGATAAGGATAGTTGACCAGCACATTAAAGAGGACATGGCTCTACTTAAAACATATTCTGACAAAACAAGAATTCATACCTTCTTATCTTTTCAAAATTTTATTACAAGTGACATTTTTCATTGTCAGCTAAAGACATTGTCTCTTTGCAACTTCCTTCTTTTGCATATTAAAGAGCACTTCTGTTCCATTATTAGTCACAAAGGCAGTTTGCTGAATAATTTCCTTTGTTTGCGAGACTGCCACAACAATAGAAAGAACAGCTTGCAAAAGAAAAAAGGGCTAAAAGATAATTTTTAAAAATCTGTGCAACTTGAACCTTACTCAGATACTCAATCCACATATCCATGAATTAATTAAAAAATACAATGCTGAGTTAGAAGTACCATTTTGCTTCACCTCAAAAATACATAAACAACAAAAGGTGAAAGAGACCTAAAAATAATATGACCATACATTTTGTTCTTTAATGTCACTTTCATGTCATACAGTATTACACATATCAGAATATATTAGAGGGGGTTTGTTCAGTTACAACTCAGTATAGTACACACTCATCACAAGTCTGTCTCATCTATACAAACAGAACCTGAAGACACCCTTAATTAAAATATTAGTACATCTAACAAAAGCCACGTTAGACTAGCAGCCTAGCTACAGTGCAACTACATAGCCGAAGTAAGATATAGTTTTCTGAACTCTGATCTCAATTTCCCTAAATTCTGTTATACACATAGCAAATAACCAAAGGAACAACTTAACACAACTCCCATGATTCTCTCAAAAACATCTCTGTGTTAGGAAAACAGCCAGCAAAAAGGCAATCCTTTAACTGGGTAATTTCAGGAAACCCCTGTCTGTCACCTTCTACTGTCAAGAACCCTAAGTCACTGAATTAAGTGACTCAGTCACTACTAAATAAACTAAACAGGACTCTTCTTTCCTTAGCCAAATATTCAATTTGTATTGTCAGACAAGAAGTAAGATTTTGAGTATGTCTGTGTACATAAAACAAACTTGCATTAAATAATAGAAGTAAACAAGAAGTTCATTTATAATAAAAGCAAAAGTATCTTTTTCCTTTTTCAATTCAACAATGTGTAAATACAAAATCACACAAACAGTTCAACTAACATTTACCTATGTTAAACACAGGAGTCACAAATTCCAGTGCTGTTATTACCAAAAGTCTGTAACTGATGATACTTCTTTACAGTTCTTGTGCAGCTGCAAGGTGACTTATTCTGTATTTTGCAGCTATTAGATGTTACATAACATCTAATTTTGTGTGCCACAAAACAGCACATTTTCAGGACACTCAAACCCCATATTTATGCATTTAGAAGCAGCCTCTATTTAAAAACACATACAAATTAGTTTCCAAGGCTTTCCAGAAAAACCTGTCAGTCATCTTACTCCCTATCAGCTCTCTGCAGATTCTTCTCAAAAATGTATGAATCTGCTGAAAGGAAACTGAACATGCAAAACACTATAAAAATACTGTGAGCTTTCTTGTGCATACTAGAAGTGGACCCACCACAGTGTATCTTGGGCAACTGTGGAGCTATAACACCACCATATGACAGGGGAGCAGGCCCTGTGCTAGAGAGTTGCTAACCAAGCAATTGTGAGTTCTGTATTGATACTGTCGTGGTATCATATTTACACTAGAGTTCAGATAATCTCAGATGTTGAATAAGCATTACAACTGTACTTGCAAATCTTTGAGTCTTAGAAAGCTTCAGATAAATCTACCAACCTAATTAGTTTTATTTATTTCAGTGGAAGCATTGTTAACATCAAAAATGCTTTAATGATGCTTTTGAATGAAAACACAACTGTTTTAAATGTAAACACAACTGTTTGCAGTCCCAATATTGCAGCCTAGAGTACCTAAAAACCTGAAGATAACAAACATAAAAAAAAACCAAAACCTTTTTTTAGCCATACTTCTGACTAATCTGAGAAATGCAAAATTTACAAAAAATGTGAAGTTTCCAATTATTTTCATTTTAACAGCTGAATATTCTTAGAGCAGATGCTTCCTTTTTAAGCTTTGGGTTTTGTATTTACATTTATGACTTCATATATAGGCAAGATATTTTCATTAAAGAATTTGAGCCAAACAGTGTGGTCACACATAGCCCAGCAGACCTTTCTGGTCCCTTTCCACATTTCATCATCTGATACACCAAGGTACCTACTTTGCTGGCAAAAATGAATGGGCAGGCAAGAAAAAGACAATTTAGGAGTGTGTTAATTACCAGCAACAGTTTTTCTTCAAGTTGTATAAACGCCATATAAATTCTAATTACATTCCATCACTTGAAACCGGAAAGTTTTCCTGTGCATTATTGATACAAGACACATGCTTGCTTGTTTTTCCCTCTTCATGATTCAGTACAGGACAAGTGAGAAGAAACAACACTTTCATATTAGTTGCTTCTCAACAACATACTTGGAAGGACTATGAGAAAGATGGATGGACAAGCAACGCGCAAATGTACACTGGACGTCTCTAAGATCTCTAGTTACTTAAGCTGGCTATTTACTACTGATCTTTCTTCCAGAGTTCCACATGGGCACTCTACAGAAAGCATCAGAGGCTTTCAGACAAATGGCAAATGCGGAACCATTTTGTTAAACACCGCACCACATCCTCAGAGCCCCATGGACGGCCTGCGATGAAAATGAGTGAAACACTAGGAGTGCCAGGGTGTGCTCTCCCGGCGCCACAGTCACACAGACACCAGCAAAAAAGGAGAGGGGGACAGTGCAAACTTACCTAGCACCAGACAAGACTACAAGGACATATCCACGGGTCAGTGTATTTAATTTGTCCATCAAACTTTTACAGTGAGCTCACAGTTGGAAAAACGGCTTGGCTTGCACAGCACAGCCAAGAGATGGGGAAGAGGAAGACCTCTACCCCACAAAACGTTTCACCTCAATCCTGTGAAATAAGCTTGAAACAAGTACCCAGTGGCATTAAGGACAGAGCTGGAAGGTCTGATTTGATCAGCTCCAGACTGCTGGCAGCCAGGAATTCCCAACTTGGAAAGGCATTCCTATTTAGAGGAGGACAATACGGGGTCCTGAGCATGCACTCTGATCCTGGCAAACAAGCAGGCCTGGACAACAGGTAAATAAAGTAACCCTTAGGAGCCTGGCCACTGGTCAGACCATAAAAACATCTTGAATGCATATCAGATGAGTAAAGTCTTAGATAAAGTAACCAAAACACTACACAACTGGAAGATTAGTGATACGATGGCAAGCACTTTCTGCTTTATATGTACACCTCAAGCAGGGAGAGAGGATGGAGAAGAATGCACCTGCTCCACACACCGCAAGGGAAAATGTATCGGTAACATGGCTAGGCGCAGGGGCACACAATACACATGAAAACTCATCGGAAGAATAAAGGAACCCAACATATTGCAGGCATAAATGGCACAAAGAGAGGCACTCTTTTAATCACACTTAACCCTAGGCTAATTTAGAATCACCAATACTAAAACGTTGGTTCCATGCAACTGTTTATCGTATCGTATCAATGACAAACAGAGCTTAGGATCTGATGTTCAGGCATAACATAACATTAAAAAACCAAAAGTACATCTTTTCAATTTAGCTTCCCAGCAATAACATTAAAAACCATACAACACTGCCTCCAAGAATGCAGAAAAACTATTGTTTCTTAAAAACACTACAGTACCCTAAAATAAATAGGGATAAGCAAGATTAATAGATTTTGAAACTTTATCAAGCAGGCTTCCTGAACCAAATGAGTTTCATAATTCAGAAAGAAAACCAGAGTGTATTACCAGAGCACTGTGTGTACCAGCTTGTACATCAATGGAAAAATAGAGGCAGCAATAAAGAAGTTTTTTTAAAAAACAATGGAGAACAAAAATACCACCAAATCATAAAAAGGAAAAAGTAACCTCCCCTCCAAAATGACAAAGTAGTAATAAAAAAAGCAAGAATGAAATTTACAGTTTAAAAAAGCTGAAAATTGTTTTTAATTACAATACTGTCAAACCACACACAACACTCAATTACTCTTTTAAAAGATATTTGAAAAAGATGGCTTGTGATCATTAAGTTATTTTTAACCTTAACCAGTAGAATTAATTCTGAGGTTAGGAGATATTAAGGGGACATGTTAAAAAAACCCTGATTTTACCAAAACCTTTAAGTGAATGCAATGGAAACTAAGCTCTACTCAGAGGCCAAACAAAATGTATTGCTACCAAGTATGATGTGGTTTGACAATACTATTGAGCCAGTCTAACACTTGGCTGTTGTCAAAAAAGTCTTGCAATCTTCCTCCTCTCCCAACACACTTTCTTATTCCTTTCATTTTGAAAGTGCTGAGTGAGAGTCTTCTGACCTAATGTTGAGTCAATTGAAGGAACTAATCCTTGAAGAAACTACTGTTTTATCATGGTTATTATTAGCTTTCAGATCAGAACACAGAGATTCAACAGCAATGCTGCAAAAAGGAGTGTAGGGCTGGCAAAAGGGACAGAAAACAGAACTGTATCTAGTCAATATATCAGCTGAGCTGTTCTGTCAAACTCCAACTTCAGTTATTGTAGCTCAGCTTTAAACCTCTAGAAGTCCTCCTTGGAGCACAGCTCTGTTTCATGCTGTCAATTACTGGCTTCATTACTGACACGGTTGTTTTCAAAAAAGTCTGAGTCATTAGGATCTCAACTGAAAACATAAGCAGAGATTGCCAGTCCATCAGCTGTTTAAACTATCCTCACAACTTTCTATTACTACTAAAAATCAAATTATCCTACAAACGTCTAGACAAGGCAGAGATCAAAGTTTTTGTGGTTTCCTATCACAGCTGATCATTAAGAACTTTCATGAAACTCAGTGAATATCGGAAGAGCACATTTTTTCCTTCTTGTAAAAAATAAGATTTCATTTTGGAATTTCACACTTTTTCTTTTTTTCATTGACAGTGTCAGCACCAAAATATTTTGCAACACTAAGATCCAGAAAACATAAAATCGTAACATTAGGTAGTAGATTTCTCTACCAGTACTAATCTCAAGCTAAGAAACCATCGCTTACCTTTTCTAATGCAGATTAGCTCATGCACACCACAAGTTCGTTCTCCACCTATGTGGAAATAAATCATTAGAAAACAGTAACAAGTGAAACATATTTAGCTCCTTAATAAGGCTTATAAACAGTGTAAAAGAAAAAGCTGTAAACCCATGTCATTTAATAAAAATGCAAAAGATTTCTTTAACAAGTTTTCAATTAACACATTGTATCCTTTGGAGAAAATAGATGTAATGATGGTGCAGTCTGAAGAGTTTTACATAGGGTTTATACAGATGAAATTGCAAATGCAAGCAAAGTAACTGAAGCCACGCTAAGATTTCCCAAGCATAAAACATGATTTCCTGTTCTGAGGGAACCACCATCTACAGAATTCTCAAAATATCAACAATATTTGTTACATAATAGAATGCCAAAACAATGTTATTATTCCATGGTAAAAAAAAAAAAAAAAAAAAAAAAAGAAAGCCCGTTACTAAAGGTTGAGTTTACCTGGAATTTCTCCTTTAGAAGTGGGTGTCTTTTTAATTAAACAGCTGTATAGAATTTGGGACATTTATACAAGAACGATAAAACTGGTGCTAGAAATATTAAGCTTTAGTTTGCATTTTAATAAAAAACATATTAACATTATAATTACAGCTAGTAAACAAAACACCGATACATAATATACCTAGTGAGGACAACGAAGGAATCCACAAAGGAAGGACAAAACATTCAGTCAACCCTGCTGAAGGAGGAAGGTGTGACACAGGGATGGGACATGAAAAACCTATTTCTAAGCCTTGCAGAAGGAGGTATGGCAGTTACAAACTACTGAAGGCATTTTTTTAATGGTATCTAGAAAGTATTAGAAGAGCAGGGTTCTTTTTATTATGATTACTTTATATTGAATACATTTACAGTATTCACAATCCTCTTTTAAAAAAATATGTTTTGGAAAGACACACTCCACAGTCAAACCTTAAACTGCAGGCTACACCAAGCTATGGCTAAGATAGGCCGTACCCCAACGCCCACTAACCCCTTCTCTGCTGACACCACCAGCCTGCACGTGTATGAATACAGAACTGAAGGGAACTGCCTTTTTCACAGGTTTTCATACCCAGTTCTCTAGAACCCCATAAAAATACAGAACAGACAGTTCCCAGAACTCAAAAAACATCTATTCCATATGCATTAATCGGTACTGGGCTCCAAACACTGCATCACACACTAAAACAAGCTTTAGATAACAAAACTTTTCCATCTCAAAAATGTGGAAATACATTATCTCCTTCATTCCATAATACAGGAATCATGCCACACAATAAAGGATATTATGATATAACATCAACTAGTATTTAAAACCCATAATTTATAACACTAACAGATGGTGGTGTAAAAGTTTTAAGACACCTGTATTTGGACTTAAATTTACATTTTAAAGAAGTAACTGTAGGAAATGCATATATTAGAGGGGGAAAATGATCAAATAAATGGAGTAAAACATAACTCTTCTATAAATAAAATTAAATGCCTATGAGGTATGAACTTAAAAAGAATCCTCATTTTATATCATCATACCTTTTTTTTCATATCCAGTAACATGAAATATAAGCCTCAAAGGTACTTTTGAAAGGGAAATCAAGTACCAATGAGATTGAGGATCCCATGACTTTTGTACAGTTGTCACCATTACAAAACCCAGTTCTAAAAGCAATGTAACAACTGCCTCTTTTCAGTGCATTCTAGCAGCTGGACAATATCCTTTTTGGAAGGAAAACATAATGAAAACTAAATAAACAAAATAATCCAGCTTTAGGACAACATGGCATTAAAAAAAACAAACGTTGGAAGAAGATGACAATATTCTTTGAAGTAGTTGCAAAACAGAAACTGAGTGCCTGAAACTCCTCCCTGTATCTTCTTCCCCCAGTAGACTTAAATTCAGCAGCGAAGAAAGAAGAAAAATTACCGGGGAAAAATTTTTTTCTTCATTACACAGATGCTAGACAGTTATTTAAAAACAAAGATTCACCTAGAAATTACCGAGTCAAGAACAGCAAGCATTAGATTTTAGTTATATACTGCCCCCAGTGAAATCTACCAGCTTGAAATATCATAAAATACTAATTTTAAGTTTGGATTTTGCATCACTACCTATTGTTTTCTAAAGATAGATATCTTTTTTCAGTCGCTTAGATGCTAAAATGTGATGGTGTTCTACTAAATAAAGGCTTTACATTAATTGTCATGTTACTTTTTATTGACCACAAGGCTATCTAATAAATTTATAAATTTTAACATGCATTTATTCAGAATTTTTTTCCTTTTTATTTTGTTAGAAAATGCTGAATTATATTCCTCATTTAATAGGTGATTAATCTATCACTTTTTCCAAACTGCTTTTGAATGGAAATCAACTATTAAATAAAAATATATCAAGTGATCTACATGCTCTGAAAATAAAGTTGAAGAAAGTATATTTTATCTTTTAAATTAACCTGTTTATTAAACACATGAAATATTACCCTCATATGACGTGCACAGATTCTTTTTTTTCCCTAGTCCTCGTCAAAACTGTGGAATTAATACGTTATTGACACCTTGCTTTTACTCACAGATTAACAAACACACACAAGTTTTTCTGTCTTTCCAACTCCCAAGAATCTCTCAGCTTTGAATAACCTAGTCATTGAAAGAAACTAAACTGAAAATATAAAAACATTTTGCATGACAGGAAGACATCACCTGCTAATTTAGTATTTCAGTCTGAAAAGACTGGTTTTGTGTCAGTAAGCCCACAAACCCCAAAGGTCATCAGTATGATCTTAAAATCTCTTAAATTTTAGTCTTTAAATGTTACTTTAAAGTAATTGATTTTAATATAGCAGTAGTTCACCATACTTTTATAGTTAATTAAAATTTAAGTTTGATTTAGATACAAAGTATTATTAATTCTATTTCATCTTGACTACGAACATGATCTCCTACTTAACAGTGCAAAGTTTTAAGCGAGTTTGCATCTCAAACTACATAATACTTTACCCAAAATGTAATCTGAGAATACAAAAAAAAACCCCTGGGGACATACAGCTTTTCATAATTTCATGCAATGGAAGTAAAATGCAAAATCATGAAAGATGAAGTAATTTTAGAACTGCACACTCAACAAAACACTTGAATTTTCTTGAGCAAGAAGGACCACCTAGTGGCCCTAAAATCTAAATAATTCAAACATTTAGCACAAGTAAAATGGCTAGATGCTTTACAGAGACAGCTGAAACACCTGGTGAAGTTTAATTTTCTCAATTTAAGACACATATTTTGCATATCAAATCTCTACTTGCCAAGATGACTATCACACCCAAAAGATGAAAAGTTGTACATCAAAGAAGATAAAGCACCACCTGAATTTTGTATTGATTAAACTGGAATATTTTATGTCTTTATGAAAGCAGTACAATTCAAAATTAAAAGTTTACTATGGTTGGACTTTAGTTGAAACTCCGCTACCAGATGCTGAAAATAATTGGCTAGGAAATTTAACATAGGCATCATCACAGAGTGATTTAGGTTGGGAATGACCTTTGGCGCTCCCAGAGACTTAAGAGCAGGACCACCTTTACAGGAGGTTCCTCTGGGCCTCAACCAACCAAGTTTTGCAAGGACCACGATCCCTTGATCTCCAGGCACCACCGGTTCCTAGGGGAAAGCAGGGAAGGTGTGACCCTTCTCACTGGGAGCACTTCTTCCTTACAGGCAGTCAGATTATCCCATTGCTTCATGTGCTGTCATGGTGCACCTGGAGAAACCACGTCCACTTCTTAGATCCCCTTACAGAGCAAAAGGCTGCAGTGAGTCCCCTTCAGGTTTTCCTGGACGACACAAACATATTCCCTAGGCCTCTCCTCATGTGAGGAGAGCACACCTTCGCAGCACTCTGCTGGAGTCTTCAGTCTGTCAGTCTCTCTCACACTGGGTTAACACGGCTGGATGCACACGGCTGGTCCACATTCAGCTTGCTGTTCACCAGAACCCTCAGGTTTTTTTGTGCAACTGCTCCTGGCCAGTCTGGCCACAGCTTGCAGCGCTGCGTGAACTTGGACTTTCCATTTGCCTGTGTTGAAGCTCATGGGGTTCCCTCCAGCCCATTCTTTCATCTTGCTGAGTTCCTGTCAGACAGCAGCCCTGCCCTCCAGCTTACTAACTGCTCCCCTGCCTGGCATCATCCCACAAACTCAGTGACGGTGCATTCCATCCCTTCAACAAACACACACACGGTCTCAGTTCCAGTATTGGTACTGTGGTGCAATTTAGGCTACTGCATATAAAATACATTATTCTTCAGTTCAGCAACAAATCCATGTTAGTAGCAGCAGCAGAACACTACAGGGTATCACAGAAGTCTTCCTCAACGGGGGTGCATTTTGGAACATAGTTTTATATGATTAATTACTTTCCTGCTGAGGATTGTATTTTAAATAGCACTTTCATAAGTTTGGACTACATTCAATAAACATTCACCTAACATTCCATTCAACGTTAGACAACTATTTTTTCACTTGAAAAACCCATGAAATTCCAGTGCAGAATGACAATACCACACAGGCTGAGCAGCACAACCAGCAGTGCAGCATTCATTACAGCCCTTGAGAGCCCACCTCGCCGAATTACAGAGGGGCAGCGGCTGCTGCCCATGCACAGCGGTGGCAAAGCACATCCATTTCAGCAGAGCTCCTTCACTCCTGCTCTGTGACTCCCATCAGACACAGCCATAGTCAATCTACAGATCACAGGTGAGGCTGGTCACCTGCCTCAAGCAGGCAAGACCGTCAAATGAGAAGGAAAAAACAGTGCTGTGCAGCAAATGCATGAAGTAGAGGTGTTATGGTGCAGAAATGCAAAACAGGATACAAGTGATAAAGCCTAACACAGTTAATGTTGACATCTCCAAAGCATGTGGAAATACTAATGCTTTTGCTATGAACACAAGATGCTTATGAAACCCATTCTTACGCTAAGCTGTTTCATATAACATACAATAAATTCATTCTAAAAGACAACTATAATGAAAGCATTCTGGCTTACAGATACCAACAAATCTAATCCTTTAAAAACTGCCTCCTACCATGAACTGAATTTAAGGAAGAATCTGGTTTTAGATGGACAGACAGCTAACTGGAAAGGAAAATAAAGCTGAAAAGACTTTCACAGAACAGCAGCTCTACAGCTGGCATCAGTATGGTGTTTTTCCAAAAAGGTTACATACACCCATTAGCCCATCCTCACTCATGGTATAAAATCGCCTCTGGACTCCTTTAGTATCCTTTTTCACCATTTTAGCCTACAAATAATATTGCATATATAAAAAATGAAATATTTAACGTTGAATGCTTGGAAATAGTCGCAAAGCAAACTAAAAAGCAAACAACATTTGAATTCATTAGGAAAGACACAGCAAGTTTAAAAAAATAAAATTTGTTATTTTATATACTTATTATGCGCCCACATCTTGTATATTTTGTTGAATTCTGATGTCTTCTCTGTCCTACCTCAGAGAATAAAGTAAAACCACAGAAGTCACAGAGAAAGGCAAAAGAAGTCAATAAAAACGGTTACATGTGAGAAGTGATTTAATGTACCAAGACTCTTGGACCTGGCAAAAAACCACAACAGATGGTGGATGTAAGCATGTGAATAAAGAACAATTATTTACTGTCTAACCCACTAATAAGAAAAGTAAGTATCAGATTAAATTAGCAGCAGATGTGTTCAAGACCAGAAGTTTTCAAGAGTAAAAGTTCAAAATCAACATTCTGGTTTTATAATACAAACTCCTACTGCAAAGGCTGTCTTCTCTGCTAGCACCACTAAAAATTGTTGCTACCTAGTAATTTCTTAGCCTAAGGATATGGTCATTTACCTGCCCTGACTTAAGAGTATTTTGCTCGTTGTTATCCAACCATAAAAGTAATGACAAGCATTAAAACTTTCTACATGGAAAATATTTAATTATATTTGTAATCAACTGAACCAATGACACTGATCAATTAATTAACAATCAATGACAATTAATCAAGAACAGCATAGCCATTTCTGGTTTTTAAACAAACTTTGCATCTGATCCTACACACAATGAAATAAATGGAAGTATCTCCATGGGCTTACAGAAGCCAAAATGAAATGGAGATAGCTTAGAAAATCCGTGCTATGTCACAAAGAGGTTCTCAGGGATCTTCTCACCCCATCATGAAAATAATATCATCTCAGTGTTCTTTCCACTCAGAATAACCACACACTTCTCTTTCCCTAACTGACAACTGAAATATAAATAGCACTTTTAAAAAAAGATTAGCAAATTCTTTATTTTACATTGTTCTCAGTCAAATACCACTTCAGATAACTCTTTGCCCTGGTTTCAGCTGGGATAGAGTTGTTCTCTTCTTAACAGTAGTACCGTGCTGTGTGTTAGCTCTGATGTGAGAACAATGCTGACAGCACGCTGATGGTTTTGGTTGTTTCTAGGTAATGTTTATCCGAAATCAAGGACTTTTCAGTTTCTTGGGCCTGGCGAGGGAAGAGGGCTGGAGGGGCACAGGGAACTGGGAGGGGACGCAGCCAGGAGAGCTGACCCCAGCTGGCCAAAGAGGTATTCCATATCACACGATGTCATGCTGAGTATATAAACTGGGGGAAGGAGAAAGAAGGGGGGGACATTCAGCTTTATGGCGTTTGTCTTCCCGAGTAACTGTTACACATGACGGAGCCCGGCTTCCCTGGGGATGGCCGAACACCTGCTGCCCATGGGAAGCAGTGAATGAATTCCATGTTTTGCTTTGCTCGCATGCGCGGCTTTTGCTGTACCTATTAAATTGTTGTTATCTCAACCCTCGAGTTTTACATTCCTTTCTGATTCTCCTCCCCATCCCTCTGGGTGAGGGGGAGTGAGTGAGCAGCTGCGTGGTACTTGGTTGCCCGCTGGGGTTAAACAACAAGCGTCTTACTAGTGGAAATGGAGAAACACAGTAACTGTAACTAGCAACAAAAAACATTCAGCATAGATGGATCGAATCTGACTGATATAAAACCTGTGGATATATTTTAAAATAAGAATGGAAAGAGAACCAGCAGCTACAAGAATTGTTCCTTCACTGTAAATGACAAGAAGATTAAATATACATTGCCAAGCAAGGTATGGTGCTATCTAATGCTCTGGATATAGAAAGAAAGATGTCATTAACAAAAGTTGATAGCAAAAAAGGGATGAAAAGTTAGTATGAGTTTTAGCTAATTCCTACAGTTATTACTTAACACTACTGAACCACCACTCTAGAGCAAAGTTTTACAACAGAAAGTAATCTGAGAAATATTTCTTTTTTTTCAGTGATTGATGATCTATGGACTTCTGTGTATAATTTACTTTAAAAGTGTACATTTTAATAATTTTAGTTATTTAAATTCTAAGAAAAATATACTCACAGAAATAGCATCAGTAACTGGATTTCTCATATTTCACATAGTTTCTGATACAAAGGGAAATTACTACAAAGAATTTATATTTCAAAAGAACCCAGTTAATAGGAAAACTGCTTATTTTAGACCACAAAACAAAAATACCTCCAAGATGTGTGTCAATCATACTGAAACTACCACTCCACATCAAAGAAGATGCTCCTCTGCAGAGTGTGACCTATTGGTTCACAAACTTAACACTCATTTTCTGTCTTCATTAACTTTCAAAACCAGCCCAAAGCTTCTCCATCTTACTCTGGAGACAGATTTACACGAAAAAAATCAGAAAGTATCTCCCACATCCAAGAGTTAAATAATCAAAAGTTAAGAAGTGCAAGGATTGAATGCTGACTTGAAATCTACTTCAATCCCCAGGTGCACATTTAGTTTTACATATGAACATCAGACCTTTGCTTTACGCAGTTCAAAACCTGACAATATTCAGGAAAAAAACCTGAGAATATCAGCTGTGGATCCCTCACACCATTCATTACAAAAGCTGGAAGAAGTGTAATTGAATCAGGCTGGGAATAAGGTGAAAAGAAAATATGACCTAATGGTAAAAGCAGTTGAAAGTTGTCTGGAAGACAGCAAGACTTTCCTCCCTTGTAGATCCCCTGTATTTTGATGGGCAGTAATATAAGCCAACATTTTTCATCAGCAACTATGTTTGCTTTCCTGCATGCCCACCTTGAATGCCAAAAATTCCCATTTGCAAAAGTGCTAAGCATTAAAAACAAACAGAATTCAATAAGAATTTCACTTTGAATACATCAACTGTTCTTATATCAAGTATGATGGTTTCAACTGAGCCCACAGGGAGCTTGTCAAAAAAGTCTGTAGAGCATTAGAGGTTAGATTTATTTTTTTTTTAAGGTAACCCATTCTATTACCTAGAAGGTGATGGAGACCTAACGGCTTGCTTTATTTCAACAGATAACACTACAGTGATGATGGTGTACAAAGTTTTACTGTCATCAGCATATAATGCACAGAATCATCCCTAAAATGACAATAAAAAAATAAGTAACAGGTAACACTCACTGTATAGTTTCCACTACAGACAGTGAATGAGAATATGACAGCATTAAATAGATTCCATGTGGCTGATCAAATCTGATACCCCGACATTTGATCCACCCTACGTTTGACAAATGTGTTTATAAGTGTGCCTAAGTACAAAACATGGCTTCTTATGTTTAGGCTTTATTTAATACTGCTGCTCAAGTCCTGCCCTGGCTGCACCAACTTGGATTGAGAAGCACTTCGGCCAATTCAGGTCAGCGCTAACTTGTGGACCTCTGCCTCTGTGGCATCTTATATCCTTCTAGTACATGCTGCAATGACACCCAAACATCCCAGGTAACTTGGAAGTCAAGATAAAACTGTTCTCTAGGCAAGATTCAACCTATGAGCCATACATACGCTACTCCTACCTAAGCACTGCATGCAGCTCGTTGATCTTTTGTTTCCTTTTCTGGATTCTGGAAATCTGCAATTAGACATAGTTTTCACGCAACCTATATGAAGCAGTGTTCTAAATCCTCTCTCTTCTTATTGCCATAAAAAAAAAAAGAAGTAGGTTCATTCAGTAATTTTTGGTTTTGCTTCCCAAGGAAATGAGAGTTATGTAATTAAACAGTTCATTTCCTGCCCCATCCTCCTATTGCTTACAAATTCACTGGTTAACTTAAGCCAATATCGACATAAAGTTTTAGGAACTTAACACTTTTAGGATTCTATGTTTCGTGAAAATTCAGCAGTCAAATACAACACAAACACAGACACCCACCAAACACACGGACAGCCAACCAGCTCATAAATCCCTGCACTGCACACACAGCTGCAGCTGCCTGTTCCCAACCAAACAGCTGGTAGATGAGGGAAGAAAGGGAGGACAATTTTGTCAGAAACATCAGAGAGCTCATGACACTTCAGAGACACTCAGGCGATGCAGGAACAAAACGAAAGGTATTCAAAAAGCCTAGATAGGCGATGAGGACCTTGGCATGCTACATCAGGAAGGTCAAGTGTTACACTGGTAGGACCACAAAGGAAAAAATTTGGGAAGCCATGTTCATTAATCTCACTACTCTAGCAATAACTTCCAAGATAACAGCACCACCCTGTAATTCTTTCTTCTCTACTAGATCCCTTTTACCTGTACAGCTCATTATTCTCTTTAATACTACTTCTTAGTGTTTAACACTTAACTCCTCACAATGGAAACCACAGGAAAGAACTTAAATTCAAAAAGAATTAACTCACTCTGAAAAGGTTCATTTCTAAATGTATTCCCTTCCCTGAGAAACATACACTTTTGTGTAGTCTATACCACATTACGATATGTTCAAGTGCAGCCCAAAAACCTGGTAAAAGTAGATTCATGAGGATATGCAAGATACGCAATTCTGCCTTAGGTTACAAAGCACCCCACTGCAACCTTTAAATTTCTTTTCTTTCCTCCATGCAATGCGATGTGATTTCCATTTCTAGCTCCTCACCCAGTCTGCAATTCAATTGAACTCTTAAAGCAGGTGCCAAAGTTTTGCTCAGAAGAGGAAAAGCGGCACAAAAATCAAATTAATGCTGCCATGAGGAACATTACCAGGGCAATGCTGAAGGCTTCTCAGAAGTGACTCCTCAACTCTCCCTCTTCCCAGTCACAGCAAACTGCCACAAGACCCCAGGTCTGACAGCCACAGGTGGGAGGTTTTTAATCTCAAGACTGCCTACCAGTCTGGTCTTACTACTGCTTTCAGTTCGGCCTTACTCTCTACCACGTTTGCCATCCTCCACGTTCTGATACTCTCCACATTAGATGAATTCACCCTTTCCCCATGAAAAAGTGGAAATATTAAGCATGAAACTTTGTATCTTAAAACAGAGCTCCTACTTAATACTAACACCATTTTTATTTTGGAAGAGAAATATACAGAAATAGGAACTGTAAATCCAATTCTTTAATCCCACTTAAGCCAAATTTTTTCCAGTTGCCCTCTGCTGTTTCCTCACAAATCTGAGCTTGCTTGACTTATGCAGACTATATACCTGATGTCCTTATAAAGAAATAGAAAAGAGCACGTTTCAACATATTAACTTTCTAAAGAAAAAGATGTAATTGTTCCCACCATCACTAAATTAAGGCTTTCAACTTGGTCACAGGAAGAATACTTGTCTTTTAAAAGTCCGTCAGTGATCATAATGCATAAAAGTAACAAAGCATTGTCACTGACCAAAATGACAATGGTCATTGGCCATGGCCAACAGCTCCCTGGTTCTCTATAACACCTGATATAAAAATGTGGCTTTTTCTAAAACCTTTGGAGTTTCATGTAAGAACACCTATAAAGAGGTATACTGACAAAGTGGCATGGGAAACAGTACTTACAAGTATTTAATAACCAAAAGCACTTAATTTCTTGCAGCTAACAAATCCTATTTTAATTTGAGCTCTTTTAATTTTGTGCCCTCATATAACTGTATATGTCTTGCTTTGAAGGAGTTTTGAACTATTTTATATTTATTCTTCAATCAGAAGTTTTCAATCTTACTTATTTCCCATGACTTCACCGGGGAAACAAACAAAAAAAAAAAAAATCAAAACAACCTGGACAACTGCAGTGTCTTTAAAACTGAGCAAAGTATCTTCTCTGTTTACTTAAATACATTTACAGATTTACTTGGACACAAAGTAAATTCTGTATCTTGACCCTGCCCTGTGGTCTGATCCTGAATTCAACAGTTAGTTTTCACCCAAATCAAACTCACATATTTCAACACTGCTGGCCAGGACACAGCACTGCTAATCAGGGAAGTCAAGGCAAGCTACTGTTGCACAGACAGTAGGGAGAGAAGACCAAGACAAAGAGTAAAAATTTTAACACCTACTAACAAACCTACAGCAATCAGCTATTCAGCTGAAAACAAAAGAGGATGCTACATGCCTGCTACAGACTACAGCGCAAGTACACTGCATTTTCTGTCTTCAGGAAGAGTACTAAATCAAAACCTAGCAGATCATTTTCATGATTGGATATTTTCTTTTTATCCCACCTCACATGTAACTACAAACTACGCACCCAATTTTCTCAAGAGCTGAAGCCCCACTTTGGCAATTTCATTTAAGTGTCTACAAGGCAGTTGGGCTACTTCTGAAGTCTGCTCCTAATGAGAAGTGTTGCAATCTTTTCAAAGGCTAGATTGCTTTAATCATTCATGAGTATTTGCTTTAACTTTTAAGAAGTAATATCCTAAACCCTCTGAAAATGTTAAACATGAATTTCACATTTTTGTGAATATTTTCAGATCTAAGAAAACCTCACAGATTTCTGCGATAATGCAGCCTACAATGAAAACAAAAGACAGACTTTGAAGGATTTAATTTCTGCATTTGAGTTATGTAAAAAGTCCAGACCCAGCAGAAATTTTTGCTATCTTCTTGATAACATTAAGAGGGCTTTTCAGCAGAAAACAACCTAGCCAACTTAAAGCTGGCCAACTCAGAGTCCTGGTCCACACACCTTCCAAGACAGGGTGAACACGCAGCTCTGCTTGTGCAGTACAACCTCTTACAGAGGCCTGAAATACTAATTCAAGGAAAATGACAGCACAGAAGCATCGCACATGCAAAACAAACAGCAGCAGTTTGTTTCCTTCCCCCCCTCCCCTCACTGTTTTACTAGATCCTTTAAGTTATAACAACAGATGCTTTCAGAAAGAAACGCCACAGTCGGGGAAGCAGCATACTTTAGGACCTTCTTTTGCTGGAAACCAAGTTCTGAGAATTTTTTTTTTTTTAAAGGATTTTTAACCAGGTGCAAAATTACTCTCAGAATGGAGAGGGCAGGTTTCAAAACAAAGCTCTGACACCCTGCCTTTTCAGATAATCATCTCCAAACCAACCCAACAAGTGTCTAGCACACCTCGCTCCTTCCTTGTTGTTGTTGTTGTGAAGTGATGACTAGAAAGATCTGCGGACACAGCGCCAGCACAGCCTGTTAGCTCTCAGCAGCCGGGCAGCCGGCACAGAGCGCGGAACCTCCCTCGCCTGGGGAAGCAGTTTTCAGAGACTCGGGGCCAGGAGGGCCGATGAGTTTTAAAGCAGTTGGCAAAGTCTCTCCGGGAAGGCCGGGCAGGGCTGCGCACGTTCAGCAAGGGCCGTTCCCAGCCAGGCTGCGGGCTGCTCCGCGGCAGCCCCTGGCTCCGGCGCTCCGGGACCCGGCGGCGGGCAGAGGCGGCGCAGCCCCCGCCGCCCCCCAGCGCCGGGGCGGCTCACGGCACGGGGGGGGGCGGCTCCGTGCCCCCGGGTCCCCTCCGCACAGCCCGGCATCCCCGGTGCGGGGGAGGACGAGGAGGGACGGAAGGATGCCGGCCACCGTGCCAGGGATTATTTACCCGCGCCCGGCGCCCAGGCACGGAGCCGCGAGGAGGGAGCGGCGCCGCTCCCCGCTCCCCTCCGCACGACACGGCCCCTCCGCTACAGCCCCCGCCGCCGGGCCGGGCCGGGCCGGGGGGAGAGAGAGGAGAGGCGCCCCGCTGCCGCCCTCCTCAGCCCGGCTCCGGGCACCGCCGGGCGGGGGTGCCGCTCGGCTCCGGCGCGCCCCCGCCTCACGCCGCGGTGGGAGCCCTCCCCGCCGGAGCCGCCCCCCTCCCCGTGCCCGGGGGAGGAGAGGGAGAGGAGGGGGCTGGGGGAGGGGAGCGATTCGGGGCGAGAGGAGCCCGTTATTGGCCTACTTACCATCAATCGCCATGATCCCGGGGTGGGCCGTACCAAGTGCAGCGCACGCAGGAGAGGCGCTGCCGGGCGCCGCGGCTGCGAGACGGGAGCGCCGCGCGGGGCCGGGCGGGGGCGGCGGGAAATCGCGGGGGGGGGGGGGGGGGGGGGGGGGGGGCGGGCCGGCGGAGCGTGCCGGGGCGCGTGACTCCTCCCCCCCGGCCGCCACCGCCCTGCGCGCGCGCCCGCCCGCGTGCGGCGGCCGTTGAAGCGGCGGGGCTCGGCGCCCGGCGCGCGCCTGCCCACGGCGGGCTGGCGGAGGCCCCGGCGGGCCGGGCCCGGCCGCAGCGGCGGGGGGGCGGCCCCGGAGCATCTCCCGCGCCGCGGGGCGGGGAGCGCCCGCACTCGCCGCGGGAAGGGCCCGTCGCTCTCCGTGGTCCTGACCGTAACGCGCTGCGACAGCAGCACCCAACGCCCTTAGGCTCGGGGGTGTCAAACCGGATTAACGTTCTGTGCGTCTTCAGAAGGGCTTGACACCTTCAACCTACAGCAGCCTTCAACAAATGCCTGAAGTGAATTTACTGCTGAAAGGGATTCGAAGAAATGAGAAGGGGTTAATGTGTCTGCAGTCCTTTACACAGGGTGAGGGCTTTTTGAGGGGGGCAGGGGGTGCCTCATTGACACTTGGCTATGGCAGGCACTTTCCTATGGCCACACAGCCTGTTCCACTCCCAGCCCTGAGATCCAGCCTCTGATGCTGCTCTTTCCTCTGTCCCACCTGCCACAGGTCCTCCATTCTCCCTTCTATGCCTTTTCCTCAGCTCTCTGGAACTTGGACCAACCTCTCTTCCCCTGGGGGTCTGCAGCTGTTCCACAAAGGACATCCTTCTGTACTCTCCTCCTCGCCCCCCAGGTGCTCCGTGCAAAAGGAGCAGCATGGTGAGCAAAGAGAGCAAGGTCTTGCAACATTTACCACAAGGATCCCAGGAGCAAAAGGACATCCGAGCCGGGCCATGCATGGCTGCTGCAACTCACAGTGAAAACAGCCAAGCAGGTCCGTTGTGTTATGGGGTTTATATTGTGAAAGGCAATGGGATGCACGTAAAAGTCCATTGCTGTGTAGGAAAGTCTCGCTGGCATTTGGAGCTATAAGGAAACAGAACACGTTGGTACATGCAGACAGGTTTTTTGGACACATATGAACTGGCCAAACTAGGAAAAAAATTCACAAGATCATCAGGAGGAATATCTTTGGTACTAATATGATCTTTCTGCCAAATGTTAAGTCACTGTTTAAATCCTGGAAGCATTAATCTCCCTCAGCCTAGCAGCCTTCAGAAATGTTTTGTTGTATGGAAAAATCGATGTGTTTTCCCAATTTCATTCTTCATCTCAGTTAGAAAAAGAAACTTAAAAGTGAGGAGTTTAAAAGCAAAGTCAGCTTGAGCAAAATGGCTGTCTTGGAAAACATGAGTCCCAAATGACAGACATTTGTCCAGATAAGGAGCACCTGTAAAAAGGATCTTCAAAGAGAAAATGTCAGCAGAGCTTAATGGCAAATGTATTCCTCTGTACCAGCACTGACATTTACCTCAGATACCCCGATGATTTTCTGTTTGTTCCTAGAAATTGTTCCAGTCCTGAAGTTTTCTGTATGATTTGTCTTGATAGCCATCTTTCTGACAATATTACTGTATTGAGCACAGGCATAAAGACTCCTGTGGGATCAAGCACACAGAGTTATTATTCTTCCCTACTCTTTTTTTTTTTTATATATATATTTCTCCCCCTGCTTTCGGCAGCATCTCCATATGAAGGAGCTACCAGTCACTGATATCAGCAAAAACTCCCAGGGCACAGACGTCCACCCATGCATAAGCTGGGATTCAGTTTTGTGAGATGTTTAAGAAGCCATCTATAATTTTTGGAGAGCCTCACATGTCATCACATTTCTGTGAATCATGTATGCAATTAACACAGTGGGATGCAGTTCTTATCATTGGACAAACTCTTTTGGAGGGTGAGGAATGAATATATGTTTGTGAATTAGTGATGATTGGAACTCTTAGTCCTGACTTTTTGTTTTGAAAACAGAAAAGAAGCACATAATTTCTACCAAAGTAGCGATTTGCTCAGTTTGGAAAAACAGTTTCAGGACACAAGGAACAAACATGGTTCCACATCAATAAAGAGATGGTATGAAAAGTATGTGCGAGGAACCAAAACACGACTTTTCAGAGCTATGCTGAATCAAATCAGTTCTATTTGTGCTTTAGTTTCACAAGCACATGTTCAAAAATTTCTAAGTCTTATTCAAATATCAGATACTCCTGCCCACCACCATAAGAGTCATTTTTCAGCATCACCAGGAGGGACAAATCTTGAACAAACTTCCAAAACTGAACTATTTCTGTTTTGTTCCCATGGTATAATTGTGACAGCAGAAGCTATAGCTTCATCAATTCCCTGCATAAAAGGAGCACAGCTGATCAGCTTGAACATGTCAGAGGCTTTCCACTAAATCCAATGGGCAATTCATTCTGCTGAAAGCAGTTACATGTGAACCTGCGAGTCTGCCATTTGCAGAAAAAGACAGTGTGACAACACAAGTGTGACTACAGCTCAACACGAGACCTTTAGTAATGGTGATAAATCAGTAACGTACAAATGATTCACAGGTTATCAAGAGTTTCCTGTCAAAGGCAAGAACTATCACCTGTTGTGGCAACAAATTTGCCAACAGCAAGACAACTAACTGACAAGTACAGGATAAATGTTACCCTGTAAGACCCAAAGTTTTCAACAAACTACCTACACAGGAGAAACTACCTACACAGGAGAAACTTCTCCCACTGCACTGATGCGAAGACACTTTGGCAATTAAAATCAAAAGCTGCTGGAAATTTTGGCATTAGGACCATAGGAGTATAAATACATTAAAAATCATGAAGGTCTCAGTTACTGGGAAAACAAGTACAATAATAGAATATCATGTAAGTATATGTATGAGGTACAGTATATTTATATATCTCATAGGAAATAATTCCGTTTTAAGACCAAGTTTGTTTAACGAATCTTAAGGCCATTGTTTATATACATTTTTTGTGTGTGTTCTTTATATAAAAATATTTGCTTTTCTGAGTAGAACTCTGCACTGATTTTTCTCAAAACCAGCAAATATTCTATATGAGATTACCTCATAATTCTAAATTATCTGATCCTTCTTATAAACTGATTCTTCGCACTTTTAAGGCATGATCCATGCTAAACCTATTTGGATTTTCTCTTCCACCTTGCCCATAATTTTAGTATTAAAACAGATAGGATTAAAAGACCCTATGCTTAATGGAGACTTAAAATATATGAAAACCATTGCATTTATGAATGTAGGGTTGGAAAACACAGTAGACACAGCAAACAGAAAGGTCAGAAAGGTTTAAGTCCTAGATTAGTAATCTGCTAATTAAGATGCCAGACAGATAAGCTATAATTGTCATGATGTGAACAATATGAGTTCATAAATAACCAAACAGTGGAAGGAAGTTTCAAACAGCTGGATATACATTTCCCAGTGGAATGTTGCCATTTCATTCAGATGTAGGTACTTTGCAGAAACAGAATTTCACTGAAATGCTGTTGGAGAGGGGGGCAAAATTAAGAGCATATGCAAGGTCTTTCAGAAAATAAAACCATTTAATCTCAAGCCTTTTTACTTCATATTATATTTTAACATAATATTGACATTCAAATGAACCATCTTGACTTTATCAGTACAAAAACTTTCAGTTCGAAAACTCAACCCTTTGCTGAAGTTTCACTTAATGGTGTGTTCCAAGAGTGTATGTGTGCGTGCGCACCCGCACCTCCTTGTGTGCTTTTTCTCTGGTGTATTTCAATCTGGAATGAAAACAGATTTTGAAAGAACAGATCAAAACTCCCACAAAACTGAAATTCTGTGTTTTTAACCAGGAGCCTTACAGAAGTCCCAGCAAGAAGCAGATGATGTGCAGTTCTAGGGTATTCTACCCTTGCAGATTATTTATAAGAATGCAAAAAAAATGTGGTGTGGCAATGTTGAAATGAAAAGACAAACAGCTAAACTCAAAAGCTCTAACCGATACTGTTAAAATGTAACCTCTGAAACAACTTCAAGAGATATCTCCCGAAGATATCTCCAAGCAGATGAAAAGGTGACTAAGAATTAGAATACAGTGCTATGCCCTAACTGAACTGGGATCTTAGTTAACAACTTTCCACAAGAATTTCTGGCAGCAATTTTGTGAATGCTGCCAATCAGATTTGCAACTTAACGTCCATCCAGATTAGTTTCTCACACAAAGTGTTCTTTATTAGGACATTAAATACCTGACCTTTAAATATTAAGGTTTGCATTACCAAGTTGTTGGCACCAAGTAAATAATCTGTGACTCTTACTTAGCTTCTCATAGTTTTTGAAAGCTAGGAAAGACAGCCTGGGCCCTCTGACAGAAATTGCATAGCTACATCTGGTAAGAGCGGTCTACCAGATACCGTCAAGTCTGCAATTGTTGGAAAAGGATCATAAAGCTGAATCTTGAAGCAAATGATTTGGCCAAATACCACTCACTGTGTAACTTTGTATTCATGAATAAATGATTGAGAAACTGGAAAATAATATTTCCAGCAGCACCTTCCTTCTGCCAAATTTGGGTCTCCACAAGGTCAGATTTCCAACTGGGATACAGCTGGAAAAGATCCTATGAGCTAAGGCAAAGAGCAAAGATTTTTGTTCAGTTTCACGTTGTTAATCTAGGGGCAATGCATCTGCTACAGAAACAAAAAATGAAAACATAAACAAAAATGTGATTTTTGGTGCCTAATTATTCTAGCTGATGTTCAGTTAGCCACGAGTCAGGCGCAGACTTCAAAGCTGGATAAATTAGATAATGACTCTTATTGATACACTTGTAAAAATCTTAACTGGCTCCAGTTACTAAAGTAAACATTATTCCACTGTGTTGCCTTGCACCATTCCAAAACAAAAGCACCATGAAGACACAGCTAGCACTGCTAAGTGCAATTCCAAAGAAGTCTGCCTATCAATGAGCAATGTGCTCGTACAAATGACAAAAAACATAAACCAAAACTGTGCCAAAAAATCCTGTGCCAAATTAATCCCAAATCCATGCAGACATGCCAGTTCTTCCATGAGAAACTGAACTAGTGAAGTGAGTTTCTGGCAGATGCAGTTCTTCACCACTTACCTCCATCCCTCCTCAGTGGGACATCCCTAGCTCACCCCCATCGCACCCTCTGTTATATCCCCAGTGATAACAGGACATGTAGCGATTATTCCAGATCTTTGCACATGCTGTTTGAACAGTCAAGAAGCTGCCTAACAAAAAGTATAAGTGCTGAACTGTCATCATTGATTCATTCTCCTGTCCTTTTCTTCAATGGCGGGACTAATTTCATTCTCTTTCCTCTACACAGAAGTTAGTTTCCATGAAACCAGAAGGAACCTAATTATTACTGGGATCTTGATGAACTTGACCAACCATTTCGAAGCTGAAGCTTCCCTCAGCTTTGACAGATAGAAGCATTTGACAAAGAGAACATGTTCACATAAGCCTCATTTGCTTGGGAAATCAGGCTAAAAATGTCAAAACCCAGCAAATGGCCTACACAACTCCAGCAAAAAATGAAAAATGAGCCATTCAGCTACACTTACAAAACAAAACATACAATTTAACACAAATTAACAACAACAAAAAAGCCTTGTTTTTTCAAAGAGAGGTAACACATATGAATCTCCTAACATACAAGTGTATGGGAATTACTGTACTTTCTTACAGAACAGTTATATGGACCTCTAATTAGAGAAACCATAGCATACAATAATGATGTGAAAACAGGCGGATGTGTGGGATGAACAAACAGCCATTCAGAAAGTCTTTTTTTTTTTTTTTTTTTTTACGGAATAAAACTTCTTCATCAAAAAGCCATCAAAGGTAATACCATGGAGCAAAACCAAATTCAATTTCCATTATTCATACTTAAAATATTAAAAGGGGATGGGAAGATACAATCCATCTCTCCTAGAGGGCTATTTTTAGAAAGATCAAGATCCTGGATGCTAACAGAGCCTACTGGTCTGGTTCATGCCAGCACAAAATGAACGACCTTGCTCTCACGACCTGATCTGATAGAAAGGCTGCAAAATGGTTTGGATGGAGACTGAGCTGCATGAAGCTGTAAAACTGTAACTTACACAGAGGCAGAGTTAAAGTTGTCACAGTGTTGGTTACTAAAACATTTTAATCTCAAATTGCTTGAACGGTACAAAGGTTTTTCTATCAGGGTGTTCTTACAGCTGTTTGCTCACCAACTGGCACTTGAGAATATGAGAGTGGGAGAGATTCATCTCCCTATGGCCCAGGTAGCTCGTAAAAATGGTGCATACATAGGCGGTGGTGGTGGCACAGGGAGTTAATTGTCCTCCCAAGAAAGGGGTAATGATAACAAATTCAAAGTGGTTTACGGTGTTAGTTACTTACAGCACGTATGCCAGCCCTGTTTTATTGACTAGCCCTGGCCAAATCTACCCACGGTTGCTGTTCTTGGCTAACCTTGACAATGTCATTCCCGTTGCCATGAAACAGCTTCCTTCGTTCTCACTCTTCATCTCCTTCTAATTGCCGTTAGTGCACTCTTTGATCCTCTGCTTTGTTTCTCTGCCCTCCCACCTGTAACCTGGTTAGCTTGAAGCCACCACTTTTGGATTGGTACTTTTGTGTAGCTGCTCTGCATGTAGAGGAGGAGAAACTGGTCTCTGTAGAGAAGGATGACAGTATCTATTAACAAAAGAAAGTGCTTGACAAACACTGTCCCCGTAGCAACCAGATAAGGCTGTAGCTGCAGCCAGACCTCTTAGGGTCTCTCTGGAATGAACTGGTACCCTTAACTGTTCCTACGGGGAGGCTTGTGCAGGGTATACAAACTGCGTTTAATTTCTTTCTAATTGCAGTGACTTATTTTGTGTATGCTCTTGCACAGCTGAGAGCTCAAGCCTGTGGAATACTCAGTATTTTCCCATTGGACTTATCCCCTAGGAGCAGTATTGTAAAAAATATTTTTGAAGTAATACGGGTTCGAAAGCCTGCATCCATCTAATTTCATGCGTCTTTTTACTGATAAAAGCTTTAGCAGACCTTTTAATTATTTCAAATATTCCAAAGGTATACAGCAACATATGATCTGCTCTCATTTTTGGACTTAGCAAAGCTGTTCTTAATGCTGTTTCTGAACATATGTTCTGTTCTTACTTTTAAAATAACTACCAGAATATGTCATTCATTCTGATGGCACCACAGATATTCTATTGATGCATTAATGACACTACTGAATCTAAAGAAACATTTTTACTAAAAATGTATGCAACCTGCAGAATTGTTAAAATTACTGTTAAATGCAGGATCCTATTTAAATACATTTTTTGATTAACATTTCTATTGCCTTATTAAAAGAGTTCCTTCTGTGGAAAAAAACCACATTATATGGAACGGGAAGTATAGTCCCCGTTCTTTTCAAAACTACTCCTTTATATCATTACAGAAAGATTGAGAATCCTGCAGAAGAGCTGTAGTAGAATCACGAAGTTAAAGTATTGTTTGTATGAAGGATGCAGCCTTTATCTACATCTTTTAAGGTAATTAATAAAAAGCTGCTGAATTAGTTCATCAAAACCAATTTATATTAGCTGCCTTAAACGTCTTACTATAAAAATTGCCCAACTTCCAGTCTGGCTGTTGTTTAACAGAAACTTCCACAAAGATATCTGAAATGCAAACGCTCATCGATGGGGAACTTAACAGAGACAGAAATGATAAAAAAAAGAAAACGCAGTAACAAACTAATCTGAGGTTAATTTGCAACTGAAATACATAAAATAAGCTGTTTAAAAGCCGATCAACTAACATGCTTTCTCCTTCCCCAAGACCCAGCTTCTTCCATTAGAAGAAGCGAAGTGATATATAGTCTAATCTGACCTCCTTTATTCCCTTCCAGCCTGAATTATCCTCTGATGCTACTAAAACCCCATGGTGATAAAGAATTTGAAGACTGCAAACTTACATTTAACTGAGAAGTTGCCTACAGAGAAATAGCTCCAATCCTAGAACAGCAGATAAGTAAACATGATTCTCCCAGGGATGCTGGCACTGGGCACATCTGCCAGGGCATGATGGCACTAGAGCAAGATTCATTTGGTAGGGGAATGGATGAGGTGTGTTTGTAATGAATGGAAACATATGACAGGGGCAGTAATGCATTAGCTGTATAGCTTTAAAACCTTTATTTCTGCTTGATGTATTTGACTTAGGCATAAATTTACTTTAGCCATCTAAGTGTTTTTCACAAAAACATGTATCTTAAGTTCTCCACTTTCCAAAAAGCTTAAAATAGTCATATTGAAATGGAACAGTATTTAATTTCAGATATATTAAATGTCCATCTAATACTCACAACTTTTCTAAGAGAGGTAGGTACGCAAGGTACCTTTGGGAAAAATGTAATGGAAAATTCAAAGGAAATGCGAAAAATACTCACAAATCCACTACAAAACTTAAACAAAATATCCTAAAAAACAAGTTGCTGTGCTGGGGGGTTTAATTACAATATCCTTAAAACTGTGAAGCAACAGCTGCCTACAGTGGTGCTTTTTAACTTTCTGCCTTCTTCATCCGTTTCCAATATTAAACTTATTTTTCATTCTTTCCTGCTACATGTTATGCTGCATCTGGAATCTCTCCACTGCTAATCTCAATCTACACAATTACTTTGCCTTGGCAGTTCTTGTTGGCTCCCAAAATTGTTTTCAGTCCAAGAGGTTGTCCAAGTAAAAGCTGTATTCTCCACCACCATTTTCTTTGCCAATTCTCCCCAAGGCATTGGTCCCTGTTGCTGGTTATCATCTGTGTGCTTCATTCCCTCTCTTCTACACACACTTAGTGCCCTTGGGAGGTCATTCTTTGGCTCTGCATTTCATTTGAACCCACTTCCAAGTCTCACCTTTGATATTCTTCCAACTTCAGCCTGTGACTCTCCAAAAGAGAAAAGTACTCCACTGGAATTACATCACTGTAGTTTAGGACAGGATCTGGCCCTCCTTTAAAGTATTTAATGAGATTAATCATTTGTTGCATAATAGAATATTTTAGTCAAAGAGAAGTCAAGTTCCTTTGGTTACATCTTAATTGTATTGATCTCCACAATACTATTGCAAGGTAAGGATATGAAATTTCCTTTATTTTGCAGATAAATAACAATGATACAGAAGCTGTAACAACATTGCTCAATAAAACAGGCCCAGGGACCATCCTGTGGCTCTGGTGTTGGTTGGCGTAGTCTGGATGTCTCCACACTGTGCATGGCCCTGGGTTCTTTTTTGGTCTCATGAAGTGCCTGTGTGCTCCTAAGGCATTATTATTGTACACAAGGTTTTTTTTCTACTCAGAATGTCTCAAATAACATAAGAGCTACATGTGGTCCATCAGAGTGTGTATTCATGGTATTTATCGATATGCGTGTGGGTGCTGCATGCCTTTGGACATGTCATGACGGTATGAAAAGGTAGTTAAGGGTGAAAAATCTGCTGGGAACATGTTGGAGAACTATGCAGGGTACAGGGCCCTGGTACAGGTTTTTCTGTATCACCTAGTGGCAAGAATTTTGGTGTCACAAATAGCTTACAAGATTTTTATGAGGCTAAGGAGCAGTGTTCTCTGAAGCAGGGCTCTATATCCCTTAGAAGGCACTTGCTGGGTGGTCTAGATGTACTATGGTCACTTTGCCCAGCCATGAAAATCCAATGGAGTAGATTTTTTTCACACTAATTAAAGCAAGGCACAACTCTGGGATGTAAACTTACACATTACAAGTTGTATTTCAAGGTATTGATAACACAGTGACACTGATACCAGTCAATTCATAACATGGAAGATGACACCATTGTAAGAAAATTTTGCTTTGTTCATTCTCTCTCTGGATAAGTTTTTTTCCATAAGCCATTAGGGAATCTATTTTCAAACAGATCTCATCTTCAGCAGTGTTTCTCTGGTGGCTGAGATCCCTTGGGTTAGTATTTTTTTCTGAAAAGTGCACTGGTATTTTTATTACATGTCTCTAGTCTAAAACATGGTTTGAAACAGAAACAAGTACTTATTTAGCTACTGAAGTTGATAAGATTCACAATTCATGAGCTGTGAATTAATATACAAAATGAATTAATGAACTTACACAAATTCATAGACTTACATTAAATGAATTAATATACAAACTCTAAGAGGAGATAATATACAGGGCCTGATGTAGCATGGAAACACTCTGCCACTCAACTATATGTTAATATTGCTATCAGACAGACAAACAGAAATCCAGTATATTCAATCTAGCAGACCAGTGACATCCTTTAATCCATCCAAGTGACCAGTACTACTAGACCTTGTCCTTGGCACAGAGTACAGTTCTCTTAGTTAAGGCAAATCTGCCTGAGTCCAGACAGCCAGTATCCAAGTGGAAGCCATGACAGCACAGAAAACAGAGGTTAGAGCTTACATCCTGACAATGTGATAGGTTATAGACCACAAAATACTCTTGCTTGATGAAAAAAAATAATGTAGCTAGGGTACCTGACAATTACTGAAGCATAAGCCGTGTGGGTTTTTGTCTTTGCATCCTTCCTCAGTTATAAAACATGACCATTAGGATTATTTCTTCCGATTAGTCACCGGGTTTATAAACCTACCCTGCTTCATTTTATCAGCATACTTAAAATACAGCTCACTGAAGTCAATGCTGTTGCACCAAATGAGAATTAGGAAACTAATTGCCTTTTGCAATAGTGACACAACAGAGGACAACGGGTCACGAAAAAATCACAACATACCCTCCTGCCACTCACTTTTCCTTGGAATGAGGGGAACATGCTGTCCTCTTGCAAAAATAAGTGTGCTTGGTTGTGAGCCAGACTCAGTGATAAATACATTTCTGATTACAGCCAACAACTTCATTTATAAGCATCTGATTAAAAAAAAAAAAAAAAAAACAACCCAAAAAACAAAAAAAACCCCAAAACCAACAAAAAAAAAACCAAAACCCAAACAAACAACAAAAAAAACCTTTCAGAAAATACGGCGATATAAGCAAGACACTTGTGATCTAACGCACCGAGCACAAGGTTGAAGTCATAAGACTTGGTATCCCCAGTGCTGCCGTTAACCTGCTGTATGAGCATGAACAAGTCATTGGATGCCTCTAGTTGAGTTACTTCGAGCTGGTAATAACGTACCTTTGGGCACAGCTTAGAGACCAAGGCTTCACCTGTGATCTATGAATAAAGTATCCTGTTTACATAGAAGAAGTTTCCATAATTTTAAGGAGAGGTTTACAGTCCCAACAGTTGAAAGTCCTTAACTGCAAGTACCTTGTCTGCAGGTATTTATACTGGGGATTTTCAGCAGAATTATGTGCCTAAATGATATGATTAAGGAGCAGAGATAATCCAGCTTTATGAAAAAAAAGATCCATGCTGTACAAGTCCCACTCACAGGTTTTGCCACAAAATATATTGACCTTCCAAAAGTCTGCATTTATCTCAAGCCAGCATATTACAACTGTATCAGACAAGTCAGATCAGCAAAATTAATATAATTTATCTTCTGAGTTAATGATCATTTATTTTTAAAGATAATATACTAGTCAGTGTCCTAAATGAGCCAGCAATTCCTGATTGAACAGAAAGTATGCAATTACGTGCTGATACTCAGTAGGCAGAGAACAGTTCTGAGTGACTCCAATGATAGATGTATCATTGTGTAAAAAAAATGCACTGAGCCATAACATCAAAGTTAAATACCAACCCTCTAAAACTTTCTGCTTCTGGAAAGGAAATAACCAAACTTTTGCCGTCACTGCCTGAGAATGATCATACAGCCTTTTTAGTAATAACTCTAATGGGGTGAGCCTTTTCACACTCCATTATTTTCATTGCCCAACTTTACGTATAATATCTTGTTTTCAATTGCCTATAGAGTTGCCAGATTTGAAACATTTGCCGAACATTTTCCATCTTTACTCTCAGTTTTAAGAGTAACATTTTTGTCCTTTGTGAGAGCCTGCTTAGGGGAAAAGGTTGTTTCAATAACATTAATCTATTAATGCTTACTTTTCCCCTGTCTATGGGCTCTACTGCTTCCCTGGTTGAGTACAGGGGTTTGTAACAAGTCAAAGTCTAAATCCGACATACTTCTGTGGTCCCCTGTGGAAGCCACAGAAAACTGCCATTTGCACAGAAGCAGCAGAATCTGGGAGTTTGCTCTTAAAATGTCGGTGCATTTCATTAAATGTGCCCACATTGTTCTGAAGTAACCGAAGGCACCAAAACACATGGGGAATGGATCTTTGCTTTCCTGATGCATGCTTGTTTTCATTGGAGACTTCTCTGATTCAGAGCACAGGCTGAACAGAGCTCTTAAATCAGAATCATGCTTTTTTTTTTTTTAAGGAAAGTCTCCTCTGTAAAATTCATATCCTTTATTTTAAAAAATGTAAGATGCACACTGTAATAGATGAGGAGCTGTAAGGAGAGAAAGAATTGTTTTCTCAGTAAAGAACTGGGCAGGCATTGGAGAGCTGTGTTTTATTGCCAGCTCTACCACACGCTGCTCATGCTATGCTAGACATATCAACGTTTTTTAAACACATATTCCTTATAGAGCTGATCGGGGGGCAAAAATGAAGCTCATGGTTTGTTTTAAAATTGCTTGTCAGAACAGTTTTTCATGGGTTGTCTTTCCAAATTTTCTTGATTTCAAAAACAATTTTTAAAACATTATTGGAAGAGTGATTTTTTTAAATGCTTTGAATAGGAAAGAGACAAGGAGAGAAAGGAAAAAAAAAGCCATGTTTCACTTTCATATGTGCATAAATTAAGATCATAAAGCAAAAATATTCAAAGGATCTGACTTTCAAGCTTCCAAACACATTATCCCATCTGGCTTACATTTTGCCCAAAGAAATACATTCTGCTGTCTGGGGACAGGGAGAGAACAACACTTAGGAAGCTTGTTCAGCAGAGTCTAACCAGGCTTTGACCTGTGAAGCTGCGCTCCTACGCTGATCCATGGTGACAGCACAAAAGAGTGCGTAGGAAGCAAGAGGAGGCGTATGGTTGATGAATCCATGCCAGTGTCATTCCACTGGCAAAATCCCCTCTTGGGGAAGGGAAGCTGTTGCAGAAGCTCCTGCACGCTGAAGGCTGCAGCTGTGTGCATGGAGTACTTATGCTAATTTTGCCCAACCTGGGAAAGGATCGGGGGCGGCTTTATCACCAACACAGTATACCTCTGCTAAACACCCTCAGTTTTGCTTGGGGCAGCGAACAGAATTAAGCTCCGAGTACAGAATCTATTAATGTGAAAGGAGAGAAATAATGAGTTTATTTGCTACCACGCAATTTGGAATTTTTCCATATCAGAGTTTTTCCACTGCGTTTTAAGGTCCTGTTGCTGTAGGAGGCATAGAAGTTCAGAGTAGTGAACTGCTGTTCATGGCAGGGACCGGCTCTGAGGAGTTGCAGAACAGAAGTTCAAAAAGGACACAAAGGCAATTACAGAACCTGCAGGGAAAAGAAATCATTTTTCTTTCGTTACAATGCTTGCAGTTTCTGTTTTGATGCTGGTGGCACAAGAATAAATGCCAAGACAAGAAATTTAATCTGCATGCAAAGAAACGTCATGTTAAAAAGACAGCTCAAACCATATTCTCAATACACGGTGACGGTGTTCTCGAAATCAAGGACTACTTGATGTAAAAACAGTCACAGATTAGACCTACCTCCTGAATTTTATCCCAGGATCAATATTTTATAGAATACTAAAACTGATGTATTTTCATCTAAAAAGGGAAAAAATATTGTGGATTATATTTACCTGATAGTCAGTTCTTGTTGGAGGTAATTAATGCACATAAAAAGTCACTATGTCTTTAGATGCTGCTTTCTTTTGAATCACCTGATACATAGCTTTCTGTAGTTAATTTCAACGCCTGGCAAGCTGAGAGAAATTGCTATTGTGGGACCCTTTTACAGCTCAGGAAGACAAAGTTAATAAACTTAACAACTTCCAAGTACTTACACAGGGAGTCCGTTTGCAAAAGAATTACATAAGGCTACATTTGACTGCATTTATTCTTAATAACATGTATTTTTTTGATGGTGGTGCACTTCTGGAGCTCAGGCCAAAAGAACTTGCTCATCCAATGCTCATTGAAATCTGGAATCTTCAATAGAAGTAGGATGTGATCGTTATAATAAAAATACATAAAAATGTACAGAGATTTGATTCTGGGTATATTCCATTTTGCATCATTGAAGGTAAATCTGTTTTGCAAATGCCAAATTAATATGTCTTTATGTTTCTGCCAGCATCCACCTTAGTTTACTGCTGCTAACAGAGAGGCTATCGCAAACACGGTGGTTTGGAATATAAGAACAAAAACCTCCTGGGTCTCTGGGGGGGGGGAACTACAGTAAACAATCAGCCTCCAATATGTGTTCTCATGAATTGATGCACTGACACATATTTGTATTTCTCTGATAGCAAATTATAGGGCATGGTAATAGCTATTTAATAGTTGAACAGTTATTTAAATCTAGGTTAACCCTAATTACATTTTCTATTAAATCCAGGGTGTCATTTCCCCACCTCCAATGGAAAGAACTACGTGGTGAGGCTCACATGCAAAGAGCTCTGAAGCTCTAAAGCTTTTCTCATTCCAGTTCCTGCAGGGAAAGACCTTGGGAAGCGGTGGATTTTGAGTTCTTGACTCTTTCCCCAGTCTAGGAAGCTGAAGGATCAGAAAGCGTAAGGATAGGAACTGTCCTAAAGCAACAACATTTAGCTTTGCTGATCCTTTTTGGCCTGACAGCCCCCTAGATGTATCCACCTGATCCAACCAACAAAAATACCCCAGAGCCCTAACCCTACCATAAAAGCTGGGCGCAGGCCAATTAGCAATCTGCAGGAGAGGGCACACCGCTGCCTTTTTTTGTGGAAACTGGTACAGCCCTTCAGCGGAGGGCTGCCCAGGCAACGCCACGCACAGGTGCAGAAAACATCTCTAGAAGCACTACTTCCCAAATGGGGTGAGGAAGCCAACAGAGCCGGAGGACCTCTTGCTGAGCACGGGTGAGGGAGATCGGCTCTTCAGGCTCCCTTGCTTATTTTTGTTCAGTGAGGAAGAAGCAAAAGCCTATAAGTAAAAACAAATTTCCCTTGGCATCCCAGAAAAGAGCAAATTATCCTCTCACATCTTCTGGAATGTCATCTCTGGTTCTTCTTTACCCTCTAATTAGTTCGTTACTGACGGATAGTTACTGAAACACAC
This sequence comes from Falco rusticolus, assembly GCF_015220075.1. NCBI lineage: Eukaryota > Metazoa > Chordata > Aves > Falconiformes > Falconidae > Falco > Falco rusticolus. The sequence continues at coordinate 21,195,297 of NC_051198.1, read as the reverse complement.
ATGGTCCGTCTCTATTAAGGAAGTGGAGTTTTTATTTGGGAAACCTTGAGACTGTGAAATCAGAAATGCGGCCATTGTTCATTCTCACTGTTGGCTGATTTAATTTAACTTTAAACATGTGATTAATTTTAATAGTATGGAAAACTAATTATGTTCATGTTCTAATGATCAGTATTAACCTAATTAGTGACCATGAAAATTCCCAAGCAAAGCACTTAATTATGTTAGAATTAAGATTGTAAATATTTTCCTAATGGAAAACTTCCAGTAAAACACTAATGCGCTCAAAGGCTACAACGACAAGAAAACATGCAGCATGTGTAAAATGGCTTCCAGAATGAGTTTCTGATTGCTAACTCTGCTACACAAGGTAACAGCGTTTGTAACATGATGTTAGAAACTTATCCATGCATCACAAGTAAGCTATGCAATACTTAAATCAATGCCTTTAAGCTTCAATTCACCACATATAGCAGAATTCCTTCTCAAGAATCTCTTTCTGTAATACCCAGAGAGAAGTGGCACTCTGTCCTTATCCTCAAGGCTACTAAAAACTGTTTTGGGGACAGGAACACATCTTTCTCTCAACCTGCTTGTCCTTCATGTGCAGTCATTTTCCTACTGATAACCCCTGGGTGTCCACTTCCAGTCCCCCTCCCCCCCACTTCATTCCTCTGTTTTACACCCTTCACCTTTTCCATAGCATTTTTTATGCATGACAAGTAATTGAGAAAGGAGCTGCTGCACCCTGGAAAACACAGACCAGAGATGCAAATTAGACGGGTAGAAAAGAATGCCACTGCCAAATCCCAAGACAACTGTTTCTGCAAATAAAAGGACAATCTCCAAAAAAGCAGCATTACCTTCTGTCTTCCAGGAGTCAGCCGGCCTTCCTAACCTAAGCACAAGCCTGTTATAGAGAGCTTGCACATATGGTGCCCACAGAAGATGTCCTAAGTCCACTTTTTTTGTTAAAAAAAGTTATGCTCTGCTATGTTATTCTACACAGCCTTTCTTGTAATTAAATGATACCAAATAACCGAAAGAATCATTACAGTTCCCCTGGGATAACATAGTTATTCATACCTGAATCTGACCCTCCTTTAATTTACTTTGTTATAAAAAGCTTTCTTTTACGTTACTTGTTGCAAGCACTGTCCCAGATTTAAGCCACTTCATAATACAGGGAACATATTTGTCAATGTGATCCCTACAGGCTACCTATCATTCCCAGGTACTGGGATGTTTGCAGTTAAAGTATTTATTTGAGATAGGAGCTTTGCATTGAATTAGAAATCGATCTTCTGCTTGATCAGATAACATTGCTTTATGTATTCATACCTGGGTCTTTTGAAAGCTATTCGGTCTGTGTGCACGACATCAGAGTGACCGAATCTTCCCCAGACACGCAGAACTAATACTTGGAAATATAATTCCCAACTTTTGTGGGGTTCACGGTGAATGGGGCAGCCACCAATTCTTTTGTCACCTCCCAGCTCTTAGTGAAACAATTTATCTCACTCACCAGCTGTATGCAAAGAGTGCCAGAAAAGTATCAAGTCGGTATTATAGCTCATCAATTATGTATTGTTTCCAAACACAGTACAGTCCATGAAGTCTAAAACAAGAAACCAGAAAAATAGAGAATGTGTTCCTCCAGATCTGCATCAATTTGTTTATGCACAAGTTACTTTCACTCTGAAGTGAATTCCTCTCCTTGCTTGCAACTTTTTCCCTTTTTATCTTATCGTATAGTTTCTAATCCAAGATACATACTAAAAACATAGAGAAAAGTAATCCATTAAAGAGTAGAGAAAGTGAGATCCTGAGGAGATGCTGGCTCCATGAAGCTGATGGTTTACCCTATGAAAGAATTTGTGAGAAAGATTTTTAGTTTCCTATTTCTTTACATCTACATGAGCTGCGTTACATATGCATTTCTGCTTGAGCTCCCCTCTCCTGGGCAGTGAACACATCTTCATCTCCCAGTGTTATTGAAGGTGTTTATATGTGTGGATTCATTAATGGATGGCTGCTTTCCAGCGTATGCCACCAGCTGTTTACTGTTCTTTCACTCTACTAGCTCCACTACCCTGTGACAACATATCACCGAGGGTAACATTAATGATAGGACTGTCCCAGGCTGAAAAGATCTCTAGTAAAATCTTTATGGAGAGCAAGAAATAAGTCTTAAAATCATATGGCAGCATTGATTTGGGGGGACTGATGTCTTAAAAACCTTTATCAGTTTTCAATATCCCAAAGCATCCTGTGAAATATACCTGTTTCTAGAGACTTGTATTACACTAATCTCTGTGTACATGGACGCTTTCTTCAGTCACCTTTAGATACTAATGGTCAAAATCCATGCTTTGGAAATCAATTTACCCTGACATGAAAAGCCTGAGTTGGTTTTGGGGTTTTTTTTTCAAACATGCAGAACACAAAAAGCTGCAGGTATTGTGTAGGCAATTTATTCATGCAATAAATGTGTTTGCTATCCTGGTTTTTTGAAAATCAACAGGTCAATAAAATCATTAAAATTAGGTCATTATAATTTTTAAAACTCATTATCATGATGAGAAATAAAGCCAGCTTTTTTGATTAATAGAGATTTATTAATGGAAAGCTTCTATTGCTATATACTTAATTTTGAAGCTACTGACATGAAATGTTATAAGTACAATATATGACTGAATTCAAATTTCATTTTAGATAGCAAATTCCAAATCCCTTGGTCTTTCTCCTTCAATCACACTCTACAAGTTCAAACATCAGTTTGGCACCAGCACAGCATTTGTATCAAGCTCACATGCAGAGGTCTGAAAAAAAAAATATCCTCTAAACTCATGTAAGAAAATGGTTTCGTGTTTGCAGACACTAAACTTATACAACTTATTTAGACTGCACTGGAGATATTAGTAATAAAATCATAATTACACCATGGAAAAGTAACTATAACATATAAATTTTGGTATTATTTATCATTATGAAACACTTCATTTTCCAGAACCACAAAAACCGTAACGTTTAGGCTTTAACATCTTTAATTCAACTTATATGAGCAAAAATGGATGAATAGCACATGAATAATTAAATGCACAAATAGAAAATGGGAGAGCTAAAGGCATTGCAGAGCAATGCAAACCCAAAGTACAGCTATTAACGGGGGACCTAACCTGCCATCTTTGTTCAAGCAAATTTTCCAGGGGGAAACAGGTTCAAGTACAACGCAGTACAGACTCAAAAGAGTGTATCCTTCTCCTGGACATCAGCGTATCTACTCTGATACACTAAAATAAACTTCTGCTTGCTATTGAACACAAAACTGAGCACAAACATGCAAAGGAAGCCTTGTGCCACCCTGCTAGCAGAGAGGGAATGAATGGAGACATGTCCAGGGACACAACTAGGATATTTTGGGGCCCCACCAGACCAACTACTCATTTTCCTTTTCAAGACCATTGGCAATAAGAGTAATTTAAAACATGTCTAAATTATTCAGGGAGACTAGAGCTGCATGAAGCTGAAACAACTAGGGAGCATTAAGTTTACCTTTGGAAGCTTTCCATTGCTATCCGGTGGGATGTCTAGCAGGACTGGATCACCAGGACCATCAAGCTGCTCCTCTTCTCATGAAGTCCATGGGCAAGTTCAGAGAGGAAGCTGAATACTTTCCTGCATAGCAAGAGCTTCAAAAGTAATTTTGTACTGCACATACTAAACACTGTGAAGTTTTATATTTCTAACTGGAAAAAATGAGTATTTGCCAATGCCAAAGAAAGGCAACAAGTTGAAGGTGGCTTTGAATGTTTTTGTTCTTTCATCCAGATAGAAAGTGTGGCTTTTTAAATTCATGCCACCACTAGCTGGAACAAACCCAAACAAATATAATGGTATATATAAATTCACCTTTGAGTCAGCATCTCATATTTCAGCACTTCTAGTCACAGCATCTTTCAGAACAGTACATCACCCATATGCTTCATACACATCTTTTACCTTCTCAGTAAATCAGAATATGGATGCTAAAGTCCAGAAAGCAACCTTAAAAATTCCCTTGTTTTTTTAGCAGGTTTTATTGATACTGCTGGTTGAGCATATTTTGTAATGGAAGATGGCAACCTCTCCTTTATAATTCATACAAACAATTAATCGGAAATAAGAAAGGGGTTGCCAAGCAAGGAACATTTGCAGTAGCTGAACAGGAATATTCTAAATTAATGGTGAAAAAAATATATGCAGATACAATAAAGAAGAATAAACCTTGTCACTATAATTTGTATGAAGTATGAGAAAGAGACATAAAAGCATCACATGAGCGCCAATCCCGCAGGAAGCTCAAAATGATGCTTTTGTTTTAAGGAAAATGGGTGGGGTTGGGTAGGGGGTTTTTAATTCTTTTTTTTTTTGTGTGTCAGAATTTTTGCCACTGGGAAATAAACTCAAGACAAGGTCTCCAATAAAACAGATTTATCTGATCAGTAGCTAGAAGAAAATGGAGACTGGCCAGGAATCATTAAGGATGTACACAGTAACTGCAATCTTTGTGAGTTTTTTAATCAATTTCATCCCTTAAGCTTTTCTTCAGATTAATTCCTTCAGATTAAAGGAGCATAACTGGTAAAGTTTACTAAATGTCACACAGTGCATGATCACGTCCCTTTACTTCTGAAACACTCATATAGCAAAAAATTGTGGGTTTTAGGCCGGTTGCTGTCATTTTACCTGTGGGGACTATGATCCACACATATGCATAATAATTGCATTATTGTGTGTCTCGGGTCCCTCAAACAAAGTGATACTATTCCATCCTAAACCACCCTCACATCCCACTAATTTGATGATCACTGACTTTTATTATAAGGACATAGTTAATTGATGAAGCAAAATTAAAAGAATGGGAGCACAGAGTCATTTACATCCGAGGCTTGATAAGAATGTTGTGATAGGTAATTCTGTATGCTTGTTTGGGGTTTTGTTGCAAAATTGAGATGAGCATCACCAGCTGAGTTAGAGTGTGCTAATCATGCCACCACTCCCACTGACTTTCAACTGAATGTGAGTATCCACAATCCTCCCAGGCCTTCAGAATCAAAGCTTAACACCATAAAAATACTTTTCCAACTGTAAAAAAATACTGTTCCAACTCAAAAATCAACTGCTTTGTACTCACAGCTTGGCCCCTTCATTATTTGCATCTAAGCACCCTGGTATAAACCTGACCACTTCTGTTAATGTTTTATGGATAGCGAACACTTCATACTTGGTGTTTTCAAGCCTTCCAGATGTCAAGAAGGAAGGAGAATTTGCTGTATTTCCAAACAATCCCTCTGATTACAGTTGTAAACATTAATAACTAGGTGAAAAGTTATACTCGTTCTTGCTGAGGATTCTGAATGTAATTGCATTTCTTCCTTCCATTAGGGTACGGAGAAAATTAGTCCTATAACTCACATGGTGAATATGAACTTTAGGAGGGCTCTCAATTTGCAGCCTGTGACTGAGCTGGATGCCAGTTTTTAAATGTTTGTTCTTATCCAGTTTTTAAACGTTTGTTCTCATCCAATCCATTCCTCTTTATTTGACTTTGAGCTTTTACATTAAGCAAATATGTTTTTCAAGTGCATTTTATAAATGAACCAAGTAAATGAAATGCGATCTAAGTCAATTTATCTTACATTTTGAAATGCAGCTGTGGGTTTCTACTCAAGTAAGACAGTTTCTTCGTCATGCCATTCCTTGAGTTTGAGAGCAGGGGGGACGTAAATTGGCAACAATTCCAGCCTCCTGGCCTGCTTGTATTAATAAGCTACTTTAAAAAATAATAATAGCAGTAATTACCCAGAGACCCTAAAATTATGCATTTATTAAGTTATGTGATATTTTGTAAGAGAAACAGGAATATACTGGAATAATTTCTCCCAGCATTGGAATTTGATCACTTAGAAGAACAAAGCAACTGTTTAGCACAAAAGGCAAGTATTATACTAACAGTTTAGGACAGGAATCAAAGACCATAATTTCCAAATAAAGGTTCACCCAGAAATCTGGGAGGCAGAAGGTGTCTTCAGGAGTAGCACCTGTTTCTTACATCACATACCACAGGAGCAAAAGGTTCTGCAGACTTTAGGAGGAGGCAAATCAGTCTTGATCTGAGCTGTGAGTTGCAGAGTGGAAGGCTCCATCAGTCCTCTTCCATTAAAAATCTCCTCCTTGCCAATACATATTTGTAAACGCAAGGTTTCTTTTTATAATAATTTTAGTTGACACTCTTACTTCCACACAACACAAATATTTTATGTTTGAAATAGTTAAAAATAGTTAACTATAGAATTTGTATTAAAATATCTTTCAGAGAACCCAACATAAATTTAGTGGATTGTGTTAATATCACTTTTGAACATTTGTTCTCCAAAGTAGCAAAAGCATATCAAGAAATTTGATTTCCAAGTCTAATCTCTGGGGTGACCCATTGACATAAGCATTTCTCATACGGTTTGTTTTTGCAGCACTTTGACACAGAAACACTAAACTTTTTTCTCCAGATAGATGCTGGAGCGAGAACATTAATTCTCTCAAGCTGTTGCAGGAGCACTATTGCTCTTCCTTCACCGTGTCAGCCCACCTTGGCAGAGGTCAGGAACTGCCTCCCCTGGTCAATTTTGCCATGATTGTTCTCAAACATGAAATTTTGATCCTCACCTTCAGGACTGACAGCAGCAAGACATTAATTTCATAGTGAAGCAAGAAAATGAGATTTACCAGCTTAGTGGGCCTCTTCCCAGACATTATAAGACACTAGAGCTGAGCACTGGGGACACCCAGACGACTACTCTGCAGAAAGCACTAACAATGACCGAGCAGCAGATAACTTCTTTCATTTCTTTCATTTTCCTTCCTGGTGGAGGTGCACCACCATCCAAAGCCTCAGCCGCCCGAACCCGTGAGGCACCATGGGAACTTCTACCCTACGCCCTGGCCACTGTTTACGTGGCAGCCAAGGATACTGCTCTCTTTTTAGTCAGCACTAACGTTTTAAAGGATACTGATTTGTTAGAGGGACAACTTCTTTCATTTTTATTCACACAAAGTCTCCAAAACCCCAAAATAGATAACAGGACTTAGAGAGGAGGATGAGTAATTCAGTGGGTTGTATTTAGTGATTAATGATATCCCTGCTGAGAGGGGCATGTTTTCTATGTTTATTCCTCGGTTGACAGCAAACTGCCTGTAATTATTGTTATTGTACAACTACAGAGCAGGGGCACAGGAAGCGGTACAGTCGATAAGATTAACTAATTAGACTTGTGGTGGACGTGCAAATGAACCGCGAAGGCAAAGAGCTATTGAGACGGACACGGTGACTGAAAACCAGCCTTCAGTCTTCCTGCTAGTCCTCGTTGCCCTGGCTTCCTGAGAGCATCTGTTTTGGTCTAAACACTGATCTGTGCCACGTATTAAACCATTTGTTCTCAATAGCGCTCGAGTAGATCCCACACTGGGTATGACTGGTTGCCTGGCAACCTAAATTCATTTAGCAAAATTTAGTTTCCTTTATATTATTACTTTTATTCTGTAACATGCAGGGCCAAGTATAAATCTTCACATTTTGCTAACAAGAAATGATTTAATTTCTGTTAAAACTTTCCCTTGGAGTGCACGTAAAAGCAACCAGAAGAAAAAAAGGAGGGAGGGGAGGCGCAATATAGATCAACATTTTGACCTAGCTTTAAGTTACAGTGAAGCAATAGAATGTCACAGTATGCTAATTATTTAATCAAAACCCACATCATCTCTGCTGTTCATGTATTATTCTGACTATCAATCGAACACCATCTGCCCTCACAGAAAAATGTTCCTGCAACATACAGAATATTTAGCTGGCAAGCAACTATCACCATGTTCGCACTAGAAAGCCATGAACCCGAGAAAGCTCGAGGAGCTTGGGGACATTCAAAACATCTCCAGCTCTCTCCTGGCCTTCCTCTGGAGAAATTTATGATTTCCATTTAAATTTCAAATAATGAAATAGATTCATTAATGGCTTTGAATGCAAATAGGAAGCTGAGCTTTGGAATCCAGCATTCCTTTTAATGAAAATTTTCTGTCACTTGGAGAAGCGTGGGAAGCAGCAGCGAGGAGAGGGAGAGGAGAGGGAAAGGGAGAGGAGGCGGCTCCAGGTCTTCTTGTCCGCTGTGCTCCAGCAGTGCTTCCCCCCGGGGGGTCCCAGCTGCCCACCAGGGCTGCCCCAGCTGGGCTCAGGCTGGCGCCTGCTGCTTCCCCCTCGGCCCTGGGCAGGGACCCGCCTCGTATACCCTGGGAGAAGGGGCCTCTCGTATTAATGTTCATCCCTTACCTGGACAGCAGGTCCTGGCAGCATATGCATTTTAAAAGGTAAAGAGATAATTCCTGCCTCAAACAGGAGAACAAGTGGCTTTGTCAATGATGTCCTTGTAAAATACACGAGGGAAAGGATTTTGGAAAAGTTGTTTAGTAAGCATGGATTATAAGGGGATGTTTACCTCCAACAAGTAAAATGAAGTATAAAACCTTGCTAAGTGCAATGCATAACATAAAACCTATGCAAAAGGAGGATAATATTACTTAGTTGGTTACATTATTTTTTTTTTACTAAAATAGATAGACAATTGTGAAAACGCATCCTAAATTGCTCGAGTTGGAAGCACAGTTGGCCTCTTCATCATTTTCCAGTCATGTGCTGCCTGTTAAGGAATCCTGGTCAGCTCACCAAATAAACTGGTACAAGGATTACATGTACTATAAGAAATACCAAGGGCAGAAGCAGCCAAAATATCTTTGGGTGCTATTTAGAAACAGGTTTTGGAAACAAAAGCACCATCTTTAGTTAGTAGATCAGTTAGTAAGCTAGTTACTAGATGTTGAGTTGCTCCCTCATGACCTTCTGTCTCAGCCTGGCACGGAGCACCTAAGCCCACACCGTACTTGCCAGAACAGCCAACAGCTTTAGAGCAATGTCCTATAGACCAGCAAAGAGCTGTCAATAAGACATGGATGGATACACCTACCAGAATAAAAACACTGGGCCCCAGTGTCTCTGTTGTCCTTATCCTGAATTCCTTGGAGTGGGACCAGGGATTTCCAGCGGGACTGGAATTTGGCCCAGTGTGCCACAATCCCATAAAACACAACTGTCTATTGGTTAAACAATGCCAAGCATGTCTCAGCCAGATGCCTGTTTACTGACTACTGAAAGAGAAAAAAAGCTCTCAGATGCTGTTGCTTGGGTTTGCAGGATGTAGGACATACTAATTATGAACAAATGAAATGATCACATAACAGAGATGAGCCACGTAACTTGGTTTGGCTGCAATTCGTGGTATATGAAAAACATTACAGCACAGGGCTTGAAGAACATAAATTCTGCATTAAAAATACATTATTTTGTAACGTAGCATCTATTTCCTTGAGATAGTAGTTCACTTTCTTCTACTACGTGGGATAATGAACCATTAAATTGGGTAAATTATTGTCCCTTTAGCACAAGTGCTTTCTACAGTAAAGGAATAATCCTGGTTCATTTCGCCAACAAAAAGCTGTTCTGCTAAAATTGTCTGTCCTTTCCTGGAAACAGGGAAGTCCAACACCATGAGATGGCATGCACTCAGGCAACACTGCTGAGGCAATCGCGGCAGGACAGTGGGTCAGTGAGCACCTTCAAAGAATGGCCTTCCCTGGGACGTCACCCGCCTGACCCCATCCAGAGCCCAAGCCCTTCAGGTGCCCTTGGAGAAACCAGAGAGCAAACCCCGCTCTGCCAGGCTGCACCCCACCAGGGCACACCAGGACCTCGGGGCCCGTCCCCCTGCTGGGGCCCTTCAGCCCCGGGGCACCCGTGGAGGAGGGCAGCAGGATAGGGAGCTGAACCCTGGGGTGGGGCAGAGGGGACAGAGCCCGACAGTGCCCTCAGGTCCCTGCCCACTCACCCATTTCAAAACACAAACACCCCCCCTCCCATTTCTCTGAACCCCCTGGCACAGGTGTGCAGTTTTCTTCCTGTGGTGATGCGCGCAGCAGCAGTTTCGCTTCTATTTGTGCCAAGAAGGCAGCAAAGTTCACACAAACACCGCTCCCGGAGCAGTCAGGTCCCGTGCCTTCGTAACATCCCCATTAAAATATTTCTCCTAATTTTGAACTTTAATTTTCCATGTTGTTCACCCTATCCACTGTAAAGAGCAAATGTTCCTGCTCTCTGCAACAGGATTTTGTGCATTTGAGGATCTAAGCTTTTCTCCTTTCAGTCACCTCTTCTGCTCTCCAGTCTTCCCTGGACTAAGCGGCCCACACGTGCTCTGAATGCAGTGTCCCAAATTACGTGGATACTCCAGGCCAGATAAGGTCTGATGTTTTTGAGAAGACAGGATGAAATACTTCAAAAGTCCTAAAGATTATACTCCTGTAAAGGTAAAGAACTCAGATTTATATTTTTTTTTACCACTATCATTGTACTGTAGACTCCTGTTTAATCTGTGGTCCACAATACCACCTTGTTCTGGTTTTGCAGATCTTTTTGTTAAGCAGTGTATTTCGTTACCTTGTATCGTGCATTTGATTATTCCAGCCTAAGACCATGATCTTGATCTTGTCCTAGGTGAATTTCTTTTTTTTTCCTCCCCTTCTTTCTCAAGCCATTTTTTCTGTTTGTTGATAACATCTTGAACCCAAATCCTGCCCTTTAAAGACCTTGAAGCTTCGTATCATTTGGAAATGTAATAAACATAGGCCTTTGTCCAGCAGCGGCTATTAACAAACCCATTAAAAGACTGGCTCCAGAACAGACCACAATGGAAAGTTTGTGATATCATGTTGGCTGCCACCACTGCCCTCCAGGGATACTACCCGTCCAGCTGGGCATCAAACCCCTCCCTCGGGCCTTTCAGTGTTTTCCTAGCTTTTCTAACGGGAATGTCGTGCTGGACTGCCATAGCCTAGCAAATCAAGATAGAAAGCACCTGTGGTTTCTTCTCTGGCCACCCTTTCCTAGAAAGAAATGAGCTTGGTGTGATGTAGTTTATTTTTAATCAGCCACTTCTCTTGTAGACACTTTCAAACACTTTTGGGAATTTGTCCTAAGAGTTTCAAGCTGATGTAAAGGCTTTAAAATTCCCTGACTTTGCTCTGCTTCCCACAGATGTTCTTCTGAAAGACGGTCACCGTCCTAGCCTTTTCCCAGTCTGTGGGTGTCTTGCCTGTCCAAAATAAGTTTTCAGCAATCCTGCATCCCATCTCTGCGTATTCAGGGATGCAGTCCACCAGGCCTAGTTAATCTTAAAAGTCTGCTTAAGTCTTCTCTTAAGCCTTAGGCTCACCTTATCCCTTTGCCACTAGATCAGCTGCACTAGCTGTCTGTGCCCCGTAACTCTCTTTCCGTGAGCACAAATGCAGAACAGGCATCAAACACCCAATTCCTCAGGGTCTTCTGTAGATAGAACTTCTTTCCCATTGAGAAACAGGCCGAGCCTTTTCCTGGTCTTCCTACTGCTAGTGAGAGAATGACTTTTTCTTGCAGCAGGTATCTTTTAATAATTGCAGGGGGTGAAATATGACCTCCAAATTACCTTTTGAAAAGCTTCATGGGAGCTGGTTTCAAGGGATGTTGATTCTTGAACTCCTCAGCTCAAGAAAGCAGCACACAGAGATGAACAGAGCAAGGGAAGAGTAAAACAACTGTGTAAAACCCAGAGCCCGTTGAGCACCTCCCTCTCCCCAAAAGCACGGAAGAAGCGAGAGAAGAAGGTGCTCCGTGTAGCCATTCCCTGCTCCTAAGACACTGACCAGAGGCCAGAAAAGTCACCAGGACACATAGCCTGAGCCACAAGAAAGTATGAAAGAGCGACCTTATTTTAAAGACAGTAGAAGGGGAAGAACAAACCCACCCCACCCCCCTTTCTTGAACTTTCCTTAATGACAGCGAGATGTTTCTTTCCCAGCAAAAGCTAACTGCTACGCTCGACGCGCCTGATGTCAGCTGGAGGAACAGATGGCTCAATGGTTCATTTCAAACTGTTCACTCAGCCAAACAGCACAAATTGCATTAATTGCCTCACAGTACGAGCAGAGAACGGAGCACTCCGCGTGTCCTAGCCATGAATCACTGAGACTTCTCATCATTATTTGCATTTGACAGGTCAGTCGGAAACTTCTTCGCATGCCAGGAGGGGTGGGGGTAGAGGGAGCACAGCACGAGGAAGTGCCTGAGCCGAGCACTCCACAGGTAAGAGAAGATCCCCAAAAGCTGATTTAGCCTTTGACTTCTGCCTTGGCATTCAAATGGTTTCCTCGGCGCAGTGCCACTTTCTGAAGCATAATTTCTTATTATGAGAACATACGCGACAACGCGCCTTCTGACCAGATCCAGGGAGCAGGAGGAGCAAGATCCGATTACTGACCACCGTCTCCCTGTCCACACTGAGACTGGGAAGACCTTAAATGCACTGGAGGCACTTCCATAGTCTACCCCTTGCTTTGCCCCTTCCTGTGGCAAAGGTAGCTTACACACCATTGCAGGTCTTGGTAGGCCACCTAAGAGAAAGCAGGCGTCCCAGAACCTCCCAGCCAGAGGACCCGGAGAGGGAAACCACAAGAAGGGACTCTCCATGCCTGCCTTCTGTGAGCCCCTGTATCCAAGATCTGAAAAAAACTGATGGAGCCAAAGAGTTCGAAACACGTCATGCCAAATATCTCAAATTTTTTGCTTCTATAAGCTGGGAGTCCTGCATGTGTTTATTTTACCAGTACACATGCACCTGAAAAGCTCATGCAGAAGATGAGTCCAGGCAAAATGCTCTCCTTTACATTTGACAGCTCTAAACCTTGCCTAATAAAGTGATTTATTAGATGCTCCATACCCTGTTGAAAAGTCCTGACACTTTGCTCATCACTTGCAAATGCAAGGTGTCAGCGTTTTGCCCACTGAAGACACTGCACTTCTTTAGAGCAAGGAAAAAATATATTGGTAAATAACCGCATAAGACTAGAAGTTTAAAGCTACAGCTTTCTAGCTAATGTGATCATTGATGCTTCTCTGCACCTACTGTCTTTATTTCAACGGCTTTAGCAAGATACAATACTGGGAAAAGACTAACCCTAGTCTCTCACCGACTGTTGAGAATCCTTGAGAAAACTCACAGGCAAGTCCTGATGCTCTTTCCTCCCCTTCGCTTTAGAGGGAGCAGAACCACTGTGGTTGCACCAGCAGGGGTGAAATTTCTGTGCCACATCTACTTGCATTGCCAAATTCTACTTGAACCCCTCCTTCAAGAAAAGAAACATGAGAAGATGAGGGGGAAATTAAAAAGCAATACATACGCAAAACCAGACCTCCCTGCTGTGCTGTAACCATCCCTAAATTGGCAGTAGATCTGATTATTGTAAATGGGTGACAGCTGAGGGGTGGCACTTTTGCTTGACCCCTGCTTGGTGGAGGCTCCGTCTGCACACTCCTTCATAGCTCCTTCTGCGCTAACCTCAGATCTCACGTGTTCCAGGGGGAGGGAGGCCCTTCACTGTTTTCCTCTCTGAAGGAGAAGTCAACAGAAGAGAAAGGATACCTAATTGTATCTGACTGAGGAGAAAAAGTATCTCAAGGCTCTGCTCACGTGAAAGTTACTTTATCCCATTAATTGCTTTGCCTCTCACAAAGCTGGGGGAAAAATGCCCGGATCTAAGTTTGTTCCCTGTCTGTTCTGTACCTCTAAAAGGTGCAGCAAAATTCCTAGAGTCAAGTCTTCTCACCCTGGGAAGCTTTTCTCTTAGTGCTCTGTACCTGTGCATCGGTCACGCTGTCTTGCTCTTTGCTCACACTGGTGGCTCTTTCTGCACCCCCAGAAACACCCTGTCCCCTGGCACTCACAGAACTACTGTGGGACCCCTTCTAGTGTGGGACCTGCCCACACCGTGCGACCTCTTCCAGTAATCAAGAGAGACTTTCCCTGTTACCTTTTCCCCCTCAAAAGTAGCTTGTGTGGCACATTTACATGCTCAAATTTTGAGCACTATCATTTGGATAGTTTCCCTTCTTTGGAAACAGGACCTTACTGTGCTTCTGACATCTGCTTCAGTTTTTCTCGTCCATGAGGACACATGGTCTCCTTTGTGCCTACGGGCTCCCCACCTCCCATGGACTAATTCCACAAAACACACCCGCGCCTGCATTTAAGGTGAGCTGTTTCACAAAGCTCATAAGTACTCTGAGAGCTCCTGCACTGTAATGTGATCTCTGAATGATCCCTCTTTCTTTTGGACTCACGCAAGCAGCCTCTGAAGTTACTGGAAAGCTTCCAGCTTGTAGCAGGAATTAATTCAGACACTAATTTATTCCTTTGGGGCTTCCTCCTGGTTTAGCTGCATCTTACCAGCATTTAACTGTGTGCCACCCAGCTCCGTGCACTATAGCAATGCAGGAGAAGGGGAGCGAGAACCAAAGCAGAAAGCAGCCTGAAAGATCTGGAATGGCAGAAGGAGGTGGTGTTCATTGCCACTGGCTCTTCCCCTGCTCTGAGAGAGGATAACAGGCAGCAGAGCAGCAGTAAGCCAAGCTACAGACCCGCAACTTCAACCGCTGTTTTTTCAGTTAATTTAATCATGTTCTTTAGTGTAACTGGGAAAGAGTGAGACCGTACTTAAGTACAGATTATTTTACCTTCTAAGTCACAGTGCTACGTTCAGTGATATCTGAAAAACATGAAAAGTCAGAAAATCTGGCTTATTCCCCAGCTACTCAAGTTTTGTGTCAGCCCTGGCTATGCCAGAGGAACCCACAAGGTCTCGTTTGAAAAAGGCACTCCCTCAACCGATCACCTATTGCTTGATGCTCCAATGGTCTTTCATGAGCAGGTCCACCGTGTTGACCCCAGCCCCAAACAGCTGCAAGGCCAGGTATGCCTTCCCTGGCTAAAGAGTGTTAATTATGTGATTAAGCTAACGAATAGGGGGAATGCCCAGACCAACACACAGAATAATGTTGGAAAGGGAAATTTAATAGCTCGTGCTACGGAGATGGTCAGTAGAGGAGATGGCACTAAAATAACTTAAGAGCCTTCTGCTATGATGAGTTGCTAAGATCCTTTCAGCCTTACCAAACACACACCTTCTTTAGAACCACCCAACGCAGGAGCTTCTCAAAGACCTTGGAAAAGTCCAAATAAATTGTATTGACTGGTTCCCATTTATCCATTTGATGTCTATGCTCATGACTTGCAACAAAATTGATTCCGCTTTTCCTGCTTTGATTAAAAAAAATGCATTTATTAAAGCTAAATTTTCATTCTTTACTAACCTATTAATTAAGTGGCAAGGAGGGCTTTTGAAACCTAATACCCGGGGCAAGTAAATAACACAGAGATTGCTGCTTCTCAGCTAGTAATACCAAGGTATCGTCAACGGTTTTTCAATTATGGCCCCTGCTACCAAATTCCCTTCTCATAAATGAAAGAGAGAGGCTAATAAGAGACCTTACAGCATCCTAATGAACTTCTGTTTAAACAATTCCGACAACATCTTTTTAGATTTATGCCAGTATCAGGTAAGAGTTTGACTAGGAAATGTAATGTCACGTGCAGCATGTAAAAATTCAGTGTGATTTTGCTGGTTTTGTCTGAAAGACTAAGGCCAGATTTCTGCTTTCAGTTGCAGTAACATAATTATGTTGTCAACTGCTCCAAGATTACCATCCTATTTTTGTCCTGTGTTTTGTTGTTTCTCTGTACCTTACCTTGATCTTTCTCATGTCCTTTCCTGAGGATTCCTGCGTCTCTCTTACATAATCACACATTTATTCCTTAAGTACCGCTCAGCGTTACAGCCATTTCAACTTCTCCATCTCAGGTATCCAAATTCACATGACCAGCTCATACCTGTTAGCTGTTTATCCATCCAAGAGTCGGTGGTCTCAGCCCAACTCACAGTCCACCTGATGAAACAAGCAAATCCCAAGCACAGCTGAAGCTAATAGTTAATTACAATGTAACCAGCCCTGTACTAATTAATTACCCTTTACTGTCAAGCTCAGCACAGAGGATGAGATTTAAAGCTACAGGGGACTGAACTGTATCTTGGATCTAATGTGGGCAAAAGCCTCGTGTTGACCAGGATGGGCTGGCTGCAGTAACATGCACGTACCATAAAGCCCGTACAGGGTTTTGCAGCCAGGTGTCTGCTGGCTTTGTGTCCCCCTGGTCCTGGGCTGCTGCGGGGCACAACTCAGCCAGCACCGGTGCCTGCCAGTGTGTCAGCAGTACCTGCACCTCCTCCATGGGATTAAGGGTCACCCGGCATCTCTGGGGAGGGGAAGAGATGAAGGTTCACCCCAGTGACCTTCCCTGGGGCACCTGCTTCCCTCCCAGTGCAGAGAGAGGAGCCCTCTGTGGGGCAGGTCCCTGACTGGGCTAGCTCTCTGATGGGAGGGTCTGCTGTCCTCCACTTGCCCTCACCCCTCTCCCCCTTTGCACAGCCCCCTCACGCATCCACATACACAAACTGTTTCATCAGACACACTTGGCCACTAAGTAAAAGCAACCCCCAAACCCTGGCAGGTAACTCCTGGGGCTGAGGCCATGGGAGCATGACTAACCAGGCAGCCTGTGACAGCACAGCTGTAAAGTGATTGTTAGTTCTGCTGCTGTTAACAAGAATGCTCCAGTTTCTCTGTCATGCGATTTGCCCCGTGTCTCCCAAGGCTGCTGCCAAGCCAGCGGCCTGCCCCTTGCAGGAGGCAGCTCCCCAGCACTGGAGGCAGGCTGTCCCCAGGTCACGTTTCCCTCCCTCCTCCACATTAATAAAGTCAGCAGCAGAAGGCTGGCTCTTACCCTACAAACACATTTTCAAAAAAAAAAAAACCACCCCAAAACAACAACAACAACAACCACCACCACCCCCAAAACACATTGCCTTTTTGTCATCTTTGAAAGGAGCAACATAACGTAACAAACCTATTATCCTGATTAGGCTTTTACCAGTGAAAAAAGGAGCTGTTCCAACATGAGCTCGTTAGCTGGAAGAACAATCTTCCTATAGAGACATGTATGTCTTTCTCTTAGTCATCAACTAGTAGGATTTCCTGAGATAGGAAATGCTGAAAAGAAATTCTTGTTTAACATCTTAATTCCAGTTTATTTTTACCCTTGGGTTTGAATTCCCAAAAGCTAGCTGCTAATGCTTCGGTACTACCGCACGTCAGCAGCGAGTGCCTGGAAAGCTGTCTGCCTGATGCCAGGCAGTCAGCTCTCACGCTACATTACAATGCTTCTCACAAATAAAAAGAATACAAGATTAGTTTTCAGCACCCTGAGATTCTCTTGAAACACTGACAAAAAAAAGGATTCTTAAGAAACATAATCACTCCCTTAAAGGTATGGTACTGACGCCAAAATCAACAGGATTTTGTTTTACATTTGTTTCCTCAAGATGAGTAGTTACTCACCATTGGTGCACACTTGTCAAAAAGTTGCAGAAAACTTGCTGTGCCAAGGTTATTTTTTTTACTTGCTGTCAAGTAAAAAAGCCTGTAAAACTTTGTTTCCTAATGTCTTTTCTTCTTCCATTTGTGTTGGAACTTGAACTTTCTTAAAAAGTGTTGAACAATTAAAAAAAACCCAGAAAACAAAAAACAACCCAACCAGACAACCCCCAGATGTAAACATTCCATTACTAAAACTGAGTGTCCACAAGAACGCATTAGGTCCAGCCACCTCCCTGACAGCCACAGTCAGGAAAATGTGTTGGATGATGGGCTCTCCACTCTCTCATTTGGAGCCAGCAGTTGCCCCAGCAAGCGAAGCACCAGTATCTGCAAACATATACCCAGGATGGGCCAAACTCTGACCTCAGCACCTGCCATCTCCGAGCCACTCTTAAAATAAAGCAAAAAGGGAGCAAAGGAGAAGTTTTAAACAAGACCAAATCATCTCCCCAGTTCACCGTGATTCCACCACCAAGTGGGCCAACACCCGAGGCGCAGGAACATCACACAGCCCAGGGGCAGGAGGAAGCACCTGGGAACAGAAGCCCCTTCACACCAGTGGAGGGGCAGGCTCCCTGTAACACCGAACCTGCCCGACCCGCCAGCGTGCCCTCCTGGGCAGGGCTTCTAGTGTTGGCTTACGAGGCTCCCTACTAAAGCAAGTAAGATTTTGGCAGGACAAAAATCTCATGCATGAGCTAAGGGCAGTCTCACATCAGCTTTGTGCCGGCATGTCAGAGCACTAACTCAAGGCAGTGAAGAGGCATTCACACACTACTTTGGAAATCGGTGAGAGTTATAATTAGTAATCAACATTAAAAATGTAACACTGGTATATACATTTCACATTTCAAAGTATGCTTGTCTTAGGAACAAACTCAGGTAGCTGATATAAATTGCAAGGGTCTCAGACTACAATTTGGCCCTCCCTACCCCCATGAAGGCACTTCACCATTAACTTCAGCGGGGGCAGAAAAATCCTTGCATAGTTAAAGCTCTGGCACAAAACTCTTGCTGCTCCTTTAAACAGTAGCTGCACTGCATCGTGTTATTTCCCTAAGTAGCTATCCCACTTGAGCTTCCTCAGAGGTCAGCTATTCATCTCCGCTAAGTACATCTGGTGTAGGAAGAAAATTCCTTAATCCTATTTCATATGCACAGCCACAATTCTCCTACGTCAACCCTAGGCCATGCAGGAAAAACCCTTGTTTGCTGCTACTGCTGTCTCTACTGTACAGCAGACAGATGTTCCTAAGAACTTTGCTGTGGCTGGCTCTTAATTCTTGTGCGCTGTGGCAGATATGTTAATTTAACATAAGTCTTTACTTAAAATGCAAAGCTAGAAACTGCATGGATTTGCATGTCTACTAAATGATGTCTGATGTCAGGACTTCGGTTACTCCCCCAGTTTAACAGAAGAAATATAGGAATCAAAAATAAGATTAAAAATTGTTCAGAATTATTTACTCAAGGAGTTTATTTCACTTTGGTATATTTACGTAAGCCTCCCAGACAAGAACTCCCTCAAAGCTTATCAGAGGATGGAGGTTTCCTTCCACAGAACGGTCTTCCCACAGTCCTAGCACGTGCTTATAAAATCTCTCTACTTTTAGCTCCTTTTACATTAGCCTTGACTCACTGGAAGAAAAGAAAGAAGAGGCAGCATCACGACACTTCCATGCTGTCCATAAGCAACCATTAAGAGGAAAAAACAAAGGAACAAACGCCCACTCATGGTGTGATATGAGACCACAGGTATTTGCAGCTGCACCAGCTGGTTTTGTACTCTGCACTGCTTTGGTGATTGTGGGGCCAGGCAGGGCCAGGCTCATCTGCCTGGCCAAGTTCACCTCTGTTTTCCTTTGGAAAAAATTTATCCCTGGTAAAACTGACCGGCCAGAGTGGCTGTTGTAAATAGGAGGCAGAGGTAGTTAGGTCACTCCAGGGAAATTGCAAAACCGTAGCTCCTACCCAAGCACATTCATGGATTCTCACACATGTCAGGTTGAAGCAAGTTCAACTCTCATTCAACAACAGGCTTGTGCTGAAGAGACTTCGCCCGCACCTCCCTTATGGGGGCTTACAAAATATTGACTACATTAAACACTTGGGCATGTTTCTTCCCCTAGATTACAGGAAAAAGCTGCCTTTGGTAAAAGAAGGTGAGTTTGCTACACCTGAAAATGAAGTGAAGCAGCTCAGTCACAGCATCAATCCTTACTGATGAGTGAGTTTTTCAATATACAAGAGCAGTTCTGGATTGATTTTGTTTCTATACAGAAGATACTCCCCAACTCCTGCCTTCTTGAATGACATCCTTGGTTTCTTGTCGGACAAAGTACTGAAATACAAAATTTAATACTGTATGAACAATTTCAACACAATATTTAATGAAAGGGAATAAAAAGTTTAAAACTTTTTTAAAAGGCAACATCAAAAAGTGCATTAGGAGTAAAACGCAAGTCAGGTCCATCCAGTTGTCTAGTCTGCAATATCACTTATTCATTTTCTCCTGTAACAAAGAGGTGCACATCTTTTTTGGACTGTAGCATTTGAGCTGTGCGATCTATGCCAACCACTGCAGCCAATTTCTGAGCATCATACTTGGAGTAGAGCACAGTACAGGTCCAAGTAGCATCCACTCCACTGTCCGTAGCCTTCATCATGTTACAAATCTCACTGTAGAAGTGGGAGTATGTTGGTAACTCATAGAAAATGAGGTTCCTAATACCTTTTATCGTATACCTGTAGCAGGAGGGGGGGGGGGGGGGGGGGGGGGGGGGGGAAAAAAAAAGTAACTTTGTGGCTCATTTTTGCAAAATCTACATGTTAAAACACCAGTCCTCTATTCTTCCAATTTTCAACTTCAATGCATGCCAGTTGTAGTTCAACTCTACAAACACTGTGTCATGGACTGAAAACTAAACACACATGTGGAATTTAAGCGGAGGAATATCTAATACTGCCAAGTACAATGACTTCCTCTGAAGTACAGACCACCACCAATTTCTGCAGTATTCAGCTTCTTTAGCTTGGATTTTAAAACAGTGAAGCCTGATCAGAGTGAGCCTCATGAAACTCTTTGTATTTGCCAAAACATCTGCCAATAGAAAAAACCTGTTCCATTAGGAACTTCTAAATAGCTCCAGTCAGGACATAGCGAATTTTCCAGGTGGCCTCAGCTTGCTGTATTGCATTATCCTTTTCCAGAATTTTGTGTAATACTCGTGTTCATCTGTGCCGCAATAAAAAGGCACAATGAATCCCATTTTGCAGGCTATATTATTCTGTCCTATCATCAGTGGAACTTGGCAGCACTAACCTTCCCAAATAAAGCCCTGTACATACCAAAGTATTAGAGTCTCTGCAAGGGACTGCTGACAACATGCAAAAATTTTAAAATTAACCAACAGCTCTTACTTCAGTCAAAGAAGTCCTTGGAGGGATGCAACAGATTAAAAAAGCAATACAGCCCAACTATGATTAAGGTCAGGCTCTACTTCCAAACCAGCACACATTCAACTCAGAGGAAAACTCTGCCTACTATTCACCTTTTGTAAAAGTGGAAGCGCTCAGTGAACAATAAAAACTGTTTCTCTCCCTTGAGAAAGAACCGTCTTGCTCTGCAGACACCAGCCTTTTTAGTGTATTCACAAATGTGAGTAAAATTCAGGTCCTCTTTCTTGAAGTAATTACGAAGACGCACGTAGTCAAAATACGATGGAACATAAATGAGCGTGTGTGACATGATGGCATCGCGGTACTCAGGCAACACTTTGTCGATGAAAAACCGAAACCTCAGTTAAGAAAACAAATATATTTTAACCAGAGTTAACGCTTATCTTTCCAGTACTGATATGACCTCAAGCAACAATATCAGAGAACCGACTACAGAAGATTTTGACTATATTTTGACTATGACTAAAGAAATAATTCTTTAACTTCACAGGATTTCTATACGTGTAGAAGGTATAAAGCAAAGGCTTTATCAGTACTGCAGTTATGGTAAAGACTAGTATTCCTTTCCCAGACTTTATTCTCAAGTGCCTTTGGCAAGGAGAAGTTCAGTATTCCCCTCCACCTGTGCAGTCTTCAGCCTTCATCTGAAGACTAATGAAGGTGTACTTCTGCGGTGAAGTCACATTGTGCTCTGCAGGGAACAGTACACAACTAAATCTGAAACTGTAGTCATTAGGGCATAGCAAAATAGTCTGGAACACAGAGTACCTTGTATCTATTACAGCAGTTGAGTTTTCAGCTTCTAGCCTCCGAAACACGTGAGGAAGCTGGACCACAACATGGCTAATGGAGCCGCTGAGCGGTACGTTGCGTACGGCCACCTGTGAGAAGCAAAGTAGGACATTTAGGGAAGCAGTGGTTCAAAGGCAGCCACGCTCCAGTCAGCTTTCTGCTCCTAACTCACATCTGCAAGCAGTGCACAAGGCTGCTTTTAAAAAAGCTCCAATACAAAACTATATTCACGTATACACATACCAGATGTTAAATATACATGGCCACTGCTTATGCCCTGACTTCCATGTATTTGAGACAGACAACTAAGGTTTTTACTTTTCCTGCTTCTTTCAAAGTAATAACAATTAGTGCTGCTTATACAGAAGGAGGGAAAAAAAAAAAAAAGGAAGTAGGTGAACCCTCCATTTAACAACAAAATAAACAAGGTAACTGGTGTGTGTCAAATTAAGAAATCTGATTTCTGACATAAATCAGCCACCTATGAAAGAAAAGCATCAAATAAAGTATTGCTGCAAGAAGAGTAGTTCTTCGTGTCTTTGGCACAGCATCAGAAATCATCATACAGCATCACGGAGATGCAGACTGCAATACGTGGGTAATGGAAGTGACCGGCACAGTCTTTCTGCAACTGAGTTATGGAATTTTTCCATGTGCTGGGATTTCTGTTCCTCTTCCCCTGCCTTCCACCAGCATTTAAGAGGAGGCTTTCAGCTTATCTCTGAACTCACCTGCCCCACATAATTGAAGCAGTGTTTGTTGAAGACAGAGTTGATCTGGGGATCCTGAAGCGCGCTGAACAGCAGCGTCTGGCGGTAGTACTTGGACCAGTTATTGAGATTCAGCATTCGCACTCGGGAGAAGTCTACCCCATGGGAATCCAGAGGCAGCAGGTTAATGTGCTTCATCAGGTGCTACACAGAGAGATGGAAACGCATTGCTACTGACATCCCTGCACCCAAGCTGCAAGAGCCTTAACTGCACAAAGTGGGCAGGTACAAGCAAGACAGCACAGAATATAAAACAGTAATGATCTCCCAAGGCATGACTGTCTGGAATTTATTGACCACAGTAAGAATAATTTACTTGATTTCCTGCCACAGAACTGAAAGGTACCATCTCTTTAGTCATCAGTAACGGTAACCCTTGCTGCCAGTCTTCTCCCACGGGACAAGTATAATGGGATGTTTGTTTGTATTGAAGTCAGTGGGCCCAAGGTTTCTAAGCTAAAAGAAGCCCAGGTGCGGTTCCCATTGCATTCAGGGAGAGTCTGGGTGCAAGTGAAGAAATCAATCTCATTTTGGCCTCACTGACTGATGCCTAGGACTGGCAATCCCTGCCACCACATGGCTGGCAGTTGCACCCAAAGGAAAAACCTGGAAACAGACTCCAGGACTCATTCCCTGGATATTGTGTAGGCTCACGTACCTTTCCTGAAACTCCCCAGGAAACAAGACACCTTCTGGGCTCCTTCAAAATGTACAGTAACATGATGCTGTCAAAATGCCTGGCCCAGGTACTTCAAAGATGCTTCTATGTGGAAAAAAATCCCAACTTTTCAAACTTTTATTAACGGAAAGCCAAAAAGCACGGGTATTACTGCATAACAGCCCAATCCAAGAGCTCCATTTTCACTACATGTACAGGAAAATCCTCATACTGTTTAAATTTGGACACAACTAATGCTTAGTATCTCTGCAGACAGCAGAGACAAGCACCAGGTCCTGCTACTTTCTGGAGGAACCCGAATTAGGCTGTACAGATTCCTCACATGGCTGCAAGCTGAGAGAGACACCGGGCAGCCAGACAGCTGGCATATTTTCTCCCACATGTGATTAAAAGAATCAGCATTATCTCATTCTGTGAGATTATTAAAACTGTCCAAAATAAAAAAAAAAAAAATCTCTGATGAAATACGCTACTGAAGCACCAAATACTAAGATTTATAGAGAAAGCTGCCGAATACTACCGAAATTTGTAGAAGGAATATTCTTAGTATAAGGAAAACATCAGGGTGGAGGAAGGAAAAGGAACAAACATACGTGTCTGGAATCAAGTCAATAAAAAATAGCAATACTGCTCACTGCCAAAACTAAGTTGTATCAGACTAAGAAGACACAGTACAACAGAAAAATGAATGCATATGGAAAACGCACCAGAACATGTTCCCAATTCTGCATCAGGTAAATATCCGCTTGATCAATTATGAGAATTTCTATTGACGACAGAAAATCAAAATCTCTCTTCTTCTCCCCCTCTGCACCAATAACAGTCCTCATACCCAGGGGAGAGGCAATGATGATGTCTGATGAGTAAAATGGTGCATACAGTCTCATACTCTTTTGAAGAATCGCAACCCCTGTCCAACAACAACCAACAGCATTTTCTTAGTTAAAGTCAATTATCAACCATATTCTTCCAGCAGGCTCTGTAATCATAACTTCCTACATTTCCTCCCCTTTAACACAAACTAACTATTACAGCTGGACAAAACCAATCTGTCTGAAACTCTTCTTTCCCCAAAAAGTGCTTACCCACCGCACCCCCATTTGACAAGCATTTGGCAGATTTTCATGAAGTTCAGCAAACTCTTTCAGTAGTACTTTTTTCCAGATTTTTCATAGCCTGGACAACATTTTTTAACTGAAACACATTTTTTGTGATTTTCTGCTAAAAAGGAGGATGAGGGGGCTGAAGAACTTTAGAAAGAAAAAAAAAATAGCAGAAGCTATTTACTGCTCCTTTCTCCCTAAATCCTAGGATTTGGTCTCTGCTGTTAGGTACTACAGTAACACTTTAATCTGTCATGAAAGATACACTGTGGACCTCCTGGGTATAAACTGCCTGCATTCACAGGGCCACAAGAGTTGCTACTTAAAAAAAGGAAAAGGTTCTTCATGTTATGGTGATTGAAAGCATAACCAGTCTTGCACCTTCCCTGGCAGGGCTTCTCAGGCAGCAGGTTGTGGTGTACATGATGAAGGAGCTTATGCATCACCTCTCATGTTAAAGGAAAGAATCAAAGGAATTTGTTACCTGTGTCATAACTACGTGGCAACATTGCTAGGACCCACGGCTTTCTGATCTTAAAAATCCAGTTAGTCTGGACCTTATTCAAACCACCCCCTGCAGTCTGCCCAACAAAGGTGTCCCTTCAACCTCTCTCCCTCTCTGTGTGAGGCCAGCAATCACGGGCACAGCTGAAGGCAAGAATTTCACACAGACAGCAACAGGGACCCCTCCTGCTATCTACTGTAACCCAATGATAAACACAGACCAAAAAAGCAGGCACAATTGGTTGAATTTCCAGGAAGAAGGTATCACTTGTCACAGCATATATAAGTTTTAACAACATCAAGTCTTTTCTGTTTAAAAATGTGAAATGGTGGTTTTAGTAAGGCATAACAAATGCGCTTTAAATTAGATCTTTGTGCAGAAGTAACAGGGTGTGAGGCACAGTTAGAAAGGATAATTATTCTGCTTCTATGATTTGCTTCTGTAATGAACAGCACTCAAAGTTTCTTCAAGCATTTCTTCACACCTAGTAAAAGTGGATCCAGCAGACTGTGGTATGGGAGAAGACTGAAAGGAAAATTATTACGCTACTGAAAGTAAGATGCTCTCAGCCCAAGAGACATGCACTGGGGAAAGAAGAAAGACTGAGTGGGACCCACTCACACCTTCCACTGTACCATTAAATTTCTTGGGATGCCAATTTATCTTTCAAGGGGCAGTAATTTCAAAAGCCTCTGATCTGTCAAGTTAAGTTACAAGAACTGCCTACTCATCATGGCAGCTCCAGAAACCAAGCCACTAGCTAATTCTCTGCATAGTGAGTTACTAAAACAGCATGAGATTATAGTATTATGAAAGTCTCAAATCTGCTACTTGTCCAACAGTCCTACTTGCTGGCTACACCTTTGCTTTCACGAAAACCATGGGCAGTACAGTAGAAAACTGCTTTGCTCAGTACTGCGCTTGAATTTTGTTCCAACCATTACTGATCACAAGGGACGTTGTGAACAGGCTGATTAAACCCCAAAGATTTTATTTCTTTTAATAACATGAAAGAATTTGCTGCACAATCAAGGCTATCCTCTTTAAAATCAGGTGTGGACAGTCCTGCTACAATAAAGGAATCGTTGCATTTTAAGTGATTCTGAGCTTGGTAGAAAATAATTACTTTTGTGTTTTCTCTTCCTTTTTAAGTTCTGGCAAAGCAGGAAAGATTTTCAGAGAAATCCAAGCTGCCAGTGCAAAACTGGCACGAATACCGCAGAGCCTAGAGTCTCACCAGAATTTCCACCCTTGACAGCTCCTAGACATTTAGGAAGAACTTGTAACTTCTCAGTTTTTTACAAGACAAAAATCATCTGTTCAGTAGGTCATTACCAATTCTGAAGTGGTCATCAATGTTGCCAGCAAAAACGGCTTCATAATCTTCAGGTCTTTTCAGGTTGGGGGGCTTCTCTTCCGGGTCAAAGCCAAACTCCCCTTTGAAGCGCTTTTTATTACTTACATCTATTTTTTTTTTTGTCATTCACTTCAAGAAGACTGATGAAAATATGCACAATCCTCAAAGCACATTCCCTGAAGGGCACTATCATCAGCACCTGCATAGATCAACAGTTACAACAGAATAATCCACAGAATATGAATGTTCACAGTTAACTGCGTGTTAAGTAACTTTATGACTTAGATCTGCACCCACAGGGCATCCCAACAATCAAAACAAAACAACTCTGATGTGCAGCAAGGAGGGAGGATGTGCTGTACTAGCCAGCAGCTCAGTTTTGTTCCCCATGTCACACCCAGGGGAACTGAAAACTAAGCATGTTCTTCCTGCTCTTCCTAACCCTCAAGCAAGCAAGAGCTCCCACAATACCCAGACAGGGTCTGTGGCTGGCTCCTGGACGGGTGGCACTAGTTTCTGCACAGCACTCAAATGTAAGTATCTAACTGGGGAGTCAACACAGAAACCAAAGGCGTTTGCCAGGCATGCAGCAAACACTGAAACCCAACTTTGAAACTGTTCAACAGGCGGTTGGCACCACCAGCGACAGGCTAGCCACAGCTGGCTCCACTTGGTTATCAACTAGAGGATGCTGCGAATCCTGGGAGGCTCGGTTTGAGGCCCTCTCACCAACTGTGGCAGGCAGCCTTGGTAATAGTGCTGGGATTCCCTGAAGTCTCCCAGCTACAGAAGGATCCTTCCACGCAGGCAAGTCCTTACAGATGGCTAAGGCCAAAAAAAATTTCTGGGACATCCCACACTGGGTGACAGCCTATACTGCCTGCACTAACACTGAAGTTCAATGTGGAGGCACCTTTCTGTACCGGTGGGTTTAGAAACGAGAGGCAGGAACAGGTGACATGTCAGTCTGTAGTGATAGGGGCACAAAGAAAAAGGTCAAACCCATGGCTTAGCAAAGAAACGGGCTGGCTAACAACCTAGTGCTCACTGCTGCTCACAGGGTGCTGCCTGCGATCTGGCCACAACAGATGACTTCCAGGCAGGACAAAGGGATGCGGAAAAGCACGTGCCCAGGTACATGTCACCTGGGAGAGCAGCAACAGAAATACTTTTGGATAAACTACCAGGGTGTTTATACAGCCTGACCAGATGGCCAGGGTGGGGATGGGGGAAATCACATTAACAAAGCTCTCTTACCTTAGGTCTAGTGAGGCCCTGATCCCTGTAGTCATCATTATCGGCCCCTGGCTTTTGGTCTCTTCGTTTGGCATTGTGGCTGAGCACCTGGGCGTTTGCCTTCAGAACATGGTTCAAGGCATGCAAGCAGTAAACATGCCTAATTTCTTCTCCGTTTGTTAAGGCATTTCTTTCTGGATAGAACAAGTCCCGGTACGTATTCATGATACAGAAAAGCTCTCTTTGTAACGGGCTAAAAGATGGATCACTTGCTTTATTCACTGAGGACAGAAATTGTTTATTCACTTTTGGCCAAGTGGATTCTAAAGGCTTGTGAAGATAAAGCTGTTTCATATCAACTTCTTTGTCTGCTTTCAAAGTTTTGTGTTTCTCCAAAGTGGAAGAAAATGTTAGCTGGCCCAGCCTTGGCCACTGAAAAAAAAACCCAACAACCCAACCAACAACAGAAAAAACAACTCAGGAATCATATGTACCAAACTTCATACACTTAAAAGCACATCACCACAGCTGGCAATTTAATCAAATTAATGAAATTTGAGAAATCATCTTTTCATAATACCAGTTGAAACCATTTTTCCAACGTGCAATCTCTTTTAGTCTGCCAGGGTAAATAACAATAAACTTGAGCTCAGTAGAGCTGGATTTATTTTGCAGTGACACGTCTATAACTATCCTCATTTTGCAGATGACAAAACTGAGGAAGAGGAAGGATGGAATTTCTGCCTAACCCACGCAGCAAATCAGTGGTACAAACCAGGGACAAGATGAGAACCCTGGAGTACACTTATTGGTCAGCTACACTGAGGTACGTACTTTGGTTAAAGATGGAAACAAAACCCCATTAGGGACTAAACCCGGAAACTGTGAATCAGTAGCTAAATGAAATCTTGTTGGGAGTCTGTCTGATTTTAAGGGCAAAAACTACTAGTGTAGTAGGGGAAAACTCTAAACTGTAAGCCTTCTGCCACGCAAGTTGTCCCTATCTATCTCTGTATACTAGCTACACCAAGTTAAATAAAGATACATTATGCATTGCTTCAGGTGGCACTGGTACTTTTGGCTATCATAGTCCAAAAAAGAAAAATAAATAAAGTTTTACAAAAATCCCAACTTTCTCTCTTACTGACTAACCACTGGATATCTTCCAATGAATGTCACCCAGCATATGGCTGACCAGAATGCAAAGCAAGTCTCCAAAACAAAATCAAATGTGAAAAAGCTAGGAAGCAAAGGTTTGTCTAAAAATGAGTATTTTGAAAACCAATATTGTCTCTCAAGTAATGAGGTGCGTTTCTGATACTGTAATTCACCTATTATTTCCAGTATTAACAATGTAAGTATTAAACTCCCCTTTACTGGCTTGTAAATGTGTACAGAGATACAGCCATCCCGAAGCAACAATGTGAAAGTGCATCACAAGTACTTTTAGGACTGTACACGGTAAGCTCACAAGTTCAGCTGCGGAACAGATCCCTGGCATCGTGCTGTTACCACTCAGAAACCATTCCGGTTGCTACCCGCTGTCAAGTGTACTTAAAAACCTGTGGGTTTGAGACTACAGATCAAACTCCAAAGCTGTTTTTCACACGTGTCATCACATGCCTATATAACAGCAGACTTTAAATTTCAACTCTCGCTCAGCCCTAAGTCAAGAAAACTGTTCAGCAAGTGACAAAATCTTGATGTTTCCAGTGCCACAAGCTAATAGTAACCATTTTGAGTCTATTTCACTTGTATAAAAAAAGGATTATTTTCATCCAGGCATCTTTAGAAACTCTGGACAGCCACAGAATGTTACCTGGCTTTGACTTGAAGTTTTAGGAAGCGTAGACATTTTTTCTACTTCTTTTTCTTCAAGTTCTTTGTCCATGTGCTGTTTAAATGGATCTATTTATAACAACAACAACAAAAATATCCTTAGAACTACTGTAGCTAATATTGGAATTGAGTTTCAGAATGGATTTGCAAATGAGATTAAGAGTTTCCACGCTGGCCAACATCACAGTTAAAACTAGTTATTTCAAAGCACTTGGAGATGAGAGAAAAGATGTCAGAGTTTCTCTTCATGAACTGAGAGAACAGATTTGACAGATTGCTTTAAAAAAAAAAAAAGCACTTATGGAAGTACTAGAACTTTCAATCACAAAACAAATGTTGGACAGGAAAGCAATATGTAGTAGAAAACATCGTGGCAATTTTCTGCCTTAAGCTCTGACACATCCATCCCTTGCAGGTGAAATAGGCTGTCAATAGTAAAGACCCAAGTGAACTTACTGACCTTCTTATTTTAGAAACGCTTCTGGCCCAGAGCTTTGCATCTTTGGCCAGTGATATGAATACAGTTTGTGATAAAGCACAGAAAGATTAGGCGGGTTTGGGGGAAGGGAGGCAAAAATTGCCTGAAGTGAGCAAAAGTCTGACTTATCTAATCAGCATTTCTTTTTGGAAAGGAAAGGAGAGGCAAGAAACTGTAAAATCATATTATATTCAAAGACACTGGCATGCACAAAGCCACATGCAAAGCTTATTTTGAAAGCCAAACCCTGTATACTCCTTGCAACACAGCAGCACTCACTGCATAAAGAAAACTAATTAGAGAACACTAGCACTTGTCGATGGGTATCTAGCCTACCTACAACTTACCCAGGCAAAAGTCAAGACATTTGCTGATCATGGCACTGTTGAGAAAATCTTTCCAGCAAGGCAAATGAACAGAGTACTACTTAATTGTAATACAAGCTCTCTCTTCAGTTGAGTTTTACTGATTCCAGCATTTGTCAGATAAAGCAGAGAAACCAACATGAAGCGTTTGCAGGAATACTAGTGACCTCAGACTAGAGCAGAAATTCATCTCCCTTCTGCTATCTTAGGCGACTCATTTTCTGTACTAGATTATAAAGCCACTTCCAAGCTACAGGAACCCACTGAAAAGCAGTGCATCATTTTTAAGCTGAACAAAGCTGTTCGGATACTTTACATGCAGTTGGAGAGCTATGGTTCTCATTAAAATGCAATACCAACAGCCTAAGTAATATTCTCATGGTAACAAGAACGAGCTGTTTTTTCTATCACATGGCCCTTTGATGCTTCCACACATTTCATGTATCAACTAGGCTGCCTCCCAGATCTAATGTCAGCTGCTGCTCCAAGATGACAAGCCAGCATCACTAGGGATGCTACAAACATATTTCTCTCTCTCAAACTATGCCATCTGATATTAAAACCACAGAGCATGAAATACGAATGGAAGCTCTGCAAGTGCCAATGTGTGGCATATCACTGAACGATCACACACCCGTGCACACAGTTATTTGTATTACACATGGTGGGATGCCTCCAACACTGGAGCTCAGATTGCACCCACCATCGCACTGCAGTGATGAGATTCGGGGCTACACCCTTAAAAGATACCACACAGATGCTCCGCTGATGCCATGTGCCTTCAGACTCCTCTGTATAACCTTCAAAATTCAGAGAGCCCTGAGCATTTGTCTAAATTACTGTGGCTGCCCTAAGGTTCCCAGAATCTCAACTCTAACTCCACTGAGTTGTGAAGGATGCCCTCAGAGGTCAGCTTTGTGATTATCTCCTGCACTGTCTGTGCCAAGAATATCTCCCATAGTCAAATGCACGCTTACAGGGCCCTCCATATTACACGACCCTTTTAAACTACTATTAAAGCAACAGAACAAGATAACGTTCTCCACACACATTTCCAGTTCCTGATATTTCAAGCATTATCGGTCATAACAGGAACTACGCATGAATCCCAGTCCACAGGGGCTACAGAAAACAAATGGTTCAGCTACATATCTGCATTAGCACTAAGCGTCCCTTATGGACCAGCTCACATGTGGGCAATACAATGAATAATGTAGCAGAACTCAGACGCTACATAGCGTTATCATTACAGTGTTTGATAATTTACACATTTACAGATACTCCTCTAGAGGCAGACCACTAAACACAAACATACTGTGTTTTACCTTCTGAAAAAGCTTGTGAAGAATTGCTGTCTCTCCTATCAGCATTGCAATCTCCACTCTCCTCTTCCATGAAATTGGTTTCCAAGCTAAATTCAGATTCGTGTTTCACATCAGTAAACTCCCCAATTACTCCATGACTTGGGTCACAAGAGGCACCTGCATCATCAGCCTGCTCCTGGCCACGTGTCTGCTCTGCTGTGTCTGTAGCTGTGAATTGTTAGAGAGAGAAACAGGTTATATTCTCCTGGAAAAGTTACTGTTTGTAGGCACCTCTTGCTAGCCAGGCTGCTCCCTTTGAGTTACCAATTTTTCTTCCTCCCTATACTCTATTCAAAAAAGCTAAAGTAGGCATTGTATTCTACAGCAAAGACGACTTCTGGCTAGTCTGCCAAATGTAACATAATACACAACATATGTTTCCCCAGAGAAAATTAAATAAATAACCTATTTGGGGAACGTAAGTTTCAGTTTCCAAAGACCCCAAATAACTGGAAATAATAAAAAGTTGACTCCTTTCTCCTGGAATTTCCTTGCAGACTTCATGAATGAAGTTGCCCCACCATAAAGGAGGTTTCCTTAAAATTTACATATTCTTTCCTCTGCTACGAGGCAAACTTTTCCCTCCTCTCGATGGCAGTAGCCAAGCCAGATGCTGTGCGAGAGAACAGCTTGCATCTCCCATGAGTGGGTGAGAACCCCTGGTATGCTGCTCCATGTGGATTTCCTCTGTGCTGCCGCACAAACAACATCTGAGGAAGCAGCAGCGAGCTGTCTGCTGGAAAATGAGCACAGCTACCCTCTCCTCTGCTAAATCCTTCACCAGCTGCTGCTCCCACCCACAATAGAGCAACAGAGTCTCCAAGCCAGAAGAGCACCCAGCCAACAAGCCAGTCTACACCAGGATTCTGGCTAAAACACGTTACTCAAACCTTCTAACTGAAACAACATTTAGCAAAGCATGGGAAAAGACAAACTACCTTCTTCCTTCTCTGGTACATCATTCTTATCTTCTTCACCTCCATCTACTTCTCCAGTCTCCTGGGACCCTTCGCTGTCCGTTTCTGTCTCACTTTCTCCAGTTTCTTCCGATTCGCTTTCATCTTCTTCTTCCTCACTCTCAGACTCAGGAGAGGTCTTCAGGGTAGCCAGGAGCTTGTGATACACAGACACCTGTTCCACTTCAGCCTCTGAATCACTTTCTGCACTCGATTTGTCAGAATTCTCAGACTGGAAGGGAAAACACGAGTGTAACAGCAACAACAGTAACACTATATTAGGCAACAGGCAGATACCTTCACCTCCAGTTCCAGTGCTGTTTTCACTCTCCCATCCCACCTTTACACAAATGCAACGGAATTTTTCAAAACCCACCATTTTATGCAAATAGTGGTGCCAGACACTTCCATTTTGATTTTGAAAGCATCTCGGTAGACAAGCTGAAGTGCTTCATTCTGCACTGATTTGACTTAGAGCACCACAAAATTTGGTTCCTTCAGTCTCACCTGAGTGAGTACATTTGATGTCCACAGACAAGGCATTTACTGAACTGGCACTGGATTTTCCTAAGAAAACCACACACAGAGCAGCCATTGTAGAAAGGCACACATACAAGGGACAGAGTACATTGAAAATGCTTCTTGCTCTCAAGAAAGTGCGTGCACTAGCCATCAGCTGACAATAGCCCACCACGGAGTCAGTCAGGTTTGGCTCAGCTGTAAAGCTCTAAGCTTCACACAAGCTAAACTCAGAGCCTCTTCTGTCCCAGGCTCACACAAATCAATGACAGCGTGCCAAGTTATAGCCAAAATTACAGCAAAACCAGGAGTATAAGCGCAGCACTGTTTACTCCTTTCTTAGTTCCTTTCAGCCCAAAAAGGAAAAATCACTAATACAATATCAATGCACAAAATTGCTAAAGGAAACAAATGAGCCAGAAGAATTAATTTTTCCATATCAAAACTTTGAAGTCTTTTCTTAATCTGATGATAAAGGAGATTACCAAATCCTGACTGAAAGAAAAGTAAAGCACTGGCAACCTGAAGAAGAGGAATGAGCATTAACATATTTCTTCATTCAAGACAGAACGAAGCACCTCCTAACTTGTGCAACACTAAGTTTATTAACATTATCAGAACAACTTAAAAGTATGATTTACTTTTCACTGTGATTAAGTAACATGCAAAAAATTCAGGAACAGCTACGGTATTTCCTGCTGCTTCTGCCCTCTCATGGTATAACAGCTTTGAGTTAACATTGTAGAAAACAATTCAGAGCCACACAGAAGTCACATTCATTTTTTTCTCCTAAGCACAGAACAACATAATCAACCTGAGATTACAGAGAGAACAACAACAAGAGAACAACATAATCAGCCTGAAAAAGGTGGTAATGCGAAATGCTGAGCGTTTCCCCTTCACTGAACTTCACAAAGGTGAAAGAAAGGCAGAAATAAAAATATATTACCAGTTCACAGGTTTGAGTTGCTTCTGGTCTTCCAGAAACCCTGAAAGGAAAGTGCTGAAATATATTACTCTGTCAGTGATGTATACACAGGATGAAAGAAATAAGGAGAGGAAACTCACAAGTTATATGAGTCTTAAAGAAGTTAAAGCTTAAAACCAAAGCACCACACGATTCTCCCTAAGAAAATAGATTCAGCACTTACCCTGATAGGT
Source organism: Falco rusticolus (assembly GCF_015220075.1). NCBI lineage: Eukaryota > Metazoa > Chordata > Aves > Falconiformes > Falconidae > Falco > Falco rusticolus. The sequence continues at coordinate 21,161,214 of NC_051198.1, read as the reverse complement.
TACTCTCTCAGATGATGCTATGCTCTGTATGTGAACCCTAGGTGCTCAAGCGTTACAATTGATCAAGAAGCAAGCTGTTTTAAAGTACAGTCTGCCTTTAATCAGAAAATGAAGCATTCAAAGGAATGTGATTACAAGGTTAATTTACACATGGTTGACAGAACAAGAGCTTACCTCTAGCACTAAATATTGACCTGTGAAGTGGGAAAAAGACACCGCTGCAGGAATTAACCAGTGCTAGAGCTGCAGTTCTGCAAACAAGACGCTGTACAAGCTGGGCTTAAACTAACCTCAGCTTTTGCAAAAAGACGGGAGCTGAGCGGACAGAGGCACAGGGCTGCTCCCCGGGGGCCGGGCTCTGCCTACCGCCCCCGCGACACAGGCCGGGAGGGCCCTGGGACGAAGGCCGCCCGCCCGCTGCGTTAAACCGGGCGGGCGGCACGGCGGCGCCTTCCCGGGCCTTGCGGCAGCACCGAACCGCACCGGGCTTGGACGTGGCTGCCGGTTGCCCGCAGGCTGGCCCCGGCAGCCCCACACCCTGCCCGCCCGGCCGCCCGCCGCGGGTCGCACCGCTCCAGCGCTGCTCTCGCAGCCTCTGCGGACCCGGCACGGGCACACCGCGGCAGCCCGGCACCGAGCGCGGCTCCAGCGTGCACCGTCCCGCTTCCCCCCAGTACACACACCCATCAGGGAGCCCGGGGAAAGCACGGCGGGGACCAGCCGCCGCCCGGGCCGCCCGCGGGCTGAGCGCGGCTACAGGGGCCCGGAGCAGCCGGCCCCACGGGGAGCCCTTTCCCGGCGGCCGCTGGAAGCCAGCGCGCCCACCCAGGCACTCACTTGTCATAGAAGGGGTGCTCCTCCCCGAACTCCCTCAGGTGCTTCTTCTGCCTCTTGCTCAGGCTGCGCAGCAGCTCCCGCTCACCCCGCCGCTTCCCCATGCCGGCCGCAGCGGCCACCGCGTGGGGCGCTCCCGCCGCGCTTTACGGCACGCTGCTGTCGCGCCGCTGTCGCACGGCGGGGCCCGGAGCTCGGCACCGCCCCGGGGATGGCAGGGGCGGGTGCCGTGCCAAGCCACGTCGGGGGAAGGCGGAGCCGTGAGGCGACGGGCAGGTCCCCGGGCACGGGCCGAGCCTCGCCCCGCCGCCAGGCAGCGCTTGGTAGAGGTGGCCGCAGCGTCCCGTGGAGGGGAGCGGGGCGGGGCGGGGCGGGCGAGCCGGGGCGGGGGGGGCGAAGTATCGGCGGGGATTACAGGTCCCAAATCGTTTTCACAGCCGGGATCCCGGAACGCACGCCGTGACCTGGGGCTTCGCATGGGCCACTGGGCGTTCCCGCAACGGTCACAAGCCACGGCGACTCGGTGGCGGCCGAGGGGTGCCCCGGGGTCCCGCCGTGACACTGTCCCGCGGCGGGGGGCTGCTGGGCGTTACCAGCCTGACGCTCTCCCGTACGCACCCGGGCCGTGACCACGCAAGCACGGGGCACCCGGTGCGCAGGTTCCAGCGGGGGAAGCGGTCATTAAGAGGAAGCTCTGAGCTTCACGTGAAGAAAACTTTTTTAATTCCCTCAGCATTAATAGATTAATGCAAAGTTACTTCTGATCTCTGTTCGGGTATAGAAGCGGTAATAATCCGAATGCAGCCTCACCTGCCGAGACCGATCCCCTGTGCCAGAGGCACGCTGCGAAGGGCACGCTTGTGCGGGCACTGCCGGAGCTACAGCATCTTCCCCCACTGACCCGTGATCCTCAGAGCTTTGCTGGAAGCTACATTTTCTCTACCCGTTTACAAGACATGGGCCTGTAGCTCAGTATCTACTGTCACCCCATTTTCTTTTTCCTTCATCCTGATTTCAATTTAACCCTTCAAACACATCAGACTCCTGGGACTGCTCCTCCCTCTTGCTCGACTCCTCCCTCCCTCCTCCCCACACCTTGTGTGAGGGTAGCATTTGGTGTTCAGGATTAAACTGTTTGTGAACTACTTAAAACATTGCGCTGCTGTTCACAAGCGTGTCTTAGAAGACGTGCCCCCCAGGAGATTAACACCTCAGCTTCTCTGGGGTGAGGCACAGGCAGTAAAGCAGCACTGACCTCGATATCGCATAGGACTGGAGAGCATGTAGCCACCCGGTGCGGTACGATAATCCTTTTCTTAAATTAGATCTCTCTTCCTCAGAGAAAATGTAGCAACAGCAAAAAAAATAGTCCCAGTGACTAATATCACATGACCCTAAACTATGATGGGCTATTGATTTTTGTAAACACTTGGGATACCTGTTGTGGGGAGGAGGGGGTTATGTCTTTTCTAGTTTTGGTTTATTTTTTTTTACAATAAATTCAGCTCAAGCACTGCCTGCAGGTAACCTGGGCAGGCAGCTCAGCCACCGCCACCAGGCACTGGCACCCTTTCCAGGCTGTGTCCCTTTCCTGTCAGCAGAGGGCTGGTGGGTGGGTGTACACAGAGCGCGCCTGGCACTCCAAAGTCATCCCCACCGGTGGGAGCAGGGGGTCAGCGGGCGGAGGGGCCCTCACCCCTGCAGGCAATGGTGGGGAGACCACCGGCAGCCCCCACTGGGCCTTCAGCAACGGTGCATGGATCGCCCCGGGCGTTACAGCCTGAACCTGCAGTGGGGAAAAGGGGAACACAGTAGGGAGGGCTGAACCTGGCTTCCCGGAGGCTCTCTCCACAGCTTCTCCATCCGCAACTCTGTTCTAAATGAAACGCAATTGCTAATCACTCCCTTGACTTACAAGTCTTAACGAAGTGGCTAGCTGACTTGCATTTCTAAAGTGAAATCACGTAACTTACGCTGCAGCTTCTAGTTGTTAGCATGGTATCACCAGCAGTGTTCTTTTTACAGATTTTCTACACACCAAGGTCTTTGATTCCAGCAGTAACACTTGAAAGAAAACCAAGACAAAAAGCTTGAATTATTTGTAATCTGTTCTGCTGACCTAATTCTGTCAGCAGCCATGATTAAACCCCATCAGCAGAAGTCTGCTGCTGCTACCTGTGCATCTTCATCACTTTTATCTGTGACATGTTCCAGAGACACACAATTTATAAAAGCCGCTTCTTTTATTTTAGAGAACTCCACTAATCTGATCATAAAACAGATTCCTCATTGCTATCTTACTACCTTCATTCTTTCATCTCATTTCACTTATCAGCGCATCAACTCACTTTTATGCTTTTCTTCATCCCAGCTTTTCTACTTTTACTTTTGCCTTTTCCCTTGTGAGATGCCATTTTTTCATTTCAGTGTAGGTTTTTAATAGGAATAAATTTACTGATCACACACTTTTCCTGTCCAAATGCGTAAATGGGGAGCTAAACTTTAAACCATTTTGCTTACTTAGGCAGTGTAAGTTACACCATGGACTGTAGCATACAGCTTATAAAGGTGAATGCTGGTTTATTTACTATATGCTGTTCCGTGGTGTATAATAAAGATGCACAACTTAAGATACTGGCTTGAAGCAATGTGAAGGGCAAGAGGAGTTCATTTCTTCCTTCTTCTCAGTCTATCCTTCCTTAATCTTATCTGTTGCCTCTTTCTATACATCACTCCTTTCCTGGTAACAGCTAGAACCTACACAAAGGCAAGTACCTTGATGTAGAAAAGTCTCAGCATGCCTCAGTATCTTGGGTCTGACTTACTACAAGTTAATATGCAAGCTGTATGTACACCTGGGATTCAGTTACTTCAAAGGAGCTATAGCAGAAAATGTGTAACAATCTCTGTCATCCATAACATTAAACATCACATTAAGTGTAAAGAGGATTTTTCAAGTATTTCAGAATTCAGAAGCCACTTAGTATCAAAAGGAGATTGAGAATTTTTTTATATATATATTTTTATAAATATATATATAAAAGAATAAAAATAAATTTTAATTTTCTACAAACATATTATAAATTACCATAGTTCCTGATCACAGAGTACATCAAACCACTTTATAGTTGTTCAGACTACATGTACTGGAATTATGATCACCAATAACTTGATGAAACAAGAGTTTATATAATTACTTTATAAAAGAACTTTTATTTAACAGTAGACTGTCTCAGTAAATTAGGTTGATGGGAGCAACCAATTTCAGCACTATCGGAGCCAAGTACCTGGTGAGTTCATGACTTGACTTCAGTTTCTTCTACTTGAGGTCGTGTATCCCAGACTGGCTCCTGAATGTGTTCAGGTATTTTCTCTATCTTAGTCTAAAAGGAAATTAAAGCAACCGTTTGTCATACCAAGTAGTTAACATCTAACCGCTTTTTTCAGTCTGCTTTGGAATATTCATCCGATTACAAATGCCATCTAGTGGCGTTTTCAAGCAATGCAGCTGCTTTACCACAGTACTTGGAAAATATTCCTTTCAAACTACAGGCATTTCGTCTTGCTAACTTTCTCAAGACTTCAGTAGTTATTGGTACTTGCTTCAGGACTTAGTTGCATAACAGTTAATAATTTCAGGTAGAAACTCACCTTTTTTACTTCCATTGCAACCCCTTCAGGTAAGTTTCGTTGAACATACTCCAAGTAAACTGCAGCAGTACTGCTTGTTAGGTATTTTAACTAAAACAGAAGTAATGTTTTTTAATGAATTACCATTATTATCAGTTCAAATACGAAAAAAATTACTTTGCTCTAGGTTTTGTAGTTCTTGCTATGGGACCTGACATCTCACAGGAAGGCAGCTTCCATAATACTGAACAGAGGCAGCTGAGCAGCACACAGTTCTCAAGCAAGTATGAAGTAATAAAAAGAACTCCGCAGAACTGTGCATACTGCCTGTGATCACATCTTGGTTATGATGGAAGTGGTGGATCTTAACACTACAGGTATCAGATGAAATGAATTACAGGTTATGCAAGAATTACCAGGTTTTGTCTACTCTCAGAGTTCAAGCTTGTAAATCCTGCAACTCTGGAATTCCATTGAATTACTGGTTTTCTAGTTTCTTCTGGATGGCAGAAATAGTGCTTATGGTTTGCGGGCAGACATCTGTACTGCACTGATGTCTGGGGACTTAAAGCAAAGTCCCATTTTGCTAAGCACTATGCAAATACACAGTAAGACACCCAGGAACCACAAAATGCTGACAGCAAACGCTTCTTCTAAGAAAGTCAGCCACAGCTGTGTTCTAAACAGTACAGAAGTCTGTGTCACCAGCTGTAAAGCTAGTGGTTTGTATACACTTCCTTTCTTGTATATCCCCCACGCAGTTCTAGTTTGCCACATGATGTTGCATAGGACAAAAGTATGTGTGTTCAGAAACATCAGACAAACTCACGAAGAGAACAGAACCCTTAGTGACTGGTAGTTGCAATAATTTAGCTACACCTTCCTTCCTTCCTCACAAAGTTCCCATCCCACTAATGCCTGGAAACCAAGAGCATAAAACATATAAAGATAACCCTCAATTCTACCTTATTTTTAAATAATTTTCAGCTGTTAAGATGATGGTCAAAATCAGTCTTTAAATCCAAAACTTACGTAGGCCGTACGTTCAGAATAATTTGTGTCACATTTGATGTACCTAGGTCAGCTCTTTTCTGCCATTTCCTGCACTCTGTTCCCCAATCCAAGTAAATAGGAAGTCTGTGCTCGCTCCTGTACTAACATCTATTAACATCTTTAGATTGTGCACCTAGAACATACTTTTGTTTTTCCCCACACCTCTCTTACCTCCAAACACATGTAATGTGTTCTCATTTCATACTGAACTCTGTGTTTCTTGTAAATGTGTACAGATTTTAAAAGTGTCAATCGTTCTATCTTCTTCGGAGGTTTATGTCTGAACAAAGCACAAAAAAAAATATGTCATTTTATATAAAAGATGCTAATACTAATTATCTGAAAGATTATGCTGAAATCCCTGTTCTTATTTGACATTTAGACCTACAAGGAAGTATTAAACACCGGTACAATTTATTATTAAGCCACATTGGCACGGTTAATACTCAGGTATTAACTAGCATTAGTTTCAGGGAAGCTAGAGCACTGATAACTGCACTTAAAGTACTGTCAGTATCCTTCAGGTAGTTAAAATGCACTTCATCTATGGCAGCACTGAGCATAGACCTGCTGCTCCTTTCTCATCACTGTGCTGCCATCTAAGAAGTGTTAAAACGTATAATCTGAGAAAAAAATGTCAGATTATACCTGTTTCTTCCAAAAAAAAAAAAAAAAATACGTCTAAGCAGAGAATCTGAATTACAGCAGATTAAGTAGGAAACATCTGACACCACATCGCTCTACAGATCAGTTACTTACACTTTTTCAACAGAGATGCCAAGTTCTTCAGCTGCAAGTACTGCAAAATATTCATAGCTGTCCAACACAGCTTTATCGTGGCCTTTAACTAAAAGGGACAATCTCTTGTACAGCGTTTCTGGCTCATCTGAAATAGTTATCTGCATTTTTAAAGAAAGGACATGAGTTACCACTCCACGCTCCCCTTAATTAATGCACGCACTGCATATTTTCTTAGCCTGTGGACATCATTTGTAGAAGAGGAAAAAACCCACACACTGTTAGCTGCTTATTTTAGTTTATCTGTAAGAGGTTGACAGTACTACCTCGACTGACAGTTCTCACTCTTACCAGGGAAGGCAAAAGCATGAAGAGATACCTAACTTCTGAACATTTAGGTAAAATTCCTTCTCAGAAAAGGAAAGGGAATGACAGATAAATATGAGGACAACAATAGCAAAGGCAAGAATGAAACTCATTCTTAAAGCAAGTCTGGAGCAGCAATATTTGTATTTGAAATTGCAGTGCCACAATACCTGAATTCTCAGACTTCACTTGGGTATGGACAGTAACTAGAACACTATGGAAAGTAACCAGAATTCTCACCTTACTAAGTCAGTTATAAGGCTACTTTAACCACAGTAAAACTCCCCAGGCATATTATCCTTTATGTTTGTACAGGCACAAAACTTACGACTTTCTGTTAAAAATTTATGAATTCTAGTTAGAGCTTCAAACACTGGTGGCCTGTGCTCACTGATCATCTGAAAACCCTTGATGTGTCTAGGAAGCACTGATTTTTCCCACAAGTTTACTCCCAGACAGTTTAGCATAGTAAATCCAGCATGTACCAGACATGACAGGAAGGCTGGATCTCCACTGGATATCTAATACTGCCTGTAAGATTTTGGCTTGCTTGCATGTATTATACAGAGAGGGCATGTGTTTCTGAAGTCCTAGCAAAAATCAAAGCATTCATATTCTAAAAGCAAGATACCCACCACATGCCTTCATGAACTTCCCAACTCATCAGCCCTGGGGCTCCCAGCTTCCGAGCCAAAGACAAAGGCCTTAGGCTGGCTAAGCTGCTGCAGGCACCGAACTGGATGTGGCCAAAAATCTAGTATTTCATAGAGTTACAGCTGCACAGAGGAGGAAAGACAACTGAGAGCTACAGAAATCTTGCTGGGGAGGGTGGAGGGAAAGAAAAAAACCCTCAAATCCCAATAATCTCAAACGTTTCTTTCCCTACAGCAAATCTGATGTCATTAAGACAGAACTTAACAAAGCTGCAATAAAGGAATTCTACCTTTTCTGTACACCCTCTCTGTTACTAAGACAATATACAAAATACCATTCTATAAAACACTTACCAAAGGATTAGTCTTAGGCTCCTGAGCATCAACACGGGATCCAGCCAGCCGTGCTCCCATCGAGCCAGAGTTTCTAGAAATGTGGTAATAGGAGAAACATAAAATAAGTTGTTAAAAGTTGGATTTTTTAGGAAGTGTGGAGGAGAAGTGGGAATAAGGAGTGCCTTTGATACTTACAGAAGAAAACACTGCTTTTGCATAATTCTGCTTGCATAATTGACAGAAAAAGGTGATCCCTGTATAAAACAAATAGGTTATAGCTTTTTCCTCCCCAAGCTGGAAAGTAGCCAGTTAATACAGGTTTATTAAAGGTTACTTTTTTGCACACCAGAGCATAACACATTCCTAGGTACTGATCTGCCAAACTAGAAAGCTTGATCTGTTGGAAAATGCAGGAAAGCAGGAGCATGGAAATGAATTTTAGTATACTCACAGCACCTAAAAAAAGGAACACATTAAGAGCACGCTATAACAGTATGCAGTTATTACTAACAAGGCACCTGAAGAGCAATCACAAAGCATTTTGTTTAGCAGAAAAATGTATTCTGGGTGGCATGAAATATCATTTCTGTACATGATAATATTTTCCCTTTATTTTCACAGTACAACATATATTAGTTTCATCAAGTGACAAGCCTAAGTGGAACTTGCTGTTGTAAATGCAATTGAAAACAGTATCTTAAAATGCAAAAATTCAACTTTTGAATTTAACTGGTAATTTTCCTTTTTTTCAGCAAAAAGTTCCTTGTGATTTGAACACTTTTCTTTTGAAAAGAACATTTAAATAGAAAACTTCTAACACGTAAATGAACCATATTTAAAAGATAACATGACTTTTCTGTGTTAAAAAAGGAAATACAACTGTTAATCAAGATGTAACATTACTGTCTTGCATACTAGAATAATCACTCCCTTCAGAGTATTACGTGGCTTCTAGCTTCCTTCCACTAATTCTTAATTTGGCAAAGTTATAGGCTACTTGAGGGGGGAAAAACACCACGGGAGCCAGAACTTTCACTTGCTTAAGAGAAACTTTGGGCTGAAGCAGAATGCTGAAGGAAAACTAGCTACTTATGCAGCCCCCTGATACTCTTTACTTCAGAGGTGCTGGAGTCATCACTGTAACAGAGAAGACAGATACCCCGCACATGATTTATGCAGGTGACTACAATCAAAACATCAGAAAACAGCCAGAACTGACACTTTTTCAGGTAATCTTAATTTAGTCACTCATGGTTATGTATAACTAATTACATGGTGCTATCAGGTCCCTAGCCTTCTCCAGTATGCATTATTTATTAATTATATATCAGCAGTGAATGAAACTGTTTTCTGAAGTAATTCTGCCTCATTCACTCACTACTTATCCTACAAATTCTGCAATAGGAAGATGACCGCAAGAAGAGGTAGGAGACTTTCCTGTTTACAAAGCTGACTGGAGAGCACAGCTCAATGTGTTCCTTTAGGCAAGCCTTTCAAACAGAGATGTTCACAAATGAGCACTAATGTTCCATTCTTAAGTGCATGATGCCAATAAAAAACTTTAGGTAGGAGCACTGAATACTTGCCACTATAGCTGATAACAATTCAGAAAGTTTTAAAGTTCATGTTGGGCACTGCTTGAACCTTAATATGTAAAATTAAAGAAATACATCTGATAAAATTGTCTTTATCTTTGCAGCTCAGTTCTCTTTATCTCTGCACTCAGAATACTGAGTCACTTTCATTCAACACTAATATGAAATACACTAACATCACCACCTGACACCACTCCAGGGAGCAGACAGGCCCACGGGCACAAAAGATCATATTCAGTTGAAAGGCTTAAACTGTGTGTGCAAGTATATGGCACAGAACCTGACCCCAGATGACAAACTAAGACTACTGACTGGAACTGTAACTAAAAGTTGTACCTGTTTTTTTGGGGGGGTGTTGTGTGTATGCAGTCTCTGCTATGTATTCTTGTACTTCTAACTGCTTGACCTTGTAATATGGTTTTATCATGTGCACACAAAGATATACACACTCGTAGCACATCGTGTTATGTGGGTTTGGATACAAAGAAGTTGTTTCACTCTTCATGTAATAAAGATTAATAAAACAAAACATGATAAACCAGTAGAATTCTATCCCACAGCCTTTACAATATTCTATGACTGCACATCTTATTCCCACCACGTACCATCCCTTTTATTCCTAATTATGCAGGTACACATCAAGTCAAAAGTTTTTGTAAAATAAAACTAAAGGTGCTCTGTGCAAATTTTGACAAAATGATATACTGAATACCCCAGGTAGTAATAATGGTATCCAGCAGGCAGTAAAGTATATTTTAACAGCTTACTTCATTCTCCGATTTATGTATACTTGATGCATTTTTGCTAATGGCCCTCACAGACAGTGGAAAAGACACTCAGACTGCAACATAACAGAATTCAATTTCCTAATAACAGAATTACCCCTCTCCTAATACAAAATAGCCTTAATTATGTTTGGCTGAGAGATGCCTAAGTTCTCAGGAGGAGGCAGATGACTGAAAGATAAGCAAGTCCAGAATACAGCACATACATAGGAGAGAGTTTAGGGCTTCAGAAAATGAGGAGGAAGCCACTAACATCAAATTTCCTCAGCTTGAGAGATGGCAATCGCTCTTGAGAAATCAAAACCTGCAGAAAACAGCGGTAGTATAAAGAGTTTCCCTGTGTTTTTATGCTACAACTTCAAGATTTGAAACTTTAAGACTACAAACAGGCTTGGCGCATCACCTCCAAATCTAAGTCATCTATTCTCCATCATCCCTCACACCCAGAGTACCCGCCGCAAACACACGACTACAGGAACGACTTCTGAGCACGGGCCCCGCGCTGTAAGACCCCAACCCTCCCGCAGCCAAAAGGAAACCACTTGCGATGTCCGCTGCCCGCGGGAGCCCACCGAGGCGGGCAGGCCGGCTCCAATACAGCTCGCACCGGCGACGCGATGGCGGGGTTTGCACAGCGCCGAGCACCCGGCCCTCAGCCGTGCGGCTGAGCCTACGCGAGGGGCGCTGCTCCAGCTCCCTTTCCCCTCAGGAGCAAAGCCGCCGAAGGAAAGGAGAAGGAAAACGGGGCTCACCCGTCCCTTCTCCAGCCACACGCCCCACCTGACAGAGCCGCCGACAAAGCCAACGCGCCGCCATCTTGCCTCAACCCGCTGACCATAGCGCACGGCCCGGAAGAAGAGCGGCCTCATCCGCCACCCCTTCCCCCCTGAAAACCCAGGCGACAGGCGAGCGCCCCCGCCGCCATGGCGGATCAAGCACCCCCCGCTGAGGCGGGGGCACTGCGGCATCGTCCGGCAGAGCCGCGGCGCGGACGGCGCCTCTCCTCAGTGAACGACCTCGGCGCGCGCCCCAGCTTCTTTCCCGCCAACGGCCGCCCCTCTCCTCCCCACTCCCCTCACATACGCTCCGCGTCGCGTTCTCCCAGACGGGAGACCCGCTGCCGTAGGGCAGAAAGCGGGAATTGCTAAATTTTCCGAGCCCGAGGCAGGGTTAAGTGACGGTTTGTTATTTGCTTCTGTTATCCGGGGAGGTGAAGGTGAGAGGTAAAGGAGGTTTCTTCAGCTCTCTCCCCCTGAGAACGCTTTTTACTACAACTGGTTCCTGCCAAGAACAGTTATGCCCACCCAACTGTACAGCAGTGAATACATAAAAATTGTAAAAATTTTGGTTTTTTTCTTGCCTAGAACGATTTAGGAATCCTTTGAAAAAACACACACACGTGAACCTAGTTTTTAACCTTCTCCACCTCTTAAAAATACTTTAGAAAGGTATATAAGCCTGTTAGCAAAACCCAGCCAACTGTATTTTACCGAAGTACATAAATAACTGGAAGCATCATATAAACCCTTTTCTTTTTACACATACAAACAACAGTTAATACTACAACACAGGTTCTCATCCGTACCAAGTATTTAAAGGAAAGGAAATGAAGTACTAATTCGTGTCACTAAGCCACCCTAATGCACACATCCAGGTAGACTGTAACCTGAAATTAAGCTGTGTGCACGTCAAATGCTAACAGCAGGAACCTGAAACCAGCATAGATCACAAGCTATATTAAATGTATAGGTTTTTATTGTTACTTCCTCTGCCACCTAAAGTTACAGTCTGCTTTTTACACTGAAGAACCTAAAATATTTACAACCATCTTCTAATAAAATAACAGTTAAATATTGAAAATAAGATTTTTCTCATAAAATATGTTTTCTGTATGTACAGGTTTTATCAAAGAGGACTAAGTTCAACAGTGAACAGTTTCCCATCATCAACCATCAGCAATAAAACAACTTCTCTGAAATAAAACTGTCTGATTTATGTACAAATAGGCAGAACAGCATCTGTTTAACATCAGCCCATGCAACAATAATAATGAAGTCAACGTTTGAGGCCTAGATTCTGTACTGCTTAAGAAATGTGCATTTCCTCTTTTCCTTTATGAGTAACTTCTTTGGTTGTTGTTGTTCTATTATCTTCTTGGCTAAACAACAAAACAGCACCCAATTAATGTTACAGAACCAGGTGTATATGTATTTATATATACACTAGGTTTAGCACAGATAGCTGTCCAATTGTTGCTAGAAAAGTTCCACTGTAGATTCTTTAATACAGAGCTGCTCTTCAAAATCAAGCCCACAAGTTTCTACTATATTTCACACTGTTCTGACTTCAATTATCACTTTGCTTAAACGCTCAATTTTTTCCCATTAATAGAGGAATCTGAAAACATGTAACCATTTTCCAGTGAAGCAGCCTTTCTCAGAAAGATCCTTAAAAATTCAAAATGATACAAGTTTGGAAAAGAAAGAGTAGACTCTGCCAGGCTTTTTCTAAAAGCCAGCACAAGTTACAGCTCTCAAAAGCCTCAACTTTGCAAAACACTACGACTTGCACAGTCTGTAAGATTTATTATCAGTGGATCCGTTTGGCAGCATACAGCTGAGCACCCAGTCTGCTGAACCTGGGTTGCATGACCCCTGTACAAGTAACATGTCACAGCATGGACAGGAACTGCTGGGGAGCATGCTGACTGGCAGTTTGGAGAAGAAAAGGAGGCTGGCTGCCTGATCTCCTAAATCTTCCAAGTACGCTAATTAAGAACATCATCCCTCATGCAGCAGAGGGAGCAAAATTCCACCCGCTGGTCAAAACCAACTAAAAAAATCCTCTAGAACAACCCCCCAGAACACTAAAACCAACCATGTACACAGGAACTTCACCAACCAGAAACTGAGAAGTGATTTCTCCTGAAGGGTTGTTCTTCAGCATCAGAACATTCAACTTTAAAGTAGAAACCTCAGGACGTTTGGCTGTGACAGAGAAGGCACCTCTCCGCCAATGAGTCCCACTGGTTTTGAACTTGTGTGGTCCGATACTCCTTATCCAGAAGGACTGTGATTTACCCTCATTTTGCATAGTTATACAAGGAAGAAAGATAGTAGAAAATAAGACCCACCATCTCTCAGATTCTGCTTAAGATGTTAGGAACGTGGCAAAAAAACCACCCAACAACCCACCAATAAAACCAAACCCAACCCATAAAAACCCCAAACAACTCTTAAATCTGGAAGATCTGAAATCGATCTTATAAAATACTTCATAAAGTCAGCAATACTCTTCTACTGTGCAAAATTCACAAGAAAATCAGTGCTGCTACCTGTGAAAGCTCTAAAATCAGTATTCACGTTCTGTAATTAAAGGTCCATTCAACCTAACTCCGGTTCTTTCTGAATTCTTTAATTCTACAAGGTACAATTCTTCTGAGATGCTATTTACTTAGAGAACCAAATCTAAATTTATATAAATGGTGTTAGACACGCAGCATGTAGATGTGAACTTAAGGGAGGAGAAACTGTAATCAAGCAGCCATGTCAAATCACCTTTGGACTATGTTTTACTAAGTAAACAACATTTGAGTTTGATGTAATGAGGAGGACTGAAAATGGCACAAGAGTTACATTTCATGCCTACAAGTAATAACTAACTTGCGCTGAAGGAATGTACTCCATCAGTCTCCGTTCCATGGGCAAGAATGTCTCCCTGTATTTGCCTGGTGAGAGAGCAAGAGGCTGCACTGCTTGAGCATGCAGTCTTCTAAAACCTCCGAGATGGCTATTCAAAAGTGTGATTCATTGTCACAGCAAAATATATTTCCAGTGCAATCTGATTACCAGGGTGGTGCTCCTGATTCAGTGTTCCCATCAGATGACGTGAACCACAGTATGATCATCTTTCCTCAATCCTTGAATCAGGTCACTTTAAATTCAGCAGATCAAAACCTTGCTAAAATGGAAGCTCTAAGACGTACAGCGTAACCAACGCTTTTATGAATAGCCTAAGATGTATGCACTAAGGCAAGACGGAACCGAAAAAGTACTGTGATAATTACAAGAGTGGCTGTATCGTCTGTAGTATTTCACAGTAAAATCAGATATATTTTTCTCCTCCACCTCCCTTAAAATGACAGCACAAAGACAAAGAATGTAATAATTTCCTTAGCAGAGATGACATTTAGTCTCTAGAAAATGCTGGAAGTGATCCAGTATAGGCACAAAAAAAAATATACACTTTTATCGAAAGTGTATGAAGATAATTCTTGTAATTGGGGTAAAATGAAACTTGGAAGAGTTAAGGACTAAAGATCTTACCGGGACCATCTGGAGGGAAGTGATAGCAGAACTGTGAACTTCTGTAATTAGTGGCCTTGGAAGTTATCAGCAAAATGAGCTCAGATAAAAACACCTTGTAAGAATATTTGTACCAATTATTTATTTTTCCCCCAAAACACAAATTAATAAAAAAAAAGGGAAAAAAGCAGATTTCTTTTTTTTCCTAGACCTGGATAAAAGAATTTCATTTTCAACAGGTAGTTTACAATCAATGGGGAGCAAAGGAGCAGTCCAGGTTTCCTGAATGATCCATTCAGGGTGTGCTCAGTAGCTGTCTTTATCAAACAACTTTATTTACAACTCAGCATCATCCTGCAGTAGATCTGCATCTTCATCATCCAATAGAAGGTCAGCATCCATGACTTCATTCTCTTCCATGACATCACCCAGCTCCTGAACAACATCATCATCAATGTCACCGACATTTCCAACGTGTTTAACCAAACTCATGTGATCCAGAGGAATCAAACTACACCCAACAGGCCCAGTAGTTCTTGTGATGGTGGCTGCCATTTCTGCAGCCACAGCAGCTTTCTGAGCCTTCTGCCTTTGCTGTTCTTCGTGTTGTCTGTGAGTCTTCATATGAGCATTGCGGCTTTTGATTTTGAAAAATACCCTAAATTTTAAAGGAAAAAAAAAATCAGCTAAAAATGCATTGCTTTTGATGAAGTGAGCCAAAAGAGACTCAACAACTTATCAGTACATTTGCTTCCTTGTCCTGAAATAGAAGTCAGTGAAGTCTGCGATGCCATGGTGAGAATTTCAGGGACAGACTACCAGATTTATGCATCCTGACAGTATCAAAATGGCCTACTCTGACTCTGTCAGAAGTACTTTGTAGCTCCCACAGTTGCTTCAGTATCTATGTGCAACCTAATTCTCCCTGTGCAGGATATTGTTGTGAAACTAAGCACAACAGGGGAAAAGAATCCCATATTAAGATGGGCAAGCTCAAGCACAGAAACACAGAGAAAGTTGCCCACTGTCACATGCAAATCTGTGATGAAGGAGAAAGCTGGACTGTCAGATGTAGAAATTCCAGCAAGTAAATGGCTTCAGGAAAATTGGAGTAAATACTGCAGGGGAAGAATCAAAAACATCATGGAACCAAGTCTCTGAAGGTTTTGGTAAGAGGACACATTATCCAAGGGGAAACTGTTCTTTGACACCATCAGAACAAACATAAAGAGTTTGTCACAACACTATTCATCTGGAATATAAATAGGCAAATGTGATGCAGTACTGCATACAGTCATATTCACTTACTTGCCACACTCCTTGCAAGGAAAAATTGTTGTTGGGTCAGTCTCACCACTTGTTGTGCTGTGGGCAGGTGAACTCTTGATGGAGCAGTATCCGCTCTGCGTACCAGATTTCTGCTTAGTGCCTGGGATGGTGCATCGTGGTTTTGTCACCTGATTAGTACCTCCATGAATGCGAGCATGGCCATTCAGTGCTTGTCGGGAACTGAACACCTGACAGGGAGTAGGGTGGAGGGAAGAAAGAAAAAATAAAAACCAAGAAATACTGCACTGGAACAGGAACTTCAGAAAGAAGTATGCTGAATGCATATTACAACAGAACAACTGTACACGTCTAATATAATCTGCTTGTTTAAATGCTGCTTGCTCTCAGCTATATCCCACTAGAGTTAAAGAAACTTAGTCATAATAAAACAAAGTGGTGAGCTATTACTACAGTTGTATGACAAAAAGGTAGTCAGACCTGTTACCATATAGTATTTCTACATCTCGGGATTCAATTTTACGTACAGATCAGCATATTGCCTATATGTTGTGAGGTGGGAATTAAGAGCAGGCAAAATGATTTGTCCACAGATATTCAGGAGGTATTACTGACCAGGAATTTCCAAAATCACAATTCCCTAGTACACAATCCCCCTACTATTAAATATACCACACACACGTACGGCACCACAGTTTGGCATTTCACAGATGAAGGAAGATGAAGAAAGTGAAAGACTCTGAAGTGCAGGCAGATCTATAGGTCCAACAAGAGGGATAGCTGGTGGGTCAGGAGACTTCTGCATTTCCCTTTCATCTTTTCTGTCTTCTTCAGTCTCCTCATCTTCCTCTAACACTTCCTCTTCTCCACTTGTCTGAAATAGACAGTGCATTTAAGAAATACTATAAAATATGGTCAAAGACAGACAGTACTGGATAGTAAGACACAGACAGTACTGGAACAGCATATTGCTTAGTCAAGTCTGTGTCCGGGTTTCAGTATTTTTTCCCCATCCTGAATGAACTTCTGGTCTTGCTGGAACCACCACCCCTTAACAGTCATGCTATAGCTCATGCAGCTTCACTGCAATGCTCAAAACACCCACCATCTCTACTACAGAGCTGTGGTTCCAAGAATCTACAGATACCAAAGTACAATACTCTTCCCCAGCTGTTAGAATGGCAATGTATGCTATATTCTCAAATTAAATTACTTATTTAAAAATAAAACCCCACATCTCTTAAAACTACTCTGACTACCAGCAATACATACCTTGAACACAAAGAATTGCATTGCCAGTTTGTGTAAATGGTATTTGTACTAGAATATGAGAGCAGCTTTCAGGTGCGCACACAGGCGCAGGCATAATGTCCAGTGGTTTACCTGATTCATCAGTAGCAAAAGCCCATAATTGCTGAACTAGAGTTAGATAATGCACTAGTCAAAACAATTTTATGCCATTACAGTCCAGGAACACAATACCTTGGTGTAGCTGAGGTTACAGAATGCTCATACAGAACAGAATTTAGAATTACAGTGTAATTTAAGTTGGAAGAGATCTGTGTTCAACCTTCTCCTTGTAACAGGATAAATACAAAAATTATCAAGTGTTAAACCTTTTCATAGTATTTTAGACTTACCAGGCATTCTTCTCTCTTTTTCTCTAAACGTGTCCTGTGTTTCCGTCCCAAACGCAAGATTTTCTTCCAGGTATAGTAGTATTCCACACACTGTGCAACTGTCTTAGACTTAACCTGTATTTAAGTAATTGCAGAAATAATCCAGTCTCAATGTTTTGCTTTCATTCAACACAATTTTAACATATTCCAAGAGACAAGCTTTATTTCTCAAAAATTCAAATAGAGAAAAAAAAAAAAAAAACAAAAAAATCCAGACAGTTTGACTAGAACAGGAATACTCCTGTAGAACAATTCCATTACTGTTTTTCAGTCAAATCTGTGTTGAATAATTCAGTACATTTCTCTGGGATTCTCTAGCCAGAAAATGACTGAGAATATACTTTTGTAGCTCAAGTGTACAATACCATCAAGAAATCTAGAAATTAAGACATGGTTCCCCAAAAATGCCAATGTTTTTCAGCATGAGTTAACAAGTAACCTACTCTGCCCCAAGATGAGTACAACTTGTCTCTTCCGCTTTGTGGCAGAACACTAAAATTAAGCCCAAACACATTCTTCCTTTTTTAACAGGCATCAACCCTTTCTGGGGCAAGGTTCAGTGCCAGTGACTCAAGCACCTTTTAACAAACGGCTAGAGAACACCAAGATGATAGTGGAGCACCATACTTCTCTTACACATAAAATGCCACGACTTGTGATTCCAGATCTGAAAACTTTTACATGTAATAACAAGATGAACAGATTTAATTTAATTTTAACTGTTTTTTACTGGTGCTGCAGCTGCACACATAGAAACAATCAAATGGAATGAATATACCACTCCTATTAGTGTTCTCGTAACTACTGCCGGCTCTATGCCTGCAATAAGCTGGTCTGGCACTGGAAGGAAGATGAAAGGGAACAGAATTCAGCAAATGGAAAAAAACAATTGACAGAACAGAAATAGCCTTACCATTTTCTGTACAAATATGAAATCTTTGCTGTAGGTGGACAGTGCCTCTTTGAACAGCCTCCTTTCTTGATGTGTCCATTTGTCAGATCCTTAAAAAAAAGGAAGAGTGAATTCATTATAAACGATTGAACCCCACTATCTTTATGTTGATGTAGTATCTGAAACAAAAACTGGGCAACCTCAAGCACATGCTAGTGATTGCTGCTACCCAAATATAAGTATGTCTGTACTGACTCAGACCTCAAGACCATCTAAGCAGCATTTGATCTCCAGCAGCAGTCACAGGCAGTTGCCTAGGGAACAGTAAGATCAGGGGAAGCAATTACAATGCCTCTCCCTAATTCTTCCTAACCTCTGATCACTTTCGGCACAGGGGATTTCCTGAGTCTGTTGCAATCTCCTTATTTAGTAATTATCCTGGTAAGTGCTGACCCACTCTTCCTTTCAACCAATTAAACTTCTCACACCCAAAAAAAATCCCTTGCCAAGAAGTTTCACAGATCAGTAGACCCTCCACATGAAGAGCCACCTCCTTTTCTGTTTCCTGACTCCCAGTAGCTTCCCTGGATGACCTTCCATTCTTCAAGAGAAAGTAAACCCAACCTCAACCATCAGCTCCATACTATTCAGGAACGCATGTCTCTTCTGCCACTCCCACACCTTTGGTCACTACTGCTGTTCCTCTCTGAACCTTTTCCAGTACTAAAACATTCCTGCAGGGACAAAGGGACCAGGAAGATATGTAACAGTCAACATATAAGCAACCCACAGACTGGCACAGCGGCATCACCATGTTCTCTATCTCTTACATTTGAATTGTTTGGATTTTTAGCTGTTGTAAAATATAGAGCTCGTGCTTTCACAGAACTAGCATTATAATCTCAAAGTCTCATTCTAACTGAGAAGTATCACCACAGAACTCAATATGTAAAGCTTGCGTTGCTTATTCCTATATATGCTGCTTTACACTGAACTACGCAGAAGTTCATCTATCATTTTGTTTTCCAGACAATAACTCTTACAGGGTCCTTTTGCAGCTCTCCACTTGTACAACTTGAGGTAAAACACTTAAATCCTCTGTGATAAAGATCACAAGTAGACAGAGATTGTAGCAATGTGCAATATGCACAAAGAGCTTTCTGATCATTTAATGGAAACTGTACATAAAACTTTCAAATATCATTATTCTGTGTTTGCTTCACCAGCCTAACTGCCCATGAAAAGATGAAATCAACATTTAAATTGAAATGAATTTATGCTTCCTCAGTATAAGTCAAAGAGAAGAAACACAGGATTACGCTACTGCATCAAAGCAGCACCCTGTTTGTAAGAGTGGCAGCATTACATATATTAAAGGAAGGATATGCAAGAAGTCGTAAAGTGGATGCCTTTGAAATGACTTACACTTTAAGAAGATTCTACTTCAGTCTGTCTGAGAGTTTCTGATTCATCTAAAACTTTTATCAAAAGAAATCCCTAATATTCATGTCAATGTTACTATTCTCCATAGAAATGCTTGCCTCTGCACCAAATTCAATTAACTTGGCCTTGGCACCATGCATGGTATTGAACTCTACAGGTTACTTATGTCTATAAAAAGTATATAGATTTTTTTTTTTTATTAGCTGTATATGTTTTTCTTCTCAGTGTTGACTCCCAGGCTCACAAGCTTAGAGCAGGTATCTCACCTTCATATGCGGAAAACTACAAAATTACCTTTTCTGCAGGCTATTCCAGTACTGGATATAAGCATGCATTAGTTATTTCCACAGAGATTTACATTAAATCTCTAAGCATCAGAGAAAGGCACTAGCTTCAAGCCACAAGTTTATTTATTCTGTTATTACCTGAAGATCAGTATGTCAGGCCTTGAATCTTTCCCACCCTGAACCAGTGTCATTCCCTTCTTACACCACTTGCCAGTCATTTGCATTCACCCTCCCTTTGGGCAGGGGTAAAGGCACTGATTCAGTCCAGGGGCCTCCTCTACTATGCCAAAATGTAACTTCAAAAAGCATGACAACACCAACAAAATTTTTGTTTTTGGCAAACCTCTCTAGTCATGCTCTCCTGCCTCTACCCTGCCCTTCTGAAAACCCAAACATAAAACCCAAAAAACCCCCACCATCCAACCCAAAAAATAGAATCAATTCTATGAACTAGTTTTATTGTACACCTAACAGAGGATTCAGGCCTTACATAGTTTCCCCAATAGCTGTGGTATTAGCAGAGACCCTTATAAGATTATGCGGGTTAATTGGAAGTAACCTAATTAATAGAATAAATCCTGTGTAGGAAAAGAAACAGAAGAAAGCTGTTTTTAACTCTGGTTGCTGGGAAACCACTTTTGCTCTTGTTAGCTTGAGGGAGATATAGAGAACATGTATAGAGAGAGATCTGCAATGCAGCAGGAAAGAATTTTGGACTTTGGAACACAGATAAAATTTTAAAGCTGGTCTTTATGTTTAGATTTTTATTCTACATTTTGTTTTACCTGCCATATTGTTATTACACTGATTAACTGACAATAAATACCTTCAGATTTGGGGTCTCTGGGGCCTGACCTGTGGGTTTCAAGGGGACTACATCTACACCCAGGGAGCCCCCTGAGAGGTGGCTCAAATTCATTACACAGAGCATATGCTGGGTCTGATCCACACCCTATCACAGCATGTACAAGAAGTTTCTGGACTGCCTGAACATTATTTCAGAGACCATTTCTCCTGCAATTCAAATTCAGACCTGAGAAATCCCACTGTTCAAATGAAAACAACTCAAGCATTTACATCAGCGCTCCTCTTGTATTAGATACACTGTTCCCCCTCTCTTCCTGAAAACACCATCCCGACAGATACCGATGGCAAAGTATTAGGGCAGAGACATTAGGGTGTTCTTCCAACCAGCCCTGGGGGTCAGCATGCCCAGCTCTCCTGGCACGCAACAGAAAAGCCTCAAGTTTACAACCTGCCTCCCTCAGAAGCCCTTGTACCCTTCACTTGTACCCTCGTTTGAGGGCAATGCTAAGAATGAGTTTGGCTATGTATTGTTTGTGGTATCAGCTAATTCTCATGAGGCAGTGCCATTCGATCTATTCCGCCTTTCAACAGGACAGTGCCTGAAAGCTGATTCCTGAATAGGGAGCAGAAAGCCCAAAGAGTTAACCCAAACAAATGCTACTTGAAGTTATATTAAGCTATTCATGCACCAGTTTGTAAGAAACTTCCATATACCTTGAGTAGCTGATTATCAACCACAAATAACTATTATTCAAGAGCTGCTGCATGGTGCTAGAGTTTGGCTGTCAATAAAAGTTGCAATCACGTTGCATTCAAAAGCATTAGTAAGTAATGCTTTGTCTTGTTATTTTATGGTACTTAAAATCCAGACTGGTGAGATTGTTCTGTTTAATCTTTCACGTGAGATGACACTAATCCTCGTTATCTAGCACTGAGACCTGTGAACAACAACATATCCCTATTTCTTAAACAGGAAAGGAAGCATGAAACAGTCTCTCCTGGCTCCTCTCCACATCATAATAAAACACTTTCCAAAACTACTGTGAAGTTACTTCAGTAAAGTCTGTTCCTCCTCCTCTGCCACACAGGCAGAATTTTCTTATCTGCTCTGCTAGTTAGATCGCTTATTCAGGATGAGGCTGCTGGGATATCTCCTCATCTTCCTGCTCTCATGCCCTGGGAGCTGCCGTTCACACGTATGATTTGGTGTCATCAGACAAGAGACCCTAGTCAAAGTTCCTGGGTGATATCCTCCTTCTCCATCCACCCCCACGTCCATCCTTTGGACTGCAACAGAGCTGTTAAAGGCACTAGGCATCTCCCCCAGACAAGACTCCAAACCTGATTTTCACATATGTTCACACTTATTATCAACTGCCATCAAACATGTTTCTGTTCTTGTTCTCAGGCCAAGGGGTTAAGGTGTTGGGTGACAAAAGAGTCCTTGTTAGTTGGGAGTCTTTCCACTAAGCTGCTACAGCCAGGCAGTAGCTTGTTTCTATACTTACGTTGTACAACAGCTGTAACTGGAAATGAGTATATGACCCTCAACATTGTGACTGACTGACCACTGGGAGATTCTTGGCTTACCTATTGTGCCTAAACTAGAGATGAAGTCTTAAATCACTTAGGTAAAACCCTGTTCTGTGTGTCCAAGTAGCTGTTAGCCACTACAAAGCACTAAGCACTAACGTGGAGGGCTGCAGAGGAGAGACATTTGCCAGCTATGCTTAGATGACATAACACAAGTCCAGGAGCTGAACACTGCATTGTGTATTTCACAGGTCACTTCTGCTTCATCACCAAAATGCAGCTCCTGCTGTGTTTGTTACAGAAGTCACCATCCCAGAAGCGTTTCTTTTAGGCTAGATCCACACAAAGAGAGGCTCTGAATCCAGTACTAAGACATGAGTGAGAGTTACAGCACTGCTTCTTTGGAAGGACGCTCACAATTATCATATTCATTTATCATGCACCATCACCTCAAAAGGAAGGCATGACAGTAGATATTTACATACCAGAAAATGAAGACCTAACTGCTAGTAAATTATAATCTACAAACAGCAGCAGTTTTCAAAGGAAATTAACAAATTAATTTTTAGCTTGAAAGAGGAAAAAAAATTACTCAAGGCAGTTTTAAATCTGTAGGCCCTATGTAGCAACATGGATGCAAAGTTTCTGTACATCATCAGTCAGGTAAAAAACTGCCAAACTTGTAACAAAAGGCTCCAGGTACCACTCAGCACTGTCCACATCACCCCTCTATTAGATGCTGTCATCCCTGCAGCAGACAGCAGAGAGTGCAGCATGAACCTATTCTCTAGCCTGGGACGCCAGCCTCAGACTCCGTATACCAGAAAATACAGAGACCTCAAGGAAACCTACCAGCGTAGTGGTAATTTGCTAAAGGATGACACTTCAATCTCACTGGCTTTCTCAACAGCAGCTTCTCAAGAGCAACCTAAATTAAAAAGCAGGGAAAACCAGAATTAGCAAATGCAGTCAGCTGCTACATACAACTGCAATTAGAAGACTATTTGGTACAAGGATATGAATTAATTTTCTCTCTTTTTTTTTTCTTTTCTGTCATACAAAATCACATCAAATTATTCCAAGGCACATTAACACTGTACCTCACAGAACAGCGCCTAATGGACACCTGTCCTGCCTTAATTAGCACAAATGCAGCTATTACTTAGCAACTTCCAGTTCTTCCCTCCCTTCTGCTTGCCACATACAAATATGTTCATAGTGTTTGATTTGATGGTGTTAATTAATACTAATATTTAATGGTTGGTTTGACAGCATTAATATTTATACCATGAAATCTTTTGGAATATCTGTTTAGGTCAACATCTGTGAGGAATGACAGCAAGTGTTAATCCTCCTTTACATCAGGGAGACAGGTGATTTGTGGATCTCTGAAATTTTTCCCTGACAATACAGACCCCTCTGTTTAGCAAGTGTCACGTCCTGGCAGTAAGTTCAGTCACCTGTCTCAGACCTCTCAGATACAGCTAACAGCCTAAGGAAACTGGGACACAAGCTAAAACCCACTGTATTAGACAATCCTGTAAGATTCATTTCAGTGCTGTGTTCTGCTGCATTTTGTTTTAAATTGACTTTCCAGGAATCTGTGCAGGGCCTTGTCTTTCCTTAACACTGGGCAAAATGGACATTTGCCCTAGCTAATAACATTTCCATCACTAAACCAATGCAAATATTTGAAATGCATTATTTATATGAGAACTGTGTGCAATTACCTTACAGTTCTGAACAAATAAGTAGATGTGAATGCTGCTACAAAAAACGTTTTTTGTAAGTGCTAGAAGAGGACTAAGGTCTCTGTGACCAAACATAAAGCTTGTGAAATATCAGGGCTGGAGCAAGCACTAGGAGAATTCAAAGCCCCAAGGCTATAAACTAAGTAATCTTATCTATATGAAATATACAGTAAGCCTTCAGAGAGACACTGCTTTGAAATTTAAATTTATTAAAGAATGAAAGGGAAAAAGTCATTCCCCAAAAATGTTACAGGATGTTTAAAGCATCACTGCAAATCAGTCAGAAATTTATTTTTATATAACCATATCTAAATCCATTTAATAAAGCATGTTAATTTATCTGCAGAAGAGGATCGTATCTCCCCTTTCAGCTTCTTATCTTACCATAATATCTCCTTTTGCTTCAAAGAGAGAGTGCAAAGCGTATTCTGAGTTAGTTCCTCCACCAGGTAACACACTGGAACAGCTCATATTTAAAAGGTCTTCCACTGTCAGAAACAAGTCAACATTTTACTGCTAATACAGTAGCCTGTCAGTCAACCATCAAGAGTCAAGGATTCTGTAACGCCACTCAACGATAATGTAGCTCAGGGCAGCAGCTTTCACACTCTCTCTCCCCAGCACCTCACCTCCTGGTTTTAGGATCACTCACTGAGAAGGGGATGTGACGGGATTTGCAGAGCACACCCTTGGGATGGGACAGGCTACTGCTGTGGGGCAGCGGTTTGCACAGGCCAGTGATGTTGCTGTGCCAAGAAGGCTCCAGCCAGGGTAGAGAAGCCTAAACGAACCATGCGGGAAGCAGGAATAAATAAACTTTTCTCAGGACTGGCAGAAGCCACTGAGCCCATCATATTTCCTCTCACTTATGGTCACAGGACAGGCCCAGAAGCCATCAGCTGCCTCTCACCTGTGACCTCTGCCCTTACCAGGAAGTTCAGTCCCCCCAAAAAAGACACCTCTCAGCAATGATCTTTCCCCCTTGGCTGCCAGAAAGCAGTTCACCCAGACTTCCCTTTAAGTGCCATTATATTATGTTGTTACTGTGAACCTTAACATGCAGTTCTGGTCTCTTGGTCTGCATTCTCAGTAATTAATACTCTCTGGAACATCTGGTACAGCATACACATGAGAAATCAATGTGAACTTCTAAAACAGCAAGTATTGTACCTCTTTGTTGGAAGACTTTGTTCTCCAGTTCTGGCCACGGTTTCCAAACCAAAGTAGCCTTGTGCACATCTCTCTCCATTACCAATCTGTCCTGCAGCTCAGGAATATCAGCCTGGAATCTGGACCCAATATTGATTCGCCTATAAAGACAAATAAATAAGTACTGAACTACACAACATGCAGAAAAACCAGAAGTCACATTAGCATGCACTTTGTTTCCAACAAAACTTCTATTAAACTGGAGTGGCAGGAAATTGTGTCAGATTGCTTTACGCAATGCATTAGTCTCAGCGGGATAAGTATTTTGAGTATGAAAGAACACCAGTCTCTTGGGGGCAAACAAATATTTTGATACACAATTTAAACTATACTGAGACAACATATCTTATGGACAACCTAAGCTAGCTTATATATATGCTGACTAGGAAAGAGGGAGATGCCGGAAACTGTAACATTCTGCTTCACAGAGAAGGGCACTCTTCAGCAGAGAGCAGAAAGAGACAGTACTGCTGAAGAGACAACCCTGTTTTCAGTCTGCTCTGGAGAACCTAGAAGGTAATACCTCTCCAAAACTTCACAGTTAATATAACAAATAAAAGCAAGAGTACTGGATCGGCATCTCTTTTCCTCATGGCCCTCTTCCCAGCCATCACTAACCATACAGTGTTTCAGCTTCAGTGGTTCCCACCAAACCTCTCCTACTGCATTTTTGAGCCATGACATCTACGTCTCCCACAGCCATTTTGCTCTCAGTGTCCTCAGCCACCACCCAGAACAACCTTAAATGCGTCCAGCCCAACATGACTTCAAGCAGTTGAACGCTACCTGCTTAGTACAAAACACTTCAGGCTACACGCTCTAGGCTGGAGCCAGTCTACAACAGCAGTGATAAAAACAGTATTATTTTTCTTACGGTTCAACAGTCTGTTCTCCAGGCCCAGGCGTCACCGGAATTACACTTCCATCGATACTATCTGAAACAGAGATTGGAGTTTGAGTTTAAAAGTGTATTTTGGTAACAACTGCATTGCAGCTGATGCTCCATCTCCTGGGCTGCATTGCGACCTCCCTATTAACATCAACATTACTCCAGTCTATTAAACAAAAACTACCTTTTATCAATATTTAGATTGAAGCAGTCTGAATTGTTAAAGGTAACAAATATCCTAACTTGCAGAGGTTTCTACCGTCTTGACCACCTTTTCTTGAGAAGCACTGAACGACAAATACTTAAAATGAACCTCATGTTTCAAAGCAGGTCTTTTCCCTCCACTTCAGAAGGCCCAGATGCAATGAGACATAGTGGTCTTTTCTTGAGGCAGACCACACTGAAAGATCACAACCTTACTCGCTGGTTAGGCTCCTCTGTTCACTTTATGCTTTAACACCCTCTACAACTGGGGTCCTCAAACTTTTTAAACAGGGGGCCAGCACGCAGATTAAGTGGCAGGCAGTCATCTGCGGCTGCCTGGTTTCCCCCCTCAACCCCCGGCAGTGGGGTGGGGCACGGGGGGTTCTGTAAATACCGGGGGCTGGATTGAGGACCCTGGGGGGCCGTATCTGGCCCGCAGGCCATAGTTTGAGGACCCCTGCTCTACAACATCCAAGGCAAAAACCCTGATAAAGATAGACTTTTCCTGTGAAGTAGCAGAACCAGCTGTGTGTGTGAGCACATGTAGAAATCATCAATGCGGTAACACCAGAAGAGAGAACAGCGGTATTTAGCATGTACTGCCACTCTGTAAATGTAATACTTACTAGACCGACACAGGAGCACCCGTGGAGTAGGTGTCAGTGGAGTAAGTGGCAGCTGCGTATGTGAGGTGCTATGAGATGATGTGATAACACTGCTGAAGAGACCAGACCCTTGCCGAACTGGACTAAGCATCGGTGGCGGAGTGTAGGGAGGGAGCTCATGCGTCCGGTCTAGCAGATGATCTCCAAGGACACGGGGAGAGCGAAGCTGACTCTGGTACAGGGTTGCACCGGAATGGGACATGCTGAAGTTGAAGGAAGGAGGAGGTATGAAGAGAGGTTCAGGTCTGTGCCGATACTTCTTCTTGTCCTGCAATGGTTTGAAGTTTTCTTCCAATTTTACAGCACTTTGATGAGGTTTTTTGCTAATTTCCTAAATGAAAACACACTGAACTTTAGTATTTAGGCATGCTTAAATGTGGTTTGCACACAAACCCCTACAGGTTAGGGCAACAGCCACAGAAAAGCTGTTACCACCAGGCAGTTATACCACCATAACAAGCCCAGCCAGTACACTATCTGGTGTGACACAGAAACCTCAGGGGAGTGAGGAAAAAAAGGACAAATTATCCTCACCTCCATCAGCAAGGCCCCTGGGTCAAAGACACAGGCACAGACATGGAGAGGCTGCTCAGCTTCTGCAGGTGAGGGAATAGCTCTCCCAGGCCATAAGTCTCCCACACCCTTCTTCAGCTCCACCTGAACACCCTGAGCACTTCTATTCCCACTGAACACACACAGGCTGTTGGGAGTTACTTCATTACCCAGTCACAGTTTATTAAAAACTTTATATGAAATATTTTACAATACATTTATTTTGTTTGACTACGAAGGACACAAGCACAGCGAAATTACTGCAGTACTCAGCAGCAGGATAGGAAGAAAAATGTAATAAATTCAAATTCTTTGCCTCTTATCACTACATTCCCATCAGCTTGAGTACAGTCCAGCTGCAACGAATCCTGAACTTAACTCTCTCCTCTTCCCTTGGAAGAAAAAGGCTAGTAGATGACCACCTGGGAAATGAACACACTGTAACATGCCTAGAATTCTAGAATTTGAATGCTAAAAATCATTTAGCAATAAATCCCTACAGTCCACAGAACAATGAGGCACAGAATTTGTGCCAGTGTGGAATCTGTGGATTTCTGGAGGGTGAGGTGGGAAGAACCAGGTTCTCAGGTTGTGCTTTAAGAACACACAGAAGCTGGTAGATGAACACAGTATTTATTAAATATACTGTTTTCAGTTGTCCAGATTGTAGATCCTCTTTAGGATAAACTTGGAAAGCAGAATAAATTTTTTCACAGACAGGGTTACTCCAGAATGTCTGCATCATCTGGTAAATTCTACTACTACATAAAGTAAATAACTACAATGTATGTTTAGACAACATACATCTTTACACCATGGGTGGTTCTTGAGAATCACATTCACCCAATAAAAATCATGTTAAAGGAGCATTAGCACTGTCACCCTTTATCCCTTATGTTAATATGTTCCAGCTTGTGGAAATGTTTTTGATTACAGAGGTCCTGTCCTCTCTGTTAGATCATGGCTGTATCCTCTCCAACAGCTGTTGACATTCTGTCTCCAAAAAAAATTAAATTTTGGAAGAGTTTTTCTTTTGCAGGACAAAATGCAGCTTTACAGAGAATTTGGTTGATAACGGACACTCAGAACAGTGAAAGGATGAGGGTTACCTATAATCACAGACATAGTCCATCACGATGGTGAACATTTAGTGTTCAAAAAGGAGAAAAGGGATAAAACCCTTAACTCAAGGGAAAAAAAACACCAAAACAAACCAACATCTAAAAAAAAACCCCAGCAGGCCAGATCCCAGTCTTTGACTAAGGGCTCATTTTGGTTTGCTCTTTAAAGGTGAAAGAGCTGATACTCCTTTCTCACTAATGTAAAGCAAACTAATCAACCAAGACAGCATCTCAGAAGTCCTACACACCACCACCTCCTGTGCTGCCTCACCTACAGTATACCTGAGCCTCAGCGCAGTTATGCCAACACTGCTTTCAAAAAAGACCACATTGAATATTAAGGGAGATAGTGATGTCCATGGGCTCTCAACGCAGAATCCCCTCAACACTTTTCTGAAGCTCCAGGAACTGGTTCCCATTATCCAAGACCGAAGGCATCCTTGTGAGCCCTGCTGCCACACCTTGATAAATCCACTCTGGGTAGATCCTGACGAACCTCCCTTGACCGCTGGCTTCAGCTCACTGTCCTATAGCCTTGCTGAACATTTAGTTTTCTTCTGTTGTTTAATTGTACTGATTCTATGAGCTTTGTGGGAGCTTTTCTGGACAGCTCAAAGCACCGTATAAATAAATGCAACACAACTCCATATTTTTTTTTTGGTATTTAAAAAAAACAAAAAGTCTCCAATGGCATAATCTCCTCACAGAGGAAGATGGAATTGTAGATCTTTTGATCTTCGAACATTTCCAATACTACTGCTTACATAAAAGATAGGATCCAGAGAGGAAACTGCATGAGTTTAGTTTGCTTGGGCAATAACAAAGACTGCAAGCATGATTTTGAGTGAATGAATGTGCATTTAGCCAAACACTGGCAGATTTAATCACAGTCACTTTACATACGTTGCAGAAATACACAAGCCCAAGCCACCTACTCTGATGTCTCTAGAGAAGATCTCCCACTCAGAGCTCAAGGATTCAGAAAAGACTGTCCCTTTTCTCTCCAGAAACTAGAAATAGAAAAGAAAAATTGTACTGCTGAGTTACAAGCTAAGTATTGTGAAACGCCGGCTTCCACAGTGAAGTGGAAGTTTATGTGTAAAACCTCTTTCTAAAAGGAAAAGAGTAAAATATTTTACTTTTTAAAGTACTACATATTTAAAATTAGTGTTTATGAGTGAAGGGTCGGGAGAGGGGTGATAAATACATGAATATTATAAGGAGTCACCCATGATGGTATATGCTGTCCTCTTGTTTGGCCATCAGCCTCATGAGAAGAAGGGAAGAAAAAAAAAAATCACAAGAGTATTGCTCTGCATTATACAAATAATACCATACAGTAGTTATACTCCCCAGTAATCTCTTATCATGGTGTAGCCTGCAAGCATGGATTTGAAGGAACAAGCAGCATCTATCCCTACACTGGTACGTGAAATAAATACTGCTTCCTCCAAGACTCTTTCAAGAAAACAATAAAGAGCATTCTCATGTGTCATTCAAGTATTCATCAATTCCTCATGCTGCCTGACAATTTCAGTTTTATGATTGAAATAAAAGCACTAAGCATAGCTATTTCTCCTATATCAGAATTCCCCGTGATTAACTCTTAGATCTGATGCATGCAAAGAGAAAGGGGAAAATGACTTCATTGCAAAACTCTGAGTCGGCAAGCTTCATACTGGCTTAGAGCACACACTGTAAGCAAGCACTGCACAGTGCTCTCCCATCTTTGGCTGAAATGAGAAGCACATATATCTGACTTTAAAAAACAGAAAGAAATAAACCTGCTGAATTTAAGCAATAACAGAAAAACAAAGCAGCCTGAAAAGGAAAAGACAATAACAGCAAAAAGATACTAAATCCCTTTGTTCTAGTGGGATAAGAATATCACATTCCAATTTCAAATGATTTATTTTCAGCTGATGTCTTGATTCCCCAAGCAAAGGGAAAATTTGTATTTTCAAATGACTGAGAAAGAAATTCCATGATGCCACAAGCCTTTTTTGTTTACTAGGCATCATTAAGATCCCAGAAAATATTCTAAAATACAGACATTTCAGCAAGTAGCAGCACTATAAGCAAAGGGATTTAACAAGCACAGCACAGTTAGTGGCAAGATATGCAGCACTCACAGAGGATGAGCAGGGGTTGGCCACTTTTGGACTGCACGGTGGAGAGTAAGTCATCTTCACGAGAACGGGCATCTCATCATCTGACACAGAGTTGGCAGGCTTGTCTTTGACTGTGGCAGTGCTGGCAGAGGGCTGCGTGCTGGGCTCAGGTGACAGAAGCTTTACAGGGACAGACACTGGCATGACGATGGGCGCGAGGCTATCCCCCTCTTTTGGCAGCGGCTGCTGTGGTGGTTTCTCTCCTTCATCCTGTACAGACAATTAAAGGCTTTCAGCCCGAGTGAGAGAGGGCTACTTCTGGATCGATACACCACGCAACGTATGCACCGTGGCTGAAAATAAGTGGCCAGGGTTACAAAACACACAACAGCGCTGCTTCCTGGACTCTTTATTCGCCTTGAATGAAGTTGGCAGATTACTCATGACTCCTACATAGGATTCAGCCTCAGTGATAAACAAACACATTAAACATCTTTACAAGGTAACTTGCAGGAGGGGATATAAACACGTGCTCTTTTTATCACTATAAAGGCAGAACTCTCCATCACCCACCAAAAAAAAGACACAGATGGTGTAACTGATAGCTCTTTGCCTTCCCGTGGTATTCCCCATTAGGACAGAATTTCTAAAATACCAGGACAGAGGAAGACTGTCTGGCAGGGCAAGTTATTTTTATGCAGAACAATTCAAACCCACATTTTTGGTTTGGTATTTGTTAATACCTGCAGAACTAAAACACTTGGGAAGAAAGCTGTCAAAGACTCAACAATCCTGCTCCTTCAACTAAAGCCTGGGAAGGATTCCAATAAACATCCCTTAGTCATCCAAGTAGCCCAAATGAAAATAAGGAAGACTTGATGTTTCTGATATTTATAATATAATAAACATGAGGGGAAAATAATTCAGACCTTCTTGACACAACTTTGTAGAGTGTTTTTGTAATGTGCAGAGAAACACAGAGGTACAAATGCTGTCCTGTCTTCTGCCACTGCCTCTGACTTCGAAGCAAGACTTCTGGCCTACAAACCAGCACAATAATGCGCATTTCTACTCACGGAGGGTATGACATAACAAAACAGCGCTGAGAAGAACAAGTTTTGACAGCAAAGCAAAGCATGGCAAAGCAAGCAAATATCAACATGGAAAGGAGAGCGCCAAATACTGAAGTAAACCAGACTGCTACCTGTTTGAAGTTAGGAGATGCTCTTACTCCTCCGTGTGACCTCATGTGACCATTTAGAGCAGGCAAACTCTTAAACTCCTTCAAGCATATTGAACACATTAGCTTGTTCTTCGCATCAGCTCTCTCAGGAAGTGTTTCTCTGTTCTGGCCACTATTTTTATTTTCATTTTTTTATAGCATGGAACAGAAGAAGAGACATTAATTTGGCACATTCCCTTTGTTGCAGAGGAAGCTTTTTAGTCAAGGAAATCAAAATTTTACAGCTAGATGGTTACGAAACCACAAGTAAGCACTGGGTGAGTACTGTGGAATACGTGGGCAATAACCTAGATCAGCTGCTCCCAAGATGAGGAGAAAGGAAGTTTTGAGTAGGACACATCAAAGCATGGCCCTCTGTATAGAAAAGTCTGAGAACCCACAAGATCTATCATGACAGACCGACATTTCTCCACTCATGACAGCAGTTAACAAGTACTTGGACCCAATGCGCCTACTTATGGTAGACAACTGTGCCGGAGGACACCTCAGCCCTTCAGAAGCAAGGCCTTAAGAAAAACAGAAGATCCCTGCTGCCAGAGATAGAAATCCAAACCACACATCATCCCTTCTCTTACAAATGCAAGATTGAGAGCAAACTGCTCCCCTGCTTTTGCGTTTTCTTTGGTTCCTTTTTTTTTCCCCTCTCCTTTCTTTCTTTTTTGAAAGACAATGCATTTATTTCATTTTATTGATGGGGGGGATGGTGAAAAATCACACAAACTTAAATCCTAAAAGCTAAAGATGTTTCTAGAAGAGCAACGACTCTTACCTACCCAGAGTACATTCCCCTCCCTCTAAGCTGCAGCACTCCTTTGTATTTCTCATATTTAAATTAAAAAGACAAAAGAAATTTTTTAAAAATACCTTTGTTCTGGGGACAACGGCTGCCGTCTGCCATCTGACAGTTGCACCTGCTATCAAAGGAGGAAGAGGTGAAAAAAGAAAATAATTTTTCAGGAAATATTAATGCATAAATGAAGGTCCTCACAGGATTATGTTTGCGTTTTGCATATGATTTTACTAATATTAAAAGCCTCTGAATTGAATGCCTTACACATCTCTACCAAATCAGTCCTCTGTGAGTGTAATAGTGCAAGTTCTCCTCCACTCACCTGTTTGCCGTTTTGAAACCTTTGCTCTGACCCAGGTATTACTTTTGGAAACAGGGAGTTGACTAACTCTTCCTGAACAATCAAGCCCTCAGGTGTTGAAAAATTAGCAAAAGCACTTTATTGTAACTGGGCCCCTCCTCCCCAGAAACCAGGACAGAATTTCCCAAAGACTCCCGTGAGGGAAGCAGCAGCCCCACAGCAGCAGTAGCCCTGTGCTGTCGCCAGCCTGGCCCCAAACCAACCCAGCAAGGCAGACCTAAGTCTACTAATGCAGTTCCCCAAAACTTCCCAGTGATGCCCATCACTCACATCCCAACCTCCCTGCTCTTCTGCAACAGTTTCGTTTCCGCACCTTGCTACTCTTCTGCAAAACAAGTTCAGCTGAGCATGGACCTAAAATCCTGCCTACCTGAGGCCACGTGGTGCTGGGAGAGTCTTGCTGAGAGCTTTTGTTGTTCAGATGAACTCCCGAGGGTAGCAAAAGAGTTCGATGAGGAACAGCATTACCTACAGAATTAATTTCCTGCCGTGTGGGATCCTCTGTGGTCTCTGGTGGAGTGAGGCCAACATGGGAGTTCAGAGATGTCACTCTGCTTTCACTTGGGTATTGCTTCTGCTGATCTTGCTGCTGCTGCAGTAAACTCTGTGGGTACAAGTGCCTGTACTGTTCATGGGGATCCTGGTAGCAATACTGAGGCACTGCTCCCAACTGGATAAGCTGCACAGGATGACCAGGATCCTGAGAGTACTGGTGTGGTTCATGCATAGTCTTTGGATCTGGTTCCCTGTGATACGGAGGAAGCGGCAATTGCATCTGTTGCTGCTGTTGCTGTAACTGCTGCATAACAGGTTGCGTTTGGTAATACTGAGCTATTTGCATTGGACACTGCCGCTGCTGCTGCTGCCGAGTTGGCTGTTGCTGCTGCTGCTGGATCTCCTGTATCGAGAGCCGCTGATGTCCCTGCTGCGGCTGAGCATAGTATTGAGTCTGCTGCAAGTGCTGCATCTGTTGCGGTAAGAGCTGCTGGGACTGCATTTGTTGAACGTGCGTCTGTCCTTGCTGAAACGCAGAATGCATCTGCATTTGTGATAAATGCTGCTGGTAGTCGTAGTACAACTGTTGGTGCTGCATGACTTGCATTTGTTGCTTTTGCTGTGTGCTTGCAAAATTCTGGTGTGTCTGCTGTGGCACCGGTTGGTATCTTTGTACACTGGAAGTTACAGGCTGTTGCTCAGCTGCTGGCTTCTGGGACAGCAGCTGCCTGAGCGCACTGTCACCAGAATTATCCACCATTGAAGACTCGGTGTGCAAAACCTGAGCCATGTTGTTGACTTGAATTCTCAGATTTTGGTTAGCAAATACTTGTGTAAAGGAGTCCAATTTATGCAGGACCCCACTGGTAATTTTTTGCGATCTATTTTCACTGGGCTGAGAGTAAGAATATTGGTATCCATCATGGGACTCCCCCTGCCCAAGGGGGCTCCACATAGCGCTTTGATTATTCAAATTGTTCCTCACTGGGACATGGTTTCCTGAGCCAGAATGTGTCCAACTGGTTTGTCTAGATGTATCCACTGACCCAAGACTTTTTGAACCTACAGGCAAAGCTATACTGTCTCTTGAATCTTGGGGAAACTGGGGGGAGAGAGGGGATGCCTGGGGAACATCCATAACAGATGTCCCATAGCTATGATTTAGAGATGGAAGGGAGTTCATTTGGTGCTGTTGGTAGTACAAGTTCTCATTGCTGTTGGCAGTATGGTTAGTTTTATACAATTCCTGGTCCCCCATTTTTGGTCACTTGTGTTCCAAACTTACAGGCACACGAACCATTGAAATCTCTATGAACCCTGAGATAGCTGAGTGAGGGGAAGGGAGGGGAGGGGAAAAGAAGCTAGAATTACTTATAATTCAGCATGTCCATGTGCATCACAAGGACTTAAGATTGCCTCCAGTCTGTCAGTAATTCCAATCTCGGACTTGACGTTGCTTCACATCTTCAATAAATGAACCAAAGCACAAATCCTACACCGATCAATAGATTCAGTGTGCCAGACACCTGCTGAGTAAGAGAAAGACAAGGTAAGTGCTGGCTCTGCATAAACTGTTGCTGTTATGGCCTCAAAAGCAACTGTAAAATCTCCTAGTTGGAAATATATAATCAGATGCAAAATTGTAGCAGCTGGGTTATTCCAGAGCAGTTAGATTACTTCATCTCATCCCATTATCCTGCCTCTTCTCTAGTGTTCTGATAAAATCATTTTGCAAACTAATAAAGGCTTATTCTTCAAAACTGTTTTGTCCTCTAAAGTACCTGAACATTCAAGCAGGTTTAGCTGGCCACATAATGCTCTCTCATGACTAGTTTTAGCCAAAGAGTTGACTATCAAGCCAAGTCACCTTCCTAGAGTTACAGCCTTCTTGTCAGAAGAAACACGCCCATTTTATAACACAAAATCAAGTAGTATAGACACCACAGATGCCTCCACAAAGGCCTGAAAAAGCAGGTAAAAGAAAACCACAGCTCTGAACAAAGCTGACCATATTCAGATATCAGCATCTAACAGGACATACAGAAAAGTTAACTGCAATCTGGGATTTGCACAGAGTTTTCCACAGCTTCTCACAGATTCCAGGATATCTACATGAGGTATCCACTGGTGGTATGAAAATAAAGAGTCACTGAAGAATAAGATGCAACAATAATGTCCATTGCTGTGACAAAAAAAAAAAAAAAAAAAAAAAAAATCACAAGCATAGTTTCCCAGCTGCATCTATGCACATAGATTTGTTTGCTACATCTGCGTGAAATGTGATTAATGCTAAGACTAAACCAGTCCACGGAAATTTTTCTGATCACTCACCTTACATAAGGAGCTCTGAACTCCAACTTGTATTCTAACCTCTTACCCTTCCTTCTTTGCCTTGCACTATTAACACACTAATTTATACCGAATGCAACCCTTTGTCATTTGTCATTTTCACTATATAAACTGTAATTCAGACTAACACTTTACAGATGTCTGTACTGGTTTTGATGAATAAAACAAAATACATCGGCACATTACAGGGTTGTTTTACTATTCCACAGTATGAAGCAATCACCGTGTCTACAAAGACACACACACACAGAGGTACAATATGCCTGCACACACAGAAATACATTTTCACATAAAAGTTGATTCTGAACTTTAACAAGAGCATAAAAATATTAAACCATAACCTTAACTCTGCCTCCTTCACATCTGCCTTTCCAAACGCAATGCTTTCCACCACAGACTCCTGTGTACCGATAGCCTTACCTTTTCAAACTTAGGAGAATCCTTCATCTAGATGGATAAATATAAAGTCACTGATGGAGAAAATTTTAACCATTGCCAGATGCATATTAACGAGGTCTGTGCTAGCAACAGCAAATAAGGGTAATACATAGCTGCAGGCAGATAAAAAAACCTTTTCCGTTCTAGCATAATGTATGACAGAAAACGATAGCTCCCAATGAGGAGGGCTTTCAGTGTGTACAGTTTTTGTGTAAACCATCTGCAGCCATTAGCATGTAACATTTTCACGTGACAAATAATGGCTGAGAATAATTGCAAGTTTATTTCCCCTTTCCAGAAATATACATTGCTTCACAGTTTCTCTGAACACACTCCCTTCCAGATTTTTATAGATGCACAATTAAAAAAAAGATAGGAGTCAACAATGAATGGTCAGGCTGCCAATAAGATTTTTCAGCCACAATCCAACTTCAAAGACTTCCTATTAAAAATTATGAAGGGAAACTAAACAAAGCCTCCACAAAACATTCAAAGAGCATAAAAAAGAAACACTGTGCAATATTTCACACTGAAAGGCCATAAACTTTTAGAGGAAGAGAGGGATCCTGCACAGGACTACGCATCTCCTTATGCCTGCCAAGTTAAGAAAGCTCGGCTGAGATGCTCTAAATGCATCTTCCCATGAAAACAGGGCACTATTGGATCTGTCAATACACCTTTTGTATAGGAGGTATGCCCCATTTCACCTATTAACAGCGCTGTAATTTACACCAAGTTCCTTGGTTTTGGCCCTTCTTTTTGAAGTTTGAAGTGACAAGTATTAGTCAAAGGACAAGAAATAACTGTATTACAAACCAGTGAGAGAGAGAGTAAGTAAGTGTCTCCAGGAGACAATTACAAAACTGAAAGAATTTCAGGAGTAAGAACTTATTCTTAAGGCAGCAAACAACATGATTTTGGTATAAAAATTAATCAAGC
This sequence comes from Falco rusticolus, assembly GCF_015220075.1. NCBI lineage: Eukaryota > Metazoa > Chordata > Aves > Falconiformes > Falconidae > Falco > Falco rusticolus. The sequence goes on along the minus strand of NC_051198.1, from coordinate 21,123,875 downwards.
AGCTAGCCAGGCCCCTGACCCCCTAACTCCTCCCACAGGCAGAAGCTCCATGGTGGCACAGCCAGTTTTGTGGTCACCAGAGAAAATGTCAGCCCTCAGGCATACACCAAATTCCACTTATTGTACCCTTTCGGGGGGGAGGGGGGGGAATTACCTGTCACAATTCTCAGGGTACTGGAAAACAGTCAAGAAGGCTTTATATCAGAATTATTAGCAGAAATGTCTCTCCCCCACTTCTCCCTCAGTAGGGAAGAAAAAAAAGAAAAAAGGGGAAAGAAAAAAAAAAAAAAAAAAAAAGATAAATGCTTATAGAAAATTTCCCCTCCAGCATCCTCAACTCCCCTCCAGTTCAGGAGTTTGGACATGCTGCTGTCTGTTACGTAGATTACGGAATTATCACAGTCAGAGAAACATTTCTAAATATCTCAAAAAATTGTAATGGAATACTGTATTAAAATACCAATCGAGTCACAAAAGGACTGAAAACTTCAGTCATTACGAGACTCACATTTGAAAAAATCTGCATTGTTTTAAACCACGCAATCCTCTCCCTCCCCCTCAAAAAAAAGAAAAAATAAAGATGAAAACATTCCTTTCAAAAGCATCATTGATCTGGAGGGAGAAAAGTGCAAATGTTTAAAAAGCATTGTTATTCTACCTTCAGGTAACACAGAAAAAAGCCCAGAAATGCACACTGATAAAAGCATAATCATTAATAAACCAGTCCCTTAGATACCAGATTATTTTTTTTAGTACTTGAATGGGCTTAAATCCAAGGGCTTGATGCTGTATGCACTGAGCATTTGCCATCAGCTTTAACAAAACGCTAACAGTATACATTTCTTGTTGGATTAAAATCTAAAAGTATTTCAGCCTGTACACGACATCATTAAAGCTTATAGGGGCACCAAAGTTAGTCGCTGGCCAACTGAGAAGCCAGTGGCAGCATACTGAACAATTTCCTATTTCTTCCAATGATACGAAGAAAAGAGTGCTTTTTCTCCTTTTTGTTTATCTCTCATGCCTAAACACCCATCACTGTAATTTATCATAACAACAACTCTAACTACTAAATGGTTAAATCAAACAACTAAAAGCAGCAGGAGTTTTAAAGCAACAATGGTTCTGCAGTTCTGCGTTTCTTCTCTTCCCAAGTCATTTATGCTACTTAACCTATTACATTTCTGACATTACAGATATATCCCCATTATGCAATCATTACAAAGAAACATGAAAACAAATGCAGAAGGACAGAAACATTTCTGTAGACTGCCTAGAAAGAGAAATACCCTACTTAAGTTTATGGATGGAATCTGGACTCAAACTAATGGGAGTTAATTGATTTCAACAGAGACAAGGTTTTGCTTGAACTCTTTTCTCATAATTTCAGTGTGGTCCCCTGCAACTTGCACAACCCCATTCTCCAGACTAAAAGCCAGAGAACATGCCAAGCTGGCTGAAATGCCTTTACACACTCCAACTGCATCCCTCTTCAAACACAAGAACTGTAAGGCAATACAAGTAGTAGTCTCTCCTGGAAGCTTGCCGTAACTTAATACTGGTAAACATGAAATGGAAGAATATTCCAAAATTATCAGTCTTCAGTAAAAGGGATCTGATCTTCCTCCTTCATAAGCTATTTCACTGGAGAGTCAGAAGAACTTAGACAAGACGACAGGCAGTGAAATATCAAGGAAATGGCAGTTATAGCAAAAAAACCCTCCCAGCTCCCATCACACACCACAGAAGTTGAAACCTGCAGAATTTTTCAAGTAAACAACAGATCAAGCCACAGTCACAATGTCAAACTGTCTGAATCCACATAAATTTCAGAACAAGACATCCACTCCAAGTCAGCCAGTGCATGAAAGCTGGGCTGGGTATGCTGCAAAACCAGGACTGAATGCCAGCCAGTGCCAGTTTCAGAACCGAGCTGATGGAGAGGGGTGACAAAAGACTGTAGGAGAGCAGAGCTAATGAGTCTCCAGGAAGGAGACTCATTAAAAGGCCATAAAGTTATTGTAGCAGTGATGTAAGCCATCTCAGTAGGTTGCATGGCTGCGTATCAAAAGGGAATTGGATCCTATGGTCTGTCCAACTTCACGGTTTTCAGCTGTCATTTCAAGCAAAAATCTACATGCTCTTATAGATTATTGACTAATTAGTCCGAAAAAAAAAAGACAACTGCCTAAGATGGCAGATACAAGAGATTTCCATGTTCAAACAGCTTCTGCAGGACAGAGCACCTGCAGCTACTCACAAGCAACAGTATCAGCACATGTTGATTCGCTGGGGCACCATCCCTCCTCATGACCTTCCCTCCAGGACAGCAACAAGTCAGTTAAAGGAAGTTTAACCACCACCCTTAGCAGTCTAAACTGTTTTTTTCTAACACTTAACTCAAGGCATGCCTGCTTACAGAAATGTGTCATTGCTGTGCGTTCTCCCAACGCTGCAGGTATGCTTTAATCATGCCTTACTGCCCTTCAGTCACACAGGCTGAAACAAGGCTTTCTCAAGTGTCTTTCAATTCTTTTCCCCACACTTAGCTTCAATAGAAACAAAACAGGATTTATCTTACTCAACTTTTAGCCTTTTTTATGAGCATGTTTTTATTGGCCTGTTTTGTTATTCAGAACCGTGAGATCTTCTGCTAAGCTATTTTCCAAAATCAAGACAGCCATCATTCACATCATCTTGCTCTCTGATTTCCTTTAGGACAGGAATATACAACAGTTCCTTCCCTGACAGCCTCTGTTCTGCCAATGCTGATGCTACCTCCAGCCACTGCCACACAGGTTGATTATAACCCAGCCTTTAAGCAACAGCGCAGACAGGCACGATCTTCAGCTGGGCACTACCAAGGTACAGCCACCAAGAACCCGCCAAGAAGAGTAGCTTTAAAGACCATGGAGAGTGCTACCTAAGAACAGATGCGCCTGCACTACTCAAACCCAGCTCTGAGGAGCAAAGCTGACACTACCCCTGCATCTTCAGATGCAATGACTGCGGTAATGCTGGATGGCTGAGAAGCACAGAATTGGAAGACACATATTTCAGAGACCCCTGTGCTCTTGCAGGCTGTTTAGATACCAGGTTTGCCTCCATAACTCTTTGTGTAGCCACAGTTGAAACCCCAGCTCCCCTTTTTTTTTTTTTTTTTTTGGCACAGGAAATACGCACATGAAAAAAAGCAGCACAGGGCTAAACCAGAATGAATAATTTCTAACACCAAGCAAGGCAGCTAAGTGAACTAACAGAGAGAAAAGGGAAAGGGGGCTGAGAAGACAACTCAAAGGTCTACCTTTTTTTAAAAAAAAAATTACAGAAACCCTGAAGACATCTGATATACAAATAAAGAGAGGCAGAGACTGAAAACAAGGGTCAAAAGGTGTCAGGATCGTGGCTATTTTGGTTAGAACAAACACCGAAATAGCTACAGAAAATGACTGCTGGTCCTTGAAATCCATATTGCTATCTCAAGGAGAAATGCTTACAGGGCTGAAAACCTTTTCACCCCAATCCTCGATACAACTGCTCATATGTTTTCTACTACACTTTGATTTTGGCTTACTCTGAATAGCAGACATCTCAAATCCACACCCATATCTGCATACAAACCTCAAGGTTGGCATTATTAGGCAAAACCAACAGCAACAACATACCCACTTCAGTATATGAGAACACAAGCAAATAAATAATTGCAGAAGTTAAAAGAGGATGGCAAGGAAGCAAAGTATTTAGCACGCTGATTTTATAGCAAGCATAGTGAGAAAGCTATACACGCTTGGAAGGGGAAAACCAGATTAGCTACGTTTTAATATTAATGCTGGTAATTCTTCAACAGTTGCACAAATCCTTCAAAAATTATCATTCCCTTTGCAGCTGAGCTCCTTCTGCAGTGCAGTTGGAAAGGCTGCTGAGTCTCATGTGGCTGCTCATTTAAGCTGTTCCCATTTCCACTCTTTAAGAGAGCCTAGAATGTCCTAATTCAGTTTAATAAAGAACACATTGGACTTGGGGGAGGGGAGAGGAATGACAGCATTGGGAGGGGAACCGAGCAATTTCTCTACTTCAATGATGTTTAAGAAAAGGCAACAAAAACAACAGCAAAACCAACAGTTGATCATCTAAGGAAAGCCTCTAGAAAAGGGGGAGGAGAAAGGAAGACAAACAAGCAGAAACATTTGCCTCTCCTTTTGATCTAAGTAGAAAATGCATTCTGAGGCACTGGTAATCTAATGAAAACTTTCTTTCCCCAAAACTAACAGAACTCTGGTTATTCAAGAAGAGGAGGCTAATTTCTAAATAAAGCCATTAACTCAATTTAGTTCAATCGAGATTCAGTTCCATGAGTCCCAAAGAAATGAAGAAGGTTGCTTCAACAAATCTGATTATCTTTGCTGGCAGTGAATTGGCATTACAGTTTTGAGGTACTTTGAAGGGTTCCGAGAACTGTGTATGAAGCAGCTATCACATTACTCCATAAAAATACCAAATATAAAATGATGTGGTCTCCTCACAATACTGATTAAAAATAAAAAATAAAATAAAAACCTTGACTAAGGCCAGAAGGGCACATGAATTGCATATTCCATGACTAAACAACTAAAAAGAGCGTACGGGAGACAGCTTAAAGAGGCTGATCATCTCTGATAAACACAATGATTTTTTTTAATATTCACCAATATATTACTGCATATTTGATCAAGGCTAAAGCTGCCTATGAAACTTGATTTGAAATCTCTTCAGCCAATCTGGGTTTACTGACTGCTTAGATGAAAAAAACTGTAACACCTTCCGCTGAGTCCTACATCAAGGGCAATACTCACAAATGCTTCCTGGAAAATAAACATGCCCTACTATCAAAATTGCCCTCGATTTTATATTTTAGTTTACTTCTACTACTGAACTGAGTGACTTGTTTTTCTCCAGCAAGATCCCAGTTCCGCCGACATGACAAGACCTGGCATGAAGATCTTGGGACAGAGATGTTAGACCTTGCCCATTTACTTTATGTTGCTGTGTTACAACCTCTGGTCTCTGCTGTTGATTTGGGGGAGGAGGGGAAATTTTCGTGCCTTTCCCCTCAAACATCAATCCATCAGCTATTGTTGTGACCACAGCCACATTTTAGGATAAGGTGAGCATCCTTCTAATGCACTGAATCAGTTTCTTCCTGACCTCTGTTTATACTCTGAAGCTTGTAATGCGATTGCCTTTTTCTGTAACTGTAAATGCTGTGTAACAGTCAGAGAACATATGCTAGGATTTGCAAAAACAGGCAAGAAGGAAACATCCCAAGACAGATAAACAATTAAAAAAACAAGGCAGAAGCGGCAGTATGCGGAAAATAGCATATGGCAATGCTTTCAGTTGAGAGGGAACAGCTATTTGGAGCCCAGTGTCTCCCCCAAAGGACACAGCTTTCAGAAATGCTGCTGCACGATCCTCCAAGAAGTCAGTCCCTCTCAAATACCTCTTGTTGGTACTTTTGCAACAAAGCCAAACAAAATCCAGTGGCTATGCAGAGCTGACCATCATAGATGTTTTTGTGTTTGTTTTTTTTTTTTTAATTAAGGTAATGTCCACTTTGCTTGTATGAGACAATATAGCCGAGGTAGTCCTTTAAAAAAACATTTATATGTGTGGGGATCTCCTGTGTCATACATATTGTAGGTACATAAAATGATGTTTTACAGGACAGAGCCAACACACAACTAGTCATAACTGAGGATTCCATCAATAAAGCCACAGAGACTCAAAAGCCTAAATTCTGGAAGACAGTCAAAAAGCATTCAGCCTCATTAAACAAGCCAGCCTCATAGAAAGTGGACATACGATGCTGCAACATTACCTGAACATTACCTGATTTTTGAGGATTTGTGAGACTCCTGTATCTTGCTGTGCTGTCTTTGCCATAACATTTCATGCTGCTTTCATTCTGCGATCTCAAAATCATGTATCTAAACATAAATCAAGAGAATGGAAATTAGTTTTTCCCCCCGCCACAGTTATCTTAGAAAATACCACCACCTTGCCCCAAACCACAAGCAGATCTGCAAGAATAAACTTCCTATTGTATCATAACCAAATCCTAACTTCTATTCAATATAATATCTCCACGCTTTGTTCTTCAAGTCACTATTGCAGAGGACACCTATCAGCACTATAACCCCCTTGAAGAACCTCTTTCCTACACCAACAGTGAGACATTGCTTCATTGTCAAATCTCTGGGATTGATACATCCATGGTCCATCCTTCAAATTACAGACTGAAATACAAGTAAATTACTCTTTTGTTCTTAACTCAGCTTGGCATTTAGTGCAAAACGAGGAACGTGTTATGTTGACGCAATAAATAAAACAAGATGGTGCCTCTACTGAAGAGACTGTAAAGATTTCACAGCATCTTACGCTGCTTTGACAAAACCCAAAGACAGCCTGGGTGCTCTCACAGAAAAATTTGCTGGCCCAGAGCACGCAACCTACATGACGAGCATCACACAAACAAGAGAAGGTACAGCAGTCAGGGAGGGAGGGATTCATGGAAGTCAAAGGTGCGGGAGATACAATCAGGCTGTCACCCAGTGCAGAAGAGATATCTAGACAAGGCATCCTAAATGATTTAAATGAAAACAACGCATTTGTAGGTGCTGCTGCCAAGACAGCTTTTAGGGAGGGCCCTGAAAATTCAAGGGTGTTAAGAGAGCTGGCCAACATCATCGCAAAGCCACTCTCCATAAACTTTAAGAATCATGTAGATCGGCAGACATCCCAGAAGACTGAAAGAAGGCTAATGTCACCCCCCACCTACAACAAGTGCTTAAAGGGTGATCCAGGAAATTATAGGCACATCAGTCTTACTTCAGTCCCTGGGAAAGTTATGGAACGAATCCTCCTGGGGGCTATCAGAAGTCAAATGAAGCACGTGACTGGGAAAAGCCAGCACAGCTTCACCAAGGGCAAATGGTGCTTGACAAACCTGACAGCCTTCCACAACAACGCGACCTGCTCGGCTGATGTGAAGTGAGCAACGGACACTGTCTACCTGGATTTCTCCACAGCCTCCTCCCAGAGAAACCAGTGCATTACAGTCTAGACAAGTGGTCTGCGGTGGGTAGGGGTTGGCTGACGGGCCGCACCAAGGGCGGTGGTAAATGGCTCCTATTCAAACTGGCAACCTGTCACAAGGGGGGTTGCCCAAGGATCAACGCTGGGTCCAATGCTGTTTAATATCTTCAGAAGCGATCCCTGACAAAGTTTGCCAGTGATACCAAACTGAGTGGGGAGATGGATGCTTTGGAAGGGAGACCCACCCTGCAGGAAGACCTGAATAGGCTGGAAAAGTGGGTTAACAAGAACCTCATGAAGTTCAAAGGCAAATGTAAGGCCTTGCACCTGGGAAAACATAATCCACGAGTGCAGCACAAGCTGCAATCTACCCGGCTGGGGAGCAGCTCTGAGGGTCTTGGTGAACAACAAGCTCAACAGGAGTGAACAGCGTACTGCTGCAGCAAAGAAAGCCAAGAGGATGCTGGGTTGCATCAACAAGGGCATCACCAGCAGAGATAAAGTCGTCATTATCCCACTCAGCACCTGTTAGGCCACACCTGGAATAGTGTGCGCAGTTTTGCTCCCCACTATACAGTGAAGATGACATAGGCTGGAAAGGGTCCAGAGAAAGGCCGCAAAAAGCGTGCTGTATGAGGAAAGGCTGAGAGAACTGGGTTTGCTCAGCCTTGAGAAGAGAAGGCTTAGGGGCAACATTATCACCATGTTCTAGTATTTAAAGGGTGGCTACAACGAAAATGGAGACTCTCTGTTTTCAGGGGGTCACATGAAAGAGACGAAGGGTAATATTTACAAGTTATTCCTGGGGAGATTCCCATTGGACAGGAGTAGAAAGTTTTTCAGCATGAGAACAATCAGTCATTGGAATAATCTCTCCAGGGAAGCGATGGACTCCCCAGCATTGGACACTTAAGATTCAGCTGACAGGGCGCTGGGCCCTCTTGTCTAGACCGTGCTTTTGCCAAGAAAGGTGGGACCAGTGATCCTTGAGGTCCCTTCCAACACAGTGTTCTATGACTCTATGAAACAAGCCTGGAAGCTTAGGGTGCAGTCGATAGCTCTCCTGCATCAACGGGAAACGCTTCATTTGCATCGAGCCCTATCAGGTTTTGGGAAGTCATTCCAGGCTTAAGAAGAAACTGTATAAATGCCTGCTTGTGGAAGAAGGGCACAGATAACCTCAGTGACCTCGATCAGCACTCTCCTTCTCTCACCTTCATCCTAGATTCACTTGTTAAAATTCTTTTAAAGTCTCCGATAATAGTTCCCAAGCATCGTGACACTACTGCATATAGCAAGAAGCCGCCTCACAAGTCCAGCAGTTCCTTGCACAGAACAAAAAAATGCCCTCCCTTAGCTCACCAGCAAGATGAGGGAGATGAACCCAAGCAGCTCCCTTGCCCTGCCCAGTGCCAGCCTCCGCTCCCCCCAAATCCATGGGAAACAGACAGGTCCACGGCACAATCCAGACACGAACCTACTCCACCAAAACATGCACCACGAGAGACAGCAGAGCTCCTTACAAAGCCTGACATGCCCAGAATGTCTTTCTTCAACAGAACACCTCCGCTGATGGTAAACGCTAGTAGCATTGCACAGCGACACACGGATTTTCTTATATCCAGGTGAGCTTTTGTTTACAACACTGCGTTGAGTCCCAGTAACAAACACCTGTGTGCATTCACATCTTGCTACAAATGTAAGCTGAAATGCTACAAACATCCCCAAAAGCAAATCCTTTGTTACCTGCTTGCATCCTATCAGCTGGCGGCTTTCCTCAGCAAATCCCATGAATTTACCTCTTCATTGAAATAAAGACAGGTTTCAATAAAACCACATGTACACTTAATGCTTTACCTAACTTACTTTTTATACTGGCATTTAACACCTTGAAGTCTGTAACAGGCATATTGGATCTGATAACTGGCAGGGGAACACCATCGCTTTCTGTTTGTAACAGGAAATACTCAGAGACACAGGGAAAACCCGAGGTTAATGTCAGTGGAGCCAAACAAGAAAATGTGGAGGGTTTTTGCCCCAGTTTAACACACCTGTTTAGAATCTGCCAAGATGTTTAAATTTAATTAAAAAAACAAAAAAAACAAAAAAAACCTGCTATATCATGAGCAGTGACCAAGTCTCCGTATAGTTTTGCTTTCTTTTTTATTTATCCACCTGCTCTGGAACAACAAACACTAGTATTAAACCTAAAAACGCCAAACTATTCTGCAGGCAAACCATCCCTTACAGCTTTCTACAGAGGCTAGGCTGATCAACACTAGGAAAAACAACAACAGGAACGCCCAGGAAAACCCTTTCCTGTTTTTCTTAGTTGTTTTGGTTACTTTTCCCACTATACCACCACCATCATCAGAGCTACAATACCACCCATATGCAGTTGTGTGTAAACTAGCAAATACATGCAAAGTTCTCATACGTAATACTATAGTTAAAGAATAAAACTTTGGGCCTTTTAGAGCTGGAGACAGTGAACTGATGGCTGATAAACACAAAACCAGTCCCAATGTAATTAATGCTGGACTAAACATTGCAAAAAAGTACAGAAAATTCACAAATGGGGTTTTAATTCCATTCATTAAACTTTAATCAGCATCTCATTTCTTGATGTTTAGATTAAAAAGCAATCTAACTCTATATTCCTTTGCCATATTCTTCAGTTTTGCTCCCATCCCAGCTCCTAGATTTTTTGAATATAACCAAAGCACAGTAAGGAGAAGCCGAGAAGTGAATCCTATGGCAACATTTACAAATTAAGAGCTAAGTCAGAGATCAGCTATCCCACACACACAATATAAATTTTCGTTCTTCTCTCTTCATTAGGATTGATGACACTGCTGGAAAATAAGGAGCACATAATACCTTTTATGGCAACGTAAAGCACAGACGAATTAGCAGAGAGAGAGTGCAGCTAAATCAATTTCTCATCTCAAGATAGTAATGGAGGCAATTTCTTGAACTTTACTATGCTTGTAACGTATCGATCAGCAAAGCTTCACGCTGAAAGTTAAACTAGGTATTTTTCCAGGAATAAAATGGAGGATGGCGGTAAAATTCTAGGCAACACACCAAAGCCTGGGGATTTTGTCCAGCCACGTTGCACTTCAAAAACTCAAAGTTTCCACCTACCTGCAAGTTACCACAACGCACAAGAGGAAGATTTCTAGATGAAGGCTGAATTAGTCCTGCAGAAACCTTCGCAGAGCAGATTTAGGGAGAAGCAGAAAGACACAGTGCTGCTCCAGAAGCAATAGCACAAACGCTGGTACTGGCTGCGTGACCTGCAGCCTGAGGCTGCGGCAGCAGCCTGGGGGCTGCATTTCTGTTGCCACACTTCAGCTGCCCTTGGCTGCCGGTCGCTGTGAAGAGCCATTTCCCAGAGGTCTTCCAGCCTCCGCTGTGGCTACACCGTGCCCTGAGATGCAGATGCCCTTCCTGAACTTCTGCTACTGCTCTGAGGCCTAACAGCACGTTAGGACAAGGAGAACATTTGCCTTGGCCACCTGATTGCCATGGAGAGCTACAGCACCAAGACCAAGGAAAGGCCACGCACATGCTCCACGGGTCGGTCAAGCGTGCCTGGCACAGGCTGCGTGCTTCCAGAGGGAACCCCACTGCTGCGTGGCAGATTTTAGATATGAAAAGAAAAACAGAGATCAAAGATGAGGAGATATATATCCCCCAGTGAAGGACAGTGAAATGTTGGACATATAACCATCTGGAATAGCTATATTTAATTTAATGGGATAGACTTTTTCATCATTTGACATTAAGAACTGAAGTGTGAAGACTGGGAACTCATATTCCTATAGATGTATGACCATCAGACCACCATAATATAATTCCGAGAGAGTTAAAAAAAAAAAAAAGTTTTTGGGGATTTCTCTTTTCCTGCCCAGTGGCTGCCTGTCTACCTAACCATACAAGAACACTGGCTGATAAACTTGCCGTGAAATTAATAAGCCCCACCTACTTTAAATCAATGAAACACAGGAGCTTTCTCCCCTGTATCTGTCATTATTTCTATTCCAACAAGGGTGACTGAGAGCATCTTGTTATCTAAATTGGTTGGTCATGATTAAACCGTATTCAATTATTTTTGGAGCAGAAAAGGGGAAAGTAAGCCACCTTAAGACAAGAAACATAAGAACAGCAACAGAATACATGTATTAAACAAGCAACACCAACAAAGACTGTAGTATCAACTGACAAAACCAGGAACAAAAAAGTTGATAGTACCAGAACCATCATCATCAATCCAATCATGTTATCATCACTTTGGTTCACTTACACAACTACATCAGAGCAGTTTCTCCCCATACGCTGGAAGTCCTCTCAACCATCAACTTCATGATTTTGTAGCCCTTCCCTAATCAATGCTCAGCTTTCTGGTTGCACCTTCCTTGAACTCTAGGAATTTAAATTCTCTTCTAAGGACAGGATGCTTCATGCACGCAAAATTATTTTTATGTGCTCATCTTTGAAATGTTTCAGGAATACTGTATGACATTTATTCCCAGAGAAAATCTAGACAAACAGTGCATCTTACAGATGAGACGCTATGGCACAGATAGGTTGCGAATTCCAAAATCTCTTAGTTTTTCACGTGTAGAGTCCAACACTTCAGATAGCAGGTACTGTACAACACTAAATCATGTTTAAAGTGGTTTTGACTCAAGCTGCTGGTCAGATGCCTACTAGTCACACAAAACCAAGGAGTGTTCGCAATAAAAGAGTCCACCACAGGCATAACTGGTGACTACCCAGATGCTGTGAGCGACTGCATCAGGGGGCTGCTCTGCAGCACTGGCCAGAATATAATCCGGTTCCCTCAGGCAGGGCCTTAGATTGTCCCACTCAGAAGAAAATACTCTTTTTTGCAAGTCCTTCCATCTTTCATTATGAAACTTCAAACAAGCACAACAAAGGAATCGGGGATTCAACACAGCCTCCCTCTACAGGAGTTTAATTTCTCTTCACAGCAAATTCATCACATGCACCAAGGTGGACAGGAGTTTTGTTTGAGAAGAAAAAATATAAAAGCAGCTTAGAGTTTTCTCATGAAGTGCATTTACGTAAAACAAGGCTAAAATGGAGTTATAAAAAGCATGCTTTCCTTCTGCTGTTTAATCTGAAAGAGGCTGGCTTAATATCTTACCTGTGTAGTGTAATTTAAAAAGGATATTCCATTACATAGTATTGCCTAAAACCTGGAACGGTTCTTCTGTCAGTCTCATACAGCCCCTACACAGACCAGTCAAGTTGAATGAAGAATTATGGCAGTGACAGGCTGTCACCCACAAGGGGAAGGCATGCTAGCATGATGCTCATCTGAGTCGGAGAGGCATTTGCCAATGGCAGAACCTCAGATACACTCTGACAATCTTGTCTCCATCCCCACCCTGCAAGCAAGCATGTGGGGTAGGCAAAGGTTTGCCTGCCCATTCCTGGAACTCCTGCGCTCATCTGCCTCTTTCCTTTCCCTTCTCTCCCTAAGCCAGCGCCCCCTCCACAACCAATTCCCTTTCCAAGGTACGTTTTCTTCTCTGTCATGCCAGGGGTCACTCCTCTGGTACCTAACCAATCTCCTTTCCCTCCTTTCCCCCTGCCTCTACTCAGCTCTCTTCCCTCAGGTCCACAACCTACACCTCCCACCACACAACTATTTCTTGGTTCCTCTTTACTGAATTCAGACAGCATCCATGCAGCAAGAGCTTGACAGCTCCAGAGCTGCCTGAGAAACCACCATCTTCCCCTTCACGGCTCTCACATACTCATTCCATGCTTGTCTCCTGAGAAGGCCACTGGACACTCACTCCTGATCTCCTTCATGACATTCATCATTTTTATGGGTCTCCTCCATGTCAAGCTCTTTCCAGACTGAGGACTCCTGGTGGCAATCCGTTATCCCGTACTTTGGATTTTTCCTCTTTACATTTTCTGGACCGGGGGGAGCAGAGATGGAAGACAGTGAGGACCAGAGCTGCACATGATATTGAAGACAGGGGAGCACCACACACTTACACAGCGACAATTTTATGCTTTCTGTTCCATTTTCTGTTCTTTCATTAACACGTACCGACACTTGCTTTACTCATCATTACACTGCCATTTTTACAGGATGACCACGAAGTCTCCTTCAAGAGCAGTAACACCTGGTGCAGCACCCATCAGGGCATACACCGCGTTGTGACCCCCGCCGCCTCCTCCTCCCACATGCATTGCTTTTGTTTATCTACAAGCTATTTCCTCTGACATTTTATCATCCAGCCTTTCAGTACAAGGAGTTCTCCTGCAATGCATTTCAGCCAGCGCTTCTTGTCGTTATTCTTAATATGCAAAGCCTACACTCTTGCAAAATTTCAGATCCTTACTTAAAACTATGAGGTGACTGAAATTGTTCAAACAAAATCATCGCCAAAAATGACATCAATAAACAGCCCTGTTTCCTTGAAAAAAACCCTCAAACTATTCTTTCCCTTTGCAAAATTACTGGAAAACAGCCACTCCCCTAAATTAAATTCCCCAATCACTAAAATAAAAAAGAAAGGCTTCAAGCAGGCACTCCCCATAATGAGCTTTAGCCTTAATTGTTCCAGTTCGGCAGAGCTGAGAGCACTTCACAGGAAGATCTTCTGTCAAGAGCCCGACAACCCAATGCTTAGACCTCTCATGCCATACCAACATGCCATCCCTGCCCCAAGAAGATGGAGCAGGAGCTCCACAGCTCACGGAACAGCACTGCCAGGCCAAAAAAACCCCAACCAACTGACCCCAAACAAATCAGCAGGCAAACCTAAGTCTAACAGCTACTGCTTGGCTCCAGATCTTCTGTGCAGAAGGTAGGAGGGGGGGAAAAAAAAAAAAAAAACCAAAAAAAAACCACACACCCAACCCATTCCACCTCTCTGCAGACAGACTCCTATGCAGTGCCAAGAATATTTTGAAAGACACAAGATGTATAACAACTTTTCAACTGAATATTCATTTCTGAATTGAAAGGAAACATCTTAAGGCTGAGTGGGCGTAAGGAACGATTCCTCCTCGGCACCGCCGCGCTATTTATTAAGGGCTGTGAATACCCACAAGAATTCAGCTTTGGCCTTCACACTGTACACTAACAAGCTCAGTTTACTGACATTCACAGAGCATATGGAGCTCTGCTTCAAATGATCCCTTTGAAAGGGACAATTAAATCAGACAACTGGAGATTGAACGACCAACAGAGCTAATTAAATTCTTAAGTCCTGTTTGTATATTTATCCAAATCTTTCTCACCATTCTTGCTGAGAAGGGGAATGGGTTGGCTCGGGAGGTCGAGGGAACAAAAGTATGCCTTTTTCTTCCCCCCTCGCCTCCATAGTTACAGATCTGTTTGGCACAAAACTTGCGACATGAAATCAATGCAGCCAGTGGTAGAATTCATCTTATTGTGACAGAAATATTCCACTTTCCCTAGCTTATATTTTAAATTGCTTTCTGATATACCAGGTTATTATTTTTTAGCCCCTTTGGTTCCTTACATAATTAAATGCCACACCACTCAGCTTTCACAATTACTTTTACCATTTTCAGAGGAACATTGACACTCAGCAGCTTTCTCAACTTTCTGTGAAGAATTTAATCCTCACGAGTATTAGCTCCACTGAGTATTTTCTTCTTCATTACATTAAAAGCTCTTAGCCATCCCTATAGAAGTCTTTTCCCCTGTAGACTTTTCTGTAGAGCAGGTAGTACTTGCAGATTCTCAGCTTCCTTTCCTAGTATTCCATGTAACCAGAAGTAGCACAGAAAAGGGGAAAGGACAATGCTTTTTAATACCATGGTGCCTTCAGCTTGCAAGCAAGGGAGAATGGCTAAGTGCAACTCACAGACACATTTCTGTATCAAAATCAGATTTTGCATTTAATACTTGCAAAAATAACAACAATGCTCCCAAAAGGTCTTCTAGCTAAGCAATAAAGATTTTGCCCACTTACCCTACAGGTACCGATATACAACCTCTAAAGCTTTCAGAACTGGCTTCACAATATCTCTTAGAAAAGAACCTCAATTTTGGAGCACGCATGTTCCCAGCAGCTCTAACTTTGTTTTCTAGGTATTGCCCATGCAAAATGCATGACACACTCTCCAATTTTGCAAACCTGTGACAAAGCACACAGGTACTTTACAGAAGTACTTTATTGATATAGAAGTGACAAAGTAAACACGTGTAATTCTGCAAGGAGGAAGTTCATCCTGCTTACCTGAGAGAAATATAAACAGAGAAACATAGATCAGAATAATGTCTCCCTGCCCAGGTAGGCTAAGAAGAATTATTTGGCCAGTGGGTATTTTATTTGGGGGTTTTTGTTTGTTGGTTTGTTGTTTTTTTTTTTCTTTTTTGCCTTTTTTTTTTTTTTTTAATTTTGTGGACAGCTGCAGGGTAAAAAGAAAAAAAAAAGAATAAAAGGCCACCTTAAGGAAAGGGCCTTTTAAATAAATTGAAGGCTAAACCTTTACGTCTGACACAACTGCCAGCTTGCTCCTTAGCAGAACAACAGGAAGGAGTTTCCAGAGCGCATAACAAGCACCAGGGAGGAAGCCTTCTCTACAGCAGGCACAGTACTACGCCACAGGATCTTCTCCTGGGAATGAATTGTACGGAGGAGACATTTTGAAGAAAGTGATAAACTTGCTTGTCATCTATGGCTCTACCTTACGTGCCAGTTGACCAAGTCATTCTTCAGAATTACTGGAATGTTACCAAGCGTCACACTTCCAACCGAGAGCAATATATGCTTGATCATTTCATACAATTTTCAGCCCTATCACAGATAGAGCTTGAATTATTGCCCCAGATAACTCAAGAACCAAAAGGCTCTGCCCACATTTCCCCAATAACCCAACTAGTGTCCTGGCACAGTGCTTTGCACAAAGGTGAAGGAACTAGGGGCTCTGCAACAGGGAGCTCAAGGAGCATCTCTCACTTCAAGTCCCAATTTTGTCTGAGGCCAAAGTGAACTGAATTTAGCATGAATTATGCATAACCGCCCTCCAAGCAAGTGGATCTGTGCCAGCTGAACCTCATAAAAGTTTTGGTTGCTAGGAGGTAGTAGTGAACATATTCTGAAGTCCTGTTTACTCAAGTCATTGGGGTTCCCCTCTGGAATAACCTTCCCCAGTCTGCTCACTGGTTTCTCTTTCTCTGAGACATCAAACTTCTGCTAAAATCTGTGATTTCCCATCTGGTATCATCTACAGAAGCCTCTATGAATTATCTCTCTGAACAGTCTGCAAAAGACCTCCAGCATCTTCAGAACAACACTGCATCTTTAGACAAACTAGATAACACACCTAGCATAAATTCTGCTTGGGTAAGCCTTGCGTTCAGACACGGTGTTGTTCAGATGCCCACGTATCAACTTCTGAGTCTCAAACTCCACAAGCCAGCACAGCAGACAGAACCTCAGTACCACTTCGCAGAGCTTGCCTTACCTTTTCAGTCTGCTCTCTCGCTCTCTAAGACTGTTATCTCAAATGAACATACAGTATTTTTACATCAACATTTTTCACCAATTGTTTTATGTGGATATTAAGTTTCAGAGTGTGCTATCTGGAAATCTAGGCTGCCAGATCATGCTTTTAAAGACTTATTCTATAATTCTCTTACCAGTTTGCAGGAGATGCAATTTTATCTTCTGAGTTATAAACGCATAACAGAATTTTTCCATGGTTATCTTAGCTAAGATTGGACTTAGAGTATTTATTTATTGTATTGTTTACATATACTGTGAGCCACCTGATGAGGAAATGGAGAAATAAAAATAAAACCAACCTCCTCCTTTGGACCACATAATTTCTGACACCATTCCTACTTACAGATCGGCTCAGTTTTTTGTTTGTTTTATGGAGGAAGAGAGTAAGCAAACACAGACTTCAGTTTTTCTTCATTTACTGAACCTACGGCATACAGGGCTCATTTATCATCAAGCCCTAGACTCAAGCTGAAATGCTAATTGCAGACACAAAGAAAAATGTTTCTTCAATAATTAGTAAGCAAGCAATTCTCAGAACAGTGTTATCTGATTTATCACAGGATTCTGGAAAGAAGATGGTGGTGCTGACACACTCGTGGTTTCCCTTCTGTTCACTTTTCACTTACAGCAGATTCAAGCCTCTCTGGAGCATCTACTCAAGAGATCTGACAAGAAAGGTAATGTGTAATTCTAAGCAGGATAGATGCTAACCTCCCCACTGATGCATCCTTGGGAACTGCCCATGAAACAGTGGCTACAAGCAATGGGACCAGAGAACTGAAAAGTAATGCCTAAATCCTCAGGTATTTTTAGTTCAGACTCTGGACTTTCCGACTGAAATACACAACCAATAACGCCATTTCTAACAACTCTCTTCACCACAAATACCGGCAAACATAACTTGGGGCTATAGAAGGGGAGTGAAGAGGGATTCTGAGTCGACTTCAAAAAACCCCCAATTAAAACAGAAGGTAAAAATAACTGCGGTAGAAATGAGAAGCGAGGGACGTTGCAAACAGTGACCAAGTCAAAAGCAAAAGCAGCTCATGCAATACTAACCAAACCTCAGCAGGCAGTGCTGCAGTCTTGCTTACCCAGAGGAAGCAACTAAAGATCTCCCCAAAGTTTCAATATAGCCAGACCCAAGCGAAGGCAGAACAGGGGCACAAATCTCCAGGAACCCCTCCCTTGATAAAAAACATTCCCACTCGGAAAGCATGGTGGCACACTTCCAGAGCCCAGGCTGCTGTTACCACTGGGTGGCCTGAAGGGCTTGGAGAGATGTTACGCCTTGTCCTTGCTCCCCTGTACTTGGCTCCAATGGTGCAACACCAGCAATCCTGTTAAGGAAACACCGTTATTCCTCTTGGTCAAACCTCACGGTCCTCAACCTAGGTGCAGGCTGCAAAACTTCCTCTTGAGAGTGGCGAGGTGGCGGTTGTTAGGGGTGCGGGGGGCGGCGGTGTTGGTTTGTTTGTGGTTTGTTGCGGGGGGGGTGGGTTAGCGCTGATGTAACACACTGCGGCACAAGAAAGGCATCTCTTAGGAACTGAGTAGTGAACTGAATAGCTGTTATTGAATATTGATACTGAAATCTGATACGTTACTTTTTTTGAAAATGGATATATTATTGAAAAGATAAAAGAATTATCTTAAAAAAGCATACAGGCTGCACAGACCACAGGGCGCTATCCGGGAGCCAGGACTCGCCAGCAGCAAGGCTGACGGTAGGCACACGCTGACCAAACCAGTGGAGCACTGGGGCATTCCAAAACAGCCCTCCCCCAAGACTGCATCCAAAGGAGGAAAGCATCAACCTGCACGAGCATGAGGTAGGTAGGTGTTCAGATGGCAGTCTCATCTGACAAAGATCTCAAGCAGAGACCTCAGGGGGAGGGCTACAGCGTTGTGAAAGGATTTTCTCCCAATGTATGTGCAACCTTACTTCTGTTCCTTTATTTACTACCACGCTTCAGTTAAAAGACAATAAGAAGGATGGATAATTTATAATGGAAAGTACTGCATATATGGTTTCAAGTTGCCTCCAAACACCTAATGTATAAACATTTGTTTGCCTTCAGATGTTAAGTATCAGGCTCAAACAGGATTTTGGCTTGTACAAAACAACACTTTCTTTTTTAATAAGCAATGGTCCTACTTAAAAAAAAAAATTTTAAAAAAAATCAAATTTTCCTTATGGAAGACTCAGAGACAAGCCTTCTGGATAAGTATTAGCTGCACGAGAGACACAAGATAAATTGAAGGAGTACTGTTTTCTGCCATATTCTTAGCATTCCCGGCCTGCAAGTTCAAGCTGCAGGAAAAAAAAAAAAGTCTTGTGTATCAGATGCCGTACCAGATAATACAACAACATGAATCTCTACAGACCATCTTTGAAGAGTGAAGAGTTGCAGTGAGACTAATTTTTTAATTTTATTTTTTAAATATTGAGATCCCCGTTACTCAATTTTCATTTTAGTTTTTCTACAAAGCACTGGCCCAGAGAAAGTTCATCTTACAGAAAGACCTTAAGACATTCTTTACCTCATCTTCCCCTGTCTCTGGTCTCTGCAGGACTCTGCTAATGTCTCTGGTAATGCAGGGCTCAGATAAGCCTATGTGATCCCATACTGTCCTGCTGGTGTATTTTCCAGTAATCCCTAGCTATCTCAAAAGCTGTACCTCTCAATCTTCTACATGTGAGTTCTACCCAGGTCTAGATTAAATAGTGGACTCTAAAACCTCTGCACACTGAAAGTTTCAGTTGTAATCTCATCAACTCCAGGCACTGAGTTCTGCAAGGCTGAAATGGTCTGAATGGACCATCCATAAGGTTGCACTCCTTTGAGATCTCCTGCCCTCTTGACAGAGATGGTATAAAGTTGTCTTCCATCACAGGGAGACCTATGATTGAGTTATCAAACTTTCTGACACTTTCTGAAGGCCTGCAAGTCTGAGCCATCATTCCCCAGAGACCTTCTCTTGAGTCAGCCCACTGACACACAGATTAATGGTCTTGTCTCAAATACTATTACAGTGGTTCTGCACAACGCAAACAACCATTGAAAACAGAGCAAGTCTCAGTCTGGCGTGCCTTGCTTCTAGCCAGCTCCAGCCTTCTCTTCTTGTCCATGGTGTATCAACAGAAGCCACAGCTTGGAGGCTGCTCTTCCATTCAGATGCCTGCTGGAGTGCTCTCCTTCCAGACATGACCTACTGCAGGCCACAAATACATCAGGAGCTGAAGATGAATGACGACAATCTTTCTGTGTTTGTGTAAGAGGAAAAACATCTCTCTGGTAATCTTTGTGTGCAGCTAAATGCAGGCACTGCTGAGGGAGCTAGCGAAGCCCCTTGACTTTCATCAGCAAACCAGGGTACAATTACAGACTGTGGTCCTGGAGATCCAACTGATATATGATTATATCCTTATTTCTAGTAGATACACTTGTTCATGTCAGGAGAACCTGAAAATAAGATTCTGATGATTTGTTCGCTAGTCTGGACTATGAAGTCCTGAACTGAAATATTTCTCTTACAGTAAAACATACATTGCCAGCAGTTTTCTCTGGACAACACAGGACTACTTAAAACATGAAATCCTGAGATGGACAGACCTTAGACTTTTCTAATTTGAGGCTTCTGATGAGTTTCTTGAGGAAGATGAGATTTGGGAATGCTCATAGGTCTTCATCCTTTTCAAAGCGCAAAGAATAGCGAGTGCAGTCTGCGCAATGGTAACAAACATAAGCTTCACTCTAACAATCTGTGGTTGATCACTATTTTCAGCTCTTTAGGGGGTTACACAGTCCATTTGATCTGGGGAAAAAAATGGTACTAGATCTCTCTGGACATGACTTTACTGGTCTGCTGACCAAGATACAGATCTTTCACACAAGCAGGAGACTGGCACATTTTATATGCCCCCAAACATAGGACACCAAGTCAGCAAGAAACTTCTCTCATTCATATTACCTGAACATTTTCATTTGCTATAAATCATCATCACCTACTTCTTCCAGATCTCACTTCTATTTCTGCGCTTCTTATAGGCTCTTAAGAACACGAGAATTAGAAATAAAGTTTTACCAAGGCAGTAGGCTCATTTCTACTTTCATTTTAGACGTATCCTCAAATGGACAAATTGTCTTCCAAGTACTGGGTTAATAACAGAAGGAATTTGCTCTGGACTTGAGGATGTCACAATTTCCAGTGGGTTCATGTATCTTTTGGGAAGTCCTAAACTGAAAGACTTTAGATAAGATGGAAAGTCCTGACAGAATTCAGGCTTTTGACTCCATTCTCATGCCTAAAGGATCACCACAGAGGGCCAGTCTGGCCTCACAGGGCTGTTAGCATCTGCTTTGTTTCTAATAAGCAGGGGGAAGGAAAGATCCTCATAGCTTCTACTCCTAAGTCTAGCAAAGTGGTAAGAAGAGTTCTCCCTCTCCCACCCAGGTGCTTTAAAAAAAAAAAAAAAAAAAAAATCATCCACATGAATTAAACAACTTGCCAAATGATTCATTACTGTCGTATCTAACAAAAAAGTACCATGTCAATGAACAGAATCAGAAAATTAAAAATTATAACTGCAGATAATTAGAGAAAAGCGCATGAGTATTATTAATTCTGAATCTTAGGAATGTATTACGTACTTGCTGCACCTCCTTAACATTGGGAGAAAAAATAAAACCAAGTTCTATTTAGTTGCATAGCACCAGCCTTTGCAAAAAGGGTAAAAATAACGTTCATCGCAAGAGGCAGGAATCTAACAGGTTAGATAGTCTGTGATGAGAACTCTGAATAAAGCAGATAGTATCAAATTACTTAACTAAAAAAACCCAACAAAGCAGCTGTTTATAGATAAAAAGAATACTTGCCTATGCGTTTCCAAATTAACAACCAACTGGAATTACATGTATTTGCTGTTTTAAAATAAGCAAAGAACCAGATACATGAAAGATCTGGATTTGCCCACCCTCTCAGACACGCTGGGTTTTAACATTTATGGAGTACTAAAGAAAATACACCACCTCTTTTCCCTTGATTTGATGTTACATTTGGCACAAAACTTTCACGTTCAGAAACAGATTTGGCTAGACAGCAGATGGAGTATTCCATTAAAACACGAGTGGCAAAATGTGCCCACCCTCCCAGTCACAAGCAGCAAACCACTTCTCAGTAACACCTGCCAGCAGATCACGAGCTGCTCACACAGATGCTTTCCCACAAAATACCTTTCCTTAGTCCTATCTAAAAGTGTTCTTCTCCATAAGTGAACTCTGTAATAAAAAAAAAAAAAAAAAATATCAGGGGGAAGCAGCCTGAAGTAGTCTTGCTAGCACTGTACACTCACCCAGAAGAGCATACAGAAACACCAAGAGCATCAGAGGTAGGCAGACCTGCAGAAAGCTATAAACGTCAAACAGAGGTCAGGAGCACTGGGTTCAGCAAGAAATTACTATTTCAAGTTAAGCATAACTAGGAGGAAGAGAAACTGTCCACCTTATAAAAAATACCTGTGGCAATAACAAAAAAGAAAAAAAAAAAAAGAAGAAGAAAAACCAGAGGGTACATTAATTATAATGGTTCTGTGGTTCTCCACTTTATTTACAGCTCCTGGCTCAGCAGCAGGCAACCCAATGAGAACATTTTTCATGGTGCAATTTCTAATGCAAATACAAGTAAAGGTAACCCTAGAGTGGTTTGCTAACTTACATAATGAGACAGGAAACAAACGGTGCAAGTGAATAATGATCACGTCAAATGGATTCAGAAAGACCACAGGACTCAATAAATTCTTTGACAGCTACATTTACCTCAACTATCTAAAATATCTCTTTTTTTTCCATAAATATATAAACAACTTTCCCAAAATATCATTTTAACAGTAATTTAAATATACGTTCCATCAAAACATAAAGCCATTCTCTCCACCCTCAAAACCAAGAAGTGACCACTAGAGACAGAAATCTGTCCTTTGTGCTCAGCAAGTCCTTATTTACTGGCTTCGGACAGAGTGAAGAGCCCCAGGAGACAACACTGAGGTCTGCCCTGGCAGCTCCTTTTGCACTACCTGCAGCTAAAGCAACTTACAGGAGGTGAACGAGAGGAATGGAGGAGACAGTCAGAAAGATGCATGTGTGGGAGAAACTGGTGTACGCAAGCAGGTGACATGCAAGTTCAGGTCTCTCAACAACGCTAAAACATCTCCTTGAAACCGGGGCAGGTTCACCAGGGATTAGCCTCGCATGTTCAAGCAGCAAGCATCTCATGTTTGTCAGCAAATTCAGGCTGGTGACGGGGTTAAGGTGCAGCACCCCACAGACTCGACCAGTGACAACAGCACAAGTTGGAGTTATACCACCTGCATGCTTCTCCCCCTCAGTTTATAGTTTACAGCCATAAATGACCAACTCCAGTAACAATCGACAGACCTGCTTGCTCCATAACAAGGGTCACACAGATTCGCACACATTATTTCTCCCAGCCGCTCCCTACAAGGACAGCCTCATACAAACTTCCACCAGACAGCTACTAGCCCCAAGTTGTTACGATTTTACTCAAAAGTGTAACATGACAGGGGGAAAAACTCCTATAATATTTTTTATTGTAATTTTAAAAATTGAAACAAAATAAATTCTGTCTGGTTTAAGAGCACTTTTCCAAATCATGACAGACACAAAGTTTTCCATCTTTTAAAATTTGTGAGGTTGCATCAAACACCTGCACGCTCTCAAATGCTCTTCTCTCTGGCTTGCCAGGTCACTTAGTAAAGAAATACTTGCAACAACGTCTTGGGCCCTTGTTCATCCCAATGTTTTGAAGCAGTTTCTAATATCATAGAAAATTCCTATCAACAGCTGTTAGTGGCACAGAAGGGATCTGTTTGCATACAGACACTCACACGCTAGCAAGCACATCCCTGAAAGAAGTGATGCATGTCACTTTCTGCAGCCCATTTAACTACGTGTAGTTTCAATTTGTACTTTGCTCTGAACAGCGAGGAAATTCAGGAGGTGACCTTGTATCTCTATCAGTTCACAAATGCCTACTGCATTTAGAAAAGCAAGAAATGCAGGTATATGTATTTAAGATGTAAGCATTCCTTCAAGGCTGTAAAAAGTATTTTGCACCAGGCAACTATTTAAAAAGGACTTCAGATCAATGCCTTCATTACCGCCCTCCGAAGATGTCCTACTTGACAACTGTGGGTGCAACAGATACAACCGCAAGTCTGGTTGGCTCATCCCTCCAGGTATCCTATACAGCCACCAAAAAACCCAAGAGGTGGGGGGAGAGGAAAAAAGAAAGAAAAAAAAAAATAGTTTACAGAAAAGAAAGCGACCCAGAGCATGGAAATTCAGTTCCTGCTGAGCTGCCCTAAAGAAAAGGCCCTTTGTCTCTACTGATTGCAAAGGGGCCTAATGAAGTCAGGAACCTAATGAGATTAGCCGATTCTGTCAGAAGCCTAAACTTCTGGCAACTCAGAATATCCTGGTATTGATACCGCTCTTCTGCAGTTTATATCATAAACTGCAACAGCAATAAGTTCAGTTAAACCTTTTTCATAACTAGCCAGTATCAGCTTTTCAGGGACCAGGCATCATTTGGCTTGTAGCTAGGCTACAATGCATCGCTAACGAAGACAAGGTTACGAGAAAGCAGGCTGTGATGAGGTAGGTGCGATGGTATAACACACAGAGCAGGGAAAACTTTCTGCAAGGCAAACAGCAAAGATCCAATACTTTCCTGCTAATACGCTGGAGAACCATAAGAGTGCCACCTCTGGAATTGTATTTAATACCCAAACACACCAAATCCACCCACGCACCCAGCTGAAAACCCTCCAAACACGTAGAGCTGCCCACCCACACCAAACCACCCCTGAGAACCACCTAAATCAGAATGACCACTGAACATACCAAAGCGCCGAATGTGCTATTAGACCACCGTGGTAGCAAAAGCCGAACAGCATATAGCAAATGCCCAAGCTGCACCTCCTACAGCACATACACGCCACTGAGCAGCTGGCCTTTTCCACTGGACGGCATCATAAGGAAGAAATTTTGCAAGAATCTCAGCAGCCCTTAAAGCTGCTGTTGTGTGTCTGGAAGAAAAAAAAAATAATAAAATAATCCTAACACACAGTACCACTCCCACAAAAAAGGGATAGAGCTTGTTCTTATGTAAGTATGTATATTATTTAACACTCCAAAACAACAGTTCCATCACATCTATGCAAAACCAGAAGTGGTGGAGCTGAGGCGGGCGGGGGGGTGGTGGTGGTGAATTTCTACTCTATTGTATCTATCCATTTTGTTTATTTGCCTCTGGGCAACTGTAGGGCCCTCACCCTGCAGAACAAGGACTACTATCCATTTTCTTTCTCTTCCTTTGTTGTAGCACAAGGTGACTAATGTGAGTATAATTCACACCATATTTGCATCTAATAACTATTATCTCCTAGGAAATTATCTTTTCAATCTGGGAAATAGCGATTACAAAACACCTTAAAGGTGAGATAAACAAATGCAGGCCATCATCTTTCTCAAGCAAACAATTGTTCCTGCTTTTGCAGTCATCTGAAAGGGTTTTGCTCTTCCTTAGATTAAACAAACACATGCGGCTCTGATGCATGCATTGCTTCCGAGGTAGATGTGAAGGAGAAGGCCTAGGTGACAAAAATAACCTTCAAATAGATGTTAGTGTATTCACGTTGCAAAGAACATAAAAGGAGGCAGGAAGGAGGGGGGAAGTGTCTCTCTCTCATGTCATGTTTAAGTGACAGTACAAGTAGCAGTGACTTCTTTCCCCGAACTGCTCACAGATATGGGACCATTGCATAATCTTCAATAATCTTGCAAATTCTAGTCACATTTTTTTGTGACCGTTACAGGAATTCACAGAATTAAGAGCAAAAATCATGACTTTTTTCCACTCATCACTCAAAAGAAACAGATGCAAAATAGAGCAAGTTTTCCTGTAAAAACAGCTTCGTCCTACTTTATGAACTAGTTATTCCTAACTGTAACCACCTCCCCTCACACAGAATATTATGTAGTGCTAAGAAGCTTCTCCAGTCTCTACACACCAGCCATGATAAACAAGTTGTTTTATGGCAAACAGAAAACCATGCACACACACAGGAGCACAGCAGCTGGCTGACAGAAGCTGATGTACCTGTGCACCCCAAGCCAAAACCCATCTGGGCAAGCAGCACTGGGAAGGACAGCCAAGGGAAGGGAGAAGCAGCACAACTTGGTGTGGAACTGGAGAAGAGGACGAAGAGAATGAATGCAGACATTTGAGATTTTGCCCTGGTAAAATCTTGGGCCAAGATGAATTTCACTAACATTTCTGCAGATACAGAGATAAAAATCTCAAGAGACTCAATGTGGAAAGTTACTTAAAACATGCACAAATTCAATTTGTTACTCAGTCTTTCAGTAACCAATTTTCTGCACTTCAGTGAAAGTAACAGGGGGAAAAAAAAAATATTTAAATCTTATAAAGTAATACAGAGAAATACATATTCCACTTCAGAATGGATTATTTTTAGGACCATATGGAAAACGTCCTTCAAGGATACCATCCCTTGGTGGCACCTTAGATGGCCTGCATGACAAGCATGTATCCAGTAAGTAGGTAACTCAATGTCAACAATATAAAGACTAAAGCAAGCCAAATTCAAATTTATTTGAAATATGGCTTTCTAAAATACCAGAGGAAAAAAAAAAGAAAAAATAAAAGCATTTCTGCAGTAAAAAGACAGTTGGGGCTTTGCATGGCTTCAAGTGCAGCAACATATAGCCTTTGTCATATCTAAACCCAAAATCGTTTCGCTTCAGCCTTTTCCAGGCCATCCTTGTTCTCTTGACAGTTTTTCTCTACCTGATGTCTTTTCTAGTTTTTCTTTCACATACGTGATGGTTCCTGACAGTTTCACAACATTGTCCTGGAAGACTTTTAAAAATTAATCCCAGAATTTGAATCTGGGTACTCCAGAGCCCATCTCCAGCCCCTTTGCCGTTTGTCATACTGGCACTGCCTTGTCCCAGGCAGCCCTTGCAGCACATGCAGCCTGCTTCTCCATCCAGCTGCATTACTCAGTTTGCATTTCTGTAAGGGCCCACTCCAAGTGGAAAAACCACAATTTCTCTTTCATTTCACTTCCTCTGAAGCACCTAATGTGTGTCTCAAGCAGTTTTCCTTACCTGGCCTATGCTAATCTACTATAATCTACAGTACAGATATGTGAACCTACCTTCGAGAAATCTGCAAGGCCATTAAATGCACCAACCACAGTGCCATGTTTTCCCGATTCAAGATAATATGAAGGAACAAACAGAACTGCCCTAGTTAACCATCCCATGGAGTCTGGAAGAAACTTTCCTGTAATTTTGTAGAAAGGCATGCTGCATCTTTTCTGTGCGAGGCATTTGTATTTTAGAAGTAACACGCACTGGAAAAATACATTTTTAATACACCTGCGTTACACTTTTGAACATGTAAAATAAGTACATTACAAAAGTCTGGTAATTCATGATTTCTGAAGTTAAACACAAAATGTTTGTCTCCAGTCAGACCAGCGTAGTGTATCTCCACAACCTTACCCCCTCACCACTCCAGACTTTCAAAGCTGAACTCACAGCTGTTTGGGGAGGTGTGCATCCCTGCGCGTCTCTGTAACATCATTCTCAAAGTGCCTCTGAGGCGGCGGTATTCACTCTTTCTCAGGGAAAGCCACAGACTGGAAAGAATAAACTCCTGCAGTATTAAGTTATTTAATACTTCAATACTGTAACAGATTTTAAAAAAACCCCACACAAACAAAACTGAAGCCTAGTACAAGGGCCTTTTCCCAGAGTGGTTTTAAGGCAGAACCAAAATTGGTTTACATCAATGAAGTGAAATCTACATGACTGGGTCAGGAATTGTGTCTTGGGAAGAAAAGTTGCTATTCTTTAACTCCTGAGCTTCAAAGAAACTTTAAGAAATTTTCTTTGCAATGTTTCCTTCAACGGAGCTCAAATCACGCTCAGGTATTGCCATCTTACGCCAACCAGAACAGGTGAACAGCACTCAGGCCCCTCTAACAACCACAGATGTTGGGAGGTCACTGCTGCGAGTCACAAAGGCTCCCTACCACTCGCCTTTGTAGTATTTACTCAGAAAAGGTAAGCTGGCATCACTTGGTAAACTTAGTTCTAGTCAAAGGCCTGGTAAACCTCACTTTTCAGGCAGCAGAGAGACATGCATCTACAAGCCAGGGCAAACCACCACCTATGTTAAACACCAGGAGGGCTGAAGCCTCTATGTCACGAACAGAGCAGCAGCACTCGGCAGGCTGACTGCAAGGTGGAAGCAGTACGACATTACTTGAGGGCTCCAATACTTTCATAAGCAGTCTAAAACACATATAGATGTCTTGGCTTCAAGTGACAGGTACAGAAAGGGAATCTTTTCAGCAGGAGGCAGGGGTGGAAGAGCTCAGGGACCTGCTACGAGAACCATATCCTCCTCTCAATAAACCCAAACCACACCTCTCCTTCAGGTAGACAAATAAGGCAGGACAATCACTGGAAATAGTCTGAAACAATTCTCTGCATTCAAAACTGTCTGATCCTAAACAAGGGTTAGGATGTAACAAGGAGCAATGCAAACAAAGGCTAGAACAACAGTGTCCTGAAGGTGGAAGAGCTACAGGCTTGGCGCGCTTAATTCAAATATTTCTGACAGGATACAATTTTCCCAGCCTAGTTTCTCCAACAGATACACACTTCTGTACTTTCCTCTTCACTGTTCAAGTATTTCAAATCCACAGTTATGTTGACAAACCAAAAAAGGCTGGGAACTGGACTTACAAACAACATTTGACAAAATCCTTTTTACAATACTAAGAAAATTGAGGTTTATTATGGAGGGCATTTATGCAGATTAGAAAGCAGCAGACAGAAAAAAAATACATGGTAACAAAACAAGCAGCTTTCAATAAAGCAAAAAGAAAAAAAAGATCAAGGGAGGGATGCCCTCAGCCCTATATCGGGATAGCAGTGTTTCATATATTCTTCAATGAACTGCAAAGACACAAAGGCAACACGTCCTCTCCCCTCCCCATCCCCCAAGAACCTCAGCAGCAAAAAAATCCACAGATGACAAAATTATTTACAGTTGGCCAAAACCAGCGAAGACTGGAAAGAATTCCAGATGAACCATGTAAGGCCAGGCCAAGGGGCAAACAAAATCCACTGCAGATCAATAAAAAGCAAAGTGCATTTAAATGAAAAATGTGAAGCACTCAGAACTGATTGTTGGGTTTAACAGTTATGGAGCAACTCAGTATTTGAGTCAAGTCTTCAGCAAGTAAATGAAAAACATGGCTAGATATGCAAAGATACAACTTAGAAATATTTTTTTTTTCCATTTTGAAGTCGAATGCATTCACATGATTATCTAAAGGATAAGACCAACAACTGTTGTGCCACAGCATAAATCAGAAGCATGTTCTCCATCACAGCGCTGTGTTCAGCTCTTATCTGATCTCTTCTTGAGATAGCAGATATAGTAAAAGGTTCAGAAAATGGGGACAAGAATAATTCAGGACAAAGACAGATTTCTGTACAAAAGAGACAGAGAATTCTGAAGCAACCACACAAACAGGAGATGGATAAATTATCAAGGACATAAAAAAAGAACTGTAAAAAAAGACTACAGTGCTCCTATAACTCATGCAGAAGCAAGGACATTTCTTAAAGAGCAACACGCTTAAAGCTGCTAAAAGGAAATGTGTGTTTGTTTAGTTGGTTTGGTTCTGTGGCAGTGCTCTGTTGTTCTTTTTTTATTTTGTTTTTATTCAGTGCTCAGTTTGTGCAATATTTTGCCACAATCTATGACGAAGACCTCAAAGGTTCAGATAAAGACTACAGTTTTATATAGCTCATGACGACAAGTAATTTACTTTAGGTAGGGGAAAGATCAGAAACACTCACCTGTCCTCTCTATATTTGCAGGATGTAATATTTTCATGACACAGGACTGAACTAACAGAAAAGGCTCAGAATTTTCCCTTTGAGACTTGAACACAACTGTCCACCTTAGGACAAAGGATATGTTGAAGTATCAGGTACGGCCCTTGCCAACAGTAGGCAAAGTACACACAGGCAGGTTGCAGAACTGGTCCATTAAGATACCTAATCGTCTGCAGAAGTGCAGAGTGGTATGTCCACACAGAAAAGCAGAGGAAGCCAGGAACAACGGAACATACACAGCTTTGTTAGGAGGCTTCAGCCTAAGGATGCTAGATACAGGGTAGTTGCGTGCTCTGTTCAGAAACGATTTTTGCTATGTTTGGAACAAGAAACTGCACTCATTTCTCACAAGAGGGCTGACACACTGAAGAAGCTGCTGGTTGCATCAGGCCAGTGGCATCGCAGTGGTCCAGCACAAACCACATCCTTCAGACACCATCCCTTCACAGTGTTCACAAGAGTGCTCATATGCAAGGTATTTACAACAGGATCAAGATATTTTTGCCATTAGTGTACACTCTTCACCAACTTATTCCTGAGTGTATGAGCCCCTTGTTATGCATGACAGCATGAGAGATTTTTTTTGTATCTAGAAACCACCCCAGAACTAGGTTAGCCTGGCAGGCTTGCAGCACTTCATTTACATATGAGTCAATCCTTCTGCAATACAAACATTAGTGATGCATTCCCCACTGTCCTTCTATTTATACTCACTATTTAACCTGCAGGCATCCCAAGTTAATTAAACAAATCAATCCCATTGAGATAATTGTGTCTCAAGCAAATTAACACAATTAGCCTTTTAAAAAGAAAATCCAAGCACTACCCACGATATTTCTTCATATAAATCATGTGCTCATTCCTCTGACTCTAGGTTCACGGCTATCTAGGAATCTGCATTAAAATGAAGAGTATAATGACACATGAAACTGGCTCATGTGTGACTGTTACAGGCAGCAGCTTCTCTGTTTGCATCATACACTTCCTCTGAAATCAGAGATGCCCATCAGAAATACACATCCTTAGAGCAGAAAGGACCAAGTAGGGATCCCACTGCACCGGACACTTCCCAGCTGTATCTCTTCGAGGACAGTCCCTGCTCCAAAACAGTACATTACACTGGCACTTACAGCCGTGGTGAGATAAGCAGTGATCTAGTTAATTGGATACACCAGGGCTTAGAGGCAATTCTTAATCCCTTCTTCTCCAGCTCAAGTTCACAGAAACCCCTCTGGAACAAGCTGAAGTTCCGCAAATGACATGCTGGCACCCACTCTCTTTCAGAGACCCGTGCCTCCAACCCTCACGTGCACCGAAGCCACTGTGGCAGTTTAACGGACACCATTATCCTTGGCCACCCACTGCGTTTCTGGGGTGTTTTTGTTCCCCTGGACAGCCTCAGAGGAATCCGACATACCCCAGCCTCCCCAGTCACAGCCCACCCTCCATCCAGTTCTCAGCCACCCTGCACCGTGGCCAAAGCAGGGGCAGGCATTCTTTTCTACCAGTCCTGGTAACAGATGAGGGCACAACTTGGGCTGAAAGCTGGAGATTTCTCCAGCTACCGCAGGAAGATTGAGCACAGCTCCTCTGTCACGAGCCTGCGAGGAAGAGAGGTAAGAAGCACCAAGCATCCTGCAACTAAAAACAGAAAACTTAAGTAAGAGGCCAATGTGCAAAACCACGACCTCGTCAGCTGAAGCACCTAACCAACCCCACTCTTCCAAGAGATGTTAAAACGTCTATGCAGTATGTCTGCGACACTGCGGACTAAGCCCTCACAGTTGCCTGCGACGGTTACTGCGTTAATTCACACGAGGCCGTGAGCAGCGAGGGTTGCGAACGCAGATGACTCCATCTCACAGCTCGTGAGGAACTGCTGAGCAGAGGCAGGTAAGTGTGCG